>NC_039368.1:7471228-8187912 GCF_003573695.1 Papaver somniferum | reverse complement strand
TCGTCTAACCTTACGAATAAGTCATTATACACGGTTCGGTTACGGTTCATGCTAACCAGAGTGTATATTTCGTTATGTTCATCTCAAATCAGAGATTCATATAACGGTGGATATTGATTGCTTGATACCAAAGTTGTCTTAGCTTAAGCCTAACACAACCTTTGTATTGAGAGTCTATATAAGTAGAACCTCAAGCGACTGGGATCGTTGAATACCCGACACAATTGTTGTGTGTTCTAGTTGTAAACTATATTCTCCCTTTCCGTATAACCCTTCTAGGGTCTAATGACTAAATAAACTTCACCTAGGGATTCGTGAAGCCATGTTATCTTCATAGTTCATGTATCCTGATCTTGTTTGATTGTTGATTCTTGTTCCAACAAACAATATTGATAGAAATCGCACAGTTCTTCGTCCCAGACTTTGTGATTCCATAACTTTATACTTGCGAGGTGAATGATAATCCAGGATGCTATTCGGGAGCCATAAGACCGGATTTTGAGATTTGCTAGACTTTGTCTATTGCATTCGATTTCCTACCTCACCTTGATATTTGATTAGAACGGAAATCGCATATAGGCTTACCTATGGGAGGCAGATTGGTTCAAAGTCTTCAATTGAGTTCAAGCAACTTTTAGGCTGTAAAGGACGTCATCTAAGGGAATCAATTGTGCAGAGTCCTGATGGGATTGAAGAGGCGTAATGAGCACTATTAGCGCATTGCTCGTCCGAACTTGCAAGCGTTATAGTGATTTCTCGGACTAGGATAGTAAGTGCAATTGAGATTTATACTCCACGACGTTCATCGAAAGAACATGAAAAACTACTCAAGGGAACTTGTGGAACTTCATCAACCAAAAGGTATGTGAAGACTTAAACTCATCTGTCACTCAAAATTCTATCTGTTTTATCTCCTATTTTGAGACAAAAGCCGCGTGTATTACTATATAGACTTCAATTATACACATTTGATATTTCGAGATGAGTTTGTATCGCTTCAACACGAAATATGTGTTGTTAACATCTTACATGATTTTTGTGAGACAATCATTTGATGTAAACTTGGAATGTTTCGTATTGATTATTTCAATAACTTTAAAATCGCTTTGATGCTAATAGTTTGTGAAAACAACTATTGTAATCCTCTAAGAAAGTTTCATTGATTTAAATGATGGTTTAGAACATATAACCATGATTGGATATAAACATAGTGTGTATTCACATTTGTGTAAAGTCTGAAATCCGTAAACCTTAGTATGCGTCTCGTATGCGCATTGGCTGGTTATGGATGAAAAAGTGGGTCTAGCAACCTCACCCAATATTTCGCTTAGAAATATGTATGGACTAACTCCAATATACTTTTAAGAGAATCAACTAGACAGTCAGACCCAATCTTAATAAAAAGTATATCAAAGAGTTATATCTCAATTTCTCGATTCAATCCTTACTCAAGCAAATAAAAATCTGAGAGTCTAATTGAATAAAAGAGAAATTAACTTGAACGGTACCAAAGACCAATGTTCAAGGATAATCAACAACCAAGGTTGGATTTTCTAATTGATCGATTCAACGCAAAACCTGTGATATTTCAATTATATAACAAAATATAATGCGAAAAGAAATAGCACAGACACCAGAAGTTTTGTTAACGAGGAAACTGCAAATGCAGAAAAACCCCGGGACCTAGTCCATATTAAACATACATTGTATTAAGACGCTACAGACACTAGCCTACTACAAACTAACTTTGGTCTGGACTGTAGTTGAACCCCAATCAATATCACACTGATCCAAGGTACAGTTACGCTCCTTACGTCTCTGATCCCAACAGGATACTATGCACTTGATTCCCTTAGCTGATCTCACCCACAACTAAGAGTTGCTACGAGCCAAAGTCGAAGACTTTAATAAACAAATCTGTCTCACACAGAAAAGTCTATAGAATAGATAAATCTGTCTCCCACAAAAATACCTATGAGCTTTTGTTCCATCTTTTGATAAATCAAGGTGAACAGGAACCAATCGATAACCCGGACTTATATTCCGAATAACATCCTAGAATGATTAATTACCTCACAATAATCTCAATCGACTAGCGAAACAAGATATTGCGGAATCACAAACGATGAGACAAAGATGTTTGTGAATTCTTTTTTATCTTTCCTGTCGGAGATATAAATTTCAAGACAATCTTATAATTGTACTCAATCACGATAGAAACAACAAGATTATATCACGCAATTACAGAGAAAATAGTTGGGTCTGGCTTCACAATCCCAATGAAGTCTCCAAGTCGTTAACCTACAGGGTCTTGGTAGAAACCTAAGGTTAAAGGATAATCGACTCTAGATTATACAACTGGTATCACACAGGAGGTATGGGGATTAGGTTTCCTAGTTTTTAGAGTTGTCCTTAATATAGATTTCAGATCAGGGTTTGCAATCAATGTTATCTTAGTAACAAAGCATTCAATATTCATCGTTAGATGAAAACCTGATTAGATTCAAACTAATATCTTTCAACCGTTAGATCTAATCTTAGCTTGTTATACACAAATGAAATATACTTCATACCTAAACGTGTACACTTATTTGGTTCAACAGTAGTTAACCAAATGGTTAGCCATATGAGCACTTTCATATCAACCTTATTCATCTTCACCATAACTAGTTCAAATGACTTCAAAAGAACTATTTAGAGATTTTTTCAATTGCTTAGATCTCATAGAAGTATACAAAACACAATCGAAGAAAAATCGGTTTCATTCAATTGAATCGACTCATGAACTTTATGGCCACGGTTTGCAAAGATTGCATTCCTTATTATCTAAAAGTTTAAGTTCATGAACGGACCGATTTTAGAAAGTAACACACATAAGTATGCGTACCGGTATGCGTACTTAAGTAATCGGAATTTAGTTTGTTTAAGTTTCCAATCTCAGCAGAAATTCACGGAAGTGAACTTTCCGCCAGTATGTGTACGGGTATGCATACTTAGGTAACCTGATTGAGTTTGTTTCAAGTTTATAAACTCAGCAGAAATTCACGGACATGAACTTCCGCCAGTATGCGTATGGGTACACATACTAATCTATTATCCATCAGCCAATTGTATAACCGGATTGAGTTTGTTTCATTTACCTTCTCCATCATGTCTTCTTCAAGTTTCTCTAGTAAAGAAGATGATGTATGGACGGTTCTCTTTCCGTTTAAGAAAGTTCTCTTTGATAGTGAAATGTGTCAAGAGAAACGTGATTCCTCATCTGATGTGAATCCAAATATTTCTCACCTTGAGAAGCTTTCCCTTACTATGAATCTTATCTTAGAACAAGTTCGTTCCTTGAAGAGTGATATTGAATCTTCATCTAAACGAATTGAAGACAAGGTGGATAATCTTGAATCCAAGATTGATTATACTGAAGATGAACTTGATGATTACAGGGAAGTTGAGAAGGGTCTTCAAAGTAAGTGAAATTTTATTTTTATTAATAAAGTTGTCTAGGAAACTTATTATGAAAATTTATTCTTGTGTTTTAAGAAGGATAACTAGGGTTTGGAATAGCCATTATTGTGAGTACACATAGTTATTTCCAGCGATTTTCATCTTGCAATGTTTTTAGATTTATTTATTTAAATTCTAAAGTTTATTTGGAAGATGATTTTGCAGTATTAATCTTTATGGTTTCATATATTGCATCTTTTTATGGGATATGTGTGTTTGCGTCCATGAACTATGATTGTCCCATTCTTGCTCAAAAGTTAAGTCTATCATATGTCATTATGCAAATATTGATAAAAGATAGAATGAACTTTTGACAGCAAAAGTTAAGCCTATTGTGTCATTATGGAAATTTTGATGGAAGATAGGATAAATTTTTGTTTACAAGGATTAAAACTATTACGTCTCTACACAAATATTGATGAAAAATAGAATGAATCCTTGAATATCCCGCAGTATTGGTCTTTCTCTGTTCCACATCGTTGTGAAAGTACTATGCGGCTCCGTAAGTTCTCTTATGTGAGCATTTCCAATTTAATTAATCATGGGTTTTCTTGTGGTTAATTTAATTGAGTATTTTGGATTACAAATTCATGTTTTCATGATATTTGTTAGTATAAAATAAAATCATTCTTTTCTTGCAAAAGTAAGGTCGCTCTTGTTGTTCTTTCGGGAATGACGTTTTATGGGGAAGAGTTCTTAATTGAACTTCTGCTTAATTGCCAAGTCTTTGTGGGGAGTGTGGATGTGGAATATTGTAGGGGTTATCTTGTATCTTTATGAACTCCTTGATGTATGCATTTAACTTCGGCTATATGATTGCATCTAAACAAAGTTGATATGTTTCTTTATTTTGGTCATGAAGTGTCTCTATGAAAATTTCATGAGGATCCCACTAATTTTCGTACCTTTTCCAATTTATATTAACAAAAAGGAGGAGAATTAATGTGAAAAACCAATTGATAAACCTATGAGGATCCCGCGAGTAATGTTGAAGAACCAAGGAGATCAAGCACTTGGATGAGAAGCTACAAAGTTTATTTATTTTGTAATCCATATGTATTGATAGTTTTGTCACTAAAATTGACAAAGGGGGAGATTGTTAGAGCATTTCTCGGTCGAACTCGCAAGCGTTTCTATCTCAAACTTGTTTGTCAAGTTTAGTTGCCAAAACTATAAGTCTTGATTTCTAGTATACTTATAGTGATGTCTCGGACTAAGGTAGTAAGTGTGGTTGAGATTTAGACTCCATGGTGTTCATCGAATGAAGACGAAGAACTACTCAAGGGAACTTGTGGAACTTCATCAACCAAAAGGTACCTATGTGGATGCTTGAACTCATCTATCACTCAAAAGTATATATATTCTATCTCTTATTTTGTGACAAAAGTTGTATTACTATATAGACTTCAATTATACGCATTTGATATTTCGAGCCGAGTTTATCTTGCTTATCTATTTCTCGAAATATGTGTTGGTAAGCTTTCGCTTCAACCAAGTTCATCTTTTATTCTTGACGCAATTCAAAAGATGATCATGTGAAAATTTCCTGGTAACATCTTACATTATTCGTGTGAGACAATCATTTGATGTTAACCTAGAATGTTTCGTGTTGATTATTTCAATAACTTGAAAATCTCTTTAATGCTAATAGTTTGTGAAATAACTATTGTCATCCTCTAAGAAAATTTCAATGATTTAAATGAGGGTTTAGAACATATAACCATGATTTTGTATAAACATAGTGTCTATTCACATTTGTGTAAAGTCCAAAATCCGTGAACCTTGGTATGTGTACCTGTACGCGTACTGGCTGGTTATGGAAGTCCGAAAACTAAGTATGCGTACCTGTACGCATACTGGCGGAAGTTCACATTCCTTGAATATCTGTTGGAGTTTGGAAGTGTACTAAGTATGCGTACCCGTTCGTGTACCGGTGAAACCCAAACTCGGTTCAGCTACTTAAGTATGCGTACCCATTTGCAAACTTCAGTAGGTTATGTTCTAAAATCAAATTTCATGAACAATACATTTAATAGATTAAGGAATGTAATGTTTGCAAACCATGGCTATAATGTTCATGAAATGATTCAAGTGAATCAAAATCGATTTTGCTTCAATTGCGTTCTTCTATATTTCTATGAGAATATAAACAATTGAACAACTCTCTAACTAGTTTGATTTGACTAATTTGAACTAGTTATGATAAAGATGAATAAGCACTAGTGGCAGTTTCGCGATTTTCAGGACAAGTCATACATATGAGTTAAATGACTTGCTTCAACAGTCCCGGAAATTGTCGTTTTTTGAGCGTCTTTTTCATCTATGGCTTGCTTCTGCGGGTCGCGAAATCACTTATGTCGACGACCGATGTTAACGGTCAAGATATTAAGACTGAACCCAATCGGTCGTAAATATACATTTTAATATAAATAAAAATAAATTTAGATTGGCTCACTGAACCTGTCTGGCCTGACTGAATCTGACTATACTCAGATGAAAACCAAATTAAACTCAAATAAGAATTCAAATGGAACCAAATCAAACTCAAATGAGAATCAAATTAAACTTGCACACATGTAACCTTTCAATTCCACATTCATTGATTCATTATGTTCAAATTACAGTAAGAAGGAATAAAATATTGAGTTCAGAGCAATAAAAGTTCTTTCAACAAGAAAAGTAATTAAGTTCTAAGATCTAATTAAAGACATATGATTGATTAAACAGCAAAACGATAAACTTCGACGATGATGAACTTAGCTATACTTCATAATGGTATACCTGCACTGTATAAATAAGTTCACCCATCAGATTGTAATGATATCCAAGAACCAAAATTTTTTTTATGTAAAGTGAAATGTAGCATGATGGGATATTTTATATGCCACAAGTGCACGACTGTCGATTGGACAGTATACAGATGCGGGTTCGTTCCACAGGAACTAAGTTTATTTCCTTTAATTTATAATTAAATCAAGTGAGACAAAGAATAATATAAGATAAAAATTAATGAAAGTTAATAAAATAAATAAATAAGAAACACACCAGGGCTTTGATTCTACCACTATGTTGGCTACTAGATTATTCAACCATTTTCTATAAAATTCTTCAATACTGCTTCAAGGCGATTTATGACACGAATATTTACATCTTGTAAGGTAAAACATTATAACCCACTGTATTGAAGTTCTCAAAAATACTAATAATTTATCTTCACCTAAAGTGTTGTTCTCTATGAACAGAATATAAAACTCAATAAAATAAGCACGAGGACATGCGAAGAAAATTACTATCATTACGAAACGAGAACAAAGACCAAATTGAATTTTCATAGAAAAATAGTAGAAATCCTCTTGCATACATCATATGGCTTCATCTAGCCTTAGTACAGAGTTATTCCATTGCAAAATCATAAAGAAAAGAAAAATCCTAAAACTATAATTTTGCTCTGGACTACGGACCACGGACCTCCCCCTTCCTTGATTGAATAACACTGTATATATAAAGACAACAGAATTTTACCTTCCATTTTAATTCCCATTATTACATCGTCAACCCAACAGAAGTTTGCCATGTGTTAAATGATAAACCAATTACCAATGGTAGTGTACCACATCATCCCTTCCTGCATCACTTTATACTGCATGCAACTTATTTTCTCGAATCTCCAAATCTTCATGTATTTATTTTTTGTGATGCATGTAGGCAATTCTTTCCTAATTTATCCTTTTGTCAACCATAACTCCTTTGCATTTCTGTAATGGGACAAAAGGAAGAATAATTTTTCATGGCCAAGGTGTCGACATTGTTACGGTTACGTCCACGGTTCGACCCGTTTGCTTCAATATTTGTTCCCTTCCAAAGTCCATATTTTCTGCGCACAAGCCCAGTTTTAGCCGTTTTTCGATTTATAGCCCATTTAATCATAAATCACTTCATTTAATCCATTTTACCCGCTGAATTTCGCATTTCAGTCCATCGAGCTTCATTTCCTTCAAAATACTTAAAACAAGTTTATTAGCAATAAAATGAGTCCTAACTAATGTAATTATGGGTGAAAAAGCGTCGCACTTACGTGCTTATCAAATTCCCTCACACTTACATTTTTCTAGTCCTCGAGCAAAACAGAAAATAAATATCCGCTCAACAGCTGGATAAAGGGTGATGTCTGCTAAACAGCGAGACAAATACGCTAAACAGCAAGGCCGAGAAAAATGTCTGCTACACAGTGATGTGGTTTCAAAGTTGTTGTAGTAATATGATTCGTTCAAGACTTGTGAAAGCGGATTTTCAGATTTTTTTTAATAAATAAAAATAGCGAAAAAAATTAAAAAGATGTTGTGAAAATTATGGAGAGACTGGGGCTAGAATTCCGCTATTTACCAATTCCAAAGTGATACTAATTATAATCATGCAATTTCACACGTTCAAATTGATTCTCAACTATTGCAAAAATAGATTTTTAGAAACAACAAATGTTAATCCAAAGCATGAGACATCAAAACCCTAGGCTAAGCATGTTCCATCAAAAGAAAATACAATTGTTTAACAAAAACCATAAAATCTATTTTCAATCTAGGCAAATAATCATAAATAAAAATTACAAATTAAATAATTAAGAATTACCACTTTTTCATTGGAAAGATAGCATCCTCCGCCGCCCCAAGGATTGGGTTTAGCTCATCATTGTGGAAACGCGCTCAAAAGTTGATTTCATTGCTTAAAGTGTTTACAAATGATTAATTGGAGAAAAACTATTAAAAATCGGGTGTTTGCAACGTTTTTAATTGTTGCAAAACACTGTTACATAAAAAGATAAAAGCCAACTGTCGTTGTTCAGCTTCTACGACCACCGCCTCTGTGTCGTTATCACTGTTGATAAACGACTGTCTTCGTGAGTCTGTTTTTCGTGTTCTTCAGTTCTGCAGCAGCAGAAATGGTGTTCTCTGCAACTCGATTTTTCGGCTCTGTGATGCTCTGTAAGTCTCCCCCCAAACTCTCTATAATACTCCAAGAGGCTTTTTATACTCAACAGGTGAAGAAAATCATGTGTAATAACTCACAGTAATCTCTTTTTACTCGGCAGTGAAGAAGATATTCTCGGGAATATTTTCTTTCCATTCTTGTCTTCTCCATGCGTCCGTTGTACTCAACCTCCATCCAAACACTCTTCCACACATACCAACATGTATCAAACACGCTCAGGCCACAAGAAATCTTCCCAAACATAACCAGAAATCCCGTGATATCCTCGAGTAAATATTCTTCCCCTGTTTTGCTTGACACAAGGATTAAACCCTATTTTATCGAATCTGGAGTGATTACCAACCCTGTTTTTTCGTACAAGATTGATGCCAGTTAATATCCAAGACAAACTCCTCAAGAATCTCGTCCAAATATCGATCCAAAGAATTACACAGGCGGTGAAGAATTCTCCCGCCAAAACTGTAATCAAACGGTGGAGATGAGAGGTGCCCCTTATCCTGTTCTGGGGTGCGAATAACAAATGGGTGTTGAGGAAAAATTTGGGTGCTGAGGATGAATTTGGGATACGCATAACCTTGGGTTCCCCTTAGCCAAATCTGAGGTTCGTATAGCAAATGTCCTCCAGGGGTCCGAATATCACTTTTGGGCAACTTTTTCCACACAAATGTATTTCTCCAAAAACACCTACACAAACATAAAAACACCATAATAAGTACAAAATCAAGCACTAGCAATAGAGACACTGAGGACAATTCAGACACAAAAATGTGTCTATCACACAACAAGACGGATCCTCTACACAGCTAGATCAAGAGATGTCTGCTAAACAGCTAGACGGATCCGCTAAACAGCTAGATCGAGAGATGTCTGCTAAAAAGCTAGACAGTGTCTGCTAAACAGCTAGACATAAAGACCCGTTAAAAAGCTGGTCATATCATGATGATTTTTTTTACGTGCAAGAAAATGCCTACGCTAGACCCGCTCAACAGCTGGTCATAATATGCAAGGAAATACCAAAAAGTTAACTGCTCCCCCACACTTAAATCTAACATTGTCCTCAATGTATATAATGAAAGTATAATACCAAAAATCACGAGGAATCAAATAAGAGAGAAGTCAGAAAGATAGTACCTGGGTGAAGCGTAGCAATCCTTCCATGGGGAGCAAGAAAGAAATAAAATAAAAACAAAAGCAAACTAATGTACAAAAGGGTCCTCCAGAGGGACCTTAAAATCACCATGTGTGGGTTGCCTCCCATTAAGCGCTAAATTTAGTGTCTTCAGCCAAACGTCGGTACATTAGTCACCATATAAAATCATATAGCAATAGTCGGAACCTCTGTGGGACATCAAAATCGAATATATCTACCACGAATAAAAGGAATGCCAAGAAAATGAACAAATAAAGCACACCCTTATCTAGTTTCCTTTTTACGACAACTACATCTAGGTGTGGTTCGAGCTCAGGTTCTATGAAAGAGTCTGAGTAAAATATTTTCATTGACTTAGTTTCCTCATAGGAAGGATCCGGAGGATCAGTTTGTAGAGTCTCGAAAAACTCAAATAAAAACCTAGAAGCACATAATAATAACCTGAATAATTGTGGATCCTCAAATTCAATCAGACTTGACCCACACAATTGACCACAATGAAAGTGGTGGTCATTCTTAAGAAAATGTATCGACGGTTCTAATTTCCTAAAATAATTAGGTTTAGTTCTAAAAACTATATAAAGACACATTTCAAATTGAGATACTCCCACATTTGACAAATAAATTATTGGTGGGACAACATAGTCAATTATGGTATCATGGACCGGCTTAACCACATCAACCTGAGGATAAGTTTTTATCAACTGAGTTTCTTTTTGGGCATAACTAGGTTCATAAAAACGTGCATGAAGATAGTCTTAAGGTAGGGGCACAAACTTCAAGTCCCAAGATAGGGACCTTTGTAAGAGTCAAGGGTAAACCACGGGGAGAAGGATATTCACCCCCAAAATTAGAATTGTCAATATCCTTGGATAAACTAATCACAATTTCCTTAATTTCTAAGTTATCAGATTTAAGAAAATGGTCTTTTATTTCTTCTAAGTTGTAATCATGTGGTTCTACATTTCTATAATCCTCAAAAGGGACTATTTCTTCTGAATCACTAGATTCTAAAACACTAGTCTCAGGATAAACTCTTTCCTCTAAGCCATCCTCGGCTTCATAATCATAATGATATACTACACCATCTAAAACTATGGTATCCCTAGTCAAATCCTCATCCTTTTGAATAGGTGAATAATCATCAACATTATCAGGATTTGAACTAGAAACAACATTATAATCATAAGGCTCAATTGGTGTAACAATTTTCTCGTAACTATGACTATATATTTCAATTTCTTCATCGACAGCATCCTCATCATCATAAAAGTACGAAGATGGTTTAAATGGTTGAACCTTGTCTAAATATGCAGTATTTTCAGATCTAACATCATCCTCTAAATTAGGTGAATAATTATATGTATTTTCAAGGGTAAGATTGGAAACACTATTTTGGATTTCAAGTTCATTATGAGCAATATCCTTAGGTGCATATTGTTCCACATACTTATTAACCGTCTCACTCATTCTATCTAGGATTATTCGAGATTGACGCGCAGATTCACGTGTAGTTTCATTGAACTTCTTAAGTAATTCCTCTAAAGAAAGACTTGAATATTCATCACTACGTGATATACCAGTCACTTGTTAAAGTTGTTTGAGTGCATCTTCTAATGAATGAGTTTTATATTCATCAGGAACTGGTGGCAATTGTCCGATTAAATCCTCTAAAGATGGAGAACTCTCATTTTTTCATTATAATATTGCTCATTCACCCATTCGTATGATTGATGGACGTGCGAATAGTATTTGGGATCACCATGGTAAGAACCATAACCTTCAGAAGGTCGGTAGTGGTCCCAACTACTATCCACTCTTCGGTCATAGTACAGATATTGTCCATTTCGATACTCAATCGAATAATCATTATATTGGTCTTTATAATACCAGCTCGACATTTTTTTTTGTACAGTGCAAATGCAGGGTCGACTAAAATTGGTAGGCTCAGATACCTCAGCAAAATATACCTACAGGTACGAGGCTGAGGCTTGTGGAATTTTGGCTGGTAACTCCCATAAAGCCCAAGGCACGGGTTCAGCGTACTTTCCACGGGTTTTCCTAAAATCGGTTGTCTGACGATGCAATTGGTGTGTGCAACGTTTTTTTTTTTATATAAGAAAAAAAAGGAAAGAATAAAAATATTTACAAAATTGATAAGAATCCTAAAATAATTATGTACAAAGAAAATAAAATCTAAAGAATCGAAACACTTCCTAATATAGTTATTTACAAAAATAAAAATTCGGATACTTACCTGTTTAGTGCAAAATCTTTATTTTCATTTTAAATCTCCAATTATCCCGCACACCAAAAATAAAAAGATACCCAAGATAATTTAGAAAATAATAATAATAATAATAATAAATAAAGGTAATACAATTTGGTTTACTTTTACAAGAGTAAAGCGTCGTTACACAGCGGTAGCAGGCAGCCGAGCTACAAATTGGGAACCAACACCTTTTTGAATAATGATCCCTAGTCTATGAAAAAGAGAACCACCACTTTTCTGATTGACATCTTGACTGGTCAGACAGTTTCTTAATCTCTTCAGAAATTTAATTGTATCCTCGGCTAGTCCCCTAAAGAAGTGAAAGCTAGAACCCCAAACTCATAACCATGTGTGGTACAAACGTCAAGATATTTTTGACATTTCCGCTTGATTGCCATAGTGATGGCGTGACCCGGCGTAAAGCTGCGTGTGCATGCACTTGTGAAGGGAGAAACCCAGTGACGTCCAAACATATATCTCTTCCATTGATCCAATTGAGGACAAGGATATCCGCTGGCTTTAGTTCTTTGACAGTGGTTGAAAGTCCAAGAGACGCTTCTTTCCTGGCCGGCACTCCCGCTTTGTAACACATATCGAACAAGATATCCCGAACAAGATCGTGTCGGAATTTAAGACCGATATCCTTAGCACAATGCAAAGCATGGTCGCCAAAGATGTCCATAGGGTGGCCGCAACTAAAAATGTAATCTAAACTATCCTAATTATTTACAAATTTAATAAAAACTAAAAAAAAAAAAACAATTTTAGTCCCCGGCAGCGCCGCCAAAAACTTGATGGGATATTTTATATACCGCAAGTGCACGGCTGTCGATTTGACAATATACAGATGCGGGTTCGTTCCACATGAACTAAGTTTGTTACCTTTAATTTTCAATTAAATCAAGTGAGACAAAGAATAATATAAGATAAAATTAATGAAAGTTAATAAAATAAATAAATAAGAAACACATCAAGGCTTTGATTCCACCACTATGTTGGCTACTAGATTATTCAACCATTTTCTATAAAATTCTTCAATACTGCTTCAAGACGATTTAGGACACGAATATTTACGTCTTGGAAGGTAAAACATTATAACCCACTGTATTGAAGTTCTCAAAAATACTAATAATATATCTTCACTTAAAGTGTTGTTCTATATGAACAGAACATAAAACTCAATAAAATAAGCACGAGGAGATGCAAAGAAAATTACTATCATTACGAAACGGGAACAAGGACCAAATTAAATTTGTTATAGAAAAATAGTGGAAATCCTCTTGCATACATCACAGGGCTTTATCTATCCTTAGTACATAGTTATTCCATTACAAAAGCATAAAGAAAAAGAAAAATCCTAAAACTATAATTTTGCTCTGGGCTACGGACCCCGGACCTCCCCTTTCCTTGATTGAATAACACTGTATATATAGGGATAGAAGAATTTTACCTTCCATTTTAATTCTCATTATTACATCGCCAATCCAATAGAAGTTTTCCATGTGTTAAATGATAAATCAATTACCAATGGTAGTGTGCCACATCATCCCTTCCTGCATCATTTTACACCATATAATAATCTGGATTAATTCTCGTGCGTGCAACTTATTTTCTCAAATCTCCAAATCTTCATGTATTTATTTTTTGTGATGCATGTAGGCAATTCTTTCCTAATTTATCCTTTTGTCAACCATAACTCCTTTGGATTTCTTAAATGGTATAAAAGGAAGGATAATTTTGCATGGTCAAGGTGTCGACATTGTTACGGTTACGTCCACGGTTCGACCCATTTGCTTCAATATTTGTTCCCTTCCAAAGTCCATATTTTCGGCGCACAAACCCAGTTTTAGTCGTTTTTTCGAGTCATAGCCCATTTAATCATAAATCACTTCATTTACTCCATTTTACCCGTAGAATTCCGCATTTTAGTCCATCGAGCTTTATTTCCTTCAATATACTTAAAACAAGTTTATTAACAATGAAATGAGTCCTAACTAATGTAATTATGGGTGAAAAGGCATCGCATTTACGTGCTTATCATAGCATGTTGAGCATAATATCTTCTATACAGACAACATCAAACTGTCGGAATTAGCACAATGGGCTATGCACAAACTATTGGAGACAATAGTAGGCCAGAAACTGATAGAAAACATGGCCAGAAATTGTCTCTAGCAACAATCACCATTCATGCATATCGAATTATAAACACTAATTTATGCAGGATGTATCACATGGATTTCTACTCGGCGTCAGTCAATATCCGATTATACCGGATAGTGTTAGAAACAATATCGGCATCAGCTAGGTTCGAAGAGATACTATGTATCAACAGAGACAACACTAAAAATCTTGGATGAGTGCGAATGGGTACAAATGCATTACAATTATTTCAACATCATAAGGAAAAACATGGTTCAACTGTGCTCAAAAAATAATAAGAAGAAAACAACATGCAGAAAGTAGTTAACCATTTATTAAAGATAATAGGTTAGCTGTACAACACTAATTTCACATCTGGATCAACCAACCCAAATGAATCTACACAGCACTAATGAATCCATTTATGAAAGGAAGGGCCAATTACAATCGTTCTCAATAACTGGATTATACAGTTGATATTTTGAAACTCTTTCATAATCTGGGCCCCAAATACACCCATTGTCTACTAAGATACAAAATTAAGGTGATTTAAAAGCAATCTGTTAGAGCATTTCTCGGTCGAATTTGCATGCGTTTTTATCTCAAGCATGTTTGTCAATATTAGTGATCAAAATTATAAGTCTTGATTTCTAATCTACTTATAGATGTCTCGGACTAGGATAGCTTTGTGTAGTTGTGCTTTAGACTTCATGGTTCATCATTGAAGACGAAGAACTACTAAGGAGATCTTGTGGAGCTTCATCAAAAAAAAGGTATGTGGAGACTGAAACTCATCTATCACTTGGAAAATCTATTTCTATTCTATCTCCTATCTTTGAGACATAAGTCGTTTTCACGATAGTTTTCATTCATACACATTTGAGACTTCGAGCTGAGTTTAACTCTCTTATATGTTTCTCGAAATATGTGTTGGTAAGATTTCGCTTCAATCAAGTTCATCTTGATCACGTGAAAATTGCCGAGTAACATCTTACATGATTTGTGTTAGACAATCATTTGATGTAGGCTTGGAATGTTTCATTATGTTTATTTCAATATCTTGAAAATCTCTTTGATGACTATAGTTTGTGAATAAGAACTACTATAACATCCTCTAAGAAAGTTTCAATGATTTAAATGAGAGTTGAGTATGTGTAACCATACTTGGATATAAACACAGTGTGTTTGCACATTTGTGTATAAGTCCAAAACCGGGAACCTAAAGTGTGCATACTTGTATGTATACAAAATGATTGATGGAGACTGGGCAAGTATGCGTACTCGTACGCATACTGGTGGAAGATTCACGGTTGTACGTAAATCAATACTATTGAGATTGGCTTACAAAAACAACTCATATCCGGTTACCTAAGTATGACCGATCAATGCTCTAACAATACTTATTATCTTTATATTTGAAATATCAAAGGTTGTATGTAAATCAATCAAAGTACATACATCTATCGTAATTGATTGGATACGACTTGATTGGTTCTTGGATATTTATCTTTGGAATCAACCAAGTAATTTAACGTATAATCAGGTTCACGGACTAGTCTCAGTTAACATTCTGATTATGAGAGAAAGAGATATAAACTCTGAGTATTATTCCTTGATTGAGATTCATTAAGTTGAACTCTCGGGATTGTATTTAGGTTTAGTCTATGCAGGCTTCCTAAGAAAAAGTTGGTGGTGTATTTTGGTACCCCCACGTTTTCAGAAACCTTTTTCAACTCAGTTCGTAACGTGTCTAGATCTTTTAGCGTTTCAACAATTTCTAGCTTTGCTTACTCAATTTTTTAAAGAAAATCATAAATAACATTAACATAAATCATATCTTCATGCTCGACATCTTGATGATCGTATGCAAAATAAAAATTCACCCTAGAAATCTCTTCAGGTGACTCAACCATAGTTCTCTTCTTTCCTCTTGTTTCAATACCACTACAACGATTAATAGCTTCTTCTATGCCTTCGTATAAAGTTTGTGACATAGAATACATGCTTGGTTGCGGAACTTCTTGGATGATAATTCCGTAATCACAAGTTAGGGTATATAAACAAGTTTTCCAAAAAAAAAAGATATTCTCTGGATGAAGGGTCGATTCGTGTCATTTGCTAGAAAAAAGGGTTTTTGTACGGAAACTAAAAGGATGGGTACTTTCTTGAGGTATGCAACCAAATGTCCCTACAATGGTTTAAAACAAGGATTTTTTCAAGGTAAATAAACAACTTTAGAGAGCACAAAATATTTTTGAATACCGCAATTTTTCTACCTTCTTCTATGAAGTATGTGTTTCTTCTTGATCAGACACCAGAAATTTTGTTAACGAGGAAACTCCAAGTATAGAAGACCCCCAGGACCTTTTACATATTTGAACACCAAACTGTATTAAGCCTCTACAGACTCTACCCTGATATCAAAACTTTATACTGGAATGTAGTTGAGGCCGAATCAAACTGTCATAGAAATTCAGTTACAGTCGCGCTTCTAACGCCTCTTCAATCCCGCAAGACTCCGTGCAATTGATTCCCTTAGCTACATTCCTTTACAGCCTAAGAGTTTTTTCAACTCAATTGAAGACTTTAAACCAATTTGTATCCCACGGATAAGCCTATATATGATTTCCGTTTGATCAGAAATCAAGGTGAGACAGAAAATCATTTGCAATATACAAAGTCTACCAAACCTCATAATCAGGTACTTACCACTCCCAAATAGCATCCTAGATTATTATTCACCTTACAAGTAATTCCTATTCTGATTTTAACAAATAATCTTTATAGAGGAAGATACCTATGGAATCACAAAGTCTAAGACGAAGAAACTTTGGGCTGTCTATCTTGCCTGATCGGAGTGAGACTCAACAATCAGTAGAAAGATCAGGATACATCACTACGGGAAAAATCATCATTGACGACACAAGATAAGAGTTGCAGTACCCCTACGACAACTCCATTTCATGCATTGTGGAACGGGGGTATTGTAGAAAGTCCAAGTTTTTCTACAATGGTTGACAAGTGTTGTAAAGGGTGATGTGATTCATGGTTCGACAATAGTTTGTCAATGTTGTGATTCTCTTTCGATTTTTTTTGATAACCTAACACAACTCTTGCTTGTATTGTAGAACAATCGTGGACAACATAAGTAGCATATCGTAGAAATATATGCAACAACAATTACCAGTATTATGAATAATATTTGCACAACACCTGTATGAATTGTCGAACTATCTTGGACAACACAAACTTATGTTGTAAAGTAACTGTTTCGTAGTCGAAAACTGAAGACAACATCGATTAGTATTGTGAATACTACTATCATTACACTTCCTAGAGTTGTACAACTATACTGAACAACTCCTACTTATGTTGCAAGATTTGTTTTTACAATACCCTTAACAGTTGTAATATTTGAAGTAACAACTTCTGTTTTCTGTAAATGAATGTGTAACTACAACTTTTATTAGAAGTTGTGTGCATAAAACTATTTTGAAAAAAAAAAATTATAGCTGAAACTGGATTGCCGAAAGTATTTCACATTCATATTAACCTTCCAGTGCAATACACTTACATTCATTCAAGTTAACCTACTAGTGTTAACCACATACATTCAAAAAACTGGCAGTGATACAAAAGATAAGTTTTCTAAACACACTCCAAAAAGATTATGAAGATGTATATGGGAACACTAATCGATCCTTGGGACATGTAATAAAACTTCCGACAACATTACTAACATACTTGAACTCTGAAGTTGGCATGTAGACATAAGCATCATCCACATGAGCAGTAATCACACACTGTATGCCAGATCATTTTGAATCTGGAAACCGCATCCCATTCAAGTTACTATCATTTGTGAGGGAACTGCCATTTCTATTTCGGTAGGAGCCATCATTGAAGTCCTGACGAAGTCTTCTTCAACCTTAGGTTGGTGGATGGTAACATCAGGCAATGGAGTCATTGGACCATTCTTTCCTTTAGGATCCTAATCCAACATGTTCTTGACCTTGATGCCAATAACACCTTGCTCAACAAAACAAACAACAATGAACTTTAAGTTAGAAGATGAACGGAATTTCCAGAAATAAAGAAAATATAACTCGGCACACAACAAAAGAAGTAAAACAGAAAAAAAAAAAAAGGCGCTCTTTAGTAGGACTGGAGAGAATGATCAGATAGACGGAATACATTTATGTCACCATTTCGACGATCAAACCAATAGGGAAATTATCTAATGATCACCTCATACTCTCCACTGTCTCACTCTAAACAAAAATGAAACAAACAAAAGTAAACCAAACAACAATTAATATACTAATGAAAGATACAGTTTAAGTTAGTAACAATAAATGGTGTAGAAACTGGCCAGTCTAAGAAGGACGTGTCTAATGGCTGAATCAATGTACTCGTAAATTAGCTGACCAGAAGAAATCATGAATCCATCCTTGAAATTCATTGACTTTGCACGAGCTTCCCTAAGCTTTTCACTCACAATAACCTGTAACAATTACAAACTTGAAATTTATATCATATCAAGCAGAAAAAAGGGTTAAGACTGGAATATACGAAAGAATAGTAGCAGATTGTACCTCGCAACCTTAGGCACCACTTTCCATAATAAATCTCAAAACACCATAGCAAGCCCTGAGCACAGAAATTGCATTAGTGATATATAATGAGATTTGATGATTCATAAATCAAAAGTCAGGACCCTTCAATAGATTTAAAAAATACAAGAATATAATCAAAAAGGAAAAATCCAGGCTCTGCCAACAAGAAACTGACATTACTGCACAAATGGCCGTAGAACATTCTAATAGTCGAAAATAATACAAAAAACTGTAAGCAGATATATGAGGTAATATGGCTACCCTAGCTGATAAACATGAAACTAAGGCATCATGAGCTAAATAGCTTGGAAAAGTATAATTCATGTAGTCATCTTCCAACACAAAGTTGGTAACAAAGTATACCTATTTTCTTTATACATGACACACAGATGTTCGTAGTATTTAACAAACGGCAGGGTAGAAAAGAACAACTTTGATTCAATTAAAAAACAGGCAGTGCCTTTACTCTCTCCATTATTGTTGAAACCACGCATATCCATACCAAATACAAGTTTAACATGATTCACAAATGGCCGCAGAACAAGATGGTAAGTAAATCCCTTCTAAATGCTGGATAAAATCTTCAACAAAGCACAGTAACTTGACTAAAACATGAGACAACTTGTAATAATCTCAAGATTTCCAACATATATTTGGAAGTACTGTAAGCATACTTCCTAGTGTTCCCACACTTTCACACTTTCCCTATTAAGGAAAATTCAGGGAATGGAAAATTTCACAATTCAATTCATTCCACAATGTAAAATCTGAAGTGACATTATATTTATAACTGGTATCGTTTACCATCTACCAAATTCAAACAGTTTTATCTCATTCATATGGATGAGATACTCACCATAACCTTCTCAGATTCTGCGTTAAAGTCGCGCAATTATAGGCTGGATATCAAACACCCTTGGTCAGCACTTCTAAATACCCTTCACATCTTCAGCTTATTTGATTTGGTCTCATTTATAAATCCCCTGTGAAAATTGGTGCCTCAGAAGGTAGAAACCCCTGTGAAAATTGAAGTAGTAGAAATCCAATTATCAATCAGTTCATCTAAAATCAATAATAAACTTTAAAAAGAAAAGAAAAAAAAATCAAACTTACATCAAGGGATAACTGAGAGCACAATTACTATTGTGCTGAACCCTAGCATTGCAATTGAATCATGAGAAGATGGGGTATCAGTGTATGCTTCTGGTGATCATCAAACCACTGATACCCCATCTTATCTATTCAAACCCATGGTAAATATCAAACCCAACTGATACCATATCTATTTCAGTTCTTCATCTCTTCTGAGATTCAATAAGCCCCAAAACATCATTAAATCCAACCACTTTCGGTCCCTGACTGCTGATTTCAGAATCAATTCAAACCCTAATCGAAACCCTAACTACCTCAAATCGTGAATTCTTTAGTCAACATGAATAAGCATCTTAATCCACTGTTTCTCTTCCATTTCTTCTCCCTAATCATCTTCTTCATTTGCAATTAACAGAAACAACGCCACCTCTCTTTTCTCTTCATTTCAGCTTCATTTCTTTGACAAAATCCATCTATATCACCACCAACACAAACCCACCTTCCAATTCATTACAAACCCATTCATTCTCGATACCTCATATCCCAAATCTCCTTCTCTGAATTCGAATCCATCTCATCTTCTTAACAGCAACAATTTACTTCTCGTCTTGATTTCAATCCGTAGTTTTGAAATCCGATAGATTTAAGGTGCAACTTGGGTTAGGGCTGAATTTCTCTATGGTTAGAGATGGTGAGCTAATAGGTACCGATATTCTTAATCAGAGATGGAGAAGTTGTTGTTGTTGATTGTTACCGAGAATAAATAAGGGTTTTTGTGTAACTTGAATCAGTGATGGGGTTGATTAGAATTTGGTTCAGATCTGGATTTGATGAGCTGCTACTATTGACTGTTGTGGATGAGAAAAAGGGGGAGTTAAAGAGAGAGATTGAGAGAAGATGATGAAGAAGAGGGGTCGAGAGAAGAGCAGCGGTGGTGATGGAACGTCGTCGTCATCTGTGGAGTAGAGGTGTTCTTCAGCGGTGGTGATTGAGAGAAAAACAGATAGGAATTGGGTTCGAGTGGTTGAAGGAGGGTTATGCTTCGGAAAAAAAAGAAAGAAGAAAAGAGTGAATCCGAATGAAAATGATGGACGGTTGAGATTGTATTTGAGATGCTCATACGGATTAAGAAAAGATCTTGATGGTTGAGATTGTATTTAGGATGCTCATGCGGATTGAGAAGTATGTGTTTCATTTTGTGCTAATACGAGCTCATTTATTCGGTTTGATTATCAACCTTCGACACGAAAAAAATCCAAAACAAATATGAATAAATGTAGCACATTCTTATCGACATTTTGATATAAAAAAATCCAAAAAATGTATGTGAATAAAGTTGAAAAATAAGAAATCAATCCGATAATTGGTGTGTTTCTTTGTACTTTTGTGCTTTCTCTTTGTGCTTCCGGTTTGAATTTCGACTAGTTACATAGGTCATGAAGTAATTTTGACTAGTCATACATGTCATGAAGTAGCTTTAGTTCACATTAATAGCATGATATATCATCGAAATCGATAAATATGAAGCTCAATGTCGATTCAAACTTCAAATGTGGTATAACGACACACAAACTATGAACCAAGAAGCTCTGAGAGGGTTCTGATTTCAAACTTAGCATGATACATCATCAAAATCGATAAATATGAAGCTCAATGTCGATTCGAACTTCAAACTTGGTATAATGGCCTATACTCTATGAACCACGAAGCTCTAAGAGTGTTCTGACTTCAAAATTAGCATGATACATCATCGAAATTGATGAATATGAAGCTCAGTGTCGATCCAAACTTCAAGTTCGGTATAACGACTTACAAACTATAAACAAGAAGTCTGAAAGTCCACAAAAACGATGAATCCAACCATTTACTGGTAAGATTCCATGGAAATATTCTACGAAACCTTAAACACACACAAAACTTGGTAAGAACGATGAATCCATCCATTTACAGTTAAGATTCCTTCGGAATATTCTACGAAACCTTAAACAAACCCTATTTCTGCACATTGGATGCAAACCAGACTCCGAGATCGAAACCTGGTAGCGAGTGGACTACTCTAAGTCAGAAACTTGGTAAGAACGATGAATCCATCCATTTACAAGTAATATTCCTTCGGAATATTCTACGAAACCTTAAACAAACCCTATTTCTGCACATTGGATGCAAACCAGACTACGAGATCGAAACCTGGCAGCGAGTGGACTACTCTAAGTCAGAAACTTGGTAAGAACGACGAATCCATCGATTTACAGGTAAGATTCCTTCGGAATATTCTACGAAACCTTAAACAAACCTTATTTTTACATATTGTATGCATACAAGGCTCCGAGATCGAAACCTGGCCGTGAGTTGACTACTCTAAGTCAGAAACTTGGTAAGAACGACGAATCCATCCATTTACAGGTAAGATTCCTTCAGAATATTCTACGAAACCTTAAACAAACCCTATTTCTGCATATTATGCAAACCAGGCTCCGAGATCGAAACCTGGCGCGAGTGGACTACTCTAAGTCAGAAACTTGGTAAGAACGACGAATCCATCCATTTACAGGTAAGATTCCTTCGGAATATTCTACGAAACCTTAACAAACCCTATTTCTGCATATTGTATGCAACCAGGCTCCGATCGAAACCTGGCCGCGAGTGACTACTCTAAGTCAGAAACTTGGTAAGAACGACGAATCCATCCATTTACAGGTAAGATTCCTTCGGAATATTCTACGAAACCTTAACAAACCCTATTTCTGCATATTGATGCAAACCAGGCTCCGAGATCGAAACCGGCCGGAGTGGCTACTCTAAGTCAGAAACTTGGTAAGAACGACGAATCCATCCATTTACAGGTAAGATTCCTTCGGAATATTCTACGAAACCTTAAACAAACCCTATTTCTGCATATTGGATGCAAACCAGGCTCCGAGATCGAAACCTGGCCGCGAGTGGGCTACTAAGTCAGAAACTTGGTAAGAACGACGAATCCATCCATTTACAGGTAAGATTCCTTGGAATATTCTACGAAACCTTAAACAAACCCTATTTCTGCATATTGTATGCAAACCAGGCTCCGAGATCGAAACTGGCGGGAGTGGACTACTAAGTCAGAAACTTGGTAAGAACGACGAATCCATCCATTTACAGGTAAGATTCCTTCGGAATATTCTACGAAACCTTAAACAAACCATTTTGCATATTGATGCAAACCAGGCTCCGAGATCGAAACCTGGCCGAGTGGACTACTTAAGTCAGAAACTTGGTAAGAACGACGAATCCATCCATTTACAGGTAGATTCCTTCGGAATATTCTAAGAAACCTTAAACAAACCCTATTTCTGCATATTGTATGCAAACCAGGCTCCGAGATCGAAACCTGGCCGTGAGTTGACTACTCTAAGTCAGAAACTTGGTAAGAACGACGAATCCATCCATTTACAGGTAAGATTCCTTCGGAATATTCTACGAAACCTTAACAAACCCTATTTCTCGCATATTAGATGCAAACCAGGCTCCGAGATCGAAACCTGGCCGCGAGTGGACTACTCTAAGTCAGAAACTTGGTAAGAACGACGAATCCATCCATTTACAGGTAAGATTCCTTCGGAATATTCTACGAAACCTTACAAACCCTATTTCTGCATATTGATGCAAACCAGGCTCCGAGATCGAAACCTGGCCGCGAGTGGACTACTAAGTCAGAAACTTGGTAAGAACGACGAATCCATCCATTTACAGGTAAGATTCCTCGGAATATTCTACGAAACCTTAACAAACCCTATTTCTGCATATTGTATGCAACCAGGCTCCGAGATCGAAACCTGGCCGGGTGGACTACTAAGTCAGAAACTTGGTAAGAACGACGAATCCATCCATTTACAGGTAAGATTCCTTCGGAATATTCTACGAAACCTTAACAAACCATATTTCTGCATATTGATGCAAACCAGGACGCGAGTGGGCTACTCTAAGTCAGAAACTTGGTAAGAACGACGAATCCATCCATTTACAGTAAGATTCCTTGGAGTATTCTACGAAACCTTAACAAACCTATTTCTGCATATTGTAGATGCAAACCAGGAGATCGCGAGTGGGCTACTCTAAGTCAGAAACTTGGTAAGAACGACGAATCCATCCATTTACAGTAAGATTCCTTGGAATATTCTACGAAACCTTAAACAAACCCTATTTCTGCATATTGATGCAAACCAGGCTCCGAGATCGAAACCTGGCCGCGAGTGGACTACTAAGTCAGAAACTTGGTAAGAACGACGAATCCATCGATTACAGGTAAGATTCCTCGGAATATTCTACGAAACCTTAAACAAACCCTATTTCTGCATATATTGCAACCAGGATCCGAGATCGAAACCTGGCCGTGAGTGACTACTATAAGTCAGAAACTTGGTAAGAACGACGAATCCATCTAATTACAGGTAAGATTCATCGGAATATTCTACGAAACCTTAAACAAACCCTATTTATGCATATTGTATGCAAACCAGACTCCGAGATCGAAACCTGGCCGGGAGTAGACTACTATAAGTCAGAAACTTGGTAAGAACGACGAATCATCCATTTACAGGTAATATTCCTTCGGAATATTCTACGAAACCTTACAAACCTATTTCTGCATATTGTATGCATACCAGGCTCCGAGATCGAAACCTGGCTGGGAGTGAACTACTCTAAGTCAGAAACTTGGCAAGAACGACGAATCCATCCATTTGCAGGTAAGATTCCTTCGGAATATTCTACGAAACCTTATACAAACCCTATTTCTGCATATTAGATGCAAACCAGGCTCCGAGATCGAAACCTGGCCGCGAGTGGGACTCTAAGTCAGAAACTTGGTAAGAACGACGAATCATCCATTTACAGGTAAGATTCCTTCGGAATATTCTACGAAACCTTAACAAACCCTATTTCTGCATATTAGATGCAAACCAGGCTCCGAGATCGAAACCTGGCCGCGAGTGGCTACTCTAAGTCAGAAACTTGGTAAGAACGACGAATCCATCCATTTACAGGTAAGATTCCTTCGGAATATTCTACGAAACCTTATACAAACCCTATTTCTGCATATTAGATGCAAACCAGGCTCCGAAATCGAAACCTGGCCGCGAGTGGGCTACTCGAAGTCTGAAACTTGGTAAGAACGACGAATCCATCCATTTACAGGTAAGATTCCTTCGGAATATTCTACGAAACCTTATAAAAACCATATTTCTGCATATTAGATGCAAACCAGGACGCGAGTGGGCTACTCTAAGTCAGAAACTTGGAAAGAACGACGAATCCATCCATTTACAAGTAAGATTCCTTGGGAGTATTCTACGAAACCTTATACAAACCATATTTCTGCATATTAGATGCAAACCAGGACGCGAGTGGGCTACTCTAAGTCAGAAACTTGGTAAGAACGACGAATCCATCCATTTACAAGTAAGATTCCTTGGGAGTATTCTACGAAACCTTAAACAAACCCTATTTCTCCATATTGTATGCAAACCAGGCTCCGAGATCGAAATCTGTCCGGGAGTGGACTACTATAAGTCATAAACTTGGTAAGAACGACGAATCCATCCATTTACAGGTAAGATTCCTTCGGAATATTCTACGAAACCTTAAATAAACCTTATTTCTCCATATTGTATGCAAACCAGTATCCGAGATCGAAACCTGGCCGCGAGTGGACTACTAAGTCGGAAACTTGGTAAGAACGACGAATCCATCAATCTACAGGTAAGATTCCATCGGAATATTCTACGAAACCTTAAACAAACCCTATTTCTGCATATTGTATGCATACCAGGATCCGAGATCGAAACCTGGCCGTGAGTTGACTACTATAAGTCAGAAACTTGGTAAGAACGACGAATCCATCTAATTACAGGTAAGATTCATACGGCATATTCTACGAAACCTTAAACAAACCGTATTTCTGCATATTGTATGCAAACCAGACTCCGAGATCGAAACCTGGCCGGGAGTAGACTACTATAAGTCAGAAACTTGGTAAGAACGACGAATTCATCCATTTACAGATAATATTCCTTCGGAATATTCTACGAAACCTTATACAAACCATATTTCTGCATATTGTATGCATACCAGGCTCCGAGATCGAAATCTGGCCGGGAGTGGACTACTCTAAGTCAGAAACTTGTTACGAACGACCAATTCATTTACAGGTAATATTCTTTCGGAATATTCTACGAAACCTTAAAAAAAACCCTATTTATGAATATTGCATGCAAACCAGGCTCGGAGATTGAAACCTGGCTGCGAGTTGACTACTCTAAGTCAGAAACTTGGTAAGAACGACGAATCCATCAATATACAGGTAAGATTCCTTCGGAATATTCTACGAAACCTTAAATAAACCCTATTTCTCCATATTGTATGCAAACCAGGCTCCGAGATCGAAACCTGGCCGTGAGTGGACTACTCTAAGTCGGAAACTTGGTAAGAACGACGAACTCATCCATTTACAAGTAAGATTCCTTCAGAATATTTTGCGGCTTAGTCACCTGAGCATTTTTTTTGGACATTATATTTTGTTTTACAACTCTTATAAAGGGTTGTATTAAAATTAGTATATTAAAGAACCACAAACTTGAAAAAACTTGTGATAGTGTAGGAATGGTTAATGGTGTAGGCTTTCATGCAGGAGGCTGAGGATCAAATCCCCCCATCCTCATTTCTGCCAACGTTCTATATTTTTACTTCAACAACACTTATAAGTGTTGTTATGCATTTTGATTAAGAAAAAAACAACCAAAACTTGTGAACGGTAAGGATGGTTGATGAGCTAGACTTCCATGCAGTAGACTCATGTTCGAATCTCCCTTCTAATCTCATTTTTTCCAACATTCTATATTTTTACTTCAACAACACCTATAAGTGTTGTTATACGTTTTTATTAAAAAAAATAAAAAAAAACAAAACTTGTGAACTGTAAGGATGGTTGATGAGCCAGACTTCCATGCAGTAGGTTCATGTTCGAATCTCCCCTCTAACCCTATTTTTCATCATCATATTTTGGTGTTCTTCAACAACTCTTGTGAAAATTGTGATAGGCTTAGTCACTACCTTTATGGAACAGAGTTGTTATAGCTAAATGTCGTCACAACTTTTTTGCTTAAGGAGTTGTCGTTTGTTTTCTTAGCGCAACCCCTTGTTTCCTAAGGGTTGGCAGTGATGATATACGACAACTCTTCCTTTAAAACCAGTTGTAAAACATATGACTTCTATGATGTTTACCGAAGAGTTGTAAATCTCCAGTTGTAGATGTATATTTTTCCCGTAGTGCATGAACTATCAAGATAAAAATAATTGGACCTGGCTTCACGAAGTCCTATGTGAAGTCTTTTTAGTCTTTAAACCCTGAAAGGGTTTGTTAGAGCATTGCTCGGTCGAACTCACAAGTGTTGTTATCTCAAGCTTATTTCCAAATTTAGTTGTCTAAATTATATCTTGATTTCTAGTCTACAATTAGTTAAGTCTCGGATTAGGATAGAGGTGTAGTTGAGATACGGACATCACGACAGTCATCATTGTGTTCTACCGTTCGAAGGAAAATATCAGTCGAAGCTTTTGGAGAACTTCTTCAATAAAATATAAGTGAAGACCGAACCACCTATATCTCAAGTTATATTAATCTTTCTATCTATATATGAGACAATGTCGCATAACTAATTAGACTATTATGCATAGAAAAGAATTCCGAGTCAAGTTTATCTTGGTAATTAGTTCAAGAAAATAAACATTTGTTCATACTTGATGAATTTCGATTAAGGACAATTTATTATTCGGAATCAAAATCGCGATTCAAGTTTTATCATTCGGAAATATCCTGGAAAAATGATATGTGTGATTGATGTTATTTGGGAATGTTTCGAATCGATCTAGAGAGACATATAAAACTACTGTAAATTCGGATGCAAGCCAGTATGCACTTCAACTAGCAATATCATTGGTCAGTAATAGTAGAGATATGAATATTTTCATGTGATAAATTGTTTCCCTTATACACACAACAATCATACTTGTGATTCAACATTATGGTTGCTCTTTGAAAAATATATTGTCTCAATTTCTTTGATCATGTTTAAACTTCTATCTTATGCATTTTAATTTTATCTATTCAATTGATTCTTGTAAATTGAATGTTTATTAATGTCTGATTTGTTTTCAACATGTGAGGTGACTGACATATACAAAGAATGACCTTATCAAATGCTGCTTTAAAGCAACAATATGGTGGTCGTGGTATGAAAAGAGGTTGAAATACATGTAATGTCATTTTTTATAATAACGGATTTGGAAATCGTCTGGTAATTCATGAACGTGAAATGGAGGCCAGAGCTCGCTTGAATGTCATTTCACTACTATTATTGTACCTTATGTTTCTTCTAAGTACTGCAAAACTAATAGCATTGTCACTTAAATTTCCTGCCGATATCGTAGGGCCACTAGAAATTGTATCTGAATTCAATGCAGAGAGTGTACGAAAAGCATATGTCTAATTTCTCTCAAAAATTATGTCAATTTCTTTTTCCCCGTAAAGCCTTTAAAAATACCCCATTTGGGTTAGAAGTGACTGTAATTGCATTATATGAATCACATTTAGTTTATTTTTCTGTTTGTACAATGCAGTTACATTTTTATCTCCTCAAAATATTTGTCAAAAACACAAAATGAAGAAAGTAAAGGGTAGTGTAGACATGATGTACACGTTTAGATCGCGATACACAGACCAACTGCGGGCCGATCCCGTGCCTCGTCTCATGTGCCATTTAGTGGTCCCATATAAAGCTTTAGGGTTAAGTAAAATTATCAAACCTAACTTATGAAGACCACACCCCAAAGCTCAAACCAGTTACGGCGGTGCATAGCGATAATCTTCCTCTACTTTCCTCCATTAACCACCACCACTATTATTTTCAGTGGCACCACCATCACCACTTAATGAATGGGCTATAAATGGAATTGCAACTCATATACCCTGGATAGAGGAGTAAAATGGTTTATTTTGATATGGGTGGAATCGGAAATAGGATTTTGATCCAGCTGCATAAAGTTGGGGTAAACGAGGCTTATCTCACCTTTCATTTTTTTTCCCTGATTTCTAGTGTTATGAGACAGAAAAGGTCTGTATCAAATCATTTAAACCCATTATTTCCTCCTCTTAAATCGACTTGAGAAGTTGATTTGACACAGAGACTGTGTAACTGTGGAAAATCGCTATGGTTGATTTGAATGGTATCCAAGGTACTTATGCCAGAGCAAAGACATAATTTTATTGTCCTAGACTCAAGAAAGATGTGTTGCTTTGTGTCAGCCACTGTGACATTTTTCAAAGGAATAAGGTAGAACTTACTCATCCAACTGCCTTACTTCAACCTCTACACATTCATTGTCAGCCTTGGAAACACATCACAATGGACTTCATTGAGGGTTTGCCAAAATCCAACAATAAAGATGTCATATTTTTGGTGGTTGATAGACTCACAAAGTATTCTCATTTTATTAGTTTGAACCATCCATTACTGCTTCTACTGTAGCTCAGGCATTCCTTACTCATGTGTTCAAGCTTCATGGCCTTCCTGCCACAATTATTTCAGATAGGGACAAAGTTTTTACCAGAAATTTATGGCAGGATCTCTTCAAAGCAATGGGCACTACACTTCATCTCAGTACACCCTACCACCCTCAAACAGATAGTCAAACTGAAAGGGTCAAATCTCAGATGTATGATTGGACATAAACCAAGAAACTGGTATTCTTGGTTGCCACTTGATGAATGGTGGTATAATACCAATCACCATACAATCCTAAAGTTGACTAAATTCAAGGCCCTGTATGGATACACTTCTCCACACCTTGACTTTCCATCTGAGGTCACTACATCTGTTGAAGCAGTGGAATCATACTTAAAACAAAGATATGTTATGCTAGACATCTTGAAGGAAGCACTTACAAAAGCTCAGGAGAGAATGAAGTGGTTTGCTGACAAGAAGAGAACAAAAAGATTTTTCGAAGTAGGAGACTGGGTGTATCTCAAGATCCAACCATACAGGCAATCCCCATTACAGGTTATAAGAAATTTCAAACTCTCTTCCAGGTATTATGGCCCATATCTCATCTTGGAAAGAATTGGAGAGGTGGCTTACAAGCTCGACCTGCCTGCACAATGCAGTATACACCATGTCTTTCACGTCTCCCAGCTGAAGAAGAAATTGGGAGCCACTCAGTCCACTACACCAACTCTTCCACCTATTGGTTCTGAAGGTGAAATTGTACTCACCCATGTGGTTGTTCTAGACTCGCGCCTGATCACCATACATGGCCATGAAGTGCCTCGGCTGCTCATTCAATGGTCACACTCTTTTGCAGACGATGCAACATCGGAAGATAAAGCTCCCGTTCGCGCTTACTTTCCAAAATTTCATCCCTGAGGGAAAGGATGGTCTTAAGAGGAGGGTATTTTCATATACATGGACAGCCTCTAGCTATCAGATTGAGTTCCTTAGCACAATTACTTTTTGCACGTTAATTAGGTTTTGCATGTTAATTAATTACGTTTAAATTTAAGTTAATGATTAGCATGAAACGGTGTGGATAAGCCCACGTGTAGGGATGTAACAGCGTAATACTTTATGGTTTTGATATTTGTTGCCTTAAAAGCAACTGAGTTGTATCGTCACTTTCATAAGAAAAGAAATAAGAAAAGAAACTGAGCCCAGTGCGGCTGCAGTGAAGAGTAGTCTTAAATTATCTAAGATTCCATCACTCTCGTCCTTAGTTTATGTACTTGAAAACCATTACATAATATTATTCTAATAAATATTATATGGTCTAATTGGTAATTAGGGTCTGGATCGTTGAGCATACCGTTGATGCGTTAGGGCTGTAGACTAAAGTTGACCGTCCATCTTTTTACCAAAATACCCATATAAAGTAGTTATACGACAAGATGTGCTAACCAAAGTTAGATACTTAACCAATCTAGTAACACTGACATTTCATCAAACGTCTTAAGTACGAGCATAAACCATGGAAGAAGAAGAAGTGGAGGACTCGCACGATTTTCTGTGGTTGATTTCATTGTTGAGATCCAGAGGCAAAGAGGTATTTTGTGGTTGATTTCACATCCATCGGCTAGAGGTAGAAGAACGTCACAAACAATTGTTCTCTCTTCTCATCATCAACTAATCTATGAACATCAGTTACATAAACATGTTAAGTGTAGTAGTCAAGTCACTGTTGACTTATGTAGATTGTGTGTCAAGGTCTTTCACGTTGACTGTTATTTGACCTTACATAAATGCTTTCATGTCTGTCATGTAACTGTAACAATTGAATATTCTGTTACTGAAAAAATCTGTACCCTTTCTCTCTAAACTTTCTCATGGTATCAGTGAGGGTTGATCCTTTTTCATCATTTTTTCCGATTCATCATTTTTTACATCATCTCCAGATCGTTTTTCATCTTTTACCTATCAATTTTTAACAATTTTGATCATTTTCTTTTTCAAGAATCACTTTCTGTGTTCGATCTGAATACTAACCCTAAAAAAGTTTCTTTCAATTATTGAAATCTTTCATGCCTATCACTCAAATTATTGAAAATCAACAACATAGCTTTCAAAATCCTTGGTCTTCAATCAACAACAATATTGCATTCCGTTGCAGAATCTATTAACACACATTTGACTCTAACAATTACCAATATCTACAATTTTGTTTCACATATTTTAAATTCATCCAATTATCTTCTATGGCGAGATCCATTCGAATCAATTCTGACCTCTACTGATCTTTATGGCTATGCTGATGGTGAGTTTGTTGCTCCGCCAGAGCAAGTTGTTCTTGATGGTGTATTATCTGTTAATCCAAGATGGATTTACTGGAGGAAGTTAGATCGATTTTTTTACTAGCTGCATCAAAGCCACAACAACTCCAACAATTTCAGGTGATACTCTTGGTCTTACTACAGCTCGAGAAATTTGGTTATTTATTGAAAATAGTTTCAGATCTCAGTTTCTTGCTAGAAAAACCATGTTAAGAAATCAATTGCACAATGTTAAAAAGCCTTGCTAAATTAGGGCCTATGCCACTTAATTGGGGCCTATGGATTTCTTCATCCACCTAATAGAGAATGATAAAGGGTGTCTAAAAGATTGTAAAATTACTAAATTAACCCTTAAAGAAACCTTAATTATTCTCACACAAATACAAATACTAAATCATAACTTAATTAACAAATCCTAATCAATCAAAACTCATTTTATTTTTCAATTTCCATCAAAATTAAAACTAAATCCTAATCAATCACAAATGACAATTAAAATCTAATTTCTTTTTGTTAAATAATAAGAAAATCCAAAATCAGACAATTCAAGTGATTGAGTTAAAATCCCCTTTAAACCATTCCATCTAAGAGATACTCTACAATGATTTACCACTAAATCTTTAAGAAAAAATCTGAAAACCCACCCAGAATCGGTTTATATGTTCACCATAGTTATCCGATTGTAATCTTAATTGGGTTTTAATGTGAACCTACATAACCCGATTCTGGGTTGATGTGATGAACATCAACTACAATCGGGTTACGATAGTGAACACATTAACCGATTCTGTCTAATTATTCGGATCATTTTGGACCATATATACTCCGATTGTGTAGTTGAAAATCTCTGTATACCAACAATCGATTTACATTATCGTCAAATAAAAATCGAATCTGAAAAAGCTGCAGCAAACTACCTCCAGAATCGGACTTTATAAAGATTTTAGAATTCCGATTTTGTTACAAATTTAATGAGTAGAAGTTACCAAAAAAAAAAAGAAAACCACTTTCATTCATTAAGCTTGGTTCAAGTTTGCAAATACAATATAAGAAAGCGACAAAATATAAGCATCCGATAGATCAAGTTTTTAACATAAGGAAAATACTCATTCCAACAAACGAGACCATCGAATTTCTCCCATCGCCTCGTGTTTGGATCATATTTTTTTAGCCACTCCTTGGTGACCTCCGTGACCTTTTTAAACTTATCTACCGGTGGTAATGGACAATCATCACGTACTCTAAGACAGATAGAATGTATGTTGTTATGGTTTAATAAAACAATTCTCCGATCTTTAAGCGATTCATCCCAAATGGTGTATTTTGGTGCGTATGTGTAACATGATCCCTTACCAAATAGATGAACAACGAAACTCCACATTTCCACCAAGAGATGACCACATAGAGGCATATGCATCCAATGCTCTCGGGTAATTGGTCCATTCCCCTTTGGCCCTTGTACTCTAGCAACCATTTTTTCAAAAATCACTTCTTTGTCTTCTCTTGTTTTTCCTTCCTTCATCATCGATATGTAAAATTCTTGTATTCTTCTAGTCGCAAGGCCATAATCTTTCTAAAGTATTGACATTGGGTTAGGTTCTCATCGTCCGCGAAACTTATATGGCCTATTTGTTCCGATGCAACGTGATAACTACAATTCCCATCCGCATCCACGTCGTTGATGGATAACATGTAGGTCTTAATGATTTCAGGAATTTTAGAGTAATACTCCTCGAATATGGTGTAACACGTTCGACTGGGTATACCTCGTTCATCCCTAGGCGTCCTTCCATCACCAAGAGCGTCCCTTAGAGTCACCATAGAACCCTTTTGTCTTGCTTGTCCCTTCCATGAACGTAACCTTGATACTTGTGTTGTACTCGCTTGAATCCCTTGAGAAGGAACGATTAGATTTATTGGTGTTTGACTCTCTTGAGACGGAGAGATTGGATCTTCATGTTGCGAAGGAGCGATTGGATCCTGATGTTACGAAGGAGCGCTTGTCCCGCTTTCTCCCTTCTTTGGTCGACTCCTTTTCCTTTTAGTCGGTGCCTCTTCATTTTTAATTTGTGAAGGAACGTTTGAAACATTTGTCTTCTTTTGTGCGCTACTTGCCCCGCTTTCTCCCTTCTTTGGTCGACCCCTTGTCCTCTTAGCCGGTGCCTCTTCATTTTCAATGTGTGAAGGAACGTTTGAAGCATTTTTCTTGGATTGTGCTCTACTTGTCCCGCTTTCCCCCATCTTCGGTCGACCCCTTTTCTTTGGAACCTTTGCATCTTCATATTTAACATCTTCCTTCTCATGTCGACAAAGGATTATTTTATGACTCAACAATGGGTGTTTTCCGGTACTCATTGCAACCTTAAACTAGTTCCTTTCTTCCTTCCTATCTATGTTGGAAGGTGGTCTACCCGTCGCCGGCAGCACCGTTGGTTCTCCGACCGGTACCATATGGGGGTTCGCGGCTAGTTTTAAGTCGTACATCAAAACTTTTCTTCCGAATCCATCCTTTTTTTACAATTTCTCGATGATTTCTCTTCCAATATCCGTGTCCACAAAGGATTCGAGTGGTTCTTCGGTTGGGGGTGGTTTTAAAGTAAGTTTCTTCCAAAACGGATCAATGATTTCAAAAGGAATTCCTCGTTGGTACCTCGCGATCATGTGACGACAAGGAAATACGAAGGCCATCATCGTCATACATGAACATTCAATTCTTATTCTCCCCATCTCCTTTTCCACATAATATTTGTAATACTTCATCATATAAATGATTGCACAGTGAGACACCCTATAATTTAAATTTCTAATCAACCGATGGTGTTCCTTGTAGCTTGTAATGATTTTCATCCTACTATCTTCCATTTGAGCGGTTATCTTGATGATATCGGCCTTGGTGTATTCATGGATGGCTTCTTGTAATGTAACCATTGTGTTTTGGCTCCCTCAGAGAAAGCTTTTCAAACGTCCATGAGATCCTTCCGCGATACTTGTCGCCTCATTCTTGTAATGCATGTGTTGGTACGTGTAAGCATACACAAATTTTTCCTTGTATGGATCCAACAATTCCTTTAAGCAATAAACCACACATTTCTCGTAATCTTTCTTCCATAGCCCAATAAAACTCTCCAAGTGGGATTCGAACTCGGCCACGTACATTGAGTGTACCATTAAATCCCAATGATGTTGAAAAGCCTTCCATAGTATCCCATTCGCTTCATACCGATTTTCTTTTCTTCTTGTCATCCTCTCTTTGTTCCGGAGTTATTTTTTGAAGACGCTCATCTTCAGCCTTTTCACGAGCGGTACCTTTTTGTGGCTTTGGATTTTGGATATGACCCCTACAATTACTTATAATATTGCATTGTATGTGCCATGTGCAAAGAAAATGCTTAGCATCCGGAAAAATCACTCCAATGGCATTCATTAGTGCTTGGTCCTTATCCGTTACTATGATCCTCGGAGTTTGATCGCCACGGTATATTTCCTTCAAGGTATCTAGCATCAAAGTAAAACTCAGATCATTCTCCCGATCCATAAACCCCCATGCTACTGTGAAAGTTTGCTTGTCGGAAGTATGGAAAGCAATATTTAACAACGACATATTGTACTTGTTGGTCTTGTATGTACAATCTATTAACAAAACTTGATAGAAGCATTGAGCCAACTTGATCATCTCCGGATGCGCCAAGAAAATACGAGTCACTTTGCCTTCTAATACTTGCTTCCTCATTGTGTATCCGTGTTGATCGGTTAACCATTGAGATTGTTCCATAACTGCTCTACCATCCCATGACCTCCTCCTAAAGGCCGCTCTTGCCGTGTAAATTTTCCTCAAAGTGGACAAGTTATCCTTATCCTCCTCCTTAATCTTCCTAAGGATGTCACTTGGTTTACACGCTTTCATCGACCTCACCATTTTCAATTGATATGGTTTCAACCCACAAACGGTCGCGTGACCAACAAAATATTCTGGATCATCATGATTATGACAACCATCCAGCACTTTAGAGAGCTTGTATACCTTACTACCATTGGGTATCTCGGATCTATTTACTATAATCTTAAACAGGCAACCATACTTTTTTGATTTGGTAATGTATTCCCTTGTCGTCTTCTTCACGTACAGTCTGTCCTTTTCCCAGTGACTTTCTTGCTTTCCACCTCTCTCACAAACAAATTCCAAACGATCTTTACTTGAATGACGAACTAAAACTAACGCGCATTTGATCTCTATTCCCTTGTCTATAAACCATTGCTATGTATCGTTTCTTTCTTTCCATTCCAAATCAGTGAAATAGTGGGAAGAGGTATAGGGACCAAGCAGAGATACGACTTTGGGCTGATCTTCTTCAAACGCCATAACAATCTACAACAAATATCAACAAGTTGATGATACAAAATCGGTTTATATGTTACACTCGATTAAACTGATTATACGTAATCAGTTTATATGTGCAACTATAAAGACCGATTAAAGAATTGTCGAAAAAATTTCATAGTCTACAATCGGTTCATGTCTCGTGTCATATAATCCGATTGTTGTTCACATTTCTCCTGGATCATTTTTTCTCCAAAATCGGATTACATAAGCACAAAAATAAACCGATTGTCAACTTCGTGTAATCTACGTGATTATTCAAGTGAATAAATCGGATTGTGTACATCACCAACAAAATCCCGATTCTAGTCATGTTCCCATCGCGCCAAAAATTTACTACAATCGTTTTATGTGGTGATGAACAAAGACCGATTCCTGTACCCAAAAACCCAGAATCGGTTTATATTATGCTATCGAATAAACTGATTCTGGGTTAAAGTTTTGAAAAAAGTTTCCTTATTCGGCGATTGTGACATGCAAATATATGTTTGTAGATCGTTAAAACTCATACCTGTTTATTAGAAGCATTATCATCTTCTTTATCCCGACGAAATTGTTCTTGTGCTTGAATAATATCCTCAAGCATTCTTTAGTTAACTTTTTCTTCTTCATTCAACAAATTTTCCAATTCGGTAGGATCGAAATCATGATAATCTGATGCACCCCCTTCTTCATCAGTACTAGAGTCTTCATCATCACTATAAAGTTTCATTTTTGCTAAGAAAATCACAAACCCTAGTTTTTCCTTTTTTCCCCTCTACTTCTTTACCTCCAAACCTTAAAAAAGAAAAATGAATTTCTACTCTAATCCAAACATCATAATCCCACTCAAATACTTATTAATTTAATAAATATTAACTTAATTAATTATCACTAATTTAATAAGGGCATATTAGGCATTAATAAAAATATTGGATAAGGATTTTCTACAAATTACTTCCTAGTGACCCTATTTTGTCATGTAGTTATAGGCCCGAATTAAGTGGCATAGGCCCCAATTTAGATAGGTTAAAAAAGGAACATCATCTATTCTTTTATATCTTCATACTATCAAGAGTATTGTTGATTCTTTAGCTGCTATAGGAGAACGTGTTAGTGAATATGATCTTATGACATTATGAATGGTTTAGGGAGAGATTATATGAATTTTGTGATTTCTGCACAAAATCGTGATACACCATTTACATACTCTGAAATTAAGGCCAGATTGTTAACTCATGAGCAATGGCTCATTGATCAAGATAGAGATTCTTCTCCTATGATTGATCCTCAAAATACAGTTGGTTTTTATAGTCGCAGTACTTATTCTAGTGGTAATGGATCTAGAAATTACAATAAAAATGGATCTTCTCATAATGGTAATCGATTAGATTCAAGAATGGTTATAATAATGGAAACAATAATGGTCGGTCTAATTTCAAAAATAGTCAACATCAAATTGGTTCAACATCTTCTTCTGCTGGTAATAAAGGTGGTTCTTCTAGTGGTTCTGCAAGAAGATTCTCAACAGATTTCTCAGAAGTACAATGTCATATTTGTCGCAAAACATGCCACTATGCTAGTCGTTTTTTTTTCTAGTTATCATCCTCCAAATAACAGTAGCAATGCAAATATTGGCTCTTCTTTAAAGATATGCATTTTAATTGGGTCAATGTCGTTTAGTACCACAATAGAAGTTAATGAAACACAAAATATCACAACTTAACATAATAGCATTCCATTTTTCTGGTTGATTAACTCGCCCCAACAAAATATAAAATACCTAATCATATCCTCGGAATTGGGGTCGTACATACGTATAGGTTTTGTGTTTCACTGTTTTAATATGGGATCTGGTTTTCAGGAATGATTGATTTGGGTTATTGGAGATCAGAGTTTTCCAATTTTCAGACATCGTTTCATTCGGCACAATCAAAAGCTGGCGCAGGGATGGTTGTTCTTTTTTCAATCGATAAAATAGATGGTTGTCGCACAGAAAGAGTATTGAATTGGTCCGTAAGTTTGTGATTCAGCATTCCAGTAAAAGAGCTTTAATTAGACTCGTAATGGAAAATCTCGATGGTCCTTTAAGGTTCTGATCAGAATTTACATCTTTTCTGTGGGGTTCGTTTGTTGAATGACTACTTAGGATTCCCATTCATGGTGGATCAGCAGAAGTAAGTTTGTGTTGCAGACGATTAACTGTATGGTATAAGAAAGTTTAAAATTGATTAGATATGATGATTCATGTCAATCTAAAAAATAGTGTATCTTGTGCAACTGATTTCAAATCTCTATTCTTGAGACTTCAATAGGATGTTGTTTCAGTTAGTTTTACTTCTTCTTCAAACAGTAGAATCACTAATGCGAACCAGAAATAATAACCATTAGCTATTAATTTTCCTTCATATGGCCATTAAAATTCGTCGCAGATATGTCATACACCCATTACTAGGGTAACACAAATATGGTGCTATTAAGTTAAGATCCTAACGGCGTTTACTCGGCTTAAACAAAAACCCAATCGGCGAGTTCAAAATTTAAATTTTGACAAGTACAATTGCATTGATTGACTACCATAACGGCCAAATTTTGGCACCAACCTATAAATACACTAGTTCTCTCTACAAAACAACACACACCTATTTGCATATACTCTCCAAAGCTCATATCATCATATACTCCATCAGACTCACCCCATAGCTCTACATACAACAACGACATCATTTCATTCAAATGAAGATCTATCCATCACCAAATCATGGTTTGCGGAAACTCGGGTTAGAAATCAGTCCTTCGTAAGGGTGGATGTCGTAACCTTTTGGGCTAGGGTATACAAAAAATATAGGAAAGAGTTTGGGAATCCTAATGGAAAAAGTGTTCAACAAGTCCATGATAGGCACCTAGTCATCGAAAATGCAATACTTGCTTTTTTAGCTATCCAAAAACGGATTTTGAACGCTAGCCACTTTGGATTGTCCATTGAACAATATGTAAGTATTTTTGTGGTTTATTTTACGTGATCCATGTTGTTTGATCTTCCTACTAAACACCACTAACAAAGTAAGTTTCTGTTTTGTTTTTGTATCATGAAGTCGTCAAAGCGCGCTAATTGGAGGAAAAGGGGGAAGCATTCGCATTCGATGCAAGCTATCAATTCATGGTATCCAAAATCCCGGAATATTTCCCGGACTTTATGGAGGGTGGATCGGACTGGGATTCCTCCAAGGAAGATTGATGGTTTTAGAAGTTTTAAGGTAGGTTTTGTGGGTATATCACTATTTAAACCCTCACGAGTCTATAACTCGTCCACTAGGGTCGCCTAGGGGTTCAAAGACTTGATGCACATGCTAAGTGCATTCGTTGATCCAATGACAAGGAGTTAGCTTTTATGTTTCAATTAAAGTAGTAACCAAAATTGCATGAATAAAGTGAATTACATCTTCCCATATTCTGTTTTATGTTGGGTATAACTAAAGTTCGGAAAGATTGCAATGTCGACTATTGGATAGCCGGCAATGTTAATAATTATTTGCATGCCGACTATTATTCAGCCGGCAGTGTAAAAAATATTTATATGCCGACTATATGATAGCCGGCATCGTAGGAAATATTTATATGCCGACTAGTGAAGCATTTACAACAGTCTCATGTGTGTCAAAAATAATAGAGTCGACATCTTTTTTATTCACAGACCTTTCCGGCCAAAGATAGTCTGCATATTCTTCATCCATAAACCTTGCCGGCCATAGATAGTCGACATTTTCTTCAATCGTCGACCGTGCCGACTTTTCAAGAAAAATCAGATTATACTCAAATGATTGAACTCATGAGACAAAAGTTTCAATCTTTCAAAAGTTTTAATCTACTTAATTAATTAATTAATCTAAAACTCAATTAATTAAGCTAATCAAATTTTTTAATATTAATTAAACAAGGGTGTATTAGCCATTTAAAATATATATGGTTAAGGGGTGACTTATTTTACTTTAAAATGATCCAGGTTTTGTCACATTAGGTATATCCCAATTTGGCCAGGAAAAACAATATCCTAGTCTGCCGATGTACACTATCCATGACTATATTTCATCAGTCGTTGTGTATCACTTTGAGTCTTTGAGATTTCCTTGTTTATGTGTCAAAACAATTATTTTCCTAAAATTTCATGCCAATGTAGTATTCAAACCTGGTCAAATTGGGGTATACCCAGATTAGTTGGGATATACCCGATTTTAAATGGACTCTTTTTAAGGGCTAAGTGGGGTGTCCAAACAGGTGAAGTTACAAAGATACCCCTTTTCATTATAATTAAAACTAAAATAAGTTCATCTTATCATTTCATTTTCATTTCATCTTCTCCTCCTCCCTCTTCTCCTCTACCATACCTGCTGAAACTGGTCCCCCTTTTATCGAAAACCGATTGAAAAGTCGTCAATTAATTCGTCGTAATCGTCGATTAGAAAATTCCATTGTCGATTAATCTCTTCAAAAATGCGTAACCCGAAACATGCGAAACAAACTTTTAGAATACCTAGTGCTGAAGACCCTGGATTTGTAAAAGTAATTCCACACAAACGGAATATAAAAACAATTTACGAATAAGAAACTGCTGAAACCGAAGAAATGACGTGATTGAGAAAGTAAGGGCCTACTTAAACTCACTATAGTACTTCAATTTTATATTTGCATGTCAAATTAGGTCATAAAAATCGAATTTGTGAATCTGCATTTATGCATCCGCAAGGTGCTTGTTCCACGAACTTGCCGACTTTTCATGTTTAGTTGTTGTCGTTGTCTTCCTAGGTTGAATACCATGCCATCTTTTCATATCTAGAAATGCCATTTACAGGGTCGGCGTATTCAACCTTAATATCGTGCTGATTAAATGTGTTTTTTAACAGTAGTTGGTTTTTGAAATTCGTATCCTGCCGACTAATGCTTTGAAAATGTTTGTGTTTCCTGAGTCCATAATGTTATTAGTCGACATGAGATTTGAATACCACCCTGACGACTGAGTATTAGTCGGCACTCTATAGATTTTTGACCCTGCCGACTAATTGTATGGAAATCCTTATGTTCATTTGTTCCATTTTGTTAATAGACGGCATGTTATTTGAATACTTCCCTGTCGACTATTGTTTAGTCGGCATAGATTATTGTTGTCATCTCTTCTGACTATTGTTTAATCGGCATTGGTTATTATTGTAGACCATGACGAATAGTTTATTTTTTTTAATTGTTCTTGTTTAGGTTGCAAAAGCTCAAGGAAGGAAAGAAGAAAATTGTTTCTCCTCCTTCAAGACCTCCTCTCGTAGGCGACAAACTCTTGAATGCAACACATCGAGGATTATATTCCTTACTTAGGTGTTTTGAAATGTGTTTCACTATTATAATTCAAAATTATCATTGATCAACGTAATGCTATCGAGAGCCTGTTTCTGGACAAATAATTTCTGAAATCGGTAGAGGAAAAAACTAAACAAGTTAGAGATGTAAATAATATTATTCGAAATGAGATGTTCTGGTCGACGTGTCAAAATGCGTGCATAATGGTTGGTCCTTTGTGAAAATGGTTCTTTTTTTGGACTCAGACAATCCCACCATAGGTTATTTATTCCATGCACTTGCTACATGTGTGAAAACTATACAAATGGGTTAGGTATCAAATCGAAATGCTTCTATCGTATGTGTAATAAAGAAACGATGTAAAAGTCAGTTGAGTTCTCCTCCTCATGTTGTAGCGTATTTTCTCAATCCTTATTACATCTTTGACCCAACAACCAATCTCATCAATAATGGAATTTCTGAGCCCAAAACTTGTCTTACTGAAGTTATATAGAAAATGGTTAGCAGCCCGCAAGAACAAGCAAAATGCATGTTATAGGTACAAAATTATAATACTATCTCCAAATATGTTTAATTAAGTAATTTGTATTTCTAGTAACAACTGTACTTTTCTTTGTAGGTAAGAAGCATGCGATGATGCAAAGTCAAATTTGAATTACCATCATCATGTATTGCGGCTCAACATGGCGATCCTGTAAATTGGTGGTTATCTTATGGTGTCGAGTATCCATCCTCCAGAAGATTGCAGTAAAGATATCAAGTCAAAAAAATACATCATATGGATAAAATAGGAATTGGAGTGTGTTTGAAAGTATCCATACCAAATTACACAATCGTTTACTTTCATCGAGGTTATATGATCTGGTGTATGTTTAGTACAATTTGAAGTTGGAGAAACAAAGAATTAAAGGTAAAGCAAGGAGACACAAAATTGATATTCACGGCTTTCATAGTCTACTGAGGGATGACAATATGCTTGGGGCGGAACACCGGTTTACCTCAAGAAGAACAATGGTTAAATATGCTGGAAGAGGAAGCCGTTAATAATCCAGAGCCTGTCCCTCTACAATACAACTGACATGATTCCGAAGTTGAAATCCCATACGAAAGGTTACCGGTGAGTGACTTTGTTTATGACTTTGGTAATGTTTCATTTGGAGATAATACACAAGGTTATGAGAATGTGAATCCTTCATATGTTTTTCGTTACATCAACGATCGCTCTGACCAGGGCGTCCAACATATGAACGAAAAATATAATTCTAATACTGATAACAATAAAGAAGTAGGTAACAATGATGATGATAACGGAGGCTATTATGATGATGATATTTATGCAAACGAAGACAACCAGTATCCCCACGACGATGACTATAATGAGGAAAGGAACCGCCAAGAAAATGAAAAATACATGAATAGATCGAAAAAGGATGGTGGTCGTAATTGGTTCGCATAAATTTTTAAATGATGAAGACTAGTTTAATAATCTTATGTTTTTTAAATTTGAAGTTTTTAATCATGTAGTTACTTTCTCTATATTATTTTAAAATTTTAATTCTAAGTTGTACGCCTTTAATCCAGAGAAAGAAAGAAAAAACTCCAAAAATGGTAAGAAAGTTATTTACACACGATTATAACGTGCGTGATAACGGGAAAACAGTTCCAAAAACGCACGTTAAAATGTTATTTAGAAGAAAAAACATTCAAACTAATTTTAGAAAAATTGTTATAACGTATATGAAAACTGAAAAACGGTTCTAAAAAACTATCGTTATTTCCTATTTATCGGTATTATAAAAGCACGGGGTTCGAAAACGCTCACGGCCATAATATATGGGTGTGACCATTTTAAAAATCATTTTTTCGGAAAAAATGGGTGTTTTTCGAACATTGGTTTCAAAAGAGATTTTTGGCATTAGAATGTGTGGCATTCTGCAATCGTGGGACACGTCGAAATTTTAGATTAAGTAAGATTTATTGACTGCTCTTTAAGGACTTAAGTTTGAGATTGAAAATGTTCTTTTTGCACCATACCTGTTTAGGTCAAATTTGTGAGTCATGTAGCTGGTGCAACTAGTACTGGTAAATATGTCCCATTGCGTTTTTCAGTCTCCAAATAAGTAACAAGTTTTTGGTTTCTATCTATAAGTATCTCATGAAGCTATTAGCAATCGATCATACCAGCAATAATGCACCGGAACTCATCAGAACTCTGCAGTTAAGTGTGTTTGGGCGAGATTAGTACTAAGATAGGTGACCTCTTGGAAAGTCCCCGTGTTGATTTCCTTTCTCCCTCCTTCAAAGATACTATAATACTTTACAAGGTTGGAAAGCAAAGCTATTGTCTCAGGCGGGCAGGACTGTTCTAATTCAATCAATCTTGCAAGCTTATCCGACATATCAAATGCAAATGATAGCTTTACCAAAAGAGATGTTAAATTAGACAAAATTCAGAGAGATTTTCGGTGGAAAAAAGATAAGTCAAAAGAAAAAGATGGTTAGATAAAGGCGTGGTCAGGCATATGTAAACCAAAATCTCAAGGGGGACCGAGAATAAAAAATCCCCATAAGTTCAATATAGCCATTCTAACAAAGTTAGCAAGTAGAGTAATAACAGAAAAAGATCAATTGTGGGTGAAATTTCTTGAACCAAAATATTACCAAGGTTCAAACCTTTTCGAACCTACGAGAAATTATGAGCTCTCTTGCATTTGGACAAGCATTCAAAAAGATCTCAATATTATAAAGGGAAACTTTGTCTGGCAAGTGAAAAATGAAATTAATACGAAGATTTGGGAAGACAACTGGATTCCTAATACAGACTGAATAAACAAACCAACTGACAGAGCTAACCCATTACCGGAAAAAGTTCAGGAGCTATTAAATACTGAAGGGTCTTGGGACACTGGGAAACTAGATGAAATCTTCTTGCCAGAAATAAAGGAAAAAATATTAGCTATAACCCCGAATAAGGAGAAAAGAGACAAAATCAGATGGAAACATCACAAGATCTGGGAAGTTCATGGTAAAAAACATCTATAACTACCTCATCAGTCAAATTTCAGATAATGAGGAGGTCAATGAATTCCCGTGGAATAAATTATATAAGTTGCAAGCAATCCCGCGAATCAGACTATTTATTTGGAAACTAATTCAAAAAGCTCTTCCAACCAATAGCATATTAGCAGCTCATAACTCGGAAATCTCAAATGAGTGCCACTTATGTAACAACCAAGCGACAGAAATAGAAGATCATCTATTCAGAAAGTGTCACTTTGCAAGATCAATTTGGTTTGGTTGCTCCATGGACGTCGTTAATTCACAAATTAATGAAGACTCCATTAGCAAGTAGGTAGAAAGTTGGCTAACAGATCCAATATTTTTCGCAGTATTGGGTGCAGATTGCAACAATCCTATGGTTTATTTGGAAATATAGATGTGAAGTGGTGTTTAGGAAAACATCTCCAGATCCAACTTCCCTGATTCAACAAATCAAGAAGTTCATCCAATCCTCTCCGGAAAAGTACCAAGAAAAAAAACATGGAGATTCAACAAAAAAGTTAGCGTAAACATTATTGGAATAACTTAAACGTGGATTGGATAATATTCACAGATGCGTCTTTCAATAAAAAGAACGTATCCATGGGATATGCTTTCATCCCGTATTCGGTCGACCAAAAATCTTTTATGCATCTTTCCCCAGGTTCGGATTGGGCTTCTTCGGCGTTGCACGCAGAAGCAAAAGCTCTTCTAAAAACTCTAACTTGACTAAAAGACAACCTTCTGTCTAGTGTTTCTATTATCACATATTGCAAAGTGCAGAAAATTTCTATTGATCACGCGCCATGAAAATTTTGCACTCCTCATCGCATTTGACAGGAAACGGTGGTGCTTAGCTGGGAAGCAGATAAAGAAGGTTGTCATGAACAAATCAGACATCCGTCGGCGGCCATAATAAAAATGAGATAGCAGCGAACTCTTAAAGTTTGCCAAACTAAATCACTTTTCGGTCTTTGTGCATTTACTATTGTCAAAACTAAATTCAGCACTATATCCCCCCAATCTAAAAAGAAAAGAGAACTTCTTTGTTTGGTAAAGTTCCTCACTTTCCCATGGACTTAGAAAAACCCTCCTCTCATTTTCTTGCAGAAATCAAATTCCCTTCTGAGTGTAACCAGTTACTGATCAGGATTTACAAATTTCTTGTAGTTATTGTTGTTTATGATACTTTTATAAATCATGAGTAGTTTGAGAAAGGCAAAATTAGCCATTAATGGAATCCGTAATCTGGGTTCTAAAATTTTAACCCGAACCTGCAGAAACCCAGAGCATCAGTTGAACCAACAATGTGTTTATGTGAACTCACCATCAACTACTAATATCTGGAGGAGGGTTTCTTATTCAAAGTTTAATTCTTTTCACGCATTTGGAAGACAAAATCATCAAGCCCGTCCATTTTTCAGTAGAAGACTTTACCACAGCTATCATCATGCAAATCAAAATCTAATTCTCCTTAGTCGCAGAAATATACTGATTGGTTAGTGGTGGAGTAGTTATTACTGTATATGGATTAGAAAGAATTCCTTATTCCAAGAGATTTCATTTAATTCTTATATCAACAGATTTGGAGAGAAAACTTGGACAACTCTGTTTTAAAGATGACTTGAAAAGTTATGAAGGGAAAATTCTTCCGGAAACACATCCTGAAAGTGTAAGGGTTAGATCAATATCCAAAGAGATAATTGAAGCTTTACAAAGGGGATTAGGGTATGAGAAAGTAGGGAGTGGTCTTGGATACAACAATGAAGAAGTTCAGGATGATGATATGAGGAGGGTGAAAAAATTGTAGAAAGAAGGGTTTTAAAGTTGCCACTTATCATTTGGAAGGACTACATTGGGAGATTTTTGTTGTTGATGAACCAACTGTTCTTGCCGAATGTGATCCTGGCGGAAAGATTGTTGTTTTCACTGGTTTGCTTAATCACTTCGGATCAGATGCTGAGATAGCTACAATAATCGCACTTGAGGTGTTTGATTTTATGCTTCTTTCAATTTTTTGGTATAGGCCTTCGACCCAGACGTATGGGTGTCTTTTGGCAATGAATATCTGGTTCACATAGGAAACATGTGTAATTTCTTTTGTCTACGATGATGCTTCCCTTTGATAGTGATGGAATCCAATATTGTATTCTGATATCAGGTTGGGCATATTGTGGCAAGACATGGAGCAGAAACATTCTCAAAGGTTATTTGGCTTATAATTCTGAAAGTAGTTCTGAACATTGGTGATGAGATGAGTAAACGGATAACTGAGGCATATAAATATCTCTTGTTGCCTTCCTCTCGGAGGTATTGATCGTGGTTTAAGTAGAATTTCTATTGTTTACAAGTGTTGCTGCTTGTCCGCTTTTCATTTACTCAAAACTCGTCAAAATGTTGTTGCTTTGGTCTTTCTTGCAGAAAGCTTGATACTGGCATCAAGTATGTGCTTATGTTTCTTGCTAGTGGGGGTATTTTATTCTTTCTGCATGTTTACTCTTATTAGGAACGAAATGGAGGCAGACTATATTGGGTTACTCTTGCTCGTGTGGCTCCCCAAGTGTATGAGAAGCTTGCAGAGGTTAATGGACATTCGCCATTAGATCATCTTTCTACACATCCATATGGAAAAAAGAGAGCAAAAGCATTGTCCCGAGCCAAAGTTATGGAAGAAGCTCTTAGCATATATAAGGAATCAAGATCAGGCATCCATTTGGATATGTTGGGAATGTGGGTTATGTGAAGATTTTGAAGATATTTCACCAGTTGCGAAATCAAAAAGAGGTAGAAATCAGGTAAGACATATAGATGCAGAGATTCGGAAATGTCAAAAAACTTGGGTAAGATAGTTTCAGATTGATCAAGGAAGTAATTAGATTACGTTAATTGCATTTTAAATTAAGATAGAATTATTAGAAGAATCCCCACGAAAAATGGATGTTGAAGCTTCTGAATAAATTTCCAAGGTGGGTTTTGTGGGATTTCTGCTGCTCTTTTTGTCCTTTGCTATCACACAGAAAGGGTACTTGAAATTTGGAGGTATGTCTCTGGTTTTCTCCATTAAAACTCTATGATTTTTGTTCTCTAGGTGTAGCAATGGTACTGTTCCACAATACTGATATTTGTCTGTACATAATTTTGTTAGTAAATGTATCTTTTATGATATCTTCTTCTTGTGCACTTCATTTCTCAGCACCATCCAAAGATTAGGTCTGATCTTATTGATTAATTCTGACTGACCATTCAACAATTCTGGACCTGGTTACTGACTGAACTCAGTTTATTCATGATGGTTTTGTTTTTCTTGGAGTTAGAATATTCAACTTGAAATGAAAATTGAACGTGTTTCATTACTTGAATGGGCTATGAGAAATTTCTGGCAGAAAATTTTAATTCAATCCTATTCTTTTACTGTGATTCAAGCTTTTAGAAGCAATAAGATCCCATGGATCCTCCGGACCAGGTGGAATATTTGCATAACATGTAACCATCATGTACTATTTCTCTGCACCGAAAGACTGCAATGTGAGTTCAAATTTGCATTAGCCTGTACACATTGTCATACAACTTGCTTGAGTCGAATAACAATATAACTGGACACTCGAGTGTAAAAACTCAGTCCCAGTGGCCGGAACCAGAACTCAAACTTTTTTTTTGATTCAAGTGCTAGACCAATTATGTATAAACAACGAAATAAAGACTCAAAGTGACACAACAGCTGACAAAAATATACTAGCTCATGGATAATGTACATTAACTCAAACTCAACAGACTAGGATATTGTTTTCTAGCGATACCTTATCCAATATAAATGGAGGCAATGTCATATGATTTCATCCCAAATATCCAAAAGCACAATATCAGAAACATGCAAGTGCCAAATAATTTGATGCATTGCTGACGATCATGACCATTTTTGCCGATCGGGAATAGTTTAATTTGCTGGTAGGTAGACTCTCGTTATCAGCTAAGGTTAATCTCGGGTCACGGTCCATTTTGGTTGTGACTGAGGCACTGCTACAACTTTATATCAGGAAGATCACAGTTGAAATGTTGGTGAAATTTCCAAATTTTACATCCTAAAATTTTATACCAAAGGTTTTTCATACAATGCACTTATTAAAGTATAAGGAAATGTCACCAATTTCTTTTTAAAGTATAAGAAGAGAAATTAGTATTCAATTAAAGTATAAGAAAACTCAAGATCCATACAAAGTGCAATCAAAGGGTGAGTGAGAAGTCATATTATGGCCGTCCTTGGATCAATCTAAGATTGAAAAGAAAACAAAATAAAGAGATAATGGTTTTTCTGTAGATAGTAAGATTTTAGGGGAAGTTAGAGCCAGAGTTGATCAGTAGATTTCATTTACTCGACTAAAAGGAGACGCCTTTGGCTCAGGAACTATCAATTGATCTAATGATTTTCATGCTCCTCCATGCTGCGTCGTAATTGCTAAAACCAACTCTAATTTAAGGAGTTTGGATGTAGTTTAGTAACCATTATACCATCTTATAGAATAAATAAATAAAAGTTTAATCTTTGGCTTCAATGATGCTTGGCCTTATAATTAATTTTGTGTGAATGTTGAATAAACCAAATCAACTCGAATTTGCGTGCAAACTGAATCGTTATCGGAATTTCTTTTTGACAATTACAGAATGGTCATATTTTTTGTAATTCGTTCACGGAATGGTCATATTTTTTGTAATTCGTTCACAAAATGGTCATATTTTTGTAATTCTTCTTTACAAAATGGTCTTTTACGTTTGATTTAACACTTTTGAATAAAATTGTGTTGATTTTTCCTTAAATACCCTCCCAAAAATACCATTTTTAGTTAACTTATTGGTTGAGGTGGTGGTGATGAAGATGTGGTGGAAGCTTAAGAATCTCCGCTAAACCCAGAGGGAAAGTGGTAAACCACTTGGGTTACTGCGGTGTAACGAACCTGAATGCGGTCTTACGATTCTGAATATGATGTAACGATACGTAAGCAGCGGCACCACCGTCAATGGATATTCCTAAAAAAACTAATTACAAATCTAAGATAAAAATGCTCATTTGATGCTTCCTTAAACATATTCCTCCATGCATATGTTAACAGGACCCATTTATATTCCATAAACTAGTTTTTCACCCGTGCGATGCACGGGTATGTTTCTTGTAAAAGAAATATTGGATCATGTTTTAAATTTAAGTTCATTACAAATAAATTAAACTAATTCAAATTCAAGAAGTTCAACGCCTTAGAAATTGACAAATTTTAGTAAACTGATAAAAAAAACCAACACGACATCTTCCAAGCGCCAACAATACTTATTTAAAATTCAAAGATCGATTAAAAGTTATATCGTTCCGGATTTTTTTCGAAAACTGATCTCCTTAACATCATGCTTTTATTTCTTATACACTCTAGGCTCTTTGGTCCATCGAATTATCGTGCTCGTTCATTTCGTCTATAGAAACGACAACGAGATCGCGTTAGATTATATCGTTAAATAAATATCGTCCGACCGCTTACCTTTTTATAAATTCCTCTATTTCGTTTATGCAGGATGATTTTGTTGGTACTTTATTAAGGTAAGTGGAAATCTAGTAAGATATATTTTACTGGTTAAATTCCTCATTTTTCATATTTTAGTTATTATTATAGACCATTTTGAACACATATAAATAATGAAGCCAATGGAAATATCCGTAAGAACCATTTACCAACCAATCCATAATATAAAGGTGTTAAACGTGTCAGTCCAGCCCATCTCAGGCCAAAAAATCATCTGTTTAGAATGTTGTTTTCCGTGTTGTGATGTGTCAGAAATCAAGACTTATTGTGACGTGTTGTGCTGTGTTAGAGAGTGCATTGTGATGTGTCAGACAAATAATCAAGTGAATGTGAGGATAAAGTTTCCACCTTTAAGAGCATCTCTAGTAGAAGGCAGAAGATTTATTTTTTAGTGATATATATGATTTTAGACCTTCATTTTAACTCAATCCATCTCTAACAGTAGGTCCTACAAAACAAGAGGGATGAAATACTAATTTTGAAGGTTTTGAAGAAAGCCTTATCTTGACCTCCGGAATGACTTCCATGTCATATTTTTTTAGTTTTAGTAATTAAATAATATACAATTGAATGGTTAAGATCTCATCGCATAAGGGTTTCTAAGGGTTAAACCTCTATACCTTTGGAGATGATTTATTAGTCGTGGGGTCCTATATTTACTATATGTGTAAATCCTCCTAAGTAAGGGTCTTACTAAAATTCTACGTAGGATTTTTAACACCAGCTGTTGAAGATGCTCCAAGTGATCTTCTAATTTTAAAGGTCATATTAGAGAATGTGTAGACATCCTAGTCATCAATATCTAAGGTTAGAATCACATACTTAGTTATATAATTAGTGGTCCCAAATATTCTCAACCAATAAATTTTATACACCTGCACAACTAAATAAGCTGAGAAGTTCTATGGTTGAAAAAGAATTTTTCTCGCCTCCTTAAATTTAAGAAATTATGATTCACATCTTTAAAGGAAGAGTTATAGGGATCTACACCATATTATCATTGGAGATGCTCTAGTCTTTTATAGTATCCTTGAAGATGCATTAATGTGGAAGTTGAGTTCTGGTTTTCAAGTGCCCACATACCAAATTGCATGTATTAGTAGTTCTATTTGGAGATGAAAAGGAAAAAAGTCGACACAGTTTCGGGGCATGGCCCCCGTCTCCAGCTCCCATGATTAGATGGTAAGTCTCCCTTTTTTGTGTGAGTCTGAACTGAATGTCTTTTTCTTTTTCTTTTTTTTCTTGGCTCGGTAAGTGAAGAGTTTTTTAATATTTATTTTTATCTGAATCAATTGTTGCTTTTAGTATTTGTGCATTAGAAGCTTCTGATTTGTTCCAAATAATCCGCCTATCAGTGCGAAAATAAGAGATTGTGAACTTTTCTGCATCTTCATTTGGAACATCATAACGAACAATAAAACCAATTTTCTCATAATCTTTGATTTTCCCCGATCTCTCATTTACTAATATCTCGTTATATATGTAGCTTTTGCAGGTACCAATAGATTAGATGGATATTCGCATCACAGTCCTTGAGTCAGGTGTTCACATGGAGGTTATATTATGAGCTCATCTAATAACATTTCGCTGGAGCGTAGATTTTGTTGTAAACATCACCACTCAACTCTTCGAAGGGTACCATCTTGGAAACCTAGGAATCCCAGAGAACGGATTATATGAATCACTTGGAAACATTTGTCACATAGAACGTTGATCCCATAAAAGATTTCTGAAGTGATATAGTATGATACGAATACTCGGAGTGGGTTGATTAAAATCGAGTTTAAGAGACAACATATAAATTAAGTTTATACCACGAAAGAGATATTTTTAAATTTGGTCATAGCATTTCTCTCTAGCCATATATGTACATACAAACAATGAAATTATCTACTACCAGAAAGAGCTCTCGCTCTAGAAAGAGTTTTGTTTTTCTGAACCGGATACACACATTGCATCATGGTTTATAATTCATCGGCAACGTAAAAAAATGGATTATAATTCATCATTTATAAGCAGAAGTTGTAATCCGGTTCGAATTAAGATTCCTAAGTGGATTAAAATGTATTATAATAAGTAACACTTATTACCAAATTATGTAAATTTTGTTAACAATGAATTATATGCAACCCTGTAATTGTCCAAATACAGCTTCTGCTAACTTTAATACCTAAGAGATTCATTCAAGAGGGATGGCACCAGTCAGTGTTAAAGCATTTTAATACAAAGACATCACCTAACTGCAAATTAATCTCTAAGAAAAATGAAAAATATAAATACTATTAATCCATAGGCGAATGCTTAAAGCTGCATTCTTATTGGTAGATAAGGGAGTTGATGAATTGTCAATGCAGTGTTGGACGGTTACTTCACTTCTTTACATTATTAGTTGTCATAACCTTGTCCATAACCTTGTAGTTGTATACATTTATTTTATGAGATTTGGATTCGCTGGGATCTTAAAGTCTATTTTGTTGCATCCTTAATTTGCCAACTCTGCATTCACTTGTTGGCATTGAAGCTGGTATGAACCTTTATACGCCAAGTCTGTCATAGTTAAATGTACTTTTTGGTCTCTCTTTTAAGTAGTGGGAAGAGTCCCCTATCCCCGTGTCTTAGGACCGGACCAATAAAAGGGATGTATACATATTGCGAGAAGAAAAAAAAAATAATGAATTATAGTAATCTGAAATACCGTATGAAGCGGATTCGGTGAAATAGACACCGACAATCTTAACTTTTGTTTTTCAAAATCACAAATCTGCTGTAAATCAGCAAAAAGTAAAACCCTACATTATAAATCAAATACCCTTGAATTTCAAGATTGTATTTTATCAAAAGATTGAATTGAAAAAAAGAAAACAACCGAAAGTTAAAATACTACCTCTTTCCTCAAAACCTGTCTCGATCTGCATTGTGTATCAATTTTTCATATCAAATCTCTGCGTATTACACAAAGTTATAACCAAATCAAATCCCATATTGTAAAAAAATTAAATATGAAAAAAAATAAAAACGACAGAAAATGAAAATACTACCTCGTTATGAAAAACCTGTGCCCAGAAAGCGAGAGGTATGCACTAATAAAACGAAATGATTTCTTTCACCTCATCTTGTATAGGGCATCATATCATATCACAGTTAAGACAAAAAAAAGTGTATTTGTATGTTCAAAATCGATATCATCAAGCTTCAAAAGGACTAATATTATCTTGTTTCACCTTAAGTTAATGCTCAAGATCGCATTAGAGACGATTGGTTACACGGTATTACATAACAAAAAACACCAAATAGATAAGACAGAAAACATTAAATCGCAAGAAAAGAAAAAGGAAAAAAAAAATGTAACGAAAAAATACCTTGCTCGAAGGCTTTATATAGAGAGTCACCCAAACCCGAAATTCCCATAAAATGGAAATAGATTATTTCTTGCAATATTTGTTGCAGTAATTTTGTATATTTAGCTTAATCATTCTATATTTAGAATGCCGAACATTTATTTGTTGCATTATTTTTATCAAATAAAATATTGTGCATATCCTAAAATGTCTTAAAATAAAATTATAAAAGTGAGATTTCTTTTACTAAAAATATATGAAAAACTCTCCAATTTTAGAGTTTCCAAAGCCTCACTTTTGGTATATAAAAAATTTGGTAGAATCTCTTGGAAGATGTTTAAGATTTTTTTATTCTTTCTGAATTAAGTAAGTAATATTAACAAAAACAAAAAAAAAACAATATTGAAATTCGTTATGATGATTGTCTACTGCACTTTTCTATTAATATTGTTTTGCTTAATATCGTTCTCAAAATTATGCTTAATATTATGTATTTTTCATCAAAATTTTAATCGATAATTTTGTTTCGACTATTTGACAGGATTAGTTATTTATCGTTGTGGAAGAAGAAACATACTTTGATCTACAGGTAAGTATCCATAACTATAATTTTGATTTTCAATTTTTATCATTGATTCAAATTTGATCCGAAGTAATTTAATTAGTAGAAGTTTGATTTGTGCCTATTGACAGATTTGATTTTAAATTTTGGCCAATAATTCGATAATTTAATCTCATTTGGAAGTTTAATTGTAATTTAAAGTCAAGGGTTTTAATTATCGATAGTTTGGAGTTGTAATTAGATGAGTTTTTTTTTATAAGAAGTGTAATTGGACATTGGAAAATATTAATTTTTCTTGTAATTATATGATCGATTTAATTTTATGATAAAATAATGATGGATACTGCATATCTTGATGTGATCTTTCCGAAATATATATATTCTTTAATTCTAGAATTAATTTTATGATTAAAATAATTACATAAAGTTATATTTTTTTGTTTCATAATTTTATAAGATTATATAAGATTTAGTAATTTTAGGTAATTATTTTTTTAGAATGTGATTGACCAAATGATATTTCGTGGGTCCAAAAGATTCTCTTGAAATTCTATTGGCTGAAATTTAAAATGATGGGGCCAGAATCAACCAGAAACTCCGGTTAACAACGTCGCTATTTACTGAAGCTTGTTGTAGTGTTCATAGAATCTAGGCCCCTGTGGATCATCAGTCGACTCTTAAAAGAGTCGTAGCAGCTCACCGTGGAAACATGTGCCCCGGTACTACTCAAAATTGGTGATTAATTAGTGTCGTTTGAAAAACTAGGGCTGCACAACGGGTAGGGTGGGTAGGATATTGCTTATTTCGCCACCCTACCCGCTTACTGGCGGGTAAGAAATTTTTTACCCGCCACCCTACCCGCCATTAAACGGGTAAGATCCTACCCGACCCATTAATTAGCGGGTCGGGTAGGATAGGATGGCGGGTATACCCGTTTTTTTTTTTTTTTAGTTTCCTATGTTCTGGTTAATATTGTGTATACAAAAAATACTTCCTAAAAAAACAAAAAAAAAATCTTGTAACAACACAGCAAATAAGAGCCAACCTATCTAATGGTACTGCCAATCTAATAAGGGAAAAATGAACAAACAAAAGCATCTTGTTAGGCAAAAAGCCATTTGTAGTCTCAAAATCAAAAGTTCTATTTTTTTCAAAATCATGTAACCTTGTTCTTCATATAAGAGTATCATCATCAAAAACTCTTCATATGACCTTCTTCTGCAATCATCATCTACAATGATGGAGTTGGAGTACGTACTAAGATCACCAAATAAAACTGCATAACAACAGATAAAGTCAATCAACATCAAAATCTCCTTATACGCTACATATCAAAGCTGATTAACAAAGATTAATTAAGAGTCGTAACATATCAACAATGTAGTTGATATTAGTACATAAAAAGAGAACGAGGTTCAAAAGACATTAGTACATACTGTATATTACTACAAACAGTTGAACACAAACGTAAGATTGTTTAAACAACCTCAATGATCTCTATTGGGGCTGGCTGACCAATTCTATAATGATTGGTGCAAGATCCTTCTACTATGATCGTGTTACCATTTCTCATATTACCAGTAACTCCTCTTTGGGTGGAGAAAAGGTACTGACTACTTCATGAACCTGCCAGTACCTTGAGGCCACATAAAGTAGAAACCACTAACCGTGGATTTCTGGTATTTAGATTCAGCAAGGGAGAATCAGTTTTAACCACGAGGTTTTATAAGGTTTGAACTTATTGTTAGTACTCAGACCCTTAAACAAGTATTCCTACTTTCACTCAACGAAATGAGAATGGTGAGCAAAAACAAGTCTACAACTGGAAAGTTATTTTCACAACAAGTCTATTTTCACCACAAATATAAGCACCAAATTCAACTGAAGGGAGTCAGTTCTAAAATGACTGAAAAAGAAACGTAAAATACCCGTAGAAACTGAACTAGGACTCGCGCATTAGCCAGTCATACTTTTCAGGAGCAAGGGACATAGTCCTTACCACCAACCTTATACTAACCACCTTCACAATAGTTACACTTCGCCCATTCAATCCCATTTGCGTTAAAACTTGTCACAAAATGCCTCCATACCCAAGATGTCCTCTTCCGTTTCTTACTTCCACTCACCTCTGGTTGAGAAGATTGTGGAGGTGGAGGTGGCGGAGATGCAACATACTAGCTCTTCGATTCACTGGAGGTCTTGTTGGCATCTCTTCTGCAATCTCAACCATGTTGCAAAGCTTGGTTAAAAGTGCTCCAATTCTACCTAATTCCAATCTTCCGTCAGCTCGTGTAACAACAGCTGTTTCAACCTTCATATTCACACAAAAAACAACATCAGTAACAACATTTCCCAACTCAATTTACACTTCCAGATACATGTCAATCAACATCAGCAAAACTAAGGACAATTATGAAGACCTGACTAGTTAGATGCACTTAAGATCCAACAATATATACATCTCAACAATGTAAACCCATAATTCATTTACAAATAAGAAACCCATAATTCATTTACACCTTATTCAAACATGCAATCAGTAATTACGACCTACCCAAGGTATGAATCGAAAAAAATGAAATCATTGATCAAATACCAATTGAATTAGGGCTGAAGGAATTTTTAAAATCAATCTTTACCTCTCATACTGCACCCAAAATTGACAAACCTCAAGATTAAATTTAGCTGAAATCCTGAAATTCTTGTGTTTGGAGGTAAAGAAGATACTTCGTTGGATATGGTTACTTTAGATTTCTACTGATACATGAGTTTTGATTTCGAGGTTATTTAGATGAACGATTTGTGACAGTGATTTTCCATATTTGATGTGAGAGTCATGTTCGTCTTCGATTCCTAACTTTGATTTGTAATAATGAAGAACTGGATTTTTCAATCTAGGGTTCTAGTGCAGAGAGGAGAAGTATGAAGCAGAACGATGAGTAAAATCATGAGAATGAGTTAATGATTCAGAATAGTTTGTTTTCCCTTTCGAAAATCAAACATGCAGATTATGAAATTAGTAGATAAATCAATCAAAATTCTCATAAGTTCACAACAAAATCAAACCTCATTTTACTCGTTAGGTGGAGATGGAGCTGAGTTTTAAGACGAGTTTAGATGAAGATGGTATTGATAGAAGAAAGGGTATCGTTGAAATTTTCAATTGAGTGATTCTCCTGCTAGATTTGGAGCAGAGTTTGATTTGAGAACAGGGAGAAAGGGTTTCGACTTTTCTTCGATTTGTGATTTGGAAAAGAAAAGAGATACGGAAGCGAAAAAACTAACCTCACTTTTTACCCCTGATATGTTTCAAAATTACGAAAAAAAATAGGCAGGAGATGAAAACAATGCGTGGGTTACTCAGTCATTTGAGTATATTAGCGGGTAGGAGGGTAGGATAGGATAATTTTGGGTTTCACCCGTCACCCTACCCATTTAATAGTGGGTAAGAAAATCTCTAACCGTCACCCTACCCGTTCAATGGCGGGTAGGGTAAGATACGGTTAAATTATTGGCGGGTAGGGTAGAAATAACGGATATGGGTAGGGTATGTGCACCCCTATGAAAAACGCATTACATGCCCAGATTCAAGGTTTTGTGAGTTCTCAGATCAAACAGTTGTTCGTTTGAGACTGATAATATTCTTCTTGGCCTTTTTGTAAAAAGATATTCTCCTTGGCATGGCACCATATCTGTACAGCTCAAGTTTGTCGGTCATGCTGCTGCCTGCTGGTGCAAACCGTCAGATAATGATTAACCAACGTAACACTAAAGGACGCCATTTTGCTTTTCTTACTCTCCAAAAACAAACAAAAAATACCCCCGGTTGATCCTTACCAATTGAACAAAAAATATATTCTGATTCATGGAACTAACACGAAAATAAGTGAATCGAGTCCCCATCTCTAAACTAAATCAGCTGCCAAACTCTCTCCTTTTACCAGTCTTATCAAAAGAAGAAATAAACGACCAAAATCATCACAAACCAAGACTTACTACTACAAGTTTCTCTCCTTTTCTTGTAATCTCCACGATCCGCGATGATTAAGGGTTTCAATATGGGGGCAACAAGAGATTAAGACTGGAGTGATATGGAGAATCGGTCGCCGATAATGTATGATAAATGTTCTTCTTCAACCTGTTCAAACAAGGTAACAACAACTTCTTCTTCTTCTAATTCTTTAATAGCAGTCTCTGATAGTAATCATGGTCGGTCAAAAGCACAATTGTGTTTACAAAAAATTATAGCTATAATCTCATCTGCTTCGTCTGAAAAAGACAATAAAATTGAGAAGAGAAAAGGTTTGGGGATTGATTTAAATCTTACATTAGTTTGTATTGGTACTAATGATGATGATAAAGAGTTTAGCAGTAATTGTAGTGGTGTAATCGGAGGTGGGGATTGTATTAATAACGGAGGAAGTAATGCTGGGTTTACTTCGGGTTCGATTTTGGTTAAAAATTGTGAAGGTGAATCTGAACTGAAAGGAGTTGATGTAATCGAAGTTGAAGAAGAAAGGAGAGAGCGTTCTGATGTTACTGATTTGGAAACACCAGAAATCCAAAAGAAAGGAGATGTTGAAATGGTCGTTGAGACGAGAGAAATGATGAACAACGGTGAAAAGGGGAATATGGATTTACTGGTTGATTTCAGGGGATTTTAAGGAGGAAACAGTTGAGGAAGATAGCACAAAGAACCAGTTCCATGCCACCTCAGCATTTGGAACTGTGGATGGAGTAGAAATGATATTCTTAATGGAGCTAAAAAAACGCAATTAAGAATGAAGCTAAAAAACGCAATTAAGAATGAAGTTTTTTTTCAGCCGTTAGATTTCAACAACTCATTTTAAATCTACGGATAAAAAAAAACGCAATTCTTAATTGCATTTTTTTTAGCTCCATTCTTAATTGCGTTTAACGCTATTCTTATTGGCGTTCAGATGAATTCCACGAACCCTTCCACGAAACCGTGGAACCTTACTTGGATTTTCTGTGGAAGACCCCAACCTGAAAGCCACTAGACTTGACATTCCATGGTTTTTCCACACTTGGAATATTTTGGATTCCACCGTAAGACTTGCTCTAACGAGACGAAAAAAATCCAAGAGAATCAGTAACAATAGTAGAATGTTTGATGTGTATGAAGATTTTGAAGACATTTCACCAATCGTGAAATTAAAAAGAGGTAGGAATCAAGTGTTGCCTTATAGATACAGAGACTATGTTCTTGATCCATGGAAATCAACTACTAGTATGAGATCATTTAAGAGGGCTTCTAATAGAAGCAGGAATTGAAATTTCTGGGTTTTGAATTAGTTTGGTCTTTATGCAACAACTACAAAAACAAAAATAGAAAAAGTAAATGTAGTGTTCAGAAATATCTGAAAAATGGATTCGATAGTAATTAGCAGAATCACAACCGTCAGATCCAGTAAGATGAGATGTTTCTAGTTATGAATAAACCCTGGTTACTACAGAATGTTTGACTTATTCTATACTTTAAATGGATATTTTTTTTATTTTTTTTATAAACTTCTCTCTGCTCTGCTAAATACGATATTACTCCAGCCTGTTAGAGAGAAGAAGTCGTTAAACAATCTCTCTGAAAATGTATTTCATTAAAGTTGTAAAAACTTGGTTTCTGTATTTTGATTACAGACTCAGAAACACAGGACAAATATTTAAAGCTGTGACAAACCGACACATGACAATTGTGATAACGAACCTCAAGAGACTTGGAAGCCACCAGCTCACGAACATAGTGAAAAGCAATCTCAATATGTTTCATCCTATTTTGAAAAATTGTATTTGTTGTCAGATAAGTGGAACCCATGTTGTCACACCAGAGAACAGGTCGTCTTGGAGAAGTGAACTGAAGTTCTGACATAAGAGATTGAATCCAAACCAGTTCTGAAGTGGCATCATCTAGAGCACGATACTCATCTTCTGTACTTGATCTAGATATTGTCTTTTGCTTCCTAGAGCACCAAGAAATGATATTTGGTCCCATAAAGATGGCCATACCACCAGTAGATCGTCTGTCTCTTGGATCTCCAGCCCAATCTGCATCTGAGAATGCTTGAAGTTGAAGAGAACTTGACCTTTTGAACTGAAGACCAAAACCCAAAGTGCCTTGCAAATATCTCAGTATCTTCTTCACAGCTGTCCAATTAGCTTCAGTTGGAGACTGCATATATTGACAAGCTCTATTTACAGCATAAGCTATATCTGGTCTTGTAATGGTTGCATATTGCAATGCACCAACTACACTCCTATACAGAGATGGATCACCAAATAAAGTAGAACTAGTAGTATCTTGAGTGGTAGCAATAATAGTAGCTGAAGAATGAGAAAAGGTCATTTTGGTCTTGTGCAACAAGTTAGAAATATATTTCTCTTGAGAGAGCAAAATACCTTCAGTTTTCTTGGTGGCCTGAATACCAAGAAAGAAGTGCAAGTCCCCTAAGTCTTTGATAGCAAATTCTCTACCAAGATCAGCAAGAAGAGTATTAATATCTGAAGAAGAGCTGCCAGTCACCAATATATCATCAACATACACCAGTACATACAAAGATGCCGAAGAAGTAACTCTGAAGAATAATGAAGTATCATTTTTGGAGGGAAGAAAGCCACATTGCAACAGAAATTAGCTTAGTCTGGCAAACCAAGATCTAGGAGCTTGCTTCAGGCCATACAATGATTTTTGGAGCTTGCATACATGGTTAGATAGTAACTTGTCTGTGTAGCCTGGTGGTTGGACCATGTATACATCTTTTGACAAATGACCATGAAGAAAGGCATTCTTAACATCAAGTTGTCTGATTGACCAGCCCTTGTATAGAAAAACAGAAAGTATCATTCTGACAGTAGTTGGCTTGACAACAGGACTAAAGGTGTCTTGATAGTCAAGACCTTCAACTTGATTGAAGCCTTTTGCTACTAACCTAGCTTTATATCTCGCAATTGTGCCATCATCATTTCTCTTGATTCTGAAAATCCATTTGCAACCAATGACATTGGTGCTAGTACCAGCCAACATTAATTTCCAAGTGCCATTTTGCAGTAATGCATTTATCTCTTCATTCATTGCTGCTCTCCATTTGGGATCTTTGCAGGCTTCAGAATAGCAACTTGGGACTGTAATATCTTCACAAACAATTTGCACTTCAGATGCATAAAATTTTGGCTTAAAAATACCCTTCTTGCCTCTAGTGGTCATGGGGTGATCATTAACAATAGGAGTAGGATGCTCAGATGATGTGGGTGACACAGGTGTTGTTGAAGTATCAGTGACAGTTGAGAAGACAGGATCAATGTCATTTGAAATGGCAGTAGAAGTAACAGTATGCTCAGATTCAGAAGCATGCTCATATGACAGATGTTGAAGTAGTTGAGTATAAGGAAATTCTGATTCAACAAATTTGACATTTCTGGAAATAATAATCTTGATGGTGAAAGTATTTAGACAACTGTGTCCTTTATGAAGCTTATTATATCCCAAGAATATACACTTGACTGATCTTGGTTCCAGTTTGTGAGCACTGAATGGTCTTATACAAGGATAACAAGCACAACCAAAAATATGCATGAAAGAGTAATCAGGTTTGACAACAAATAGACACTCAAGTGGGGATATGTCATGTAAAATAGGAGTTGGGAGTCTGTTGATTAAGAAATTAGTTGTTTCAAAGGCATAACTCCAATATGAAATGGGAAGTGAAGCATGAGATAAGAGTGCCAATCCTGTTTCAACTATATGCCTATGTTTTCTTTTAGCAGTTCCATTTTGAGCATGTGCATGAGGACAAGAGACTCTATGTCCTATACCACAATTGTCTAAGTAGTTAGATACATTCCTATACTCTCCACCTCAGTCAGACTGAATAAATTTTATTTTTCTGCTCAATTAATTTTCAACATGTGACTTGAACTTGATGAAAGAATCAAGAACTTCTGACTTGTAAGTTAAAGGTTATAAACAAGTAAATCTGCTATAGGCATCAATAAAGGAAACATAGTACTTATATCCATTGATAGAACAAATTGGAGAAACCCATACATCTGAGTGGATAAGATCCAAAGGGCCATATACTGAAGTTGTACTAGTAGGATAAGGTAGAGCATGACTTTTAGCAACATGGCATGCATTACAGGCTTGAGATAGTAAATGTGCATCTATAACCTCATCAACAGAAGATAAAACATGCTTCAAAGTAGAATAAGCAGGATGACCTAGTTTATTGTGCCAATTAGCTGAGCTGGTAGTAGTTAAATCTTGCTTGAGTTGAGCTGCTGTGAACTCCAAATGATATAATCCATCCTTAACAGGACCACTGAGAAGAACCTTGCTGGTAACCAAATTCTTCATACAGAAATAATTAGGATAAAATTCAAAGAAGCAATTATTCTCCTTGGTAAACTGATGTACAGAGATAAGGTTCTTAATGCTTGTAGGAACATGAAGAACATTTGTCAAAGTAAATTTGACATTATCATTCTCAAAAATTGAAGAGCCAACATTAGTAATGAGCAAACCTGAGCCATTGCCAACTTTAACTTGATCATGACCTTGATATTCTGAATGAAGATTCAAGTTGGAAAGATCATATGTAATATGATGTGTAGCTCCTGAATCAGGTACCCAAGAAGAAGTAGATGCATTGGAAGAGTTTGAATTATCATAAACTGCAAAGGCTTCTGGTTCAGGACACCAAAATTCTTCATACTCATTTCCATAATAGTGATAACTGGTGTTGTAAGCTTGAACAGTAGAGTTGTCACTATATCTGTATTTGCAGGTTGGTGTTAAATGACCATCTTTCTTGCAGATTTGACATGGAGGTGCATTACTAGCATATGGATTCTGAGATTGTGGTGGAAAGAAGTTGTTGTTATGGAATCTTCCACCATTGTCAAATCTTTCATTCCTGCCACCATATGCTGATATACCACAACGAAAACCACCTCTATAGTTACCACCACCTTTGTTGCTTCTATTACCATGAAATCTAGTAAATGAACCTCTCTGGTTTGCATAGGAGGGTGAATGATTGTAAGGACCAGAATATTGTTGAAAATAGGCTGTTGGTTGATTAAAATTGCCAGAGTAGTGAGGATCAAATGTGGAATGAGAATTGTAGAAATTAGGTTGATGAGTAGAAACATTTGCAGAAGCCGCTGAGAGGTCAGATTTAGATTTAGAGTTTACACGCAATTCTTCAGAAAGCAGCAATCCTAGCAATTCAGACGATGTAACTAGATTCTCATTCTTTAGTTGTTGTGTGGTAATGGAGGTTTGAAAGAATTGAATTCAGATGGTAAACCTTGGAGAATATGAAATACTAAGTCTTCATCAGAAATTGGACGACCAATTTGAGCTAATTGATAGGATAGAGATCTAGCTTTGTTGAAATATACAAGCATTGATTCACTAGTTTTCTTTAGATTAACTAAATCAGCTTTGAGTTGCATCAGTCGTGATTTGAGAAGCATTGAAATTATGTTCTAATCTAGTCCAGATCTCGTGAGAAAATGTACAATCAAGTACCTGAGAATGCGTTTCTTCAGTGCAGGCGCTAAACAACCAAGAAAGAATAGCTTGATCTTGATTAATCCAATAGTTGTAGAGCGGATTGCGAACAAAATCATTGTCTGGATTGGGATCTGGAAGTGTGTATGTTGCAAGTATAGCTACACCAGCAGGAATCGATTTGCGAAAGAATTTGACCGGACATTGAAATGATCCATCAACAAATCTGAAGAGATTGTAACTTCGAAGAAGAGGTACAATCTGAGATTTCCATAAACTGTAATTTGTTGATGATAGTTTTGATGGTGGTTTGAAGATGAGTGGAATATGTTTTTCGGTTTCTACCATTGTTGATTGAGTTGATGAAAAAAAAAGAAAATTTTAGGGTTTGAAATCGGTATCTGATACCATGTTAGAGAGAAGAAGCCGCTAAACAATCTCTCTGAAAATGTATTTCATTAAAGTTGTAAAAAATTGGTTTCTGTATTTTCATTACAGACTCAGAAACACAGGACAGATATTTAAAGCTGTAACAAACCGACACATGATAGCTGTGATAACTACCGGCTACTCACTAACACCGATTACTAACAAATAGTTAACTAACACCTGTCAGTTTACACGTGTACTTCACACGATAATAAACAGATTCTCTAACACAGCCTATGGCCATGAGATTAAGAATCTTTAAAAAAGAATTGGCAACCTAAAAATACTGTCAAACGAAGAAAATCTCCAATGAGATTGGAGTCGAAAATGTTGTTGTTGGTTGTTATTGGTACTGGTGGTTGTTCCTAGTGGCATTGACGTTAGTGCTAATGGATAAAGATTACGAAATCGACTTGGTATGATGAGATGATGTATAATGATGCTTTGTGAGAAAAAGAAGGCCATAGAAGTTCAAGTTGAATAGTGGTCTGCTGAACTACTATCGATCAACAAGTTATCCTAGTGATACACAAAAACAATGGAAACCACTTTCAAAAATGAAGAAGAACATCGATCAGATCAGAATTTGATATATGTATTGGACGTGTACACATGCTCTACCACAGCAATGGCCCAACAACAGCCAGAGAAAGCCGTCAGTAACCACCAGAACAAGTCTCCAGGAAGGTCCGCTTCCTATGCAGTCATAGTTTGTTGTATTTAGTTGAATCTTCCCTGTATATTCGTGATAAGTTGAGATATTCCCTGTATTTGTATCCATATATATATCTAATGCAAAGAAAGTGTCGACACTATTGTGTGACAATTCCACATAGAAATCTCATAAACTTAAGATGGTATCCTTGTAGAATCCTAGGAACCCTACTCTTCAGTCTTCCGCTTCATCTCTGTCATAGTTTGCTTCATCTCTGTTATTTCACTATGTCTACCACAGATCACTCGTCTCTAATCTCACCAGTTCACAACTCCAATCCTACAGAAACTAATGAAACCCAAACCCCTTCATCAGGAAATCCTAGAACCCTAGACCCTTACATAATTCATCCAAGTGATAATCCTGCAACAGTGTTATCTTCTCCTCTTTTGCAAGGGGATAATTATGGTTCCTGGGTTAGGGGAATCACAAAATCTCTGAATGCTAAGGGCAAGCTCGGTTTCGTTGATGGATCTCTTCCTCCTCCAAAGGATGAGTTGCAGTTTCAATGCTGGAAAAGGTGTGACGATCTTGTAGGCAGTTGGCTTCTCAACTCGTGCCAACCTGACATCAGGGCTAGCTGTTTATATGCCCCCAATTCCCATGCTATCTGGAAGGATTTGCAGGTGAGATTCTGTGTTTCCAATGCTCCAATTCTTTTTCGTTTAAAGTCCTCTATTGCTTCCATCAGACAGGAGTCTATGCCTGTGTCTCTCTATTATACGAAGATCAAAACACTCTGGGATCAGTATGATTCCCTGGTAGCTTCTACAGAGGCTTGTATTTGTGGTGCTGGCAAGCACATGATTGAACGGCTTGAAAGGGAACGTGCCATGGAATTCCTACAGGGTTTGCATGACAGGTTTTCTAACCTTCGCAGTCAGATCTTAACCATGGACCCTTTCCCTACTGCACTCCGTATTTTCAATCTGGTTCAGCAGGAGGAAGAACAACAACACATCACTTCTGTTTCTCTTCCAGCAGTTGATGCTGCTGCACTCAATTCGAATCGTCATTTTCCATCCAGTTCTCGCCCTTCAGCCAACCAAAACAAGCGACAGCGTCCATTCTGTGACTATTGCAACAAGCTTGGTCATGTCAGAGACAAGTGTTATCGACTCCATGGTTTTCCTCCCAGCGCCGATAACTCTCTGCCTCAACCTGCCAACAATATGCACATCACAGCAGCGACTACAGTTGCACCAGCTGATACGTCTGCCATTCAGCATGCTCTGCCAACGCTGTCAGCTGACCAATATTCACGTCTTCTAGCCTTGATTACTCCTGCACCAGAGTCTGCGCAGATTGACACTCGTGCCAACTTTGCAGGTATCACTTTATCCACGTCTCTAGTTGATCCATGGTTTGTAGACAGTGGTGCCACACACCACATCTGTAATTCATTGCACTATTTTAAATCATATATGCCTGTTCAGTCATTGATTCAAATGCAATTACCGGATGGATCATTCTCCGTTGTTAAGCATATTGGCGAAGTTGTTTTCTCGCCCACACTTACGTTGTCGAATGTGCATCATATTCCTAATTTCAAGTTCAATCTTATTTCTGTGAGTCAGTTGACTCGCCAAACTAATTCTGTCGCTTATTTCTTCGACAATGTCTGCTTCTTTCAGGACCGAGTAACGAGACAAGTGATTGGTCAGGCTGATATCATCTCCGGACTGTATCATCTCCAAGTCAATCCTCATCAGTCCTTTAATCGAGTCTTGTGTAATAAAGCATCTGCCGATGTTTGGCATTGCAGGCTAGGCCATCCTAGCTTAGAACGTTTCAAATTTCTTTGTCGTAATTTTGATTATATTAAATCTAGTTCTACTCACTTCTGTGATGTATGTCCATTGGCCAAACAAAGCCGTTTATCATTTAATAAAGTTGTGTTGTCTTCGAAACGCTGTTTTGAACTTGTTCATTGTGATATTTGGGGTCCTTTTGTGACACCTTCTCTCACAGGTGCTAAATATTTTCTCACTATAGTTGATGATTTTTCACGTTGTACATGGATTTATCTCATGCACACCAAAAGTGAAACTTTTAAATTTCTCAAATACTTCTTTAATTTTGTTATCACTCAATATTCTAACAAAATTGATCACATATCCACTGGCAATTCCGTTCCATTTCTTTCATCCTTGCAAAGATTGCAGTCTGATAATGGCTCAGAATTTTTATCCAGAGAAATGCAAACATGGTTTCATGACCATGGTATTCATCATCAACGGAGTTGTGTTTCCACTCCTCAACAGAATGGTGTTGTTGAACGTAAACATCGCCATCTTCTTAGCGTGGCTCGTGCTCTACGTTTTCAATCACATTTGCCTATCACTCACTGGGGAGAATGTTTACTCACGGCATGTTATCTCATTAATAAAATGCCTACTCCTGTTTTACGACATAAAACTCCACATGAAGTTCTCCTTGGTACTGTTCCTAATTACCGTCATTTACGTGTTTTTGGTTGTTTGTGTTTTGCTCGAAACACAAAAGTACATTCTAAATTTGATTCACGAGCTAAACCTGGTGTATTTTTGGGATATCCCTATAATCACAAAGGTTACATTATTTTAGATCTCCTCACAAAGACAACTTTTGTGTCCAGAGATGTTGTTTTTCATGAGCATTTGTTTCCCTTCAAAGATGCTCAATTGACTACAGACAAAGTAATTTCACCTTCTATAGATTCTGATGATGTTTTCTATGAGGAATTCATACCTGTTGTTCCATCGAATCATGTGACAGATACATCTTCTCATAGTCTTTCACCTTTTTTACAAGAAGATAATCCTAATTCGTCCATACACACTTCGAATGATTCTTCTTCTCCTGTGAATGACTCTCATTCTACGTTCAGTTCTCCGGATGTTCCTCCTGACACAGTCGTTTCTCCTAATCCTATTTCTGCCACCGAGAATGTTTTACGCAGATCCCTCAGAGAACACCATCGGCCTTCTCACTTGAAAGATTACATTTGCTCTGTTAACAAAGGTTCTTCCAACTCTCTCTATCCTCTTACCAATTATATTTCTTTTGATAAATTCAATCTGCAACATCGTATATTTCTCTCTTCGGTTATTGCTAATGATGTACCACGATCATTTACGGAGGCCATTAAATCTCCACCGTGGCGTGATGCCATAATTAAAGAACATACTGCTCTCCAAGATAATGATACTTTTACTACGACTACTCTTCCCCCTGGTAAATCTGCCATTGGCTGTAAATGGGTGTTTAAGCTTAAATATAAACCGAATGGTGACATTGAGCGTCATAAAGCCCGGCTGGTTGCCAAAGGATACACACAACAGGAAGGTATTGACTATCATGATACTTTTGCTCCTGTTGCTAAATTAGTCACTGTTCGCGTTTTATTGTCTATTGTTGCCATTTTTAATCGGCCGCTTCATCAACTTGATGTTAATAATGCGTTTTTACAAGGGGATCTCCATGAAGATATCTACATGAAAATTCCTCCTGGTTTTCAGAAAAAGGGAGATACTCGTGTTTATAAACTCAATAAATCTTTGTATGGTCTAAAGCAGGCATCTCGTCAATGGTTTGCTAAGTTTTCTTCTGCCTTACTTGAGGAAGGTTTTCAACAGTCTCGTGCTGATTACTCTCTTTTTCTTTATCATAAAGGTGCAATCTCTATTTAAGTTTTGGTTTATGTCGACGATATCATCATTACAGGTAATAATGACTTGGCTATTAACCAACTCAAACATAAACTTGAAGCCAAATTCTCGCTCAAAAATCTTGGGCGTTTGCAATATTTTCTGGGAATTGAAGTTTCTCGTTCTCCCAAAGGTATTTTTCTTGGACAACGTAAATATATTCTTGACATTGTCCAAGATGCAGGTTTTTTGGGTGCTAAACCTGCTGCTTCTCCTATGGAGCAACACCTTAAATTATTACCGGATTCAGGACATCCTATACCTGATCCAAGTGTCTATCGACGATTAATTGGTCGTCTACTATATCTTCAGGTGACTCGCCCTGATATCACTTATTCTGTGAATTATTTGAGTCAATTTCTGCAACATCCTTGTTCTGGTCATTTGGATGCTGCTTATCGTGTGGTTCGTTATCTTAAAGGTACTGTTAGTCATGGAATTTTTCTCTCTGCAACTAGCTCTCTTTCCCTAGCTGGTTATACTGACTCAGATTGGGCAGGTTGCCCAATCACTCGTCGTTCTACGGCAGGATATTTCACAATTCTGGGTGCTAGTCCCATTTCTTGGAAATCCAAGAAACAACCCACTATTTCTCTTTCTTCTGCTGGGGCAGAATATCGAGCTCTCGCCAGGGTGACTTCTGAGTTACAATGGCTACACTATTTATTCACTGATCTTCGTGTTAGTATTCCGAAACCAATCCCAGTCTATTGTGACAATCAGGCTGCTGTTCACATTTCTGAAAATCCGGTATTTCACGAACGAACTAAACACATCGAAATCGATTGTTATTTTGTTCGTGAAAAAGTGATCTCCGGTCTTATCAAACCCACTCACATTCCCTCTGCAGCCCAATTGGATGACCTTTTCACAAAACCGCTTGGTGTGGATCACTTTCGCCATCTTGTCAGCAAGTTGGGCGTTCGGCACCATCTTCCGCCCGCTCCAACTTGAGGGGGGGTATTGGACGTGTACACATGCTCTACCACAGCAATGGCCCAACAACAGCCAGAGAAAGCCGTCAGTAACCACCAGAACAAGTCTCCAGGAAGGTCCGCTTCCTATGCAGTCATAGTTTGTTGTATTTAGTTGAATCTTCCCTGTATATTCGTGATAAGTTGAGATATTCCCTGTATTTGTATCCATATATATATCTAATGCAAAGAAAGTGTCGACACTATTGTGTGACAATTCCACATAGAAATCTCATAAACTTAAGAATATGCTTTGCACAAATCAATTTATGGGAGCAAATCAAATGAGTTTAGTTGGCTGCTATCTTTGTTTGATCATTGATGACGAGAAGGAAATATTTGGCGGGTGATTATTAATTCTCTGCATATTGCAAAGTAAATACGTAACATAACTTGCTCGACTGTTTTTTTTCTTTTTGTTATGGTGGGAAGAGTTTTCAGCTTGACCAATAATTCGCGGAGATAACTAGGGTTAAAACTCAAGAGTTAAATGACGTCATATCTTCCTACATCTAACGATCATGAATCTACTAGCTCAAAAAGGCTCCCGCACTACAGGAGCAAAATTTTCTCCCAAGGAAAGAATAGATGCTGAAGAGTTGAAGCCAGTATCAATTTCTCCTTGACAACTCTATGATTTTTCTTTTCTGTCTTTAGATGTGAAGTAGTGTTACAGAAAACTGATCTGTACATAATTTTGTTAGCTTAATTCTTGCGCCCTTTGTATCTCGTCGCCATCAATAGTTCAGGTATAGAGTAATCATAGGACATAAGCAGACTAGGATATCCAAAACTCCAACGTATATGATTATCAAAGCGCCAAACATATTAATGCGGACGATTACAACATAATTTCCAGTCGGCTTAATGATTTGCAACTGGGGAAAGTTAGACACTATATATTTCAGGTAAATGAACAGATCCAGAATAGTTTAATGGCCAGTATGTATGTAGACTCTCATTATCAGGCTATCAGTTGTTCCCGGCACCTTTTAGCTTCAGAATGCAGCCAGCCTGACTGCCTGAGATTTCATTTCAATCTGTGAACAAAATACCCCTACAAACTAATCTTTATTAGTATTACCACTCCCCTAAAATACTGACACGTGACTCTTGACGTACATATGGAAGTGGTTAATCACGTTGTATTGAATCAGCATTTAGAGCATGATGTTGAACCCAACTTTCAAGTGTAGTACAAGTACATAGAGATGGAATCTGATCAGTTCTGTTTACTTTCCATTTTCTTTTAAGATTGATTTCATGTACATATATCTTCTCAGCCTTCTCTAAATCAATCAAAAACACTAATACATAATTAATTTTGCTGATTTTGTTACTAAGATTAGGTGTTGCCAATGAATGATTTGAAGTAGCATTAATTACAGATCTAACCGAAACCCGATAAATGTAGGTAGGTAGACTAGGATATACTAAGTTCCTTGCCCCATTCATCTAGAGCTTGTTGTAGTGCTCACCGAATCTAGGCCTCGGTGGATCATCAGTCGCTTCTGGAAAGAGTCTTAGGAGCTCAGTAGTACTGGAAACGGCTTACCCCGGTACTCCTCAAATTGGTTGTCATGAATCTCATGATGTGCGTACAAATTGGGGGTTAATAAGGATATAATATTTCTTATTTCGAGAGAGATTTTGGATCTCACAGTAAACAATGCCATACTGCCTTTTTCAGTCTCCAAATAAGTATCCCCTGTTGATCCTCCACTCCGATTGCAAAAGAGAGATATATTCTTCTGGGGCCACAAAAATTAAATGGGCACTGCATTAGAGGACGAAAAAGGTTACCCATCCTAATTTGGGTCATCCCTTATGAAAAACTTTCTAAATGGCTGAAATGTCCCTAATTAATTAGTAATAATTTTATTTAATTAGAGTTTAATTCTTCTTCTTTTTTTAGATTTTTTGCCTGCAATATTTTGATTGATTTTTTTTGCCCAGATCTGTATGAAAAGTCGTCATGGTATAAAAAAATTTCAATGACGACCCTAAACAGTTGTTAATGTTTCGATTTTTTCAGTGACGACTCTAAACTGTCGAAGATTCATTAATGGCGGAAATGTACGACAGTTTTGAGTCGTCATAAACATAATCAATTCCCTGACGACCCTTTGGAAGAGTCGTTATTATTTTGATTTCGTGTATGACGACTATAAACAGTCGTTAATGTTTTAGAAGTGTCGTTACAGACAGTCGTTAGTCTCTTAGAAGAGTCTTTATCTTCGTCGTTAATGGCGGAAATGTACGACAGTTTAGAGTCGTCATGGTATTGAAATTTTTTCAGTGACAACTCTAAACTGTCGTTAATGTCTATGATGGGTCGTTAATTAGGATCGTTGTTTAAAAAAAAAGAATATTAATCAAGGATAAAACAATATATTCCCGATCGAATTAATATGCCCCGAAAAATTTTGGAGTACAAATAAAATGTCATGGCCCTTATTTAATATTTATGGCCCCCATTTAAATTAGGATATATTCTTATTCATGGAATGAGCATGAGAAATTACCATGAAACAACCAAGACTAAGAGCATCTCGAACGTGACTTTAAGAAATCCCTATAATTTAGGCCACATACGATTTTTAAGGTTTTAATACCAAAATCATCTCCAAAGGAGATGTTAAAAGTGAATCCGAGGATAAAGTGGAGGGTAGTTATTTAGACATCATTTAAGTGATCCTCTTGTTTTAGAGGTTCTATTAAAGGATGTAAACATCCTAATCATCGGTATCTAATGTTAGGATGAAATACTTATTTATATAATGAATGGTTCCAAATATTTTTAACCAATAATTTTTATACATCTACACAACTAAATAATTTGAGGAGTTCTATGATTGGAGAAGAAATTTTTTTCACCACCTTAATTTAAGGAAATTTGGATTCACATCTTTAAAAAAAGAGTTACACGTAGGATCTCCGTCACATTTCCATCGGAGATACTCTAAGAATTGGTCAATTGACTTCTCATCTCAAAAAGCTTAATTAGAAACAGACTCATCAATCATCATTAATAAGAAAACAAACAGCCCTTCTGCCCCTAAAAACAGAAGAAAAAAAAATCATCACAAACCAAGACTTACTGCTACAAGTTATATCTCTGCGTCTCCTCCTGCAACAATCCACTCGCAAACACGCTACAAATCTTCTAAAAAAAACAAAAAAAAGGTATGTGGCGACATCGGAAGAATATTATTGACAAAATTATATCCCGACACGTGTCGATCACCTCGTATAAAATCCCACGTCATCACAATATCTCAAAGACAAGTATAGTAAATTCACCTAGTTTTAGTATTATTAAAGGACAGGGACAAGGAATCGAGTTGCTTCCGCTTGCCCATCTCTCTCTCACTTCCTTGTAGTCTCCACGATCCGCGATGACGATTCAGGATTTCAGAGCGGGGGCGAGAAGAGATTAAGACTGGCATAAAATGGAGAATGAGTCGACGATAATTTGTGATAAAAGTTCTGTTTCATCTTCATCTTCATCTTCTTTAAACAAGGTAAGGAGTTGTTATTCTTCTTCTAATTCTTTATTAACAGTCTCTGATGGTCAACATGGTCGTTCAAAAGCACAATTGTGTTTACAAAAAATTATAGCTATAATTTTATCCGGAAAAGAGAAGAGATTTGAGGATAATCATGAGAAGAAGAAAAAGGGACTCGGGTTTGATTTAAATCTTAGATTAGGTACTAATGATGATAACTGGGTTACTAGTGGTGTAATCGGAGGTGGTGATAACGGTGAAAGTAATGTTGAATTTACTTCCGTTGTTGTTTCCGATAGAAATTGTCTAGGGGAATGTGATTTCAAAGGACTTGATGTTATGGAAGTTGGAGAACAAAAAGAAGAAGCAGAAGAAGAAGAAAGGAGGGAGCTTTCAGAGGTTACTGATTTAGAAACACCAGAAATCGGAGATGTGAAAATGGTTGTTGAGAAAAGAGAAATGAAAAAGAATGGAGAAAAGGGGTATATGGATTTACTGGTTGAGGCAGCAAGGTTGATTTCAGGGGATTTTAAGGATGAAAATCATGAAACAGATGAGGAGGTGGAAAACATAAAGAATCGGGATGAGAAAACTGAATTGAAACGAAGAAAATCAAAGAGAAACAGAAAGCTTGATGTATACGAAGACATTTCACCAGTCGTGAAATCAAAAAGAGGTAGGAATCAAGTGTTGCCTTATAGATACAGAGACTCTGTTCTCGATCCATGGAAATCAACTACCGGTATGAGATCACTTAAGAGGATTTCAATTAGAAGCAGGCTGGGTTTTCAATTATTTACTGACAACAAAAAATAGAAAATCATTCACAAAAAGGGTGCTTGAAATATCAATTTCTCCATTATCATTTTTCTGTCTTTAAGTGTAGCTGCAGTGGTACTGTTACAGAGAACTGATTTTATTGTTTCTACATAATTCTTCTAGTATAAATGCATCTTTTTAATCTAGAGGCGCACTCGCGGTCATTGATTTACCGGTTTTGTTTTTTTTTGATTAAAAATTGATTTACCGGTTGGGATTACAAGAATTGAGTATCTGAGACTTAGATCTATCCAAGGTAGTTAATTTCAGATTCCGGTTCATCTCGGTCCCGAACAAGACACTGGTACAACGTTGTCTCAGGAAAATTCCGTTTTTAAATTTCGGTTCCAACTTTTATATATATACTTTCTAGATATGTTAAGATATAATGAAATAATATCCAAACGAAACAAATATTCATTAAGAAAAAACAAAGGCATCGAGTTCATCTATTGGATTTCAAGATGGAGGCAGAGAATTAACTGTCCAGCTTTACTAGGTCTGACATTCTGATTTAGGTTGAACCATCTTTAAATTTAGACAAATCAATAGGTACGAGAGACAGAAGTAATGCCCTGCTTTATTGAATGATGGAGCAATTTTTGGAGGAAATCCTCACGTTTTGTATCAGCTAGCACTATATTTAGGAGGGCCATATCTATAATTAGTAAATGATGGAACAAAGTGAAAACAGAACATTGGGTGAATTTAGCACCTTCAAGCTGCAATGTCGCTGGCAATTCACAACGGTCATGTACTGTGCTAGTACAATTCAAGATGGAAATTGGATGAAAATTCATGTAACCTCTGCAGAATTCCGGTGGAATTTCGGTAACTTTCCGTCTTGCCGAAATTCGTTGTTTCGCTATGTTATGAGCCGAAAAGGAAAAATTCGGCGGAATTTCGGTCGAGATGGCCGAAATTGACTACATAGGATCTATCTACAGACTTCTAGTATCCCACGGGGGCATCCAACAGAAAACTGTCATTTGGTGTTTTCGACCATTATTTATTCATTTAAATGGATTCTTTCAACTTTGTGAATGATTGAAGTGTATAAAATAACATTTGGCCATGCTCGTTCAATTCTGTCTCTTCAGTTCAGACTTCATCATGATTCATCACCAACACTTTCCCTCATGGGCCGTTTCATATCTGGACTTTGTGGGCCATCTTTTTACTGCTCCGATTTTAAGATGTGACCCGACACTCTCCACTGATCTGTTCAGGTAAATATTAGTAAAGGCATGGTTATTTCAAAGTAATAACAACAGAATATGATGTTGGGAATTTCCAACTCAGATATCCGATAAAGCACTAGGAATCTAGGATTACAACTTTTCCCTATCTGTAGCTACTTACGGTAACAAAATCCGATAAAATCCTCCCTTCATAAAACCAGCACGAGGAACTATCATTAATCGACCAAGAATAAGAACTAGTCAATTGACCGCTCTCATCACCTTTGCCACCAAAAACCGCATAAAACGACCAAAAATCATCACAAACCAAGACTTCCTACAAGCTGTCTCTCTGCATCTCCTGCAAGAATCCACTTAGGCGTAACGCAAACACCCCAACAGCCCCATTATCATCAATACAACAAAAAGAAAAAATACGTGGCAACATTCGAACATTACTAAACCGAATCACATCCCTACACGTGTTTATCACCTTGTATAAAATCCGACAGCATCTCAAGGACTCTCTCAAGGACAAGTATAGTAATTTCACTAAGTATTATTATTATTAAAAAAGGACGGAGACAGTAAATCCAGTTGCTTCCCCTTGCACACCTCTCTCTCATTTCCTTGTTGTCTCCACGATCCGCGATGTTTCAGTGATTAAGACTGGAATTGAAATGGAGAATCATTCGACGATAATGTACGTTAAAGGTTCTGTTTCATCTTCAACTTCTTCAAACACTACCAACCAGGTACTACGTCGACCTTCTTATTCATCTTCTAATTCTTTATTAGTAGTATCGGATAATATCGATAGTAATAAACGTGGTCGTTCAAAAGCACAAATGTGTTTGAAAAAAATCATCGATTTAATCTCATCTGGATCGTCTGAAAATGGAAAAGTTAAAGAAAAGAAAGGTTTGGGTATTGATTTAAACATTAGATTAGGTTGTTTTGGAGGAGATTATATTAATAACGTTGAAAGTAATGTTGAATTCACTTCGGGTTCGACTTTGTTTAAAAATGGTGAAAATGAATGTGATTTGAAAGGAGTTGATGTAATCGAAGTTGAAGAAAAAGAAAGGAGAGAGCTTTCTGAAGTTACTGAATTAGAAGAAACACTAGAAATGGAGGAAGTGGTTGTTGAGAGGAGCGAAATGAAAAAGAATGGTGAAAAAGGGTATATGGATTTACTAGTAGAAGCAGCAAGGATGATTTCTGGGGATTTTAAGGATGAATCGGATGAAGAGGAAAAGACAAAGAATCGGGTTGATAAAATTGAAGTGAAACGAAGAAAATCCAAGAGAATCAATAACGAGTGTAAAATGTCTGATATATACCAAGATTTTGAAGATATATCACCAGTTGTGAGATCAAAAAGAGGTAGAAATCAAGTATTACCTCATAAATACAGAGACTCTGTTCTTGATCCATGGAAACCAATTAAAAAACAAGGTAGATCGAATTGAAATTTCTGGGTTTTGATTATGTTTTTAGTTTGATATTCATGCAACAACAAAAATAGAAAGAAGAAGAAAATGTCAAGGTTTTCAGAAATGTCTGATTAATTATTAGCTTAATTACTATGGTTTAATTAAGAGAGGGGATTAGAAGAAGAAGAACCCCTCAGAAAAGATAGATATTGAAGCTTCTGAATGAATTTGTAAGATTCGGTTCTGTGGGGTTTCTGCATCAAAAATGCTGCTGCTTTTTGTCTTTTGCTATCACACAAAAAGGGCTTCAAACTTGATGGCATATCTCATCTCTTTTTTCTTCTATGATAGTAGTATGATTTTTCGGTCTTTAGGTGAGGTACAAGTAGAACAGTAGTAAAAGTACCTGATCTTTGATTGTACATAATTTCTTTTTAGATAAATGCATCTTTTTATTTATTTATTTATAATATATCTTCTTGTTGCACTTTGTCTTCATCATCGGTTCATCATCCATTAAAGATTAGGTATAAACTTTTTGATAAAATTTGACCGACTGTTCAACAATTATGAGTCAACTCGGATTCTTTATGCTAATTGAATCGTTGTATTCATTTTTCTCCTCGTTGAAGTACTGTATAGGTCTTTTTTCTTGTCGACCTTGCCTATTTTTCATAGTCGGCATGGTATTTTTTTGTCGGCCTTACCGACTTTTCAGATTTTCAGAATTAAAAGTGTTGATTCGCTCTGTAATTTTGAGTATGAAATCACTCAGCATCTTTGCAATCCATTAATGTTTTATTTATTTATTTTGCTCATAACTGTATGTTTTATATTCCATTAATGTTTTTTCCACGCATGATGACAGGTAGGGGGTATGATTCTTTATTGTTGTTTTCATGGGGTTCTCGGATTTTGTTTATGTTTTTGTCTTAGCTATTTATATTGTCTTGATTTTAATAAGAAAGCTATTGTTCGGGCGTCACATTCCAATAGAGGAGCGTCATCTAATAGAATAAAAGCAGGTCACCCATAACTAATTTCAAAAATCCTATATCTAAATATTTTTATAATGGCTAAACAACCCTCATTTAGTTAATGTTAATAATTTAATTAGGTGATGATTGAATTAATGGATCTCTTTTACACAGTACCTAGTGAAAAACTAAATCAAAGCGTGAAAAGCTAAATCAAATCAAGTATTAGTTTTGGTGGGAAGAAAAAGTAGAGGAAAAATTATTTTTTTGGGATCTCTTTTCAAAACCCTAAAATTTGATTTAACCAAACTAAAGAAATCAATGACTGAATAATTAGATATACCTTTAAGTTAACTTTAATGTAGTTTTTATTGCTCAAAATAGGTGAAATAGCATAAAAATGTTAGAATTTTATAGATTTTCAAAGCTATTTACGGTTAGGTTCTGCCTCCATATACAATCGAAAGACCAATTTACGGTTAGGTGATGATGAACTCCTGACCGTAACTAACTAAAATTGGGAAAACAAATCATAAATCAGTTACAGTTGGTATTTTGTTCCTCTGAATCATACGTAAACAACTTACGGTTGGTATTTTGTTTCCCCGAGTCAACCGTAAACGAGTGATGGTGGAGATTTTGGCTTCTCTTAGCCACCCGTAACTCAAAGTTTAAACTAATCCTATAACATCTCCTTAAATTACAAATTGACGCATTAAATTGGCGTCGGAATCTAACCCCGGACTGAGTGCACGATTACAGTAAAACTTCTTTAAAATAATAATTTTGGGACCGAGAAAAGTTATTATTTTAGAGAGATTATTATTTTAGCGAGAAGAAATTTAACCTGTTAGAGCCTAGTTAGAACTAAAAAAATTTATTGTTTTAGAGATATTATTATTTTAACGAGTATTATTTTAGAAAGTTTTTGTGTATTTAGAATTGAGGGGATATCTAATATGTGAATCGTGGCATCGAGAGCCAGTTCGTTGATTATAATTGGAGCGTGGGGTATTTGGTTTACAATTTGACACCTGCATTTAGCTTTAAGCTTTCCCATCCAACGATGGAAAGCAACTAACTGGATTCCTTGAAAATCTCTTTTCATCTAATATTGCAACCGATTTTGGATTTAATCCAAAAGAGGGATTTCCTGTTTAGTCCACTAAATCCGATCCGGGTTAGTGACTAGTCCAGCGGGATTAAACATTTATCCTTTAGTCCAAAAAGGTTTAAACATATGTAAAGTTACCAGGCTATCCTCACTCACGCTTTAACCGTTTCCTCCCACTACTTTCTTCTTTATTCTTCTCTACAACTTCTTCGTTCTTTCTTCTCGATCAACAGTAATGAAAACTGCAAAATCAAAACAGCAAAAATAAACTAAAATATGATTAGGTTTAGAGCAAAAATAATCAAAATGAAAAATAAAATTTTCAAACCAACCAAACAAACTGAAATGTTAAAAGGAAATCATCAAACAGACAAACAAAAAAATCAAACAAACTCATCAAACTGTACATATTGATCAATAATACATATTGAAAAAAGATTGAAGAAAACCCTATTTTACTAAAACCATGGAGAAATTTACATTTGGTGAATCCTGGTAAAAACAAGATCGAAGAATACAAAGAATACACAAATACCACAGTAGAAGAAGAGAGTACAAAGAAAAATAAAGAGTAGAAGATCCAATTGTACATATTGATCAACAATACATATTGATATGTACCGAAGGAAAATATGTATTGAAGGAAAAAGTATGATTCAACAATACATATTGATCTAATAGTACATGTTGATATGTACTCATGGAAACCATGTACTGAGGGGGAAAGAGCACAAAAGAAAAAAAGAGTAGATGATCCAACACTACATATTGATATGTACTAAAGAAAAATACGTACCCAAAGAAAAAGAGTGGATGATCCAACAATACATATCCAATAATACATATTGATATGTACTGAACAAAAACGTGTATCAATGGAAAAGTATATGATTCAATAGTACATATTGATACAACAATACATATTAATATTTACTCAAGGAAAATATGTACAGAAGAAAAAAAAAAGTACAAAAGAAAAAAGAGTAGATGATCCAACAATACATGTTGATATGTACCGAAAGAAAATATGTATAAAAGGAAAATGTTGATGATTCAATATGTTCTGAATGAAAATATGTACAAAAAAAAAACAATTGGGTTATTGTAGGATCGTACAAAATCTCCCAATCTTTTTTATACGAACCTAAAACCCAAAACAATTTGATCAAAGATAAAATTAACAAAAAATTGAAATCAAAACTAACCGGAGACGAAAGGAGTATTAATCTTCACTTTAATAAACTAAATCATATCGTTTTGAATGGACTACCTTCGTTTTCAATGTTGAATAAAAGATCCAGACGAGGAAATAGATTAAAAATTTAAGAATCCCAATATTGATTAAATCCATATCTCTTTAATTTTTTTCTTCGTTGATCTATTAATGTAATGATATCTTGTTCTTCTTTGTTGTTCTTCTTCTTCAATTGAATTATATCTTCTTCTTCTTTGTTCTTCTTCTTCATGAATCTGCTCTTGGTCTTCTTCTTCTTAATCGATTCAGATCTGAAAAATAAAAATAATATGCTTGACGTGTTTTTATGTTAGGTATTGATTGTACGGAGGGACAATTACGACATTTATGAAATACACATAAAACACCTTGCACGTATGCTAGACGAGAGAATAAAAAATCTGGTCCAAAAGCATGTGTTTTAGACCAGCGAGTAATTGTTTTCTGATGATGGACTACACAGTAACCTGTTCTTCCTATAGTGGATTAACTAGTAATTCCTAGTTAAAATCCATGTAATTAGTCAAATCTTAGCAAGATCTCAGGGATCAGAAACTTAGCATATTGAAAACACCGGATCATACTAATTTATATTCGGTTAGTTATGTGTAAATCAAAATCAAGAGGTAAGTATCTACGATCAACCACTGGAATATTTACGGTTGAGTTCTGCAAGCCTAATTTTTTAGGTATTTCAATAAATCAAACCATTTCAAACACTAAACAGGAAAAAAACAAATGGGTTTGTGCCGAATAAAACATCACAAAACCATTAGATGTCTGCGATTAAAGAATTTGAAACTATGTCCCGATTTTATCTCGATTTCTGATTGAATCGTTGATTATCAATTTTTCGTTGGGTTGTTTTTTATCACCATCACTGTTATTGATTAGCTAAAGGGATGAAAAAAACTGGTTTTGATTTTGATTTTAGTTTTCTTTATTGATTAAATGAAAGGGAAGTTTAGACTTCTTTAGTGTAACTAAATAGACATTAGTATTATGGATGAAGCCCCTCTATTGGAACGTGACTCCCCAATGATAGCTTTCTTTAACAACCTGGCGAGATTGGGGTATACCCAGATTAATTGGGGTATACTCATTTTATTCTCATCCAAACTAGTGTGCTAAGAGGTGTCTAAAAGGTGTTAAAAGACCAAGTTGCCCCAAAAAAACCATGCCGACCAAAAATCCATCCAAAAAATTTCAAAATCATTTTCCAAAACTCTAACTATGAAACCAAATCAGGAAAAAAAAGAAGAAGAAGGATTATACGGGTTTTGAGATTGGGTACAAAATCATATCCAATCTCAAATCCTGTATGATCCAAATTTTTATCAACAGTCGGCATGGTTTCTTTTTGCCGACCTTGCCGACTTGTATTAGTCGGCATCTTCCTAGGTTGAATATTGTGCCGACTTTTCATCTTTGAAATTTGCATTTACAGGGTCGGCACGGTATTCATCCTTATACCTTGTCGACTATAGTTTAGTCGGCAGGTTATGAAATTAAAAACTTGCCGACTAATTATGCATTTGTAACACCTTTCTCTGTATGTCAAAAATCCTATAGTCGACAAGGTATTTTTTGTCGACCCTGCCGACTATAAGGTAGCCGACAAGGTAAAAATTCAATAAGATGCCGATTAGTGAAGCATTTATAACAGTCTCATGTGTGTCAAAAATAATAAAGTCGGCATCTTCTTCACTCACCGACCTTGCCGGACGGATATGGTCGGCATGTTATTCATCCGTAGACCTTGCCAGCCAGATATAGTCGGCATGGTCTTCATTCGTCGACCCTGCCGACTTTTCATAGTTTCAGAACTGAAAGTGTTGATTTCTTCTTTAATTTTGAGTATGATTTAACAAATCAACTTTGCAATCCCCTTTTTAGAATTTTTTGGGTAGTATATTTTCATTTCCGTTGCAAAAAAAAATTCTCAAAATTATTCATCAAAAATCTTCCCACATGAGTTCAATCAAAAACAAAATTTTGCTAGAAAAGCGAAAGGGTGGATGACAAAATGCCTAACTCCAGCTGGAAGACTCGTACTCATCAAAACCTCTCTAACCCCCACCGCAAATCACATAATTCAAACACAAAAACTACCAAAAAATATCCACAACCAAATAGATCGTATCACCAGGAATTTTTTCTGGGGGCATGACTCAACAACTAAAAAACTCCACCCTATAGGATGGGATAAATCAACAAAACCACTAGCCGATAGAGGATTAGGAAAGGAAAAGCAATGACCATAATGAGGCTCTTCTCATGAAAAGAATCTGGAATTTGCATGAACAACCTAACTCTATATGCGGAAGTCTCTTCAGTGAAAAATACTTTAACAAGCAGCCAATTCTACAAGGAAGCATTTGAATTCCCTATTCTTCCAGTCCTCAATGGAGACAACTCGCATCAATTATCCCTACCATGCAAAATTTAATTCTCCATCGTATTGGAAATGGGATATCAACTCCAATAGAGGCCAATTGGATTCCACACTCTCCCAATCTAGACCCAACACAATGCTACCCTATCCAAAGGGTAGCAGATATCATCGACCCAATTTCACATTCCTGGAATCATCAAAAATTCAACACCCTTCCCAATCCAATAATCCAAAAAATCATAAACATCCACCTACCACAAAATAATACACCAGATAAAATTATCTGGCCACACTCAAAATCTGGAAACTACACTACATCTTCGGGATACAAATGTCTAACCCTTGGTCATCCAACTCACAACACTCTTCCACCTACTAAATTCCTATGGACTTTACCAAGTCTACCAAAAATTCGGCTTTTCTTATGGAAAACCATCAATGAAGGACTACCAACATTCTCTCTCTTACGTCGTATCCATTTGACCAACTCCGACATATGCCCAAGATGTTACTGATACGGAATTAACTAGCCACCTTCTAATTCACTGTCCGACGGCAACTTCTTCTTGGAACACCTTATTCAACCAATTTACAAGAGTGCACCCAACTCCAACCCCACCCCGACCTTTACCTTAATTCCGCAAACAACCATTTCCCAAATCCTGCAACAACCAGCACCAACATCTATAACCTCCTCCTTCTGTTTTCTATTTTGGACCTTATGGCTAGCTAGAAATGATCTAATCTACCAACAACAAAAAACAACATCAGAAGAAATCCTTGCCTGGGCAGAAAAACTACAACAAGAATACACCAGGGAACTGCACACTTCACCACCAATCATACCAGGTGATACACATACTTTCAACCACCCAACGACAGATAAAAGGATAACAACAATATCGGTAGGTTCGTCCACTCCAAACATCAATTGGATTAAGATCAACGCAGATGGAGCAGCCAGAGGACACCCAGGATTTGCAGGAGCAGGATTCGTCTGTACAGACTCTGATGCACGAAATTTAATGGCCCAACCACTGGGAATTACGACTGCAGAAACTTGGGATATGCTTTTGGCTTCAAGAACAACAACAGAGGGACAATGGCCTAAAATTCTCTTTGAAACAGACTCAGAGAACCTCCTGCGTTTCATCACATCAACTACCCCTCCACCATGGCACATAACAGGAATTATTAAAAAAATAAAAAGTAGGCTTAGGCAGATCCCGCAAGTCGCTATACAACAAAATTACAGGGAAGGAAATCAAGCAGCGGGTAGATTGGAAAATCATGCATTAGATGGAAGCCAAACAGGAAATTATTCAACCAAAATATGAGACCAGGCAATCCCATCTTTTATCAGTCACATTTTATTTCAAGACTCTGTGGGTACCACATACCCACGACAAGTTGTAATCTAATCTTTTTTCTAATAAAATACATACTTCAAAAAAAAAAGAACAAAATTTTGATTACTTATATTCATAAGTTTTAATCTACTTAATTAACCTAATCAGAATTTTTAATATTAATTAAACAAGAATATATTAGCCATTTTGAAAATATTTGGTTAAGGGTTTTTTTTTTACTTCAAAATGACTTTATTTCATCTCATTTGGGTATACCCCAAATAATTTGGGTATACCCCAATCAAGCCAGGTTTAACAAGGGGATGGTTCTTTAAATTTCGGTTTAGGCTACGAGACTGCACTGAGGAGGCTCTTACAATTTTGACTTTTGAGAGGAAAGGAAATGTGTAGAGTAGAAGCCATACCAACTGCCAAGACAACTGAAAGATACAACTCGAGTCGAGAGTCGAGACACGTTCAGTTCTGTCTCTTCACACTTCACCGGTATTACTGTACCATCACTAACGCTTCCACTCATGGGCCCAATCATACATGGACTCATGGGCCCAGGCAAAAATAAAATCGTAAAGTCATTTCGAAAGAACTATGATTTTAGGCATACCAAAAACTTTAAAGGCATACAAAATAGTTTTCCTAATCTAGGTGATCTTATAAGGGGTGTCTACTGGGTAGTTCAATTACCTATATACCCTTGAGCCTAAAATCAAAAAATAAACTATCCTAAACATTTTTTCTTCTTCCTCCAGCTAAACCACCTTCCTTTTCTCTCAGATTTTTTTTCATCACTGTAATTAATTATCGATTCGTGAAAATTCGATCATCGGTTAAATTGAACTATATAATGGATCATACGAAGAAAAAAGCAAACATCAGGTGTTCTAAATCCTCTTCCAATCCATGAATTAAAGAAGAAGAACCAATTGAAGATGAAGGTGTAAAAACTATAATTGAACCGGAAATTGAATCGGAAATTCAACCATTTGAAGCTCCAAATACTGAAATGAGGATAAAAATGTATTCCCTACAAACCCAATCTTTTATTTGTTGTTTTTCATGGATTGAATGGGTTAAATTGCTAAAAACTTCGGGGTTTTGACGGTTACAGTAGCGGGTTCGGCTGATAATTGAGTTGAGTTTTGAGCCGAACTGTTCTTGAAATTTCACCCTGAAAGTGTCTATGAAAAATTCGGCTAAACCGTAAATGTCAATTTTTAGCCGAACCCCAAAATGTGTATTGAATACGTCCTAGAGCAGTGTCAGGTTCGGCTAATACCTTGCAAACCTTCCCGACCAAACCTGAGAAGTGAAATTTACCCCAGGTGGTTGACAGGTTTGGCTGACTCGATTAGATCACTTTCAAGCCGAACCTCCTCTGTAAACACTTCGAAAATATTGATTTGCAGGCTCTAGGTTCGGCTAGCTCGTGTTGTTGAGTTATAGCCGGACCTTCTCTTTGCACACTCAAGTTTTTCGATCTTGTTTTGGCCATAACTTTTTCGTCGGATGTCGGAATGACCTCATTCTTTTTGCGTTGTGTTTGTATTTTCATTCTCTTGAAGTTGAAGACACGATCTAATTGATTTTAATGAGTTTAATATGGACCTTGGTATTCTCCATCATTAGACTTCACTTTCTTAACACTTTTAGTAATTTCCACTTTTTTTGTTTGGTTCATCCTATGAAAAGGCTACACAATAGAAAACATATGTAATAAGAATCCTAACCCCTAAATATGTATGAATTTAAGTGTTTCATGGAAACTCAGTATCATGTTCGGCTGATGTGATTTTTTGAATATGAGCCGAACTTGGAAAAATATATAGTTCGGCTTATACGATATTTAGAGTGAGAACCGAACCTAACTCTCAGGAATAAGTTCGGCTTGTTATTAGACTTTAATATAAGTCGAACTAGGATCTTGCAAATAGGTTGGAAGTTGGAAAATGAAGGTTCGGCGTATAACGTTAACAAATTCAGCTAGCCGAACTGTTCATCAATTTAGTGGGTTCAGCTTATATTTTTAAGCCGAACATAGTCTTGGTTCGCCGAAACATGATGAAAAATACAATTTTTTGATGATTTCAAGCTACAAAAGTGAGATTAAACATAAAATAGAAGTGTACATGTGTGTTAGAAGCATTGGGTTCCTCATCTATGTATTCATCATATGGATTTGGCTCATAAAAATCATCATCTTGAGTTTGAGTTTGTGTAAAATCATTCTCACAATCTAAGAAATCAGCCATTTCTGGATCATTGTTGTAGTTGATATGTATTTTCCTAGGTTTTTTAGATGAAGAATGACCCACCTCATCCTCCATTGAATCAAAAAGAAAAATTTTCTCACTTTCTCCTTCTCTCCTTCTTAATAAAAACTTTGATTTTTTTCCCCCAATTTTTTCATCTAAACAAACCTTTATAATTCTGAAAATTATCTTAATCACTAAACAAAAGTTTTAATCACTAATCCAGATTACTAACACTAATACGGAAAGGGTAGATTTGTCATTAAAAAAATGGTTAAGGGGATTTCTGATTTTGTTATTTCACATCCTTTTTTGTCTTTATTCAGTATGCCTAATAAGATTTCAGTATGCCCAAAATCATAGTTCTTTCGAAATGGAATGCGACGGTAATTATATAAATGTCCAAGTGTTGGACGATATTTTGGGGACCATGGTTTTTTTGGGGGGCATAATTCTATTTTTAGTAAGACATTTAGAAGTAAAGTGAAGACACCCCTTATCCAAATATCTATATTAATACTAAAATTACCCTTCATAATTAAGTTTGTTTAATGATTAGTTAGTGTAATCATTAGTTAGGTTAATTAGTGATTAATGTAAGATTAAATATGAAACTTCAAACCACTCAAGCATACTTCAAAACAATAATTAAGTTATTGAGAAGGAAGAAGGTAGATAATATGAGAGTTGGAAAAACTCAATTATATTTTTATTTTTTGAATCTGAACTTTCAAACCACCCAAGCATACTTCAAATTTAGGTTTTTGTTGTTTGTATTGGCCAAAATTTTCTGAAAATGAGAAATTTTAGAGATTGATTTGGGCTAAGTCAAACAAGTTCGGCTATAAGCTCTGAAGAACAGTTAGCCGAACTTATCTGCTAATGTATTTCGGCTAATGTTCATGAAAGCGCAGGTAGCCGAACTTAGTTTTAATGGAGTTTTTTTCTTTCAGAGAAAAGTTCGGTTAGGAGAAAATTTTGCGACGTAACTGATTTTTTGGCGATGCAACCGAACTTTTTTTGACAAAACTGATTTTTTTTGCGACGTAATTGAACAAAAAGTTCCGCTGGGACATTTTTGCGACGCAACCGAACTTTTTGTGACGTAACCGAACTTTTCTTTGGAAAAAAAAACCTTCATTAAAGTTGAGTTCGGTTTTTTACATAATTCCTAGCCGAACTTCTCTATGCAACTTTCATTTTCAACTCATTTTGATGATTACTTCTCATTTTTTAACCAAAAACGAATAACAAATAATGAGTTTGTGAGAATATCTTGGTTAATGATTTAAATTAAGCTGTATATATAAAGGTGGTGTTGGTGGTAGTCGGAGTTGGTAGGTGATGGTCGGTGGTGGTGGGAGGAGGTGGCGGTTATATATATATATATAGGTGGTTATTAGGTTAGTTTTAAATTAAATTAGGTTAAGGGTAGGTTAGTCATATCAACGCTTTAGGACACCCCTTATAATTATAGAGAAGGTGGCCGAATAAAATCATGGTCCCCCTCAAAAAAACCATGGTCCCTAAAAAATTGTTCTTTGCTTGTTTTGATAGGCTTCACAAATATCCTTATCACACAATAAATATACCCATCTCCATTTATAAGTCCATCAAGGGTGCATTAACATTTATTTTGTTTTCATATTAGCTATTCCTCTTTTTATTTTGTTTCTATATTAACCCTTCCTCTTTTAAGACGGTTTTATTCCAAAAATTTTCTTTATTTTCAGATCTAAACTTATTCTCCTTCTCTTCCTAGAACGCCATATCCATCACGATTGAAGCTTCTGACACTACCACCACCAGCTCTGTCCCTTCCATCATCACCAACATGTCAATCCACTTATTAATTGAAGATCTATCACTATAATTTGTTTCGATTTATCCCGGATAGATTTCATTTTTTAATTTTAGATCTCAAAATCGAATCTGCACCACCATCATCTTCATTGCAGGCACCAGCACTAACACCACCATCTGTATCTCCGACGTCATCATCATTAATTACCACCACCATCAACATCATCAACAACAACAATCCATCACTCAACAATTCGTTTGAACCAATAAACTTCAAATTTGGATTTGATAATTTCGATTTCATTAATTTTTCAGATCGGGGAAATTAGTGATATGGTATGAAAATCGATTTTTGAATATAGTTAGATGTGATATTAATACCAATCGACATGAATATTAAATGGAAATGTAAACAATTGATTTAATTTTTAAACTAGTTTAAATTTCTTGTGATTTTGATTCAATAAAATTCAGCAAAAATCAATAATTTTTATATGATTGTGTTTAAATGTTTACTGGTAATGATTTAGGTGATTTGAATTTATTTGGTGTTGTACTGGTGGTACTGGATGCTGTTGTAGTGGTGGTGGTGATTGTGGCAGATGTAGTTGTAGTGAAGGTAATAGAGGTCTTCAGTTTTTAAGGATCAACTCCTATTTGTTGACAACATTTCATTGGATTAGTATAATCGTGCTTGTAGTTTAAATCATGTTTGCTAAAAAAATTATCTTAATTTCCTTGTAAAAATATAGAAATGTTGAATTTGTGGTGCAATGGTAGCATGATTGACTCCACGTCAAATGATGCGTGTTCGACTCACGTCAAGTTCACTCATTCATATATATCATTTTTTTTGTGTATCAAACTTTAGATTTTGCAGGCCACAGATGGTTGTTGCAGAGATTTTTAATTCACTGGTCTAGCACGAAAGGGCTTGATATGTTGAAGTTGATTGACTACATCTTTTTTTCATCTTTTTTAGGTTTCATACTAGTTGAATGTTTATTTCTTTTCTTTTTTATGCTTTTTGGTTTGGACTTGTTATGTTTGTAATGACATACATTCTGATTTATTTTTATGAATGTTATTATTGTGTTTCTTAAGGATATGTCAGTTTGCAGGTTCCAGGTTTATTGGTGTTTTTACAGGAAAAAAACTTATATAAATGGTGTCAACTCCAACTGTTGATCCATTTTTTGTAGATCAACTCCCATTGTTGATCCCACTTAATCAACTTTGGTTGTTGACACTATAATATGGAAATATTGTCTATGGGTTCCACCTTTTTGGGTCAACTCCCATTGATCCCACTTCTATTGTTGACCCCATTCGTTGGGATCAACTTCCATTGTTGACACAACTGAATTGGAATATTTGTTAGTTATTTATATCAACTTTGGTTGTTGACTCCATTCAGTGGAATCAACTTCGATTGTTGACACAAAACAAAAAACTGGAATATGTATTAGCAAGTTATTTTTTGAACTTTTAATTTTTGGACCAATTTCGGTTGTTGACACCGAATTTTGATGGCGGCGACGATGGTGGTAGAGGCAGCAACGACGGTGGTGGTGGCGACAACAACGGTGACATCATCGACAATGGTGGTGGTGGTAGAATAGTGGTGGAAGTGGTGGTGGTGGCGGCAACTGTGAAGTAACAGAGAAAGAAATTTGTTAAGGGATAAGATTTTTAAATGAAAAATAATATTATAAGTAAGGGTATTAAGGTAATCTATTTTTTTAATGATTAAAGTTTTTAAATGATAGGGGTATATTTAGAATCCTATCATAGGGGCTCCAAGATTTTGGTTTTGAGGGCTCACAAAATGACAAAAAATGGGTCATGAAATATTAAATCCAAACCCCTTATCCCAATGATTAGTTAATGCTAATGATTAGGTTAACGAAATTAAGTAAGATTAGTGATAAAATTAGTAATGATATATACTAATCATTTGATTTAAGGTTTACACTCGAAATCAAAATTACGAGATTTTATTATTATTTTTTTGAAAACTAAAGTTACGGTTAGGTTTCCCAACCGTAGGATTTATTTACGATGGTAAAACATTGATTTTCTCACCGTATAAATTTTCTACGATTGGAAAAATATAACTCCCAACCATAAAAGTTTCACTAACTTTCTCAACCGTTTCTAGTTCTGAAACTGATTTTTTCAATCTTTAGTTTGATCAAATCTAACCTATCATCGGATCAAAAGCATTATAAAATGATTTGGTTTTCGATTCTTACCCAATTAAAATCATTACTGGATGTGAATCGATGATTAATTAGATTTAGGTTTGGTAATTATTTAGATATTCAAAGGATTTTCCTTGGAGCCCCTGTAATAGATTTCTATATTTGTTGTTGTATAAATACGGCAATAAAAGAACACACACTCCTAACTGGTACAAGTCTCATATTTCTATATTCTCAAACGGAGTGTCTATATATTAAAATCTTTTATGGAAAACAAAATTATAAATCCCGTGTGACATTAAACGAAATTTAAAATTGCCAGGACCAATAAACGATGTTTTAAATTATGTTTGATTAACATAAGGGGGAAATTATTTCCCGCCCAAATTAGCTTTTTTGTTTACTACAAACCCACCAATAAAATTGTATATATTAGGAACCCATAATTAATTATCATACGAGTTAGATTACATTAATAACCTTTTATATATATTTTAAATACGAAAACGTGATTTTTGTTTTAGAAAACGGTCCGCGAGTTATAACCCCAAAGGTGTCACTCTCCATCCACATAAAACCCATCCAAATAAAAGTAATACAAAAACCCCAAATAATCTAAACAGTCTAAACTGCCCTTCCCCTAATTCATCCCAAAATAACTAAAGAATAAACCACCCACTGTATCTTCATTCGTAAACCCGAAAACGACCAACAAAAAAAACCCATTAAACTCCCTTCCCTAAAAAAATCCAAAAACTCTCAGATCTGTGAAAATCATCACCGATTTTTGATTCTCTCTTTTTTCAATTCTTACTTACTTCAACTAGTGAAACATAATTATGAATCGAATCATTTCTAAACCTAATTTCTGACCTAAATCGTCTCAAAACACAAGATGGTGAAGAAACAAACTCAACAGAAGAAAAAGAAAGATGAAAAATTAAACAAAGCAATGGAACAAATTCCAAACAGTAAATCGAAGAAAATATTCCAAAAGGTAAGAACCATATCAACTAATTTTGTATGCACTATTTTTTTGTGAAGTAAATTTCGTCGTATTTCTCATTTGTCAATTCAAAACTGTGTTGATGGTGTTATTCTTTTTTTTGGTGAAATCAACATGAATCAATGATTTTTGGTTTGGTTTCATCAGTGATTTTGATAATTAGGTTTAGGTTTGGTTTCATCAATAATTTTTGCAATTAGGTTTAGGTTTGGTTTCATCAGTGAATTTTTATATGTTTTCATGTGTTTGTAGCTATTAATTAGGTTTAGGTTTCATTTGTTTTCATTTTATTATTCACGGTTCAATTTTAAAATTTCTATTGGTGTGTTTATTTGATGTTTGTATGATGAAATCATATTTTGTTTCACCATTTCTACCTTGGTTTACATATACTTGAAACCAATTTTTTGTTGGTGTGTTTACTTAACTTTTGTTTAATGTAACCAGATTTGGTTTTACCATTTCTGTTTATGGTTTACATATGCTTGAAACCAATTTTTTATTGGTGTGTTTACTTAATGCTTGTTTGATGTAACCGGATTTGGTTTCACCGTTTCTGTTTATGGTTTACATATGCTTGAAACCAATTCTGATGGTGTGTTTACTTAATGGTTGTTTGATGTAAATAAATTTGGTTTCATCATTTTCACTTATGGTTGGAACTAAATCTGTTGGCGTTATTTATTTATTTATTTCAGTGTCTTTGATGGAACCAATTATGGTTTCATCATTTTCATTTATGGTTTACTTATAGTTGGAACCAAATTTGTTGATGTTTTTACTAATTGGTTTCTTTGATGCAATCAAATTTGGTTTCATCATTTTTAATTATGGTTTATATATGCTTGGAATCAATTTATGTTGATTTTTTTACTTAAAGTTTATGTGATGTAACCAGATTTGGTTTCACCATTTCCAGATTCGGTTTGACCACGTTTAAGAGATTGATGACACAATTAATCAACCGGAGACGTACAAATTCTAAAAGCTATACATGTTGTGAGCAAAAAGGATAAGTTAAAATCCAATTATGTTGATTTTTAAATGCTAAAATCAACTATGTGTGTTTGTAATTTGTGAATCAATTTCTTTTTCGGGTGCTTGAAATATTTGTTTGTAATTTCAGGTGAAATTTTGGAGTTCATTTCAGCTATTGCATGAAGAGCCTGTTCAAGGGAAAATGAAGTTTCTGAAGAGGGGATATCATAAAAGATGGGAAACATGAGAGCAAAGTTGGCATTCAAAATCCTGATGGCAAAAGCAGATCAATGAAAACATTGGTGTAACTATCAACTAGTTGTAATACTTGTTAGAAAGTTGTGATAGCATTTTGCAACATTATATATTTCCTGTCAAAATGCTTATAATATTTTCTAAGAGATTTCAATTTCTTATGAATGGTTTCAACCGTTGAATTCATTTTTTCTTATCGAATTGATTTAGTTGTGTGTTCCATTTCAAACCAAACTTAAAAGAGATTTAAACTCATGTGTGATATAGGAACCATGTTTAAATGAAGTTTCAACTGTAAGTCTGTGCTAGTTCATCCGTAAAAGAAACATCTTGATGTTAAGTACAACTACCAATAACTGTATGTAAGAAAGTAAGGTACAAGTATAATGTTCATATGGCAAACGAAACCAAATAAACAACAGTAAAAAATGATGAAACCAAAAAGGATTCCAACAAAAAATGATGAAACCTATTTTGGTTCCAGCATAAATACGATGAAACCGATTATGGTTTCATCATAAATAAGATGAAACCATAATTGGTTTCATCAGAATTCATCAGTAGCTGCACTTCATTTAAGCTTCATTTCTTCTCTAGTTTACAGCATCATCTCTTGTAACACAGCTCTACTTTCAGGCAAAACCCAGCTGCACTATCCACCTTCAATTGCTTCAACTCCAGCTGCACTATCCACCAGGCCCTATTCTTTGCATCTTAACCCGCACTTCCAATTCCAACCCTATAATCCACAACTCCACAATACTTTCCTGTTTTTCCTAGCATTCATCTATTTGTGAATCTTCTCAATCATTCATTCAAGCCAACATCATTGTATCAACAACCTCATTGTATTCTTTCAACCACCAGGCCATCAATTCAATTTATTTATTTCTTCAGTCACAGCCTTTGTCCATCAAACCAACACTGCCATCTTATATTCCATTTCCTTGTCTGCAACACAGACCAACACCATTTCAGTCGCCCGCACAATCCCATTTGCATATACCACCTGCAGCTGCTCAGGTAACCTGCAATTCATTCATATACAACACCAATTGCATTTCAAACTCAGGCCACTTCCACCTGCATCTCTTTGCTGCCTCAAAAACCTGTTAACAATCACACAACAACCACAAACTCATTGCACAACATCCACAACTTACTCATTGCAACATCTCATATTCAAGCTTCTGCCATTCTCCAACTCCATTGCACCAAAACCATCTCTAAATCCTCCATCGACTGAATCTTCTCTATGACAAACTCTATCCAAGAGCCTAACCCATAGCACCATCAGTTCACATACATCACATAATTCTTCAGTTATAGAAACCCCCACTTCAATTCAATCATCATCCTCTTCCATACTTCGATTTCAGGAAAAACCTGTTCATAAATTCATCACAACAAGACCTCGATTTCATATCAAATTCGTCGTGGTAGCAGCAACTGGTTCTGCAACTTCATCATCACCACCAGCTACAACTTCAGTTCTTCTACTTCTTCCTTGTAAGCCTTCTCTCAACCATAAATTCCTCCAATCCCCATCTTTTTCTCCATTCATCTCAGATATCTACAGGAGCAGCAGAAACCAAACCCTAACCAATTTCCATCGTCAGAACCTCAATTTCACCAGCAACAACCCAATTGACATCTTCACATCAATCTAACTCAACTCTGAATTTCAATTTCTGAATCAACCCCAGACGAGATGCAGATCCAATTTCTTGCAATCTCAGATTCAACCCATCTTAAATATGTTTCAAATCCATCATCTCTATCTTACCCTTTTCACATCTCCCAATTCTCGATCTATTTCTCGATCAACAGCAACGAGATTCACTCTCAATTTCAGGTGATAAAACAGCGGCATCTGATGCTTCTTCTTTTCTCAGTTTTAGGGAAATGAATGAACTAATGATTGAAAGAAAACGTCTCTTGGATCAGCATCGTTGTTTTCTGCTTCTTCATCTCTGTCTCGATCTAATTTCAGGTGATAACAGCGGCAACTGCTGCTTCTTCCTTTCTCAGTTTTAGGGACTTGAAATGAACGATTGAGAAAAGAATTTCTCGATTTAGATCTCTCGGCTTTAATAACAACAACCGTTTCTCAATGAACAAACTAAATTTACAGGGAATTACAGGGAAGTGGTGTGTCGGGGGAGAATAAAATTGTTGTTGGTGTTCGTGGAGATCCATTGTTGCTGCTGGTGATGATGGTGGTGGGATAAGGAGTAGGGAAAAAAAATCAGAGAAGAAGAAGAAGAAAAGATGAAAGGGTACATTTGGGTTTTTTTAAAATAAAAAAAGTTAAATTTAGTCATTATCATTTGACTTGGGGTTTTTGTCCCAGTTTTATTTGAAACGGTTTTTATTTGGTAGAAATAATATGACCGGTTTTTTCTTATCACTAGTTTGTTCACCTAGGGGTTTTGTCACTAGGTTTGTTTAGAAAAATCAGTTACCTAATAATGTCATAATCAATTCTAATCCCTAAAAAGTCTCCACTTATTTTTCGTTTTTTTCTCTCCCCCAAGAACGTTTCCTTACAAAACGTTTTTTGTTGACCTATTTTCCCTCCCCTCTTTGTAATCAACGACTTTTTTTTTTAATTTTGGCTTCCTAAAATAACTCATCTTTAATTCTTTTTTTACCTCAATTAATTAACTCATGGAAAATTTTAATTTTCACTATTTCATGATAATCAGAGTTAACCCAATTCACGGAAAATTTAAAGTTTCACTATTTTACGATAATCATAATACAATTCATGAAAATTTTCAATTTTCACTATTTGCTTATAATCACAATTTTCGTTGTGTTTATAAAAAACCAAAATTATCACTGGCTTGGAAAATCAAAGTTATCACTATGTTTAAGTTAAAAAAGTAGAGTTTAATTTAAAAAATCAAAATTATCACTGGCTTGGAAAATCAAAATTTCACATTGGTTTGGTTTTTTACGAAAATTTATCTATTTTAATAGGAATATGAGCACAATGTAAAACTCGCAATTATCACCCGTATTCATCCCTTTCCCAAAACTGAAGTGAATTTTTTTTCATTCAAAACTGAAGTGAATTTTTTTTCTTAACTAGGAATATGAACATTAAAATCACAATTATCACCAGTAGTGATAATTTTAGTTATCATAATTCAGTGATAATCATATTTATATCACTAGTTGTCAATTCAGTGATAATTGAAACAATCAGCAGTTGTGCAATTTAGTGATAATCCTATCTATCACAAGTATACATAATCAAAGAGAAATCCTAAACAGAACACAATAAAAAAAAAGAGGAAATATTAAATTAATGTTGATTTCCAATCATAACTCATCTTAGATGATGACTCAAAGAAATCTTGCAGAAGGATAAACATTAAGGAGAATTAAAATTAAATTTTTCATGAGTGAAAAATCAAATTTTCATAACATGAGCGAAAAATAATTTTTCATCCGAAATACTCAAGAGTCATATAATTGGGAACTTTGGAGCGGGGAAATCAACGGTGAGAACCCTTTTCTTTTTTCCTTTTACCTCGTGTGAAAATTGGAAAAGATATTCTCCCCATATTTCAATCACCACCCACACGGCTACATACCATGCAAATTTATTAAGATCAATGCAGTATCTTCCGAATGAGAACCTATAGGAACTGATACGGCACCCTGATAAGTTAAACTATTTGTGGTTATCAAAATCCCATTAGAATCAACATGGTTTCAAGGGATGCCATAATCTATCGATCACATCACATCACTGCCATATCTTTGTCTTCAACATCCACCGTTGGATGACCCATATCAAATCTAATACACTTAACTTGTATTGGTGTCTCGTTTGATTTTGTATTGCACTATCGAAATGTATTTGAACCTTAATATCTAATCGACCAAACAGCTGAAGAAAAATAATTCGTAACTTAATAGAGCAGAGAAGAAATAAGAAATGAGAGAGGAGAGAAAAATAAGAAAATAAAAGAAGTGATTCGAAATCTTGATTATCCTTATCTAAGCCATTAGTTGGTGAGTACACGTATTTGACCGTAATAACGTCAATAAGGCCCAACAATGACGCCCACAAATTCGGCCATTATTTGACCTTAAATTATTATTATTATTATTATCTTTTTTTTTTGTATAAATTCATTAAAAATTTATAATGGATAAAAGTTAATTTGGCCTCACGTAATTTCTGAAAACCTAAATTCAATCTAAAACTAGTAATCTCAACCGTACATCAAATATGAAAATGGGGACCAAGCAAGTCACTTTTGACATTACATGATTCAAGGAACTCATAGAGGAACTAATAAGATCCATTAAAAATAACAAGAGCAAGAAAGGTGGTGGTAGATAGTAGCATTCAGTTCAGTTTGAAACTTTTTATCCATTTGATATAAGCGGTTTAGTATCGGAGTTAAAAGTTTCGGATAAACTTTTGTTGTGAACGGGGATACAGAGAATAAAGGATGAAACGCAGTTATAAGCCGCGTTTAGCTAAACGCTTTTATAAATACCGCCTGAGAGAAATGTAGTTAAAAAAACATCTGATGAGCACATAAGTGCTACATTTTATACCCATATTTATATTAGCTAGGACTCGATATTTGACTAATGACACCATTTTAATGCTTTTGTAGAAAGTACAGTAAGATTCAATCATCCGAGAAAAATAGACTTAACTAGAAGCTAAATTGGTATTTTTAATTTACCATGATAGACGAGTCAGAGCCGGATTAAAGTTTGTTGGCTGGCTGGCAAGCCAACTCAAGTGCCACACCACCATAGGCATTGACTAAGTTAAACAAAGAGAGTTTTCTTTGTTTGAGCGTGTGATTCCACTAATGGGCCAGGAGAAGAGTTAAAAGAAAACGAAGGACGTGGCCTACTCCACTACTGAATGTCCTAGTAATATGTTAGAGCATCATCGACATTTCATGTTCTTTATGCAGAGAAGAAAGTCTCATTTTGGCTAGTCGAGAAGCTGCCTCAAAAGCAGCAACGGGTTCAAGGTTCCAATTGTTCTTAATGGCTAAAACATGCATGAAACAGTAGATGGATATGATGGTTGAACTGTTGGTGGCAGTGGTGATTTATACAAGCTGCTGACACCGGTGGAGGACGATGCTGTGGACTGAAGCAACAATGAGGTTATTATACTGTGATGGGTTTTACCCAATCTCGGCATGGGTTAATAGTTCAAAGTTTGGGACTGTGCATGAAGAAAAAACTGAGGGATCTTACAGCTTGCTAGTGAACGCCAGTGATTAATACAAGATTTCAGCAAACAAAGCTGAGAAGAATGGAGATGGAATCAATCTTAATGGTGGTCGTTCAAGGCAGTGCGACAGCAACAAGGGAGATTTCTGGGGTTCGTATATAGTCTAACAGACTGCAAATTGGTCAGGGAGTAAAGCCAGAAACAAGAAGAAATGGCAGCAGCATAGCTACGGTTTGTGTGCTTGGATAGTTTGAATCGAAGGTGTTGATTTGAGTTGTGCAGTTGAGACTTGGAGAAATGCAGATGAAGAGAAGAGCACATCGATGTAAGTGGACTAAGTGGTCAATGGAAGCAGCTCTTGTATCTCCGTCATCTCTTGGCCAGTGAAAGATGAGTCTTGACTGCGAAATCCAGTTCCGCAGAAGGGAAAAATGGCGAGAAAAGAAAATTGAGATGCTGGTTTTGAGATGAACTGTGCGTTGGTTGTTTCCATGCGTTTTGGGTCAAGTATGTGGCTAGAAATGTTAACGAGAAAGCAACAAGAAATGAAGAGTTTATTGCCGTTGTGGTTGTTGCCAGTTAAGTTGTTACTGGCAGTTTGTGAACGATGACGTGGACGAAGATTGAACGGACAGAAAATAGAAGTTGGTGGTGAGACGAGATGGAGAACGGAACTGGTGATGCTGGAGTTGAGTGGGATTGAAAGATCGAGAAGATGTTTGCTGGAGTGGTCTTGTTTAAGGTTGTACGGTCGAAGTGTAGTTGGTGCACGTGGCTGGATTTGCCGTGGTCTTCTATGTGATCATTGGAGACGAGATTTGGATGGTCACAAATGGTGATGGCTAGTTAGATGAAGTTGGGTGTGGCTTGTCGTAGTCAGTTACTGGACTGGGCCTACGCTGTTGTTTGCTAGGTCGTATTTTGGAATTCTCGCAACACCCATATATGATTAACAGAGAAAGAAGATGAGAGGGGAGCCGACTACGGGAGCGGCAACTTGGAAGGAGGAACGGAGATCGAGAAGGAGACAGAAGGTGACAGTTCCTACAGGGTTTGAAGTTTTATTTCTCCTATTTCCGATTTTGATTAGCAAATCATCTTTCAATTTATTCATGGATTTTGAGAAAGTCATCTTCGGCTAAGCTTGTAACTAGGATTCATGATAGAAACCACTTTGAGTAATGGCTATTTTGAATTGATTAATAAAGCAATAGACTATTATGAACTGAATAGATTGATTATCGAGTATTGTTTATTGATTTAATGAAGATGGGTTGTTGCCTCACCGGTTTTATAAACCTATGTGCATAATGAATTAGTTTTACGAATATGTTTGTTCTTAGTATTTGATAATTTATGTTTGGGTAAAATTCTTTGATGGGTTATGCTTAGAAAAGATGGATAATATTTGTGAATTAAAATTAGTTTCGCATAATTTTCTCGCTAACGCAATTTGATGGTGCATGCTTTGGTTAGGTCTTTTGATGTGCTATGCTTAGGGTGTCCCAGCAATATTTGCGACTCTATGCTTATAATAGGTGATGCCAATAGAACGAACGATAGACATATATTCGGAATTATGTTTCATTTCAGTAATTGAATAGAAGTAGTGGTGGAAATCATAAAACCCTGGTTACCGATTCTCATATCTTTGGTTACTGTCTTTCATATTGATTTTATTTTTTTTAGTATAATTCTATTATTTCGTTTTTACATTTCGCATTCTAAAAATCTCAAAAAATCATTTCTGGTTAGTTCATTAGAGATATTGGTTACAGTATTTTCCACCGCTCCTTGTGAGAACGACCCGTACTTGTCGTTGTATGCATTATAGACACCGTGCGATTGCGGTTATCACATATAGGGTCATCTCCGGATCCTACCAACGTCCCCTAATGACGTGTTTATAGAAAACATTTGGAGTGAAACGCATCTTTTGATGCCGTTTGTTTGGTTACAAGTAATTATACAAAACGTTTAGGTGAAAAACGGATATTTTAAATGCGTGGTATAACAGACGCATTTATATATTGCGTCTATAACAAACGCAATTATATATTACATTTGAGTTGGATGCATTCTTAGTTTACATTTCAGCGGAAACGGTGATATTAACTACGTTGATGTGTCTTCCACTACGACACACACTAAATTGCTAAAGTCATGTTTGGCTTGAGAATTTGAGAATATAGTAACTCAACACTAAAGTTGCTTTAAGGGTATATTTGTTGGGTGTCAAAGCTAAGGGTATTTAATTAATATATCCGATCGGAAAAAGCGTAAATTTCCGGAATATATGCTCGTTAAAAAATTAATAACACTAAGAAAATCTGCATCACAAGTTTCATGTCCATGCAAATAATTAATCTCATCATCCTCCAGTGTATTTTCTTGTTGCGTGTCCTCTTGAGTTTCATTATTATAAGCATGAAACTTGCGGTAGTCTTTAGAAGTATGGTCAGTTTGGTTGCACTTATTACATTTGTCTCCTCTAAACTTTGAATAAGGATTAGAAGGTTTAGATAAAGGAGGAAATTGTTGTTTATATTTACCTCTTGTAGTTTGAGAAACATCTCTTTGTTGAGTATTCTCAGGTGGTTTAGCAAATGGAATATGCTTTACCGGAGCAGTGTCTGAAGGAATGGATGTTGATTGTTGCTTCTAATAATTGTGGCAAGTACTACTGTCATGTGGATCAACAAAGATAGTTGATCCCTTTGAATATAGATCAACAACGACTGTTGATCCCTTTTCACCCTGGTAACCATAATAAGAATTATATGGTCTGACAACTTTATAATAATGTTGATAACAAGCTTGTCGTTGATTTGTTTGTCTAGAAGACTAAGTACACGCCTTTCTATTTTAATAGCTTGTTGGATGGCTTCAACCATTGTAAACACGGATTGTGTCATTCCATGATGAATTAAGTTGTTCAAACCATCTATAAAACGTGCAAATGACTGTTCTTCAATTTCATTCAATTGGTTACGAGCAACTAAATCATAGAACTCAACTACATATTTTTCGACAAATCTGGCTCCTTGTCGCCAGTTTTGAAGTATGATAAACAGTTTTTGCTTGTAATCTCTAGGTAAAAAACTTATCTCTTAGTAAATCTCTCATTCGTTTCCAAGTACGTATAAGAGGTTTTTGAGCATTGCGTCGATCTTCACTGAGTTTTTTCCACCAAGCTGCAGCTTCACTTTTAAGTTTATAAGCAACTAATTTAACTTTAAAAGATCAGGACCTTCCATGAAGTTGAAAAACGAATCTACCTCGTAGAACCAATCCAACAATTCTTCGATTTGTAAGCCACCATGAAAGTTAGGTATATCAGCCTTCAATTTACATTCTGGTAAAGTTCCATAAGGATTCATACCAGATTTTAATTGTTTTTCTTCAATCCACCGTTGCTCTTGGTGTTCTTCAACTTTATCATCTTCATCATAGTTGATATGCACAGTAACAGGTTTTTTTGTTAAGAAAACCTTCAAACGGCTCTTTGTGTTGAAGATAATTTGAGACATTCTCTGGAATAAAAGTATTCTGGAAAAAAAGTATCGTTAACCTTTTTTGTTTCATCGTCTTCGTTTTCTTCAGTTTTCTTTTCTCCTTCTCCTGTATCATCCACTAACTTTGGCATATCTTTGTCCTCAAAACCAACACATTTCCATAATTTGAGTATGAAATCTTCACGAACTCCCAGTTTGGTCTCTAAAGAATGTTTAGTTTCATCAATCTTGCTATCAAGCGTGGTCTCAAGATAAGTAATTGAAGTTTTAATCTCAGTGATTATGGTATAAAGTGGTTTCAAGATTTCTTCAAAATCAGCTTTTTCCAGTGAAAACTTTCTGAAGAAAGAAACTAAAAGTTGATGAAAATATAGGGTTTAGAGTTGTTGCGGAAGATGTGTAAGGATCTGTTTCTAGATAAAAATCTAAAAACGCTGTATCTGATACCAACTCGTGTAACACAGATAAGGAGATAGCAAACTAGTTGCAAAGATTGTGAAGATAGTTTAAGTTCCGTCAGAAACTTAATTAAAATATGATTCTAAGATCAAGATTCTAAGGTCGTAAAATTGATAATTAAATTGACAATAATATTGATAATAAGATGTGTTCTCTAAACAAGAAGGGCAAATCCTTTAAATAGGTTCACAAGAATCGACTAAACAGAAAAGAAAACGAAATCTAAACAAACTAGGAAAGAAAAGACTTGCAAGGCAAGTAAAAATAAACAGACGTATGAGATCAACTGTAATAGTTGATACAGACGTATGGGATCAACTTTTATAGTTGATACAATAGAAAAAGGATCAACAATCATTGTTGATACAAAGAAAGATGTACTACATCATGGGCTCAGGCAAAAATAAAATCGTAAAGGCGTTTTGAAGTGTAACCGGAAAAGCGTATATTGCCGGAATATATACTCGTGATCGTGAGTTAAAAGGCCTAACCTTGAATTTCATTTCCCATTTTTGGTAAGATTTATAGGCTGAATGCCAAAGCGTCACCGTTATGAAAAGACGAGGGTACCAAAATATACCTCAATCTAAAACTTTTCCACCTATAATTCATTTCCTCGAAAGTGATTGTATATGGACTGAGTCAAGACAATGCAACTAATCGGTTCACACTTCTTGTGATCGTCTATGGATACGAGATCGAGACAATACAACAACGAAGTATGTTTACTTGATAATAGGTTCAGACTTAACCAAACTCTGTAGGGTTACTTATCAAGTAAAATAGGAATTAACGTTTGTGTATTTTACTTCTTATTATAATAAAACAATTATAATTGCGGAAATAAAAAAGTAAAAGACACTGAAAGATTTTGTTAACGAGGAAACCGTAAATGTAGAAAAACCCCGGGACCTAGTTCAGATTGAATATTCTCAGAATTAAGCCTCTATACAAAATCTAAATTAACTTCGTATAGTTGAGACCAAGCAACTAAACCTATAGTTCACCTAGTTTCGTCAGTATCCATGCGCCTCCAACTTGTAATAAGTCACGCACTTGGAACAATTCCTTTGGTTCATATTCCAAACAGTAAAGGAACAACAAATGTGTTCGGTAACAACTCTTTTCAAACTACGTGATATGAGTTTGACAAAGGCTCTTCGGTTTAACCAATAAACTCTTTTGTCGGGTCCTTAGATCAATCTCTTACCAATCACCAAAGCAATTGTAAGACTTATGTAATCAATACTATTAATCACTTGATGCCGATCTACTCAACTAATCAATCACGATTATCACAAAGATAAACTGATTATAGTCGGATCTCTTTCCATCCGAATCAAGTATTGTGCACAACAAAGATTATGAACCCAAAACTCTTCTTGTCTTCAAATCTTCTTTGATCTTCAATAAACACCTGCACACAATCAACTTGAAACTCTTGTGATCAATCACACACAGAACGGAGTCTGTTAACATTGGATTATCACAAGACGTCTTTAGATCTACAAACAGTCTAAAGATCCCCGTCGAAACTTCGATCTAGTTTGAGTGAATCTTATATAAGAAGAGAAGATTATCAAGCATAAACAAACCAGGTGCAATCAAAGTTCAACCAACGTTAGTCAATCAAATCAATCGAAATCTAATAATAAACCACAATTATCTAGTTTCCCACCAACGGTACTAATAGAGGTTCTCAATCCCAAAGAAGTCTTTAAATCAAGCGGTCGTAAGAGATTTCTCCTAATTAGGGTAATCTGCTCTCCGATAGGAGGCTCCACCAGTAACAACACAACTGAGGCAGTTTTGCTGGATCTGAGGATTAGTTTGCTAGAAGTGCAAATTTCAGTATTTATAGACAAAGGAATTTTGGACACAAAGGAATTTACAAAACAGAATATTCTCAAAGATATGCAATAAATACAAAATCGGTTTTCATAATTCCTGGAAATGCATTGTTCAAATATTGACTGAAATCCCAATAGAAAAATCTATAATCAGTAAATGCATATTACTAATTATTATTTTCTAAAGATATGCATTCAATTGCTGGAAATTTAATAACATATAAAAACCAAGAAACCTTACTTAAAAGATTCTCAATTTATTTCGATCATGGGATTCTCCTTTAGCTAGAATATCTTTGAACAATTAATGATAAGAGTTACAACACGTGTTCAAAGTATGAAGACATCCTTACTTTGCAAGTCCTTTTTCATACTTACAGTCTTGGAAACGATTTGCATCCGACTTCCAAGAACTATGTGATTGATTATTCTATCAAATCATTAAACATGGGTTTAACGGTTCTACCAAAAAAAGTTTCGGTTCTACCTCCATGTGAGTATTGTGCTTAGTTACACTAGTTACCAAAACTCGGTTGACTAGGTACTAGGATCGGTTCCCCACATATTTATGGTGACTACCTGTAATTTGGTGCACATGTCCATAGGATCGGTTTCCTCATCTTCTAAGAACTTGTTGCACATGTTCATAGGATCGGTTCCCCTTTCACTAAAAACTTTTTGTACCTCTTACAAGGATATATTCCCCTCTTACAAATTTGTTGCACCTCTCACTAGGATCGGTTCCCTTTCACTAGATAAAAGTTGCTATTTACAAGACATCGATCATACCATCTTGAGTGATTACTTAAGATCAGGTTTACTAATAAAAGTTACACCAATACATAAGTCAGGCCTTGTCAATAGTTTTACCAAAAACATAAACAAGTTTATGAGCGGTTATACGAAACACACATATTGGTAATTCAAAAAAGATTTGCAATGAATGACAATACCAATAAGCCCAACAATTTCCCTTTCGTTCCACAAACGAGTTTGTGAACTTACTTCCTTTAAACGAATGTAAAACATTGTTTCCTAGGATGAAATCTTCACTCACACCCATACATAATCACAATAGCATTCATACGGTTATGTTGATGTCTTATATAAAAAGTTTAATGGTAAAGCAATAAATCTCATATTGTATTCCTTAATACTATGTCTAGCTAGAGTATCATACACAACTCACCAGTTTCATTTTCAATATGCATGACTTGAAAGATACGTTAGGGAATGAAACAGTTCAATTCAAATATTACTAACTTCAAGAGGAAGGATGATGTGTGTCGTTGTAACTCCATACTTCTTCGCAATCTTCAAGTCTTCATGTAATACTTGTAAGTCTCATATCCTAATACTTTCAAGCTAACATATATGAAGTTGACTCTAGCATATAATCAAGCAACTCTTTTGAATGAGTTTTGATTCACTAAAATATGACAACCAAACTTGACATACCAACGCTTAGTGGGTTCAACTAAACAGTGCTCTAACACGTTATACCTCCAAAATACCCCTAGAACTATTCCATACTACAGCTGAAAGCTAAAGTCATTGCAGCCGGTTAAGATCTGCCTAACAAAATGTTGGCACATGTACTAGACGTACATAGATCCAACAGACGTAGATACTCAGGTTTTATTCGATCAGCATTTAGCACTGCATGAGGACGCTTTTGAAGTTAGTACCAACTACCAAGTACATAAGATAGAATCTGTTGAGTTCTGCTTTAGAATACTTTCGACAGTTTTTTATTAATTTCTTGTCATGTACTCTGCTCAGCCAGCTTTAAATCAAATTACAAACACTCATTTGGAGATTCTCGATCCTTGGGAGGAGAGAGACGCTCGCAAACAGTATTTTTTTTTTCACATTTGAATTTCTTCAAAAATCTTAACATGGAGTAATCGAAACTCTTGGATCCCCTTCGATATAGCAGATTCAAACCAATTGCTCTGATTAATTCCGGTTTTTTCCTTGCCAATGTGGAAATATGCCGGGTATTCTTAATCTAAAAGGGATAGGAAATATAGTTTTGATATAGGAGCTTTTGCAGGGCTAAAGGAGGTAGAAAGGGTATGTATTGTCTTAGAATATTTGCATTTTTCTTCTGCTGAGCTTTATAAGCTTTCCGTTACTCTAACATTCCGTTACATTTTATAATAAAAACAAAACTAACAGAAGGGGATGATCTGGTTACTTTTGGCTTTGCTCAATCTTCAAGACACTCGCATCAGTAACCCCAAAAGTTGAAGAGATTAAACATTTATATGATGAAGAAAGAATGAGAACAGATAGTCAGAAAGGACCGGACTTCAAGGCTAAGTTCCATGGGTGATAATTTAGCAATCCACGTCACTCAGTTAGGACAACCTCTTAAGTCTTATGTGAGTGCTAATCAAGAAGCTAGATTAGCAGTCCATGTCACCTGGGATCACTGTCCAGCGTTGTTTGTTTCACCGTAACCAATGTCAGCCGTCATATCAAATTTTATGATTTTTGTGATCCGTGTGATTTTTGTGATTTGTGTGAGCCCTGAACCATTCAACGTAAATGTCACTTTTTGAGCGCTGAACCATTCAGCGCAACCAATTTCAGCCGTAAGATCAAATCTTGTGATTTTTGTGATCCGTGTGATTTTTGTGATTTGTGTGACTGCTGAACCATTTAGCGTAAAGGTAATTTTTTGAGCGCTGAACCATTCAGCGCTTCAGTTTCGCTGCTAGTTGGTCTGCGAGCACATGCTAGGAGAGAGAACTAGTTTTAACTTTTAAGCAACATTTTTTTTTTGGAATTACAACACTTAACTGCTAATCTAGCAGCTCATTCTATATCGTAGGACTTAGTCCAAGCTTTAAGAGTAACATTACATAATCCGCTGGGTAAAACGGAAACAAAGGTTTAAGTTAAATAGGGAATAATCTCTGCATACTCTCTTCGTCTTCACTAATTTCCTGTTTTGTGTCTGTTCTTTTTACCAATTTTTTTTTTAGAGAAGTTATTATCATCCTTAGCATATTTCTTTTGTTTTTAGTCCTGTCCTTTTCTTATTTACTTTAACTAGATTTTGGAATCATGCGTTATTCTTACAGACAATCTAATAAAAGGATGGGAAACAAAAATGGAAATTTTAACAAACTGCCACACTTGCAAATCCCGATTCAAGAAACTGTCACCGTTTTCAGAATTTATTTAATGCCACAACCGTTAGCACTAACGCCTTGAACCCACATGATTGGTCAAATTTTTTTGACTTTGTCAAGATTACTTACACGTGTCTTATATGGACGGCTCAAGATGTCGTGCACGAGATTATTACACGTAGCACAGGCAAAATGACTACTTTATCCTTCGTGGGATTGAAAACAGTTTGTATCGTTTCATTTTTCTTCTAGTTTTTTCTCTTTCTCTCTGTCCGCTCTGTTCTCTAGTGGAAGAAATTAGGGTTTGAGTCAGTTTTCAGCGGGATTTTGCTTAGGTTTAGTGTCTGAGTAAAGGGTTTTAGTAAAGATCGAGATTCAGAACAAGAAGGGGAAGGACAAGCAGCAGATATGGTATGATTGCAAACCCTAATTTCGTTTTTCTGGGTTGAATTAGGGGTTTTCTCTTAGGTTTTTGTTTCTCTTTCTTGTACTTTTTTTCTCTTGCTCTATGTCCGCTCTGTTCTCTAGTGGAAGAAATTAGGGGTTGGGTCAGTTTTCAGCGGGATTTTGCTTAGGTTTAGTGTCTGAGTAAAGGGTTGGGGAGCTGAAGATGAAGAAGAATAACGGAAAGGACAAGTAGCAGATATGGTACAATTTCAAACCCTAATTTCGTGTGTTTGATGAATTGATGAATTTTATTTTAGGAGTTTTCTGTGTGAAGTGTGGAATTTTTAAAACCCTAATTTCGTGTGTTTGATGAATTGATGAATTTTATTTTAGGGGTTTTCTGTGTGAAGTGTGGAATTTGATGAATTTTATTTTGTTTGTTCATTTGCAGTGATTATACATATTATTCATATAGAGATATCAGTGTGTTTGATGAATTGTATTTTGTTTTTTACAGTGATCATACATATTATCCATATAGAGATATCAGTGTGTTTGTTGTGAATAGTAAACTTAATTTGCTATTCCCTCACATGGATAGAGATAGAATTGACCTTAAGGAATTTGAGCATATGTTGCGTGTTAAGTTGCATCTTGATGAAACAGAAATTACAAATTTATATTGGACCATAGACCCATGTATGCCTGAGTATTTGATTACAAATGAAGACTTGTTTAAGTTTTGGGAGCATGCTGTACCTGATGATAAAGGCTTCATATGTTTACAAATGAGTGTAATGAATTCAGAATTTAGGAATGATAATGACTTCATTAAGGCTGTAATGGAACAACCAGTAGTAACAATTGATGAGAGTCCTAAGAAGGCACCTAAGAGGATTGCTAAGAAGCCAGTTTCAAAGGAAAAGTCAGTAAAGATATCACCTACAAGGATATCACCAAGGTTGCATGCTCAATCAAAGAATGAAAACTCAAATGGAGGAGCATCTAGGAAGTTGTTGTTCATGGATATGTTAAATGAAGTGGAATCTCAGGATTTTTCTTTCCTAAGTCAAGCGATTGTTGTTGGTTCTAGCAGTACACCAGTTGATAACTTTAATCATGATTACTGGGTTGATGAAGTAAACAACACTGCTGCAGGGGATAACACTGATGCAGGGGATAAGACTGATGCAGGGGATAAGGCTGATGCAGGGGACAATAGTGATGATGATGAGGACAATGTGGTGCTAGAGAACACTACTATAGATGAATGTCACCCCATTGAAGACCCAAATGCTCCACCAATCTTTGACAGTGATGAAGAGAATGATATTGATTATGAAGATATTGTCAAGACATACAAAGTTGGAGATGAAAGCAGTGATTCAAGAAGTAGTGAAGAAGACAATGAAGAAGGTATGGACCCTTTAGTGTTTATAATTTTTTGTTTATTTTTTACATGTACTAACACTTTGATGTTGATTGCAGTTTCTAATGATGACAAGAATAATGATAAGGATAATGATGGTCCTGAAGTAAATGATGATAAATATTCCAAACCAAAGCTTGATTACCAGAAGTGGAAAGAAATTTTCAATATGCACAGTGATGAAGAAGAAGAACCATTATTCCTTGTAGAAGAAGAGGTGACTCCTGTTGATCCTACTAATATGGAGGTAAAGTATGCTTTTAATAACAAGAGTGCTTATAAGAAACATCTTAGGGGTTACTGTGTAAAACATAATTATCAGTATACGGTCTATAAGAGTGACAAAACAAGATTAAGAGTGAGATGTAGGTTTAGGGAAGAGTATGGTTGTAACTGGTTTGTAAATGCTAGCATAAAAAGGCATGAGCCTACTTTTATTGTTAGGAAGGTTAATCTAGAACACACTTGTGTTGCGGATCCAAAGAGTTTTAACAGATCCGCGGATCCTGAGTTCGTAAAAGATGTGGTACATGAGAAGTTAAAGCAGACAGCTGGGGCCTTAATTCCAAAGCCTAAACACATTGCAAGAGACTTTTTTTGTAACTCATGACATCAATATACCTTATATTTGTGCATGGAAGGCTAGAAATCTTCTTTTAGAAGATCTGTTTGGTAATTATGAAGACAGCTACAAGGATGTACCCATCTTTTGTGCAATGGTGGCTCATACTAATCCAGGGTCTGTTTCTAAATACACTTATGGGAAAAGAGGTATACATTATGTTAAGTGGTCTGTTGCTAAATACCCATCAATGTTCATTTATTTGTAAGTGGTGCTCAGTTAATTAATGGTTAGTTACTAAATGTGCAGATAAGACATTCATGAGCATGACTATTTCATTTGCTGCACCAATGAGAGGATTTCAGAAAGCTTGCAGGGGAGTCATAGGTTTAGATGCATGCCATCTAACTGGAAAGCGTGGTGGTGTTCTAATGGCTGCAACAACAATTGATGGTCAGAATTCTCTGGTGCCTTTAGGCATTAAGGTGGCTAAGAGTGAAACCAAGGAGAGCTGGAATGGGTTCCTCAAGGATTTGGCTCCAGCAATCAATGCACATCATGCTGGCAGAATTACCTTTATTTCTGATAGGCAAAAAGGGTTGTTGGAATCTGTTCTAAAGGTTTTCCCTGGTGCAAGAGTTAGATATTGCTTCAGGTATTTAAGTTTAGTTATTTTTTTACATTAGTTTACATTATGTGTTTTGGGTTTAGAGTTAGTATAAAATAGGTACTTACTCTTTATTTGCAGGCACTTGTACAATAACTTCAAGAAGTACCACAAGGCACCAACCTTGCACAGCTCATTGTGGAACACATGCAAAGCTTACAAAGTGAGGCATTTTCAGGTTTGTGCCTCTCTTTTTTAAATATCCCTATGTTTTTTGATTCATAGTTAGTAGGTTATATAATAACTCAGGTTACTATAATGTAGGAGCACTTTGACAACATATGCAAAGAAAGTCCGGCTGCTGGTGAATATCTTAGGAAAACCCAACTGGTGGTGATGTTGGTAAAAACCCAACTGGATTCATGCCAAGCACCGAGTATGATGCTGCAAACTGCACCTTCACTAGTAGAGATCATCCTGAAAGTAACACTGCAAGGGGTAAAGCAAAGGTGAACAAATCCAGAGGTACATCTTCATTTGTTGGTGAGTCAACATGACCTAAAAACTTTGGAAGAGCACCAGCAGAACCTAGCACCCATGGATCTACACAAGATGCTCTGAATTTCAGTGAGAACTTTACTGGTATTGGATCTGTTAGTCAACATATTCTTGTCACAAAGGGAAAGCAAAGCAAGGCTAAGAAGAAGTAGAAGTGTGTGTGTGCTTCTTGTTGTGTTAGATCTTTTTTTTTTGCTTTAAACACTGATATCATTGTGTTAGATCTGTTTTTTTTATGTACCAGAATTCAGTTTTATTTTGATGGATAATCTTACTTTATGAATGGAAATGATATTAGTTAAGAACTAATTACATGTTAATAGTCTTTTGAAGTTCCTTACATATGGCATTGAGATTGAAACTTGAATGGATAACCATATTTGCACGTTTTTCTCACGTGTATTCCGACCGTTAGCAAATCTTGCACGTTTTTCTCACGTGCACCGAGTCGCGAGTTAACTCACTACTCTATAGCCGGTTAACTCAATCCTAGTTAACTGATTCAGGGGATTCTTTGTAATTTTGTACGGGTTATTTAATGCCACAGATGCACTAACAGAGACTAACAGCCGTTAACCGTTATCTCAAAAAAAAAACGGGATGAAAAAAGTCAAGAGTATGTCATTTAATAAACTCTGAAAAAAACGGTGGCATTTTCAGAAACTGCATATTGGAAGTGTGGCACTTTATTAAAATTCCTAACAAAAATAACCGTCCAATTGTGAGTCTTGCATCGACAAGAGAATTCACAACTGCACCTTTGGTACCTTTTACCATTAATAACTTTCATGGAAAACATGATGTTACCTTGATAGGTAGAATTTTTTCGACGGAAGTTTTTCATCAAACAAGTATCTTCAGAGCACTAAAAAAAAATTTGGGGAAAAAAGTTTCGTTCAGGGTCAGAAATATATCTGAAAATGTTTTCCAACTAACTTTTACGGACCATGAGATCATGACGGACCTTCTAGTCTTGGATCCTTGGCATATTTTTGGTAATGCATTCCCTCTGGCGGAATGTTATCCGGGTATAAATATTGAGAGGAATGCTTTAAAACATATCATGGTTTGGGTACAATTTCTAAATCTTCAAAGTTTTCATCGAAATGAATCAGTAATGGCTCCAATTGCAAACCATTTAGGCATGGTTTTATCATTAAGGCCATCTAATATGAGTCAAGTTAGTGAGGAACCGGTGATGGAAGAAATCAATTTAAACATTGAAAGACCTCTGAAATTTGCTTTTGAGAGTGGTTGATACATGAAAAATAACACCCCTTAGCGGGTTGGGATGCCCCAAAGAGTAGGACAAAGGAGGAATTAACAAAGAAATAAGAGGTTATATTAAGGAATGACATTAGTAGTAATTAAGAAGGTTTAGGACATGTGGCACGATGTCATAAAAAGAAGGGTTTTTAGAAAAGCCTATATAAGGAAGGACAAGGTACAATGGAAAGGAAACTCTCTCTCTTACTATTATTGATATTGTGAGGTCTTGTGTAATAGCTAGGACGGGTATGACCTAAACTGAAATTTGGGTACTAACATTTGGAGAACACACCCGGAGGCTCATGCCTATCTCACAAATGACAAACATAGGAGGCGCCGATCCGGGCGCTACAGGAGATCAAGTGGCTAATCAACCCACTAACCTCGATCAAGTAACTATAGAGGATGATGACAGCGAGGAGGAAACACCGATCCTAAGCGTCATCAAGCAATCGGAAAATCATGCAGCTCGATCAACAGAACCCGCATCGCTTGCACTACAGAGCATGCAAGAAGAATTGAAACAACGCGCTCGAAGGAGACAAGAATTGGAAAATTGGGTAGCCCAAGCATTCGTATCAGGACAAAGCGCCCTAGAAGAGGCGAGAAAAGAAGAACACGAGGCTAATAGAACAACAATAACGTCACAAGATAAAATCGCAGAATACCTAGAGCAGAACTACTATGTGGTAAAATAAGACAACCATTGCCGCGTAAGCAACCCATATCCCGCACATATCCTAACGTACTCGTACCCCGAAGATTACATCTCTCCAATATTCAAAACATATAAAGGACAAGGGAATGCGCGAGAACATCTCAGCCGATTCTTGTCATCTATGAACGACAGGGCCAATGATGAAAAATTGTTCTTAAAAGAATTCCCAAAGTCACTTACGGGCATGGCATTCTCTTGGTATGATAATTTAAAAGAAGAAAGTGTCGATTCATGGAAGACCTTGTCTACACTCTTTCTTGGAAAATTTTATTCGGCTAAAAGGAAAATCACTGCAATAGATCTAAGCAGGAGCGGACAACGAGTAGGAGAAGACATTGGAAAGTATATCTCGCGGTTCAGACGCTTGATTTTAGACTGTCATGAAGATATCAATGGAGAGACACTTGTGGAGATCTGCGTATGAGGAATGACCCCGGCTTTCAAAGGAAGCTTGATTAATTTCAAGTTCCAAACCTTTGTAGAGCTAGAAGAAGCGGCCGACAGGATCGCCGACTGTATAGAAGACGTACCCAAAGAATCTACCCGGCGTACCATAATCGACGCTGTTTCAAGAACTTCCTACGATGAAAAATCTAGTGCTAGCAGAGAAAATTGGAATCAGCCACAAGGAGATGGCAGGAATCAAGGAAGGGGTGGAAGAGGAAGGCGATACAACAAAGCGCCACCTCCTCTCCTATTCAGTAAAGAACGAATAATCAAACTCTTAAACCAATGGTTTGCTGAAGGCGAGATTCAATTACCTCCGACCACGGTGGACATCAATAAAATCGACAAGAGCTCAACTAATTAATGTCATTATCATCGAAGAATGGGACATCCAACGGAGGAGTGCTTCGCCATTCGAAGCATATTTGAACGAAAACAAATAGCCGGGGAGCTCGAGAGAGCAAAGCAAACGATCGCGCACGATCCATTCCCACGCCATTGCCTCAGAAGAAAAGGAACCCAAGTGCGGGTGTTCGAGCTGTAATCAACTTTATTCTGGTAAAAAAATAAAATAATAACACACGTTCCTATAATTTGCGATTAAACACTCCAAAAGGTCTCAGGTTAGCCAAAGGCGCCCGATCGACTGACAAAAGGTCTCACGTTAGCCAAATGTGCCTGATTGACTGATAAAAGGTCTCAGGATTGCCAAAGGCGCCTGATCGACTGACAAACTTCGCAAAAGGTCTCACGTTAGCCAAAGGTGCCTGATCGACTGACAAAAGGTCTCAGGTTAGCCAAAGGCACCTGATTGACCGACAAAAGGTCTCAGGATAGCCAAAGGCGCCTGATGGACTGACAAACTTTACAAAAGGACCCGGCATGCCAAGGGCGCCTGGTTGACTGAAAAAAGATCTCAGGTTAGCCAAAGGCGCCTGATTGAATGACGAAAGGTCTCAGGTTAGCCAAAGGTGCCTGATCGACTGACAAAAGGTCTCAGGTTAGCCGAAGGCGCCTGATTGGATGACAAAAGGTCTCAGAATAGCCAAAGGCGCCTGATCGACTGACAAAAGGTCTCAGGTTAGCCAAAGGCGCCCGATTGACTGACGAAAAGTCTCAGGATAGCCGAAGGCGCCTGATCGACTGACACGCTTCACAAAAGGTCTCAGGTTAGCCAAAGGCGCCTGATCGACCGACAAAAGGTCTCAGGTTAACAAAAGGCGCTTGATTGACTGACAAAAGGTCTCAGAATAACCAAATGCGCCTGATCGACTGACAAACTTTACAAAAGGCCCCAACATGCCAAGGACACTCGGTCGACTGACAAAAGGTCTCAGACTAGCCAAAGGCGCCCGATTGACTGACAAATTTTACCAAAGGTCCTGGGATGGAAAAGTCGCCTGGTCGAGAAATTTCAGCAACAAGAATAAGGGGAGAGTAGGCGTGTTTTATCAACACCCACCCTTCCCATAACACCATGGATAAAAAGAAAAAGGGAGGAGGAAGCGCGTTTAATCAACGCCCACCCCACCCACAACCTCTTGGATAAAAAAGGAAAGGGGGGGGGGGGAGTAGGCGCGTTTAGTCAACTCCCGCCCCGCCCACAACCCCGTGGATAAAAAAAGAAAAAGGGGGGAGTAGGCGCGTTTAATCAACGTCTATCATACCACCTCCGCAAAACAAAAAGAGGGGGGAAAGGGGGAAGGAGTAGGCGCATTCAGCGAACGTCCACTCCACCCAGCAACCCATCACCACAGACACAACAGTCAACAAAATACCAACATCGAAAGAAATTAATACAAATACAAATGAAATATTCCATAATAAAATACTAGCGGAAGAAATCAATCCAAACACCAACATCCAACAATAAAACATCAAGTTTAAACAGAAACAAAAGAACAAGTAATACAAAAGCGCCGCAAGCAAATCAAAGCTTTTCCAACTCCTGTCGCTTCCCCTCAAGCTCAGCGCGGACCTTAGCCTCAGCAGTTTCGGCTCGCAGTACCTCGTCATATGGCCGAGCCAACATCGATAAGTAGCTGGTTCAACACCATCTTCTTACTGGAGGTCGTCTCAGAGCACTTCTTCAGCCTTTCCTCCAACCGAGAGATCTGGATAGTAAGACGACCACGAGGATCATTGCAGCTTTTCACTTTCACTAAAGGCTCCTTCAGCCATGCAGTAGGAAACTTGACATTGAGTGCAGATTGCACAGAAGCTTCCCAGCTGCGCATCCTTGCCTCATCAACAGGATCATTCCCTATGTGCGCGAGGTGGTTTGCGATTTCCAGAAGATTCAGCGTCATGTAGCAGAGGATAGGGACCCCAATAAACCCACCGTTTCCATATGGTCGCCACCACGATCGACAATGTCCCTATAGTTAGCAGCATAAATGGTAGGAACCCAAAAGCCATGGACAAGGTTATGAGTAGAAGGGTCCACACCAGCTTCGACAACGCTCACCACTAAAGGAAAACAAAACTGCGGGTCCTCAGGGCCCCCCGTCACAACATGGGTGTTTGATGTGATAGTAGGAGCATTAGTTGGTTCCTCTGGAGGAACAGATGAACCGCCCCGTCCACTTTGGCACGCTTAACAGATCTATCACTACCAGGAATGACGCGCCTAGTACCGTCCATATCGGGCTTCGCAGTTTCCTTCCGCTTCTTACCCATATCCTAGTATCGATGGCGGTACGTCAAACCAGAAATAAGATGAGCAAAATAAAAAAAAAGAGGGGGGTGGGGTAAAACCAACCTCGGGAATTGACGAACCTAGCGGAGTATCAGCAACTTTGGAATGAGACACAGAGGAACTAGAGGAAGACTCAGAGTCACTGGTGGAACCTGATAAGTGAGAAATGAGCACCATAGCGAAAGGCCAATTTAGATTTATAAAAGGAGGAGAAGAGAGAGGAATGATAAAAAGAAATAAACGTATTAAATAAGAAACTACCTGCAGGCTCATTAACGTTTAACGCCACGTGGGATGAGGACCCACCAAAATTTGACCGGTTAGACCCATAAGGACTCATCGGTTGCAGAACGTCACTGGGAGATACTGGAAACTCACCCCTGCCACGGACGGTTTCAGCCCTAAGAGGGTAAATTGACGACACACGAAGACGTGGTGACACCTAGCCGGCTCCCGAAGGAAGGTTAATCCCCAAGTTCTTCAGCTGGTCTACAAATGAAGGAGTCGGACTTCCGCCCGTATCCTAGGAGGTTGTGATGCACTCCTCCGATGGCTTTGACGAGGCTGAAAAGATGCAGTATTAGTAGAGTAACAAGGACGCGGAGCAGAAGACTAATTCGCCTCCCGCCTAGCCTTTTTCTTCAAACTACGCTCTGTCCAATCGCACTCGGGCATGTTCAGGTACTCCTCCATCACATAATAAGGGACCCTCCACCCTAGGCGATTGGAAGGAAGGGCTCCCTGGGGAAAATTATTTCCGCCATCCAACACAACCAAGATCAAGCCGAAGAACATAACAACGAGCAATAGAAAAGAGGGAAGGAAAAAGGAAATAATGAGTACCTGGGGCACTGAAGGACTAGCGGACGTCCTCACATTCAGCCGAGGGGGCGTTCGTTCGGAGAACGATCCCTTCTTTGGTTTCATGGGTTCATAATCGTCAGGAGGGGCCCAATAGGTCACCACGGGGTCCGAGCGACCTTTGTTGGCGGGGACCAAGCGATGTTCAGCAGCCACAACATCGTCGAGTTTGATCCTTCCAAAAGCATGGAGCTCCCGAAGGTCTTGAACGGTCAGTTCACGAGGGGGAGACGATTCACGCAAAAGGAAGTTTAGAGCCTGGCGCTTTAAAAGATCATTGTACTCATGGGCCCTCTCAGTAACTGTTGAAGGCCGCGCGAAGATGGATTGCTTAAACGAAAAATTGATCCCTCGATCAGACAAGCGAGTCGGCCCTTTGAAAACGTAGCGATTGAGACTAGCGATAATATCCTTGGTGTTAGAACTATCCGGAGGAGGGAATCTGTGAGGGACTCCTTGATCGAACCATACCTGTCGAGCCGCGTGATCAAGATTATACGCCACAACATTAAACTTACCAGCATAGAAACCAGGAAGGTAACCAGGTAACACAACCATCACCGAATCGAAATCAGCTTCGGAGAAGGGTCTTGAGGAATCCAATTCGGTGTCAAAAGGAGCAAGAAAATCATAATGCGCTGGACCCGAATGACCGTCCTGATAAGGGAATGCCTCAAAGTCCTTGGCCACATCCAAGTGCTTTCCCAAGTCGCCCTTTGGCACCTTCCCCTTCAAATGCCACAGAGCCATCCGCGGATATCCATACGCAACCGGACCTTCTTAATCAAACCGTCATCTTTCCTAACGTCTTCTTCACGATGGACGACAAGATCATTTGGTTTTAGTGCACACGGGGGAACGTGTTCCCAATACCAGGCCTGCACGAAGGAAGCAGGGGTATAGGTCTCAATCTTATGAGACGAACCCACAGTCTGGAGATCTCGACAAAACAAATCAAGGTGGCGATACAAACCGCCCAAGAACATTGGGGCAAGCGGAAAGGAAACCCCGCGGGATAGCAACACCGCCATCGGCACAAGCTCGCCTTTAATAGTATCCTGGGGACTGTACTCAAACACGTCATGACACAGCCAAAACAAGATTAAGGCAGCTAACTCCTCGCGAGGATTCTTCTCCTTACGATTACAAGGGAACACTTTCTTATCAACAACTTGAGGAGCCCAATACTTCAGCCAGAGGGAAAAAAAAGCACGAAGATTAACTTTGACAACCCATTCGGAGTCGTCTTATGACGGATTGGACGAACCATGAATCGCCTCATACGCACGGAAAGAACTAGACAACAAGCAATCACCAGACGAGCTTTCAGGAGGCACCTTTTTATCCTCTACCCACTTTGTTTTCTCCTTCTTGGCGGACGATGACGTCCCCTTTGCATGAACAACCTCCTCGCCTTTAACTTGCTCTGGGGGCGCTTGGGTCTTCCGCACCAGTTCACGACGAGAATCGTCCTTTCATTTAAGCAGATAAGTACACAACCTCTTGTCTTCGTCATTTCGCGCTCCAAAGACAGCCGCCTCCTCATATGAGTGACTACCATGAATCGGCAACCCTGTATGGGCGACTACGTCCTCCAAGACAATAGTAGCTTCTCCCCGCGCTATGAAGAGAGTATGAACGGGAGTCCAATGAAATAAGAGCCGCGTTATGTCGCGGAAACATCTATTCACCTCCCTCTTGAGAGACGAGTGTATAACCTCCTCAATGCTAACCTTCTGAAGCGTAGCAACATGATCATGGTTAGAACGAACACGAGCTGCCCAATGTGGTCATACTGGATGAGTCTTGGACTTGGAACGAATATCAATAGAGGGAAGGTTATAATCGCCACGATGAAAGGCCATCCTAGGAACGGTTTTAAATGTAAATGCATCCATGCTCTCCGATTCAGGTCGCATAAGCTATCCAGGAGCAACAGAGAAAGGAAGCACAAGAGGATTTAAGAGACGAGAAACTAAAACATCTTCTAGAGGGAAAGCGCGTTCACCTCCGCGGAATTCCCTTAACCTTAGGGCGCGCTTTAAAGCGGGACCACTCGTAAACTCGGCGAGTGTGTACAACCTGCCATCCGCTGGGACAAGCAAAATGATCTCTTCCTGACCGGGATTCTCCGCCTCATCAGAACCGGCGCTATTAAGTTGTTCGGACTCGCTACTTTCATTAGACGACAAGTTGCTAGAGGAACTAATGGACATGGCGAGTGCTCGAGCGTGTTCAGAGCAGGGTAAGAAAGAATAATGTTGAAAAGGGAAGAAGTTGACAGTCATATATATAAGAAGGTCTCAAGGCCGAACGTGGCAGTTATGAGTAAGAATGACAACCGTCAGAAACTGAAAGAAAGAAGGGTTTTGCACGATGAGAAGTCGAAACGTCGCCCACCATCACGGGTCTGATGAGATAACAAAGCTCGTTGTGGACACAGGGAGGCGCCCCAAAAGATATTTTGACTATTAAATCATCCATTAATTAATCCAATAGTCAGGGGACTAATGTTGATACATGAAAAATAACACCCCTTAGCGGGTTGGGAATTCCCCAAAGAATAGGATAAAAGAGGAATTAACAAAGAAAGAAGAGGTTATATTAAGGAATGGCATTAGTGGTAATTAAGAAGGTTTAGGACATGTGGCATGATGTCATAAAAAGAGGGAGTTTTAGAAAAGCCTATATAAGAAAGGACAAGGTACAATGGAAAGACAACTCTCTCTCTTACTATTATTGGTATTGTGAGGTCATGTGTAATAGCTAAGACGGGTAGGACCTAAACCGAAATTTGGGTACTAACAAGAGTAAAAGTGGGTTTTAATCAGGAATCAACGATTTACTTGTACTACCTAAGTATTTCATTTAGGATATGCAATAACTGTTTTAGGATGGGTCATTTGGTAGATACATGTGTACTTTTGAACAATAGATCCTTGAAAGGAATTTATGATGATAATGAAAAATCCGAACTGGATGAGCCAGAGTCTCAGGGCTGGGAGACAGAGTTTAAGGTGCTGTTTGGCAACCAAATAGATGAGCATGTGACATTTGATGCTGGGATGGCAGCCCAGTAAATATATCTCTTGTATTGTACTTAATAGGGATGATATTTTTGTTGATGCTATGTCTTCAGGAAACTCTCTAACCGTTTCTTCTCAAAGTATTGAGAGTGTTGATATTGTACCTGATTCACAGGAAATTTCAGCCCCTACGAAAAAGACCCTTTTCTGATATCTTTCCTTTTAGGGAAAATTTCCCCCTAGAATCTGGTTTGTTACAAGTAGTGGTGAATCAAAGATTATCCAATTTTGGGGAGAGACCAGAGTTTAATTTTGAAACTGCTGATGCTCATTACTCATTCTCTAAGGATCTTCATGAGTCGGAAGAGGAATTTTTCACCCCGTACAGGGAATTAGAAGCAAATAGTGCAGCTTTTAGGATGTCTCTTAATTCACCTGATCAAACTAATAGTTCTTTAGGATCTAACTCAGAAGAAATAACAAATGGAAACTCAAGATAGTATCATGGTAGATCAATTTGGTTCATTTATGGGGTCTGAAATTGTGGAGAAATTGGATGTGATGCTAACACCAGAGACTTTTGGTTTGAATCAAAAGACTGACATGGCTGTGGATCTAAAAGGTGATGCTGAATAAAAAATGAATGGGATCCAGGTAAAACCCTAATTTGGTATTATAAATTCCTTTAGCCTGTCTATTTTATTTGATTTCTGAAGTTAATTTTGCCATAGGAAAACTTTGGTTTCTACAAACTTAGAACAAGAATAGTTTAATTAGCTAAAAAAGTTTTATCTGAATTTGTCTAGTTTTTGTTATCTGTGAATCTGTCTACTTTCAAACATGAAAATACTAGCTTGGAATGTCCAAGGATGTAGCTCAAAAAAAAAAAAGCATTTTGATTTTATGTTACATTCTGAAAATCCAAATATGGTTTTCTTATCTAAAACTAAGAAGAAAAGATCAGTAGTGAGAAATTTTCTTTCTTACTTCCCCAATGTTTTCATAATAGACCCAGTGGGTATAACAGAAGGGATGGCTATGGCATGGGTAGATGGTTTTAATTTTGAAGTAGTACACTCTAGCTCCAATACGATCAATGTTCTAGTTAAAACCAACTTCTCTGAAAAAGAATGGTTGTTAACATGATTCTATGGATCACCCTGTAAACCATCCAAATTAGATTCTTGGAAATTTTTAGAAGATACAGCAATAAGAGTAAATTATAGCAAAATAGCTTGGATGGTAATAGGGGACTAGAACCAAATCCTGAGTAAAGAGGATAAAAAAGGAGGAGCACCCTTTGTTGAAAGTGAGGTCGAACCTTTCAAAAGGCTTCTTGTTAGATCTGCTCTTGAGGATTTTGGATACTAGGGGGCTCATTACACATGGAACAATCATAGAGAATGTATTGAAAATATTCAGGAAAGATTTGATAAGGCCTTTGTAAACATGGAGTGGCAAAACCAATTCAAGGAATCATCTTTTAAAGTTCTAGTTCTTGTAGGTTCTGATCACTGTCCTTTATTGGTTAACATGGAGGGACAAGGGAAAAACAACTCTTCTAACTCTTTTAAATTCTTTGATACTTGGTTAAAAGATCAATCATGCTTAGATCTTATAAACTTGTATTGGATTAAAGATTGTCCTAACGAAACTGATGCTTTGATTTTTAATCTTCAAAATTCGGGAAACGAACTTTTTTTTGGAGGAAAAATGTTTTTGGATTATCTACAAAGAAAATTAGGATATTGTTGGCTGAAATAGAAAATTTAAACAAAAATAAAGGTAATCCTAACTCTCAAAATATTATAAACTCTAAAATGATATGTTTGGAAAAACTCTATGATACGGAAGAAAAAATTGCTATGAAATTATCAAGGGATAATATAGTTAACTTAGGAGAAAGAAACACTAGGTATTTCCATTTGAAAACTTTGAAAAAAAGAAAAAGAAACAAAATTGAATGTCTTATTAACTATGATGCTAAAGAGTTAAAAAATAAGAAGGAAATTGCTCTAGAACTTCAAAACTATTTTGAAATATTTTTTAGGCAATGCCAATTGACCTGAATGAGGACATTTTTTCACATCTTTCAGTAGGAGTAACAGATGAAGATAACAAAACAGTAATGGAGGTTCCCTCTCATGAGGAAATTCGGGAGGTGGTCAGAAATATGAGACCAGACGACTTCCCGGTTTCTTTATTTAGACATAACTGGTTGTTAGTGGGAGATCAGTTAGTGGGGCTAATTAAAGAATTTTGGGAAACAAAAAAGTTAAATCCGGAGTTAAACAAAACCTTTCTTTTCCTAAGTCCTAAATGAAAAGATCCAAAATATGCTTCTGAATTTAGGCCATTTGGCCTTTGTAACACACCCTACAAGGTGATATATAAACTGCTAGCTAATAGAATGAAACGTCTGCTGGATAAGCTAATTTCTCCTTATCAGTCGGAATTTATATCTAACAGACAGGTATCTGATGACGTTATCGTATCTCATGAAATAATTTACGTTATGAATCATAGGAAAACCAAGGAAAAAGGCTTAGGGGTAAAAATTGACATGTCGAACGCATTCTAAACAGTCAGCTGGGATTTTTTAATAAAAGCATTGGGTAAATATTTGCAAGGAATGGTGTGCTTTAATTGAACAATGTATATCCACGACATCAATTGCATTCCTTTTAAATGGTTCAGCTGGAGAATTTTTTAAACCTTCTAGAGGACTTAGACAAGGGGATCCTTTGTCCCCCTATCTTTTCCTCATTTGTATGGAGGTGTTCTCAGGATTTTTAATTTCAAAAGAAAATACCAAGGAAATTCAGGAGTTAAAATAAATGTGAATAATACACCGATTTCTCATCTGTTCTGTGCAGATGACTGCCTGATTTTTACAAAGGTAAATCTGCAATGCTGTAAAAACTTATTAAATGATCTTCATGAATTTTGCTTGGTGTCGGGTCAAATGGTGAACTTTGAAAAATCATGCATTTTCTTTAGTAAAAAAGATACATCATAAACCGAAAAAGATGATGTCAAAACTCTTAAAAATTAATAAGATAGATATCAAATATTCTTACTTAGAAGTACCACTTTTCATTGATAAATCCAAACTGAAAACTTTTGATTTCATTGTAACCAGAATGGAAGAAAGGATAAAAGGTTGGAAAAGTAAGATTCTTAGCCAACCTAGAAAATTGATCCTTAATAAATCAGTCCTTTCCAGTATGCCAATCTACCAAATGGGTTGCTTTAAATTACTCAAAAAAATTACATCTAAGATAAATTCAATTTAAAAAAATATTTTGGTGGGGAAAAGAATCTAATGCTATAGGCTACTATATAAAATCTTGGAAATTCTTTTGTAAACCCATCTCTATGGGAGGCTTAGAGTTTAGGGATGCAGAAAAGATGAATCAGGCACTGCTGGCTGAGATTGCATGGAGAATTATCTCAAAACCAAATTCTTGGTGGGTCAAAATGTTTAAGAAAAAAATATTTCAAAAAAAATAAATCGTTTTTAACTATCAAACTTCAAGATATTCTTATATGTGGAATTGGATTATGCAGGGAGCTACCTTAATCCATAGTTATACCTGTTGGGAGGTAGGAGATGGGCAGTCCATAAATTTGTGGACTGACCAATGGATACCTGATTTAGAAATTTCTTTAGATCAAATTTGTTCTGAAAGAAACAATCAGTTAACACTTGTATCATATTTGATTAACCTTGATACTAATAGGTGGAACAAAGAATTAGTCACTGCTTCTTTCCCTCATATAATTGCTCAATCTATTATGAATATTAAACTATTTACAGGAAAAGAATGGTAACTTAGAACATGACAAACCTAGATGGAAACTTACTACGAATGGCATTTTCATAGTAAGATCTTTGTATGACAAACTTTGTGGTAAACAAGCTATAAAAATTGAGAGAGAAACTTTTTGGAAAGCTAAACTGCCCTAAAGAGTTAAACTCTTCTTACGAAAATGTATGAATGATGCTTTGCCTGTGACAGAAATTGTTAGCAGACATATGTCTGATGTAGATAATAAGTGTATCTTTTGCACGGTAAATATAGAATCTGTGCAACATCTGCTTTTCGATTGTTGGTTTGCTAAATCCACCTGGATGCAACCTCCTTTTGTTGATGGAGGTAGGTATGATACTGTAAGGAATTCTTTCACTGATCATTATAAATGGTGGCAGTTGCAGGGAGACAGTATAACTGAAATAAATGCCACTAAGTGTTGGTTTATCTGGAAAGAGAGGTGCAATAGAATTTTTGAAGAGCAAAATGCCTCCTCCCTACAAAACTCAATTATAATTCAGAGACATTTAAATTTTTGGAATTACAATGGAATTTAAACCTAAATGCACCTTAGATTTAAATGGAATTACAATGGAATTTAAATTTTTGGAACTTATCTAATCCACCTGTTGGCTCTGTAACAAGGAATTTAAACCTAAATGCCCCTTAGATTTCTCCTGAACCTAATTGTTTAAAGCTTAACTATGATGCCTCTGGGATCTCTGATAAAGTTTATTCTGGTTATGGGCTAATAATAAGAGATGATACAGGTAATGAAAGAGCAGCAAAGGAAGGAATCTTCATTGCGTCAAGTGCAGAAAAGGCAGAAGCTCTAGCTCTTTTGCATGGAGCTAAATGGGCCAGAGATGAAGGCTTATCGCATATCTGGATGGAGGGTGACTGCGAAAGGATAGTGGGTTTCATGAAAGGAAAACTAACTTTGATGGACTGGAGGAATCATATGGTAGTCAAAGAAGCAATACAAATCTGCTCAGATTGTAACAATTTTTTGGGTTTTAAATTTGTCCATAGATCTGGCAACTCTGTAGCAGATAAGTTAATGGCAGAAGCACGAAAAGCTACCATTTTTAACACTTGGAAGGGAGATTTTCCAGCTTTCTTAAATACGTGCATTAGTATAAATAAACTAGGTACTCAGGTCGAAGGCAGTGCCACTGCCAACAGATTGTTGTCTCAATCTCAGAACTGGACATGTCCTATTCTGATAACATGACAACAATCCCCTTGCTTTGTAATTGTTCTTTTATCATAATGTCGATATGTTATTGCCCAACTCACAAATAAGAGAGTGACAAAACAAGTGATCATCTCTCAACAACTTTGTATCATGAGGGCCGTGGGCATTGACTAAAGTCAAGATATCAACATCTCATATCAACACAATTTATGCTTTTGTGAATTGAAGAGCCGAGTAATCCAATTGTACCAACCACTTAGTAGATCTGTTCAAGCTTCTGTAAGAGCTGTGTCTGAATTACTGGAGTTGTTTCGCACGCTTCTGTCACCACCGTCGTCCTCACCAATGAAAACTCAAGCACCGGCTTCATCCACCAATACAGTTCCAAGCTCCTCGACAAACTCTCTGCATCAACCAATTTTACACAACTCTGAAAAGCTGCATCGTAAACATCAAACCCCATGCAATACCCCTCCTGCAGATTTTTCTTCTGATTCCCCAATGAAGGAATTAAAAGAGATTTGATGGTACTGCCTTCAACCTGGGGTTGAAATTCGGTGGTCAAGAGATTTGAGACTTGTAGATGCATGATTCTATAGTGAACTAATACGACTGGATGATGATTTTCTTATCCACAAATCTTGTAATCCTTCGCAATAATTTTTAAGAAATTGAGAAGTTAAATGACCCCTGAAGAGTCGAGGAGACATTTTTTAAAGGCATTAGATTGACCGCAATAGAAGAAAAGGGTAATACTTCATAGGTGCCATGAATACATCTTAGCAACCTTTCGATCACTCTCACGGTTATCTCACCCAAATCAGTGGTACAAAGCTATAAATATCTGCAAATCTATTTTCTAAAATATCTGAAATTTGTGGTTAAATTTTTACTCCAGGCCTCACTCTTCTATATAAGACTACTGCTAGCTAAACCATCTTCTCTTATACTATCGATCTATTCGAAATACATTTTGTTTCTCTAATTCCACTATAAGGGTTGTTAATCTATAATTAATTAAATCTAACCTTGCTCAATGGCCAAAGATCCAGTTCATGTTCTTGTTACTGGTGCTGCAGGTTTGTTTAATAACGATCTCTTAATACTGAATGTTTTATTGTCACAAGCGTTCATATTCAGCACTAAGAGTTTCTTGTTATGCAAATGGTGCATGATTTTGAATTTAGTTGTCTGCACGTAGTCAAATTTAGTTGTCTACACGTAGTCAATTAGGTACGTAACCATGGATTTTATGGCATAATGATTCAGTGGACATGTTGTTTCCTTCATATTTTAGTATGTTGGCTTCTATATATGTGTGTCTGTTTTTACCTCTGCAAGAGGTTTTTGCCAATTGCAATTGTTATTTGTTCTTTTTCCCTTTAGTGGGTTTTTGGCGAAGATCTGTATTCCGCCACCACTTTAGGTTATCTTAAGTATTGTTTTTTCACATCAATAAGTTGCATCATTAAATGTGATAAGACGGAAGCACTTATCTTAAGGAAATATGTCTTACAAAGTTCTACCCGGTACTCTCTGCAAGTTTTTTATGAAGTCGAGTTGAAGCCTAGAGTATAAGATGGATTTGTGCATTTCTGTTTTCCTAATGTCAGATTTGTTTTCCTATGTCAAGAGTATTTCATATAGGTGCTTGTTTTTCAGTTGGGTATGATAAAAGGATAGACTGACTGAACCCTCTATTCTTCTTTTGTGGCCAAATTTGCAGGACAAATTGGGTATGCTCTCGTACCAATGATTGCTAGGGGAGTGATGTTGGGTGCTGATCAGCCTGTTATCTTGCATATGCTTGACATTCCACTCGCAGCAGAGGCTTTGAATGGAGTTAAAATGGAGCTGGTTGATGCTGCTTTTCCTCTTCTTAAAGGCAGATACTCAATTTTCTTTCCTTTTTGTTCACAGTGCTTGTTTGCGTTGAGATAAGCAATAACCAAAATATTTTGCTTCGACCAGGAGTTGTTGCTACAACTGATGTCGTAGAGGCATGCCTGGGGGTCAACATTGCAGTAATGGTTGGTGGATTCCCAAGGAAAGAAGGAATGGAGAGAAAAGATGTGATGTCCAAAAATGTTTCTATCTACAAGTCCCAAGCATCTGCCCTAGAATCCCATGCAGCTGCTAACTGCAAGGTTAAATTTTTTTTTTTCAAAATAAAGAGTAGAAAGATATAGTCAGATTAGTGCACTTACGACTTTTTGCTTAATCTACATTTTTGCTTATTGTTTATGCAGGTCCTAGTTGTTGCAAACCCTGCAAACACCAATGCGCTGATCCTTAAGGAGTTTGCTCCATCCATCCCCGAGAAAAACATCAGTTGCCTTACCCGTTTAGATCACAACAGGGCTCTTGGTCAAGTCTCAGAGAGACTGAGTGTCCAAGTCAGTGATGTTAAGAATGTTATCATTTGGGGAAACCACTCTTCAACTCAGTATCCTGATGTTACCCATGCAACTGTCAAAACATCAGTTGGAAAAAAGGCTGTGAAGGAGCTTGTTGCTGATGATGCATGGTATGCCAGACATTTGATTAGACCTTTTTCTTTTTTGACCAAACTTACTTCTGCAGTTTTCTGAGCCACTTTAGCTGAATACATATAAATGTTTTGTATGCTTTTAAGGTTGAATGGAGAATTTATCAGCACCGTTCAACAACGAGGCGCTGCAATTATCAAAGCAAGAAAGTTCTCAAGTGCCTTATCTGCTGCAAGTTCTGCTTGTGATCACATTCGTGATTGGGTTGTTGGAACTCCAGAGGTAACTATTATTTTATAGACCCATGCATTTTTTCATAATATCAGAACTGTAAATGTTAACTTTCCTCATACTGTTTTTCTCCATGGTGAATTTTAAAGGGCACTTGGGTTTCAATGGGAGTGTACTCTGACGGATCATACGATGTACCTGCTGGGCTCATCTATTCCTTCCCCGTGACTTGCAAAAATGGAGAATGGTCAATTGTACAAGGTATGCGCTCATATTACATGAATTCTTATCAGTTGTTTATAACCCACAAATATAATGCATAAAGGAAAAAGAAGATTGAATCTAAATCTGAGTTGGAACTGCTGAACCATCATTTTTCTTGGAATGTTGTTACTCGGTAACAGGACTTTCAATCGATGAGTTTTCAAGGAGCAAATTGGACAAAACAGCTGAGGAGCTCAGTGAAGAAAAGGCTTTGGCGTACTCATGCCTCGTTTAAATGCTCTCTGTTTCCTTCAAGTCATGTCTGAAAGTTGATTAACCCCATCATTTATACTGTGGGAGAACGCGGAGAAGTAGTTCCGAGGTGAACAATTATGTATGATTTAGATCTGTTGCTTCCTACTACTGTTTGAATGTTTCCTGGATTTTTTTTTTGTTAATATGCACCACTCAAAATTTCCTCTTGAGCCAATTCATTTTATTGAAAATTGCTTTAGGAATTCTAAAAGTGCACATGTGATAATATCCTAGTGGTTCTAACAGTTTTACCTTCCATCCTTTGAGCTTATTATGAAAGTTGTCTAGGATCGATCCTCATAATAGGAGAGGGGTACCAAGGTATTTGTCTGTTTTGTTGGCCATGCTTTTCACAATGAAGGATCTGCTAGGCCTAGGAATCATCAGAAAGATTAGAGCTGAAACAAGAATTAGATTCGTCAAAATTCATCATTTGACCTGAGAGGTGAGAGCAAATACAAGTGCCAAAAACCCAAAACCACTCAGTGGGCTTAAATTTTTGGAATCTATGCTCGTGTTTATGGGACAAAGTTCGACCCGTTTAAGCCAGGGGAGTATAATTTTATGGGCATCAACTTAAAAGAACGATTTTTTGGGCACACCTCACTTTTACGGGGGGAACCATGATTACTTCGGCCTCCTTTTCTAAAGTTAGGAAATGATCAACTTATCCTTACCCTTATCTAAATTAGGATTACCATAATAACATATCCCTCCTAAACCTAATAGCCTAACTGGGCAGACCGAACGAAGGATTCGAAGGCCCGTAGGGAAGGAGTCCTTTTTATGGATATTTTTTTATAAATTGAAACCTAACATAAATGTTCAATTTCATAAAAAGATTGGAAATAATTTGATAGTAGTCTTTGGGATTTAAAATGCCTCAAATATCCCTCCCTTTTAGTCCAATTACTATAACTCTTTGTGTATCCTATTTTTAGGGGTATAATTGACAAACAAACTTAAATATAACATATCTAAAAATCCTTGCCTTGAAATTTTATAAATTTTATCTCGTTAGAAAAGTATTAAACTAATCTACGCAATGAGTACAGACAAAAATATCAGGTTTAGAGTTTTTATAAAAAATTCGGTGGTGTTTATTCTTTTAAAATTTAATAGGGGTGTATTGAATTAGGATTTATATGGATATTTAAAAATCCTAAAAACTCATAGGTATTCAATTAGGATATGCAAGGAATCATTAAATATCTACGGTATTCAATTAGAATTGTTTTAGATTCCACAAATATCCTAGGTATTCAATTTATTTAAGATTTCTTAGGATAGTTAAAGGACAAGATATATATGGATTCTTATGGATATTTATAGGCAAAATATGTATTTTATTATCTCATATCAATCTTAACCCAAACTACAAGAGTTTCATGGATTCTTATGGACAACTTTTTTTTTTATCACAAAATGCGATGTTTTTCCACCACCACCACATACCACCAACAAACACCAGCACAACCACCACCATCGACCACTGCCGCCACCACCAACCATCACCGCCACACACCAACCACAGCCCATGCCCACCACCTTCACCACTGACCAGCTCCGCCACCACTAACCATCACTGCCACCACTATACCACGCACACCAACCATCACCTCCACCCACCACCTCAACTTTTGGATTTTTTTTCTTCCAGGGAATTATGATTACCCTAGTTTTTCAAATATATTACTAATTGGTAAAACACTTCAATTTTTAAAAATCAAACTTCTTCTAAGGCTATCCAGTATAATCCAGAATCATATATCTACAAGAATCCTACAGATTCATTAAGAAACATTATAAATCCACTAGATTCGGGTAAAACTAGTATCTAATTTTATCTAGATAAATCCTGATCCAATACACCCCTGTAAGGCATAATAACCATTATGCAAACCACCCCAAAGAATGCATTATACATAAGGGAAATTGATAGAAACCATCAAAAATTGGATTCATAAATTTTAGCCTAATGACATCGTTATGCAAAATGACATTTCGTTTTTCTTCGGTCGGCCCTCCCCACCATGACAACGTTGTTCTAGTTAAAACTCTAATTCATAAACACAAAAACATATTTTTCTACTAATCTATTATCATTTTGTTTTCTCTTCCATTTTCATAACTTTTTTAAATCCGGATTTTCGAAATTGTATACTAAACGCACTTTCCGACTAACATATGTCTTCTTTATTGGGCCGACCGACTGAAGGTCCCGTAGGGAGGGAGTCCCTTTAATGGCCCCTTTTTTGTAAATTGAAACCTAACACAAATGTTCAATTTCATAAAAAGATTGGAAATTATTTGGTGGTAGTCTTTGGGACATAAAAGCCTAAAATGTCCCTTCCTTTAGTCCAATTACTATAATTGGTAAACAAGCTTAAATATAACATAATTAAAAATCCGTGCCTCGGAATTTTACGAATTTTATCTCTTTAGAAAGGTATTAAAAAAATCTACACAATGAGTACAAACAACAATATCAAATTAAGAGGTTTTACGAAAAATTCGGTGGTGTTAATCCCTTTAAAATTTAAGGCATAACCATTATGCAAACCACCATAAAGAAAACATAACACATGAGGGAAACTGATGCAAACCATCAAAAATTGGATGCATACTAATTTTAGCCTGATGACACCGTTATGCACGACAATATTTCGTTTTTCTTCGGTCAGCCCTCTCCACCGTGGCAGCGGTGTTCTAGTATATTTGTTATTGATAAAAGTAGAAGTTGCAGTGATTAGTAATCATAAAAATTGAAGTTGCAGAGAGAAGTTCGACTAGGAATTTTGTGGAAAAACTTTGTCGAACTAGATGAACCTGATGGAAACGAAGAACATGAATAACAATTCTCCTATTTCGCAAATAAACAACAACTAGTCGAACCTTTTTTTTTCCTAGATGAACTTTCTATTTTTCTAGCCGAACTTTGAGTTCGGTTACGTCGCAATTTTTTTGTCCTAACCGAATTTTTTTCTTCTAAAAACCTATATATTGGGTTTGGTTACGTCGCAATCCTAACCGAACTTTTTTCTGAAAGGAAATCCGCATTAAAGCTGAGTTCAGATACCCGTGTTTTCAGAAACATAAGCCGAACTACACATGTAGATGATTTCAGCTACCTACTCGCTTTTCAGAAATAACGAAAGAGATAGAAGCTTAGTGTTCACATGGGAGATGAAATGAAACAACAAGCCAAAAACTTTCCCGATAATCCAATCTAATCTTTTTTGTAGTGCGTACAGTCTATACGTAAGCATGATGAGAGAATAAGTGGTTGAACACTTATTGAGATTGTCTTTTCTAGGGTTGATACGAGAATGCTTACACATCCTGCCAAACGTGGTTAAGGCATGCTTGTACTGTATAATCTTGGTGAAAATTAGGTATTATTGTGGGTAAAAAGAATTTATCTATTTTTGATGGTAACTTTTGAGTATTGATTTATGAAAGGTTGTTGTTTTGTTTTTACAGTGGGTTCAAAAGGTAACCCAGTTGTTATAGACCGAAATAACTAGACTAACCGAGTGCCCCACAAAGAATGGTGCCTCTAAACAGGTGCTTCATTCTCTGATCTGCATAAAATCAATAATTTTAATTATACCCCAAAGCAACTTATCAAAATTAAGTGACCTACCAATACACCTCTTAATGGCAATTCCAAAAGGTTTAAAGGATAATGAAACGTCTAGATTTAGACTTTGAAATAGGGCTTCACAAATTAATGATGATTTTGAAGAGAGTGTGCATGGTCTTGAATATGCGTGAATAGCCAAGAGACATGACATTTATCCAAAAACCATAAATGTATATTAATGATCTTGCTTGACTCTCTATAAAAAGAGTTAATACGAGATTTTCAAAAACAGTAAAATATTAAACCAGAAGAGGAAAATATTAGAGAGAGATAATTCGGAAATGGAAAATCTTAGAGATAATTTTCCCATGAGCCCTCCATCTAATGCATCTTACAATCTAGCCAAGAATATTGCAGTAACTTTGAGTGATCAAGAAATAGAGAGAAGAATGATTTACAGTATGAGATTGATTGTCGGATTCGTGAGTTAGCCATACTAAGAGATAAGGAAGAGCATGCCATAGAATTTTTGGCTTGGAGAGAAAAGAGATTTTCCAGAGATCAGAGAAAATTTGAAGAGATGTCTAATAAGAGAAAGTGAAAGAAGTGTGGAAGTGCGACGGAAAGTGATTCAGATCAGTATGATAAGAGTTTTGAATATCATGTTGAGGAAGTTGATACAAGTGAAGAGGATTCAGATGATGTTGAAGAGAAGAAGAGTGATGGAATATCACAAGGAGAAGTTGTACAAGCGATATCACCATGAAAAAGAAAATCCAATGATTTTTTCCAGATCCATGCAAGAGGGTGAGTCAAATGATGATGATGAAGAGCTATTGGAGGAAGAGACTGATGAAGATGAGGATAATGATGGCAGCGGTTCGTCTAGTGAAGGAAGTCTTGCATCTTCAGACAGCGATTACAGTGAACAATATGACGAAGAGGAAAACTGGAGTTACGATGGGGAGGATTGTTAGTAACCTCTCTTGGAGTATCGAGTAATAGACAATATAATTTTGTTACCTTATTTATCTGGGAGAATATACGATATGCAATGAAGTCTCCCAGATTTCCTGTAATACTATTTATATGAGTTTATGGAATAAGAATAATTCAAGGATTCATTTACATCCGACATGGTATCACGAGGCCAAAATCGGTCCTCCTTCTTCTTCCTCTAAAAACACAAAAACACCAATAATCATCAATGGCAAATAATCAATCCATGCCAAGTAATAAAAAATTCCATACATCCGGCTTTCGCCGTTTCCAACATCAAAGTTTTGATCCCTGTTATACTAGATATCAAACAAGACGAATACTCTTCATGGGTTTTCCTATTTCAACTTCATCTTCAAGCGCACAACCTCCTTTTTCTTATTGATAATTCTTCTCCCACACCAGATCTTGACACTGCCACCATACTACAACTTGACGCCCTATGTCGTCAATGGATGTTCTCCACCATGACCAAAGATCTGATGATGACTGTTCTCAAAACTGGGAAAACTGCGAAGGATTTTTGGAATCATCTCAAACGTATCTTCCAAGACAACAAAGGAAACCGCGCTGCCAGCCTTGAAAGTAAGTTCGTAAATCTAAAATTTATTGATGGTAACAACGTTGATGATTATTGTGATAAGCTACAGGCACTCTCCAATCGATTGAGTGACCTCGAGTTTCCCATGGATGAAAAACGACTGGTTATCCAACTTGTCAATGGACTTCCGGAGGAATATAATACTGTTGCCTCCTTCATTCAACAATCGATGCCATCTTTTGACACTGCTCGATCTCAACTACGCACTGAAGAGATTCGCCGTGAACATCAATCCACATCAAATACTCATGCTTCCATTGCTGCCGGAACACCGCACGCCTCCCATCACCTTCCTGTTGCTGCACAACGTCATCAACAAAGTCCGTTCTTCTCTACAGAACAGTCACCTCACTCCCTGGATCGCACAGCGCCGTTGCTTCCCAACCCAACAGGCCCACTGCATTCTCACCAGCAGCCCACTACTGGATCGAACAGAAGCCCACTACTGCCCAACCCAGCAAGCCCATTTCACCCTTACCCACACTGGGCTTTTCCCTGGAACGCTGCTGCACCTGGCCCATATCCGTCTACTCCCTACTGGGCTTCTCCCTGGAATGCTGCTCCACCTGCCAACCGCGGACGAGGCCGCCAGAACCGTGGAAGAGGACGGGGTCGTGGCCGCCATCCAACATCCGGCCGATCACCGCAAGCCTACATTGCTCCGACCACAGACTATCTACAACCGTCAGATATCGCCGAAGCCTACAGCTCTATGAGCATTCGGACACCCGATGATGATTTCTATATGGACACCGGAGCAAACTCACACATCACCTCGGATCCCGGTACATTACAAAAAGTTTTTAATTCTAGTAATGTTCGTTCTATCTTGGTGGGAAATGGCAATAGCATTCCGGTAACTGCTAGTGGCTCTAAGTACATAAATCTTCCAACTCACACCCTTCACCTCAACGACACCCTTGTCGTTCCTTCCATCATCAAAAACTTAATCTCTGTTCGAAAATTTACCACTGATAATCATGTGTCTGTTGAATTTGATACTTTTGGTTTTTCTGTGAAGGACTTGAGTTCGAGGAAGACTATTCTCCGATGCGATAGTTCTGGGGAGCTCTATCCCATCACCACCTCCGCCGTGCAATCCTCTTTTTCGCCACCACCTCACCAATATTCTCTTGCCGTGTGTTCACCTACCGTTTGGCATAGTCGCCTCGGCCACCCTGGCAAAGCTGAACTAGATGCTTTACGCACAAAATCTTTTATTCAATGTAATAAGGATAATTCCCCCAATCTTTGTCATTCTTGTCAAATTAGCAAACATGTTCGTCTTCCCTTTTATGACTCTCATTCTACCAGTTTTGCTCCTTTTGATATAATTCATAGTGATCTATGGACGTCTCCGTTGAATATAGATACGGGATTTCGTTATTATCTTCTATTTTTGGATGATTTCACCAATTATTTATGGGTTTTTCCACTAAAATTAAAATCCCAAGTCTTCACCAAATTTTTGGAATTCCAATCTTTTGTTCAAACTCAATTCGAACGCCAAATTAAATCATTCCAATGCGACATAGGTCGCGAATTTGACAATTCCACTTTTCACAACTTTGCTAGTAAAAACGGCCTAGTTTTTCGCTTCTCGTGTCCTCACACATCATCTCAAAATGGTAAGGCTGAACGCATGATTCTCCGAATCAATGATATCACTCGTACTCTAATGTCTCATGCCTCCGTTCCTCCCAAATATTGGGTTTATTCTCTTCTTATGGCTGTCTACCTCCACAACATTCTTCCTACTAGACTTCTCAATTTCAAATCACCAATGTCCATCTTATATAGACGCCAACCCACATATACTCATCTTCGCAATTTTGGTTGTCTTTGCTACCCTAATCTCTCCTCTACCACACCACACAAACTTGCTCCTCGCTCCACTAGGTGTGTTTTTCTTGGTTTTCCACCCAATCATCGTGGTTATCGATGTCTTGACATTTCCACAAACAAAATCATTATTTCAAGACATGTCAAACGTATTTCCCTTTTCTATTTCCTCTTGTCCAGGCTCTTCCCCTACTCACAACCCACAAATCCATCCTCTCTATTCATTTCTAGATTCCTCCACCTATCCATCACCTGTGCCTTCAAATCCTGTTGAGCCTGTACCCACGCTCACTTCCTCTCCACCTCATGAACAAGGCCCATCTCACTCGCCCTTGTACACTCCTCCACACCGCAGGATAACTTATCCCTCTCAACCCATTTCTACTCAACCCACTTCTACTCTGCCCACTTCTACTCAGCCCATTTCTGCTCAACCCACTTCTACTCTGCCCAATTCTACTCAGCCCATTTCTACTCAACCCACTTCTCCTCTGCCCACTTCTACTCAGCCCATCTCTTCTCATCCCATTTCCAATTCACAGCCCATCTCCCTCGACACTCCAACAACCTCCCAGACTCAGCCCACCTCCGTGCAGCCCATCTCCGTGCCTGCCTCTTCCAGCCCACTTCATTCAGCCACACCTTCCTGCCCACAGCTTCGAGCGACATCTCGCCCAACCACCAGGGACTCCCCGGGTATCTTCCGCCCCATACAAAAACTCAATCTTCATGTCCAATCCACAATTCCCATTTCCCCTCTTCCCCGTTCTCATCTTTATGCACTTAGGGACCCAAACTGGAATGCTGCCATGAAGAACGAATATAATGCTATGATTATGACCAACACTTGGGAACTGGTTCCTCGCCCTAGTAACGCTCGTATCATTCGGTCAATGTGGCTTTTTCGTCACAAGTTTCACACTGACGGCACCTTGCAACGTTACAAGGCTCGACTAGTGGCCAATGGCAAATCTCAACAAGTTGGAGTTGATTGCTTTGAGACGTTTAGTCCAGTTGTTAAACCAGCGACTATACGCACTGTGCTCAGCATCGCAACATCTCGTTCTTGGGGCATTCGTCAACTAGACGTCAAAAATTCCTTTCTTCACGGTGACCTAGCTGAAACAGTATATATGCATCAACCACCAGGTTTTGTTGATTCCGCTCATCCTGATTATGTTTGTCGCCTCCGTAGGTCTCTTTATGGCCTTAAACAGGCCCCTCGAGCATGGTTTCAGCGGTTTGCACAATTTATTATTGGTTCCGATTTTCGTGGAAGTGTTTGTCATCCGTCACTTTTTGTCTATCACTCTGGTTCGGACACTGCATACTTATTACTATATTTGGATGACATTGTCTTAACCGCTTCTACTGATGCACTTCTAGACCGTTTCATTGGGTTGATGAAACGTGAATTTGCTATGACTGATCTTGGCGCGTTACATCAATTTCTGGGTATTACTGTGACTCGCTCAGATTTAGGATTATTTCTATCACAGTCCTCATATGCACAAGATATTATTGCTCGTGCATCGATGACGAACTGCAACCCAGTCACTACTCCTGTTGATACACAACCGAAGCTCAGTACTACATCTGGCCCTCCACTCGAGGATCCGACTTTATACAGAAGTCTGGCCGGGGCTCTTCAATACCCGACCTTCACCCGTCATGATATTTCATATGCCGTGCAGCAGGTTTGTTTATTTATGCATGATCCCAGGGAGGCACACATGCAAGCTATTAAGCGCATTCTCAGGTATCTTCAAGGCACTCTTGATCACGGCTTATTTCTCTCCGCTTCCCCTATCACGGGCTTGACTGCATACTCTGATGCTGACTGGGCGGGTTGCCCGGATTCTCGTCGGTCGACATCTGGCTACTGCATCTTTCTTGGAGACAACCGGATTTCTTGGTCATCCAAATGACAAGCTATTGTATCTCGATCCAGTGCGGAAGCCGAATACCGAGGAGTTGCCAATGCCGTTACTGAGACCACTTGGTTACGCAATTTACTTCTCGAGCTTCACATCCCTCTACGCCGTGCCACAGTTGTCTACTGCGATAACATTAGTGCAATTTACATGTCAGGGGATCCTGTCCAGCACCAACGCACTAAACATGTGGATATTGATATTCGTTTTGTACGAAAGCGTGTACGTATCGGTGAGATTCATGTTTTGCACGTTCCTTCTGATAGTCAATACGCAGACATCTTCACCAAGGGCCTTCCACGGGTATTGTTTGTTCGTTTTCGTTCTAGTCTTAACGTGTGCTCCTCTCCCGTTACGACTAAGGGGGTGTAATAGACAATATAATTCTGTTACCTTATTTATCTGGGAGAATATACGATATGCAATGAAGTCTCCCAGATTTCCTGTAATACTATTTATATGAGTTTATGGAATAAGAATAATTCAAGGATTCATTTACATCCGACATCGAGAATAGCAAAAATCTTTGGCTTTATAAAAAAATTGAAGATGGTTAACAAGTTTTTTGTAAATAGGTTCTCTCGATACTTGCTTATAGTCTTCTTTATCTTGCTATGACTATTGGTAAGGTTGATGCAATGATTTTCTTCCTGTGGACGGTGTCTTTGTGCAGGTTATTATATTGTTGGTGGTAATAGGAAAAGGTGGTTATGGAATGTTTTTATATAGTAGTATCTGTAGTGTTTTTCTTTTCTTGATGGATGTGAACCTCTATGGAATCTATGAACTGAAGTTCCTGATGGTAATTGATCTTGTTCTGCTGTTTAGTTTAAGCGAAGGTAATGTTAACATTATGACAAGTACAAGCTTGATAGATTTAAATGTAATTGTTGGTGTTTTTCCTTCTTTTGATTTCAGTAGTGACGGATTTTTTAGAAAGGTGCATAAACTATGATGATCTTGATGAAAGAAATTAGTAATCCAATGATTGGTAGGGACAAGTAGTTGAGATTGGTAGATACAGAATTACTAAGATGAGCAACGCAATGCATCTGGAAAAGAAAAAAAAGAAAACTTCCTTCCTACGACCCAGTGACGGAGTAGAGCTCAAAAGAGAAATTATTACAATCCAATCTCAAATGAGGTCTTTTTTAAGCAGCATTCGCCATAAAAAATTTAATTTTTGCAACACACTGCAAAATATTCTAGAAGTTTTGCGTGCATTACAAAATATTAACATTTTCTTTAATTTTTACATTTTTGTAAGAAATAGCGCCCCTCTGCTGTCCTTTGCCGGGCCCACCGGAACCACAACACAAAAACTGTGTGGCGTTGTTTTTTTGTGATTTTCTCGGCGGTCTGCCAAGAATCACCCATCTTTTATATAGAATTTAGTGATTATTCATTTATGTTTTTTGTATGATCTACTCAACAAAAATAGAAAAATCACCTTTACATTTAGCGAGATTATTCCAGATCGGAATTGGAGAAAATTATTCATTTGACGAGGATATTTATTCATCGAGATCAGACTGGACTAGTATAATAACGGGACGCTCAGAACTCGATTAAGAGACTCATGCAGATTCTTCACAGCACATGATGAGTAGTTGGAACTTGGAACCGATGCACTCAACCTAATCCGTTGCGGTTGAAGCCCAGCTTGCCTTTTTATTTTAGCTTATTTCGCGTGGCCACTTGGCTGGTTAAAGCAGTTGTGGTCCATAGGACTTGGACTAAGCCAACTTATGATCGATGGCTATTTTTGGGTCACGAAGCTGATCTTGGAAAATAATTGATCACTATTCACTAAACACATTTAAGCGAACAAATTTGCATAGAATCTTTTTTTTTTTTTTTTTTGTTTTTTTTGATGACTTACATTAAATAAGCAGATCAAACTAAGACAAATAATCGCCAAGGTAAGTCCATAGTCCATGCTACTAAATTTCAATACTGGCGGAGCCAAAGTTAAAAAATGAGGGGGACTAAAATAAATTTCTTTGACAATTGTGGACTAAACATAAAAATTAGGTGGGCTAAATCCAAAATACATGATAAAACTAAGGGTATTTTTATAGTTTTACTGATTTTAAGAGGGCTAGAGTCAGGGTTAGTCAAGTCTTAGCTCCGCCCCCGAACACGGTTAATAAATTGTAAACATTGAATAGGGAATGCACAAACTTTTGTGGTAGCCATTAAAAGGAACTCAAATACATCGTAAATGGACATAGTGAGGCAAATCAAAAGTGATTGTAGTAGTGGTAAAAACAGGGTCTTTTCAGACTTGTGAAGGTAACAAAATTTCTAGATTTAAATAAAATTTAGGAAAAATAGCAAACTGAAGTAAAATTTTATGGAGAAATAGGGGTTAAGATTCCACCAATCAACAATACTTATGTGATCTAAATTTTTTTTTACTATGCAATTTAAATAATTGGGTTGATTCTAAATATTGCCAAAAGCAGATTTTCCAAAATATCAAATGTTAATCACAAGTATAATGCATCAAGAGTCTAAAACTAAGCATGCATTATCAAGGGAAAACACAGTTGATTAATAAAAACCATTTAAATCATTTTTATCAATGCAATTAATCATATAAAAATATTGCATAAATTAATAAAATAGAGATTACCACATAATTATTGTGAGAATGGCTTCCTCTGTCACCCCTGGGATTGGGTTTAGCTCCTCATCTCAAAAACACACTCACAAGATGTATTCATGGCTAAATAAGTGTTTTTATTGATGAAAATAATTGATAATTGAAGTTTGTAACGCTGTTGTACTGTTGCAGCGTCACTGTTACAAAGGGGTAGTGCTGAAAATAATCGATAGAACACAAGTGTTGTATAACAACGACACAGAGAGCTCGCTGTTTGCACTGTTGAAGAACTACGACCCGCAGTGGACAGTCGATGTCACTGTTGATAAACGACGGCCTTGGAGAGTCTGTTCCTCACGTTCTTCCTCCTCGCAGCAGCAGCAGCAGCAGCAACAATCAATGGTATCTTCCTTGTTTCGGCTCTGAACTCTCTCCTATTTCTCTCTAAACTTTTCTAACCCTTTTTATGACTTGAAACCACTCTTATATATCCCACAGACCCCAAATATCTCGTATAAATTCCGACTTTTTCTTTTCCTTTTCTTCTCTGCGCTGTTGAGAGAATAATCCCTTCTGTTGAGCTTTTTCACGTGCTGTTAGCTATAAAATAGCTACCAAACTCTTCCCTAGACTTGAATAAGACCGTGTACATGTTAATCCATCGTCAAAGTCCTCCAGAAATCTCTCAAAAATCTTTGAAAGTGCACAACATGACACGTCTTTCTGTTTTAACTTTGATTGCTTCTCCCGGATATTCTAGCCCAATTAAGCCCATGAAATCATCCATACTAGAATTTTATATCCATATCACGTCCAGCCCAATCAATTTCCGGTGTTTAATCTCCCTAAAACAGCTCCAACAATCGGATCAAAATTCAACAGCGATATGCATGGCCTTTCCCGCCAAAAACCAGTATTTGAAATTTGAAGAAGACCTCCCCCTATCCAGTTCTGGTGTCCCTTTAGCAGCTGCCTGGAAATGGGTCACCCCTTAGTAATTAGGTTACCCCTTATCCAAAGTGAGAGTCCGTATAGTAATTTTCTCCCACGAGCGCAAAAACCACTTTCTTAGCCAATTTCGCCGCAAAAGCTTATTTCTCCGTAAATACCTACAGGGACATAAAAAGCCATAATAAGTACAAAAATGGATACTAACACAATATACAATGGGGCTATATTAGACACATAAATGCATCTATCAGTATGGCCGTTTGTTTTGCGTTAGTGGCATGCATTGTCAATGTCAGATAATATGTGAATGCGTTTTTGTAATGTGACTATACCCCATTAGTTGGCCCGTTCAGAATGCTACGATTTAGAGTTTCAGACAAAAAGCTTGGGAAATCAAAATGACTTGCTATAAAATTGGATTTTAACAAAGCTAGACTACTCATTGGACCAATGCCTCATTAGATCAGATAAGACCGCGAGATATTGACTTTGTTCAGATCGGTGGACTAACCTATTTTAGGTTCGGGCGGCTGCATTCACCAACCATCAGTTTACAAGGGAAAGCAATATAAGAACGTAAATCAACACCACTACAATACTATAGAATTAAGATCCAGCAATAACCTTAGCCTAGAGCCTAAAGTGCCTGACAACAATAATGGAATCAAAGGTATGTCAAAATGGAGTCAGGATTGCCAAGTCAAGTATGTAATTGAACCAAAGGTAAACATGAAATTTCACTGTACGACCGAGCAAGAGAGAGGAAAGCACAATGCGGAAGCAAATAAAAGACTACATTGATAATCAGTTTGGCGTACAAACTCTCATAGCTTAACAGCCTACTTATAGTCTCACAAACTTGACAATCACTCAAAGTACTATTCTAATAAAAATAAACTCTAAATAAAGCACACTTCTAGAAACACAAAGAAACTCTAAACACAGTAAAACACTAAATACAACAACCGACACAACTTGCTTCTCAAGTTAGCTCCAACTTCCAAATACCGCACAGTGTGTCAACTGTGTATGTTGATCCAACTTGACTGCGTCAACTGCAGCAGTTGATCCACTTGGACTGGATCAACATCATATGTTGATCCACGAACCAAATTACCATATCTTGGTTTAACTTTCAAGATCCTCCCTTAAACCAAGATATCATTCAACGTAAATTCCGTAAACCTCTTCTTCCATTGATAAACGTTTCCACGTCCTTGTCTTTTATCATTTTCTATTCCTCTTCTTCCATTGATAAACGTTAACACCTTCTTGTATTTTCACATATCGGAATTCCGTCACATTGTCAAATTCAATTCACAAACCAATCTTCATCATTTGTTTAACAGCAATCATCAAACACTCACTTTGTACTGCTATCATACCATAACAATAATCACAAACTTCTTTCATGTTATTCTTCATCGCAGCGGAACACAAACCTTTTAGCAAGCTAGAAACACCTCATTGTGCTCTATACAACTTGCTAATCAAGCACAAAAACAAACTCATCATCGAGCATTGTAGATCATCCACTCAACTCTTGTTTACCTACTTTACATGCAGGATTTCCACACTCTTCAAATTACAGTTCTTCACTTCTTTAGCCAAATCCCACTGGGATTGCTTCACACAACTCTTAGCCAAATCCCCACACTGGAATTGCTTCACTTTTCACGATCACAACCCTGTGACGTCTCTTCTCTTCAATCTCTCATCACCACCTGGTGATTACTTCTCTTTCTTCATAAAATTGTTGTTGTTTCTTCTTCTCTTGTTCCAGTCATGCTATTGTTGTGAAACCTTCAGACTTCTTTGTTCTTCAAGATTCTGTCACAATGTTTCCCTTGTTATGCTTCTGCCACAAGCAATAACTAACACAAAGTCTTCCACACTTTGTAAGATTTCCAAGTTTCTACCACAAACTCTTCAATCACCATGTTTGAGCTTAAAATGATACCATCCTCCCTTAAGGTCAAACATAACCACCCAACATTCCTTGTCATTCTAAGTTTTTAAATTCGATCAACTTCATCAAACTGTACCATTCCTTCTTGACTGCAACACCAACTTTGATATTCTTTTGCGTCTATTTCGAATCCATTACTTAACCATAAGTAAGTTAAGAATCTTTTAATTAAGGTTATTAATTTCATTTTGTAGGAAAATTACAGAATTATTAATGTGTGTTTACTAATTAGATTTTCCGAGAGATTTCGATCGTCATTTTTGGATAGAGCATTTCCAGGAATTATGAAAACCGAATCTGTGGTTTTATGAATATCTTGAGAATATTTTCGGTTTTGGAAATTCCTTGGTGTCCAAAATTCCTTGTCTATAAATACTCGAAGTTTTCCTTTCTAGCAAACTAATCTTTCGTAACAACAGATTTACTCTTTTGTTGTTGTTACTGGTGTAGCCTCCTATTCGGAGAGGAGAGTAACCTAATTAGGCAAAATCTCTTTTGGCCGCTCATTTTAAAGTCTTCTTTGGGATTGAGAAGCTCTAGCGTGTACCGTTGGTGGGAAACTAGATAATTGCGGTTCATATTTTGTTTTCGGTTGATTTGATTAAATAATGGTGGTTGAAATCTGATTGCACCTAGTTTGTTTATTCTTGAGAATCTTCTCTTCTGGTATAAGATTCACTCAAACTAGTTCAGAGTTTCGACAGTGATCTTTAGACTGTTGTTAGTTCTAAAGACGATCTTGTGATAATCCATTGTTAACAGACTCCGTTCTGTGCGTGATTGATCACAAGAGATTCAAGTGATTGTGTGCAGGTTTTTATTGAAGATTTAAGAAGATTTGAAGACAAAGAAGATATTGAAGGTCTGATTTGGGTTTTATAATCTTTGATGTGCACAATACTTGTTTCGGTAAAAGAGGATCCAATTGATAACCGGTTTATCCTTGTGGTAGATTGGATTGATTAATTGAGTATATCGACATCAACACGATTCTTCGGATTAAAGGTGTTGTTGGCTTAATCTTAATCGATTTCCTTTGGGTGATTGAACATAAGATAGATTCAAGGACCTGACGAAGGAGTTTATGTTGAGATAAACGGAAGAGCCTTTGTCCGGCTCATATCACTTGGTTGAATAGAGTTGATACCAAACAGATTTGTTGTTCCTTTACTGTTTGGAATACGAACCAAAGGAATTGTTCCAAGTACGTGACTTATTTATAAGTTGGAGGCGTGGGAATACAAAAGGAACTAGGTGAACTATAGGGTTAGTTACTTGGTCTCAACTATACGAAGTTAGTGTAATTTTTTGTAGCGGCTTAATCCTGAGAGTATTCAATTCTGGACTAGGTCCCGGGGTTTTTCTGCATTTGCGGTTTGTTCGTTAACAAAATCTTGTTGTGTCATTTACTTTTATATTCCGCATTATAATTGTTTTATTATAATTAAAGTAAATTACACAAACGGTAATTCCTATTTACTTGATAAGCAATCCTTTTGTGTTTGGTTAAGTCCGAACCTTTGTATCTAGTAAACATACTTTGTTTTTGTATTGTCTCGATCTCGTATCCATAGACGATCACACGAAGTGTGAACCGATTAGTTGTATTGTCTCGACACAGTCCAGAGACAATCACTTTCGGAGAAAGGACTTATAGGTAGGAAATGTTTTAGCTTGAGGTATATTTGGGTACCCTCACCTTTTCAAATGTCTTTAATCGGTTTATATTGGTCGCAAGAAAGACCGATTCCTTGTGGCATATAAACACAATGGGGTTTTACAGTCCTTCTAAAAGACTGATTATTTCACGTTTTTCAAAAAAAAATAGCCGTTAGGGACTTTCTCTATAAATAGATACCTCACCTTTGGACCTCATTTGCCCCAAAATTGATCATTTTATTCCCCCTCACTCCATATACTCCACAACTACTCATTTCATACATATACATACCTGAAATGGCATCATTTGACTCCGCAGAAGATTTGACAATCACGAAAGCATGGTATGCGGAAAATCGACTTAGACGTCAATCCTCCGAAAGGGAGGATTCAACAACCTTTTGGGATAAAGTACACAACAAATTTAGCCAATAATTTGGAAATCCTAATGCAAGAAGTATTCAACAACTCCATGATAGGCACCTAGTCATCGAAAATACGATACTTGCTTTTTTAGCTCTCCAACCTCGGATTTTTAACACTCGCCCCTCCACCTTGTCCATTGCACAAACACCACTAACAAATGTAAGCTTGTTTTTGTGTTTTTGTAGCGCGAAATCGTGAAACCGCGCTACTTGGAAGTAAAGGGGGAAGCATTCGCCTTTGATGCAAGCTATCACTTCTTAGCAGATAGAATCCCGGAGGATAAACCGGACTACTTGGATGTTGTATCGTCTTCATCGGAGGAAGATTAATGGTTTTAGAAGTTTTTGTATAGTTTTTGTGGGTAGACCTCTATGTAAACCCTCACGAGACTATAACTCGTCCACTAGGGTCGTGTAGGGGTTTAAAGGCTTGATGCATGTGCTAAATGCATCATAATAATGAATGAATGAAAATTGGTAATGAAAGGAAACAATCGGTTTATATATGTCATAAGTAAAATCCGATTTTCAAAATCGGGTTATAAAACATGTCAACGTTAATCGATTATTGATGTCTTCTGTTAATTCGTAAACACCAATCCAGAATCGTTTTACAAGTGAATGAACGTAAAGCGATTCTGGGCACTGTTTACGAAGAAAAATCAAAATGTTGGTGTTTTGATGAACTCTCTAACATTAGTTAATCTCACATCCAAAACAAAATTAATCCCTAATACGATTAATTGGTGCTAATTAATCAGGAGTAAAATAGGTAGTTTGGTAATTATTTTGATAAGGGGTGGTGTAAAGTGATTTCTAGTGACATTTTTTGTCATCTAGCTATAGGCCCCAATTTAGCCAGGAAAAACTATGAATCGAATTCAATAAAAATTGTTAATTTCATTATTACTGAATTCAATTTATAGTTTCATTCCTTAATTTACAATTTCTTTTTTACAAATTAAAAATAAATTCATACAAGAAAAAAAAATTATGTTAGAATACGGGCATCCAACTCAAAACCAATTGGCAATGAGTGGAAAGGCCCTAAGGATTATAAATCGCAGGATCTTAGATTGCCCAAGAGTGTGGGACTAATAATCTCAACACGCCTCCTCACATGTAGCCTCGTCGGGTCTAACACGTGGACAATTAAATCGGGTGACGCGGAGTAAAGACGGAGTCTAATGACTCGTTGCAAATAACCTGCTATGATACCATGTTAGAATACGGACATCTAATTCAAAACCAATTAGCAATGAGTGGAAAGATCCTAAGAATTATAAACCGCAGGATCTTAGATTGCCCAACAATGTGGGACTAATAAGCTCAACAAGTTCAATCCCAGCGGCACAATCATAACTTTAATCAACACCATACTTGAACTCTGAAACACCCATCACGGTTCTTTGAATCTATCTACACAAACACCATCAGATTCATATTCTTGTCGCCGAACATTGTTCAATCTTATTTTTAGCTCTGATTTTGCTTCAATAGGAGACCAATTCTTGATCCAAGTCATCCGTTAACCTTTGGTCCTACACATAAATAAACAAATACAAGATCAGAACTTAACCAAATTAATACAAAAATAACATTGAACCTAAACGGGACATGTACTGAAATACAGTAATTATTCGCATACGAAAGCATGAACCAAACTTTTAATCTAAAAATTCTGAATCATTTAATTTAGTTTTATTGATAACAAAAAATTTCCCCGTAATCAAATCATACCCATTACAAAAAGGAAAAAAAATAAAAAACAACAAAAATATGAAGAATACAAAATACATCAGGGAAGAACCATACTATCAAATGCATAAGTAAAACCCAGCTCTTCTTTCTCAAGCAGGAAAGGAAACAACACTTATCAAGTTGAAAAAATATAAGATCTTGATGCGAAACCCCGAGATCTGAATACTCCTTCATGTAAAAAACAATAAGTAACAAAGTGAATTAATCACCATGAGACATAGAGAGATGGTTACATAGTGAAAGAAATTATGAAAAATACTGAAAGAGATTTACAGTGGAGTAAGATGGGATGGCATCACGCCCTTAATTTTAATAGATGGAATTTTGCATTCTGCAGGTTACTTAAAGAGCATGAAATTGAAGATGTGGCTCATCTTTTGAATTTGCTTCCAAATATTGATAGTGACAGTGGCAGTGATCAAAGGATGTGGCCAGAGCCGGGCCTGAGGGTGTGCAGGGCGTGCGACCGCACAGGGCCCTTCTCTGCCGAGGGCCTTTTCTCTCAGCCCAGTATTCATTAGTTATTCAAAAATCCCAGCCCAGCAGTCATCCGTTATTCAAAAATCGGGAGAAATTTCTTAATTAGACTCGAACACAAACACATAGGGGTGTGCAACGGACGGACGGTTACGGATTAGGGGTCACCCGCAATCAAACCGTCAAAGTTGCGGATTTGGAAAATTGAACCGTGAACGGTCCCATCACCCGCGGATTTGACCTCTGCGGATCAACGGATTATACGGACCGGTTGCGGATTAACCGCGGATTTAGATTAAAGAAAAGAAAAAAAAATTATATAGAGAAAATTAGAGACTGGACAAATGAGGTAAGGGCAGCAAGTTGTTGCTTTAATATGAACTTTTGTGCTGAACCATGTTTATCGACATATGAGTTTTAAATGAGGTTTATCGTTGTAATATTATCTATGCGGTTCAGAGTTAGACTGTTAGTAAGCCCTCAATGCTAAGCTTAATCTGAGAGTGAGCCTAATGTCAAGCTAAGTCTTAAGGACCATGTGGCATCAAGCTTTGTCGTAGCTAGAGCTTGGCATCTGGCACATTTTTAGTTATTCTATCTGCTCTAGTTTCTTTTCCGTAAACAATGCAAAGCACTTTACGCAACAAGGATTAATTGTCTAATTCTGTATTGTTATTTTGAACCTCCTACAGCAAAGAAGAAAAATAAATTGGAACAAGAGAAAATTTAGATAGTGCTCAGGGCAATCATCTTAGTAACTGGAAATGACATGTCCTACGGATCTGTAATTTTTTCTGTCTCATGCAACAACGTATAATTGTCAGGTGCCTTGAATTTCATATGTAACAATGTTGCCAGGCTTTCTGACAATGATTTTTGTGGTTATTTTTTCCTTTTATTTTCTTTTACAGTATCACTGTTTAACGAGTTGAGCATTCCTTATTATCATACTTTATTTTTAGAACTCCATCAGAAAACCAACTTACTTTCTGATTCTTGTTCAATTCTTTTGGTTGTTGCTTACAAACTGTATAAGAAAGTTTTGGAAGGTTAGATTTTGCTAGAATGTAATTTCTATGTACTATTTTTTTTTTAATGGTATGACCTTGTGCTGTTCATATGTGCTTTCTCCATACTTTCAAAACTAATTACCTTTCTCTACTACTTTTTACCTTTGTGTTATATAGGCGTTTTCCTTATTGTGTATCTTAGATACTTTCTTGTTTTATGAAATTCCTTCACTACCCTACGGTACGGACAAATCCGCGGATTTACAAAACCAACCGTAACCAAACCGCTAAACCTTGCGGATTTGAGAATTTACCTGTGACCGGGCCATAGACTCTTGTGGCTTGGTTTTCACCCGTAATTTTGCGGACTGGTTTTCACCCGCAATTTTGCGGACGATTGAGGATGAAATCCGCGGTTCCGGATTGTATGCACACCCCTACAAACACAAGACATCTGGGTGTTGTTTAATCAATTCATCCACTGGGCTATCATTTTCATGATGCTTTAAATCAGACACATACTTAGATCTTAGTAGTCTATATTGCTCTACCGTACTCCTACTTCGATCGGTGGACATTTCCCAGGTGCTTTAGATCAAACACATAATTAATTAAAACTTAGTCAGCTCTATCGCTCTACCGTATTCCTATTCGGTGGACATCAACGAAAATAAGTTCTTGTTTAATTCTTTCTCTGTTTTTAAAATAAAATGCTATTATTTTTTCATTTCATCCTAAATTTTTTGCTTTTATTTGAAGCAGCCTAAAATTTTTTGTCACCTCCTCAGTTTAGCATAAGATTTTCTTAAGTGCATCAATACCTATAAGTTTGCAAATTAAATACAAATTATTGATATATTCTGTTTATCATCGTTACAAAATATTCAACATTATAAAAGGCCCTCCAAATTTTTTTTTGCACAGGGCACTTCTAAATACAGGATTGGCTCTGGATGTGGCAGGTGGGAACAAATGGCTTTTCTGTGGTAGATTGTTATAAAGCCTTAGAAGATGATGGTTTATTGAGGTTTCCTTACAAGTCTGTTTGGAATCCAAGAATTCCACAGAAGGTTGCATTCTTTGTATGGACTTTGTGTTACAATGCAGCGCCTACTCTAGACTCAAATTCTTATAGGAATACTATCTTGGTTAATGGATGCCTTTTATGCAAGAAAGCAGCTGAATCAAACCAGCATATCTTCCTTCATTGTGAAACTACAAGGTCAGTGTGGTATTACTTCTTGAATTTCTGTAATCTGCAGTGGGTTTTCCATGATTCAGTAAGAAGTAACATTTGGGAGTGGAGAAAGAAGAATTGAACAACAGTCCAATCAAGAGCAAAATTTGGGATTTGTATCCATTTGCTATTTGGTGGGCAATATGGATTGAAAGAAATGCAAGAGTGTTTAATGGGAGATATAAGACTCAGAAGGAATTGATAGATAATGTGAAGATCAATATTTATAATTGGTGTGTTGGGACGAATATTTTTGGAGACATTTCTATTAATACTGTCTAGAATAATTGGGAGGGAGTAATGTCTTAGCTGGGTAGTTACATACTTTTCTTTGTCAGGTCTGGGAATCATCTTTGGGCAGTAGAGAACCAGGATTTGAGATTAGGGGTGGCTTCAAAAAAAAAAAATTCTGCACACAAGTAAAGAAAAGAAAAAAATTACCTTATATTTTCGGGCAATTGAATTTTGCTTCCACCTAACCTGCCGCAGGGGTTCCCTAATGTATTTATGGTTGTTTTCTTTCCTGCTGGGAAACAATTCAATCAATAATAATTGCCTAATCAATATACAGGATATTTCAACGATTTACCCGATTAAAATGCTTAGCCTTTCCATTGCTAACGATATAGCATCCTGCACTTGTTAGTAAGAAGTAACAACGTATAAATATAGTGAGATGGGTATCAGGTCAATAGTTGTGAAGGTTGCTTCGAAATTATCTATCAAACTGCATACGAAACCATAATGCGAACTCCAACGGGTATCAGTAGCACGTGGCAAAGTACCTATTTGGTTTTCCCCTTTCCCTGTCTCAAGTTCACCACTATCTAACCTTTTAGCAATCTCATCTTCTTGAGCAGACTGAAAATCACCAAACCGATATGAAAAAGATGTAACAAGGTTGACAATTGATGATAACATAGAATAGAATTTCCAAACTGGACCCAAAGTTTCAGCAGTTTTCACAAGTGCTAGCTGAAGCCGATGCGCAAAACAATAAACATATTTGCATTCCTTACGAAACAAGGCTTGTAAGCCATTCCACTGACCACGCATATTACTAGCGCCATCATACCCCGGCCCTCGCATGTTTTCAACTTGAAGATCATAATAATTAAGAATTTTTTTTATTCCATTTTTCAGAGTTAAAGCACAAGTATCGTCAACACGTTGTATATCAAAAAACCTTTCTTGAACATAACCGTCAATATCCACATACCTTAAAACAATCACCATTTGCTCTTTCTTGGAAGCGTCCCGCGACTCATCAACAAGGATACAATACTTGGCATTTCTAAATTCCTCGCGAATCTTGCTTCTAATTCTGTTAAATATAATATTCAAGATCTGTTTTTGAATCTTGGGTGAAGTATAAGTGGCATTTCCAGCGGCATTCTCCAAGACGACTGCATTTACATCTTTATTAAGTGATGTCGAATACTTAATTAATTCAATAAAATTCCCACGATTCCTTGAACCTTTTGACTCATTGTGACCTCTGAAAGCACACTGTTGACATGAAATCCATCTTAAACAGTCAATGGTTTTCTTGAGACGCAACCTATGTCTCTTTACAGCCTCTTCTGATTGTTTCTTTACCAAATTAGTTATTCGTTGAGCTGAATTCTTCAGAGCTTCAGAATTTCCTTAGCAATAGAGTGTCCAAAATCAACATTTCCAGAGTGTTTTAGAAATCCACATGCTGATCCATTGTGAACAGAAAACCATCTTTTGAAACCTTCACTGGTGAATGCTGAATGTTTTGGTGGATCTGATTCAAAAAGATAACAATGAAAACAATATGCAGCGTCTTTAGAAGGTGAATACTCCAACCAAGGGTGTTGCGCGAACCAACTGAAATTAAACCCACGGTTTTGCGTTCCGAATTTAGAGCGGGGATATCTTAATCTCGGCTGATAAGTTCCCAACAATAGATATGCTCGACGAACTTCATCACGCTTGTTAACAGGATGTTGCATTACTGGAATTCGTAACCCCGGATAACGTTCTAATGGAGTAACTTCCACCCCTTCAGGTCTGTCTTCTACTATTCCAGTTCTACGGATGTGCAATTCTTCGGGTTCAACTGCATCTGCATCAACAACTACTTCATTGAGTTCAACAATTGGCACAACAACAACACTTTCTTACCCATCTACTCTGGCTATAAGGTTTTAATATGCTTCTAATCTTCCTCGTTTGCTTGGTATACGATTAGTCTTGATTCCTGACATTCTTTTCAACTCCCATGAACAAACAATATAAGTCAGTGACATAAACATTGCAGTAAGGGAAGAATCACTAACAAAATGCACATTTAGGAAATCTAAATAGCTTATCCCAACATAAAAAATACTACTTCATAGTTGGAACGATGATTGACCAAATAAAAGTAACTTTCACTGAGACGATGCCAATAGAATTACTGAATTAGGTTGACAGATTGGTTACTTGTCATCAAATTTCAAATGCAATATCACTTCCAATAACCAACCAAGATTACAGTTTATTGGTATACATCAATTGAGCCCCAATTCTCATATACACCCATACAATCAAGTAATCTAAAGTACCCTGGACCCTTAAAATCCCCAAATCAGAAAATCTAAAGCATCAACAAAATTAGGTTAAACAAAACAACAATTCAATAAATTAGAACAGTAGATAACAATTTAACATCAAAGATCAAGTCATTAAACCGAAAACATTCATCTTTTTAATTACACAAAATTACAATTTACAAACCAAGAAACCCTAGTGATAGCAAATTAACAAAAACCCAAACTCCATTCATGAAATTAAGAAAATAAGTTGATAGAATTTCATCTAATAACCCAATAATATAAAATCAAATTTCATCTTCTTACCTAGCCTAGGTTTTTCCTTTACGGATGGGATTTTCCAGTTCCCCTCTTCCACTTTCAGTCTTTCAGTGCCGCAGTCCCGTTTGTTTTGATAAAGACTAGGACTGGCTTGGACTGGACTTACTTCAAATTGGGCTTGACTTTTACTACTAAGTAAGTAAAATTTTTTTGGCTAGGGCTGGCTTGAGCAAGCCCTAGTCCGGGCATGGTTCCGCCACTGCTCTTTGCACTAGACTTTAATACCATTGAAGTTGCAAGTGACCGGTGCTGACATAGAATTTGAAAGTGATGCCGATAGAAGAATGAGATGCTGAAAAAATAAGTGCAAATGGTTGATGTATGTGTTGTAGTAGTCGTAGCCCATCAGAAGATGCAGAGAAGCAACAGTTGGAGCAGACACTTGAGGAACCAAATAACACCAAATTTGGCCATGAAAATGATGACTAAAACGGTTGAATCTGTTGGAGAAGAACTTGCACCAACACTCTCATATCTAGTAGAAGAATGAAATAACACCGATACAATAGAATGAGCACACTCTTGGCAACATATATACAAGCAGTATGACCATCTCAAATCGATATGCACAGTCAGATTTGTACCTCTAATAGTTGAAAGGTCAGACACATATATTCTATTCTCAACTCTGGAATCCTGTGATACTTGGATCTTTGCTCCTTACTGAAATTAAATCCCTCACATTCTCTTATAAGACAAGGACCATAATCAATCAAATTCAATATGTATACTCAGTTTTGAAGTACCAACAAAAGACAGCTCTCACACACCACAAATAAGGATAATTGCACTAGAAAATCTGCATCTTGCCATTTCAAACTCAACATATGCATTCACTATACTCAGCTCCATACACAGACATAAGAAGGTAATGCTAGCAGTAACCAAAGACACTCCCTTGTAAAGCCCTCGCCGACTTTTGACAATAACGAATCTGACTGGTGAAAATAATACGAACCGCAAACTCTAACAATACAGCAGCTCTTAGTTTTATGCATCTCAACTGAATCATCAGATGCACTGAGCTTTATTCAGACGCATACGAAACAAACTACCAAGAAATGAAGACTAGCAAGATAACTATCCGTCTTGTATTTATTTATACACAAACAGGTGTTGAAGCAGCAACAATAGTAAGTGCACCTTCACTGCTCAAGTTTAATACACATAACTCACACCACTGTACTACGTTTATTCACACACATAGACTTGTAGGAAAATGAGAAAACTAGCAAGAATTTAACTATCTTGCCTTATTTATGCACAAACACAGGTGATTTTGAAAAACCTCTCTGCACCTTAAAATCTCAGTAAATTGACAAACTTACTGGAACATATCAAGCGTCAATCAAACCTCATGCCATTAAAGTAGAACACAGAGTTTGCTAAGTGAAAAAGACTCACTAACTGCATCCAATAGAAGTATGTAGTAGGATTAGATCCTCAACTGTGCACAAGTGTAATGACAAACACTGAACACATCCATAAACAACAGAAACATTCCTTGCTTGTAGTAGCACCAACCAGATCCGAATAAAATGATTCAATCCACTCTCACTAGATGAACAAGATCAACTGCAGTTCTTGCGCTGGAACAAATGCAAGAAACACAAAGAGGAAGGCAAGAACTCCATGAAAACACATATGAAAGAGATCAGAAATCACGATCGAAGAAGGTGTGCTAAGAACATAAAATCAGACCAAGAAACAGCAGAAAATTGAGAAAATACTTATTTAGCAGCAAGAACGAGAATGGATGATCGAAGTAACAAATCAAAGAAGAGTTCAGTAGAAGCACAGAGAGATTGTGCAGAAAACAAAAGATTGAAAGCAAAGGAACTGAAATTGGATCGACCAAAACACTGAGATGATCCCCAGACTAACGTAATGAAACAACGATCAAAGTGAAAGAAAAGGAAAAATTAAAGCTAAGCTGATCCTCAGTCTTACATGATGAAGAGAGTCATTATCTCTAACAAACATGAAAGATAAAATCAATACACGTGCTCATGGCACATACTCAGCACACTCACAAACCTTACTCTATTACTCCAACTCGATGTTCAATGGCAGAAACACCATTAAAAAACGCAAGATTCTTCAACACATATGTGAGGACTGCCTTGAAGTAAGATATGAGACCAACAACTTCTCAATCTTCCGTTGAATCCAACCAGTGGAACGACTTTAAGTTTTCGCCCTAACTAGACCTTGGTGTAGTGGACTAGAACGCGCTCAGACTATCTCGGTATCAGGAATCAAGAACAACAGATCTTGATGAAGAAATTAGATGCAAAATACAAGCTAATTATTATGTATAAGGCAGTTGAAGATGAAACTGGATGTAGTTGAGCAAGTGATGTAGAAATTGAACACATGATATCAAATCTAACGTAATCTAAAGATGAAATTGGAGATTACCAGCAGAGACTCAAATTTTAGTTGATGAGGTAAGAGATTTCAATCCAAACACCAAACACGAAATTGAAATAACCAAGAGATCAAACCCTAAAACTGAATTTTAGATCCAAAATACATGCTTAATCATGTCTGTTGACGTAGCAGGTATCAAAACAAAACCCTAATTTCGACCAAAAACCTCCAAGATTCAAGAACATACTCCATGTATCATCAATCAAATTTCATGAACAACTGTAATAATCACAAAATACAACAAAGCTTTGATAATTAGTGAATTACAAACCTAATTATATCTGATAATTTGATTTTGGATGAAGCAGTAGCAGAAGTTGATGAAGAACAACAGCAGCAAAAGTAGATCGATTTAATGGTGGTTGTGGTGATGAAAGTTTATGTTAGGTCCAAGGATCGACGCTGTTAAGATTCCCCCTCGATGATCCCATGATAACATTCAATAAATGAACGTCTACATTGTATTGAGACGGTTTTGATAATCGATTGATTAGAAAGATAATTAAAATACAAGCACAGGACATGAGTTTATAAACTCTCTCTCTCGACTCGATTCTCTCTTGCACTCGCACGTGCTCATGGCACAATTTAGTAACACCTTACATACACACAACTCTCACACCCTATACAACAGTATATGCTATCACTTTGTTCACACTCATGTGATGAAATTCTTGTCAAATCAGGGTAACTCCAAATTAAGTTTTTGTATTTTTATAAACTCCAAAACCAAATGCCTATAAAAATAAAAATAAAACATCACTCAAGAATGAATAAAATAGGAAGGGATCACCAGCTAAATAATGGAAAAGAGATAGGAAAATAGATTAAAATTTAGGGTTCGAAATTACCGAAAAGATACTAAGGAGGTCCATCATTCCATTATGAGTTTGTAAGCATGAACCCATTGCACATCATCCAAGTATAATCACCCACCCCATCAAACAAACACCAAATTAAAATATTTAAAATAAAAATCCGAGAACAAGAAGAGAATTCAGAATCAATAGCATGTAAGAACTCCGCGGCGAGAATAAAGAAAAAAAGGGAAAAAACCAAGGACGCAGTAAGAACATGGAGAGCGTTGGAGAATTTCTTAAAAAAAAAAATCATAAGTCTATATCAATCTTTGAATTGGAATAACGTTATGCTCAGGTGTCTGTTTGGGGCAAAACAAAAGTCAATTTTGAGTGAAATTCGATGAACTGTGTCGTGGAATAAAAATGTCTATTGAATATAGATTACTTCCCCTTCAGAAGAGCAGTATTCAGTTATGTCCAACAGACATAATCCTAATGGACATGTCCATTCAGTTTGAATTTCAATATGTCTGTTGGAGACCAACAGACACCACCAAGAGATGTTACCTTTCAAGTTAATGTCTGTTAGAGATCAACAGATGCCATGAAGGGACATCGTCTCTCTATAAGTACTTCTATTTTGCTGCCAATAATGATATCAAGTTTTCTATCTTTTCTCTTCATTAGTTCTAAGCATCATCAGTAACAAAAGAGTAATTCTAGTTTGTACAAGAAATCACATCTTGTAACAAACAACTCCATTGTATCATGAGAGTATGTCTTCAATTCAACCCTTGTGATCAGTTGGGGGAAAACATACTTAAAAGAAAGCGATTTTTCGTGCCTTGGAGTGATTAATCTAAAACCCAATTCATAACAGAGAGGAAGGAAAAAAGTGGAATCGTAAGAAACAACTCATTAATGGTGTTCAAGCACAACAATAACTTTCTACAATCCTTCGATTTTTACTATTATGTAAGCAAAACAAAAACCCTAATTACTTCCATTTTCCCATGCTCATGTCTACATGATTATACTTCGCTCAAATAAGCCACAATTATAATCAAAGAGAATGTAAAAAAACGGTGAGGATCTTGGAAGAGAAAAGAGGTAATATCGATTTTAGGTTTTTTTTATTAAACAGGATTAGATTTAGATTTAATTAAACGGGATTAGATTTAGTTTTTAATCCCTCCTTACCCCGTTAAATATTGAAGTTCTTTTCTAAGCGAATGTTGAAGCTCTTTTCTACACAAACGGTGACGCTCACCATTCAACGTGGAGCTCATACGAGTTAGGATTTTAAAGGAGTTATATTTTTAATAAGTATTAAAGATGTTAAGTTCTAAGCCAAAAAAAGAAACAAATGGCAAAATAGGACGTTGTATGACGCGAAAATAAAGGTAAACATATTTGCCAAATATAAAAAATAAAAAAAAATTATTTATTAAAAAAATTAATACTCAGTTATGAGTGATTATAATTACAGACAATCACCGCAATCACCGCCTGGTCCTCCGAAAAACATAATTATCCCATTTGAATGGTCTTTACCGGGAAAAATAAGATCATAACAACTAGTTCTTGTATCACGGTTCAGTTGCACCTTTGATGTATCAAAGTCCACAAAATCTCCACGACCGTTAGCGACTTTCATGTTTAGCATACAACACGTATACTTAGAATCAAAAACTGGAGAGTGCCCATGTCCCATCGGCGGAGTGAGTTCCCCCAGATCTGCTCCTGCAACCCCTCCATATCCAATTATAGATGCATTGTTTGCTAAATGAGTAAAGATTTCTTTTGGCCAGTATCCTATCTTTGCTTTGTCTACACCATTGATGAACCACCAGTTTCCACTTTCTGGGTCCTGATGCACTGAAAAATAAAACGTACGCTGACCCCCTCCATAGGTACCAGGATTAATATGTTCTCCAAAAGAGAACTCAGGGTGGACTTGCACAAATCCAGGACAAAGCATGTTGTAACATCCAGTTTCTTTATATCCATCAGCCTACACAATAGTCATACAACAATCAACATTTATATTTTTGGAGTTATTTTTAAGCAAACATATAAATACTTAAATGTAAATAAATAGCATATAACAATCAACTACGAACCGTCCACAAACCAAATACTCGAGCCTCATTGTCACCAAACAACTCAGGATACACCTGAAAGTGTAATCAAAAATCTAATTAAAGAAAAATAGAAATAAATATAGTAAAAGGAAAAAAAAATTATTGTTAAGGATGAGTAACTAAAGCCAATTATCTAATTCTTAAGTTACGAAGAGAGGCGTTACTATGTCATGTAATATTATTATGTTTATGTTTTAGATGAAGAAAATAAATATAAAGATATATTATTTATAAAAAGTTGTGAAGATGACTTACAGCCCATCCAAACTTTATACTATTTAATTCTTCGGCAGGACCATTTTGTATCCAAATTTGACCAGTGCTAAACTTGTTCGGACCCACACTTGGATTTGCTACGGCAATTTTAGCTCTACCTCCATAATATACTGTATCAGCAACAGGTTGAGCTGATACATACTGAAAACAATTGAAAACAAAATAAATTTCTTTTAGTAGGATTTATAAGCGTTAAAAAACTTGTATATATCAAGATAATCTTTAGGATAATGCACGTTATATATAAACGAGGCAGTCATCCGCTTTATATAATTTGGAATCAGTACTAAAAGTAAAATATTTATTTTCCCCCAAATGGCAATGGTTATACAATTTTCATTGATAAAATACAAAAAAAGAAAATTAGTACTTACATGACGACGCTTAATCCAGGTAGAAATTAATTTTGCATTTATCAATTCTTCCTTTGTGGTTCTTCGGATTGGAACAGTTTCTGATGGGCACCCTTCAATTTTAGATCGTACAACATTGGGAACCATATTAGAAATAGGTTCATCGATTTGCTCTTCCTGATTCAAATTTGGTTTCATCTACATATATATCAGTTGTTAAAAATGCATCAGTATACCAAAATTACCTCATTTAACTAGAAACTCTAACAAATGATTTATTCATTGTATACTTAGAGATACAAGATATACCTAGTTGATAAGTATGGATAAATTTTTTCCTATATTTTTTCCTCTTGTCGGAAATTTAGTTTCTTTTTCTTGTTTGGTAACGAACAAAAAAAATTATTTTCTCTTTTTGTGGTTCATAAGAATGCTTACATGATAAGAGTGTTATTTTACTTTTGAAAGATTAAAATACACATACAAATGACATAATTATCTGAAAAATATGTAAACATCATATATAATCTTCATAAAAAGATTGTTAAGTAAAAATGAGATTGTGCGATATAAAAAGGTCCTTTACATTCTTTTTCAAATAAAAAAACATTGAAAATTCAGTTACCTGGATCTTGTGATTTCTAAGCAGTGGATGATCAAAAGCTGGTTGTTTGTAAATGTTTATGCAGTCGTATATGTCACCCAATTTCGTCTGAAGTTATTCACCACAACCAAAAATTAAGAAACAATACACATGAAAAATTATTGAAATATCCAAGAACAAATTCTATACGTTTACTAGATAGGTTGATATTTTTTCGGAGACAAACTAGTTAAATAAAATATATGTTACCTTGATAGATTTCACAGAAGGCTTATTAAGAATTTTAAGTTTTTCTTCCAATTCCATATCCGCTTCGTTCGATACTAGTCGGGTAATTTTTCCTTCTGCTCCATGGTGATTTTCAAGGCTGAGATTCAGAAGTACCAGCACTATTATCAACACGAAAAGACTCTAAAGACTCATTTTCAACTAAATCCATGTACTCCATCTTGGGTTTGAAGCCATATATATACACCAAACGGTAGGGTAATTAAGTTATCAAATATATATAATATATATAAATTTATTGTGAAAGATTTATTATTTTAGTTGTAAAATCAAGAGAAATATTTTGTGTATTAAATTCAGCATATTTTTGGGAAAGATTTTGTATATTAAAAGCATATTTTTTGGAAAGACTTAGTTGTAGTGTTGAAATTTTGATTCTCGCAGATTATGTTAAAATCCTTGTAATAATTATAGTAAAAAAAGTGCATGTAAATATCAAGATGAATACAAATTTTAAAATTTTCATGATATTGTCAGATTTGGGTAGTACTTTTATGATTGTTTGTTAATTGACTGACTCCTATTTGTCTTTTCTTTTCTTTTTTGTAAAGCATAAAGGTGGTTCTGGCTTCGGCATACATGTGTTTGGAGTCTTTGGAGTTTGGACGAGGTGAAAATGTATGGACCTCAACCAATCTATAGATTTGCATCCTATTCCGAGTGAGCAAATTTGTCAGGGCGTACTGTAAAATTCATTCGCTAATGAAGTTGTGGGCACGGTTGATAAAAAGAAGAGGCATGCTTCAAAATAAAAATAAAAAATGTAGCGGCTACAGAATTTATCGTGACTAAATGGTACATACGCAGCCTTTAGTCATGATTTTCTGTAATTGGAATACGGTGGTTATAAATCTTTGCACATGTTAAATTAAGGGTGCACATACCCTATCCATACCCGCCAATCCTACTCTATCTGTCATTTTTTTAACCGTATCCTAGCCTATCCACTATTTGGCGGGTAGGGTGGCGGATGAAGATTTTCTTAACCGCCAATAAACGGGTAGGGTGGCGGGTAAAGCTCGAAATTATCCTACCCTACTGGTCTTCGAGCAATTCCTACTAGGCGTGCACATACCCTACCCATACCCGCCAACTCTACCCGCCAGTTTTTTAATCGTATCCTACCCTATCCATTATTTGGCGGGTAGGGTGACGGGTAAAGATTTTCTTAACCGCCAATAAACGGGTAGGGTGGCGGGTATAGGCCACATCCTACCCACCCTACCCGTTGTGCAGCCCTATGTTAAATTACCTTACCAGATGTCATTTTTGTATTGGAGTGTAATAATTTATCGGTGAAAAGTTTCATATCTTAATAGTACAGTCTAGACTCTTGAGATATATTGCTGTTGGTGGGTTCTTGTCAGGCGAAAACTGTAATTTCGCCTTCCAGAAATACATAGCTATGCTTATGTAACCTATTACAGGGGCTCCTAAGTTTTGATTTTGAGGACTCACAAGATGACAGAAAATCGAGAAGGTTCACAAGATGAAAAAAACCGAGTCATCAAGTAATCTCAAAACTCCTTATCCCGATGATTAGGTTAACTAAATTAACCACTAATGACTAGGTTAACTAAATTAAGCAGTGATAAGATTAGTTTTAAGATTAGATTAATCATTTGATCAATAATTAATATATTAAAATCAAAATCGAAAATTCCATTTCTTTTTTTAGAATTGAAGTTACAGTTAGGAAAACTAACCGCAAATATACGGTTGGGAATTCATAGTTTCCCAACCGTATGCAAAACCAGGATAACTTAAGGTTTGGTTTTCCAACCGTGTACAAAAGTTAGGTAACTCACTTACAGTTGGGAGTTCATATTTTCCCAACCATAAAAATTGTACGATGGAGAAATCAATATTTTCCCACCGTAAATCAATCATACAATATTTTCCCACCGTAAATCTAATTTTTCAAAATCTAGTTTAATGAAATCTAATCTAATTAAAGTTATTACCCGTAACAAAAGGGTACTTTTGTATTTTTGATAATAAATTAGGACCCCATATTCATATTTAGGATAGTTGAACCTAGAGGTGTAAAACGTGTTGGCCCGGCACACGAAGTCGCGTGCTTCACGTGCCATGTGCGGTGCTGTGCTGTGCCGACGGTTTAAGCGTGTTGTGTTGTACCGTGTTTTACTAGTCAAAAGCTAGGCACAGCACAATCCACGGGCGAAGCACGTGCTGTGCCGTGCTGGCACACGTGCTATAAACAATGTGAGATCACTTAATGGTATACATTAAGTCGGACATTATCACGATATCTAAATAGACAACATATAATTTAAAATTATTTCAGAATTATTTCAAGTAAAATTAACAAGTTTATTCAATAAAAAGAAATATCACACCAAATATGAAATTGGATCATTGTCATGTGAATTAATGTTCTAGTCAAGTATATATAGGTAATGACATTATAACAACGATATTGAGATATATATTTTCCAAATATTTAGGTATTGTATGTGTTGTTATAAAAATAAGCTAGCATAAAATGTCAAAAACTAGCTACAATAGTGATTTTTTTGTAAAATATACACAAAATGTGATGTATTATACCTTGTTATATTATGTATTTGTGCATGCTGTGACGTGCTTTCTTAACGTGCTGGGCTTGGCTGGGCCACGTGCTTATTCGTACCGCGTGCTTTACTGTGCTACTGTGCCGATTAGGCTAACCCAGCACAGCCCGAGAAACTAACATGCTGGGCCGTGCTGGGCTCCGATTTTAGCATGCTGTTCTGGGCTTCGATTTTAGTGTGTTGTTCTGGGCTGTGCTCGTGCTGGCACAACCCAATTTACACCTCTAGTTGAACCCATAAGAGCCCTTAGAACCAAGTTCTTGAAGCCCAACGGTCATAGGTGTGTACTCACGGAGTAACAACACTCAAAAACCATTTTCCACGGCATTTAAACTCGATTTCTCATGCAAACAACGCTGTGGGGTATGAAAGCTTTTTAATTGGTCTTAAATTGGCGCGTGACTTGCAAATAACACATATAGAGATCAAAGGTGATTCTCGTCTGTTGCAACAATTGGTAGGGGAGTTCAGAGTTAAAAGAACCCACGCTAGCAGCTTACATATATAAGGAACAACGCCTGATAAAAGAATTCGATAAGGTATCCATCGAACACATAGGAAGACTCTCGTATAGATATGTGAACGTGTTAGCTACGTTGGCCTCGAGTTTGCAGATGCTGGATAGTGATGAGGAGACGATATCGGTAATAAAAATAAAACAGCATCAACATGGTTCGAAGAAATTATCTTTGAAGACGCAAGCTATTGGAGGCGAGCAATCATGGCAGATTTCGAATACAAACCCGAGGACCGCCAATTACCATGTAAGACACTGAGCAAGTACACGGCCATTGATTGGTAGATTAATAGAGTATACTTCATCAATACCAGGGGAATGCCGTGCAAATGCATAAGAAGTGCACCAGAGAAGCTACAAGATATACACGCAAAAACATGTGGCCACGGATCAGACATCCCATTATAGCGGAAAATACAGAAGGCCGGATTCTATTAGACACATATGATCAGCTCCAGAATATTTTCCTACTTGTATTTTATAGAGTAGATGTTATTATATTACACTCCCAGTCTCCCAGATAATTTGGTAGCCCTGTTAAAAATCATGCAAAGGTGTTGCTCTTGTGAACACCATGACAAGTACAATGTACACGTCTTGCAAAGCTACACACCGTGTTGGAATATGTTAAAAGTTAAGGGCCTGTTTGGTATAGTTTTGAAAAACAGTTTTTAAAAATAGTTTTCCACTGTTTTAAAAACATACCCTTTTTTCCTTGTTTTCATTTTCTAAAAATTGCTTGGTAAACTGTTTTTGAAAACAAGGAAAACCAACTAAATCGGATCAAATGTAAAGATTCGTCTAAGAGATAGTGATATTAGCCATGACTCACTTGCAGTCATTCCCCATCTCTTACTTTGTTCTGAAAAGAAGAAAAGAATAAAGAAAAGAAAAAAAGAGAAAACACAGAAAACAATAATTTGTTGTTTTCATTTTTTTGTTTTTAAAAACAAAAAACAGATAGAAAACATTTTCTGAAAATGTCCTTACCAAACGCGTTTTCTCTTGTTTTCTGTTTTCTCTGTTTTTAAAAACAGAAAACTGTTTTTGAAAACTATACCAAACAAGACCTAAGAGTGCATGAAGATATTCGGAAATACCAAGTCTCTGGCTAGTAAATCCAACTTATTCTGTTTAGATAAGTTTCATTAAATCAACACAGTTAGCTTTCTAGGTTTACTTATTTATGTTTATCACAACATTCCTATGGCTTGCATGGGTTAATATAAATCTCTCTCGGTATACGCTGAAGATCCATAACATTTCACCCTTCGGGTTCTCAATGGATGTAGGCGGTGGTATCGGATTCTATTAGCCACATGTATGTCCGATTAGTCGTTAGGCTTACATCTGGAGAAAGGACAAGGTATGGGTGATATACAACAAAAATTAAGAACTTTCACATAGGATTCTTACTCTCTTCATGATTTATTGAAACTTTACGATTCCCACATTCATTTTCCAACATCCGACACCCATAACTAGTACCACCAGCTCGCTATTTCTGCTGCCTTTTCGTGCTGTTCATAGAGGCATTTCAGTAACATCTTGTCTTCCGGTTTTGCTGGTGCTAAAGAATATGACTTGCTTCTAAATTTCTAAAATTCCAACCTTCCCTGCAATCTCATTTTTTAAGCAATCCCACATTAACCATTCAATCATTCATAAGATCAGTAACAATAGCAAAACCATCTTTTCCGTATTTACCGTTAGCAACAGCATCTCCTTGACCTGTTTCCGTTTGTACCGTCAGCAAACCCACTATTTTCCATTGTGAACCAGAAATCCAATGGGTGTTGGTGGTGGAATTGAATTGTATATCAACCTTTTGTTTTTGTATTTCTGGTTATATAAATGGATTTGATTTATCTCACTGATTCTATCACCTTTGTTCCGTTGTTACTCAGGTATAGCTCATTCTCTATCCATATCCACGTCATCCTTCTTCCAATCTTCCTCCATTAGTCTCTGGTTGTCTACTGACCCAAGCAAAAGATGGGAAGAAATGTCCTTCTTTACACCCCTTCCATACTTTTGATTCGTTTAACTATCAGGGAGAGCTTGAAAAGCGATTGTTTGTGCTCAACTATTTGTACCGAGTCATTATCTTTTCCATTTAAGGTTATTAAATCCATTAATGGCTATTTGCAGGAGAAGGTGCTTCGACCAACACAATATTTATCATTCTTTAAGAGCAACGATAGCAGTATCAACGTAGATGCTTGAAATAAATCAAAAGAGGTGCAGATGATCAGGAACACATTATCCTAAAGGTACTGATAAACTCACTAATTGTATTATGCTTTATTTATTTGTGTTTTATTGCATTTGGGTCTTCTATAAGATTCATTAATTAATGGTAATTTTTGCATTAAGCTTAGACTTTTCGTCAACTCGTTTCATTTATGGAGAGCATTAATACACAAAGATAAAATTTTCTGACAGCATAGAGTAAAGTACCCTGCACCTATACAACCCATCATATTTCAGCTGCATCTACCTTTGATTAGTCTTGCAAAAATATTTTTTTTTTCACTTTCATGGAAACCAACCACAATCACTTGAGTTTAGCTACGAGGGAAATCTTCGTTTAAGAACGCGTATATTGACGAAATAATGAACCTTGGATTGACTAATAAGTATTAAGTCCAAATAAAGGATATGACCAGTTATGTGCAAAGGTAAATGTTGTTTTACTTTCCTCAGTTTCTTGGTGATAGCATCGTCACTAAACCAAAATCAGGATTTTGTAACAGTGCAACCTGTCACAGTTTATTATTCAGTCACAGATACATCTGTGATAAGTCCTGCAACAGTTATAAATGTTATTAAATTTTGTATTCGTGAAAATAATTAGGAATATTAAATTCTTTTATTAGTCACAATAATATTTGTTGACAATTTTACAGACAATCACAATTATAATTCAAAGTGATGAATCCACCCAAACATTTCACAACATCTAAAACAACCCCAAAGTTATAACACTTTGAATTTTACTTGTCACTAATTTTCCCACTTTGTACAAACAAACAATTATATTTCATTTCTATAAATCAAAATACATTTTTCGTTTTCTTTTTAATTTTCTTAATATTAGAAAACAAGATCAAGACCAAGTCAACAAGTCATGACTTTATAGAAATTTGACTTTGACATATCTGCTTCTTCCGAAGACAGTGAAATTACCAGATTACCCTTATCGGAATAAGTGAAATAAAAATTCCGAAGATTGTGAAAATGACCAGACTACCCTTATTGGAAATAAATAAAGTAAATATTACAGACTGTTAAAATGACCATATTATCCTTAATGGAAAAAAGTACAACAAAATATTATGCAGACTGTGAAAATGACCAGACTACCCTTATCAGAAATAAGTGAAGTAAATATTACAGACAGTGAAAATGACCATATTACCCTTAATGGAAATTAGTGCAATAAATATTATGGAAACTGTGAAAATGAACAGACTACCCTTATCAGAAATAAGTAAAGTAAATATTACAGACTGTGAAAATAACCATACAACCCTTATAAGAAATAGGTAAAGAAAATGTTACAGACTGTGAAAATGACCATTTTACTCTTACAAGAAATAAGTGCAATAAATATTATAGAGACTGTGAAAATGACCAAACTACCCTTATCGGAAATATTACACATTTTGAAAACGACCATATTACCTTTACTGTGAAAATGACCATATTACCCTTACTAGAAATAAGTGTAATAAATATCATGGAGACTATGAAAATGACTATATTACCCTTACAAGAAATAAGTGCAATAAATATCATGGAGACTATGAAAATGACCAAACTACCCTTATAAGAAATAAGTAAGGTAAATATTACATACTAAGATGACTATGTTACCCTTACTGGAAATAAGTGTAATAAATATTCTGGAGACTATGAAAATGACCAGACTACCCTTATCAGAAATAAGTAAAGTAAAATACTATAGACTGTGAAAGTGACCATATTACCTTAACTGGAAATAAATGCAATAAAAATCATGGAGACTATGAAAATGACCAAACTACCCTTATCAAAAATAAATAAAGTAAATATTACAGACTGAAAGTGACCATATTACCCTTAATGGAAATAAGTGCATTAAATATCATGGAGATTATGAAAATTACCAAACTATCTTTATCAAAAATAAGTAAAGTAAATATTACAGACTATGAAAATGACCACTTTACCCTTATTGGAAACATATGCAATAAATATTATGGAGATAGTGAAAATGACCAGACTACCCTTAATTGAAATAAGTAAAGTAAATATTACAGACTGTGAAAATGACTATATTATCCTTACTGGAAATTAGTGTAATAAATATTATTGAGAGTGTGAAAATGACCAGACGACCCTTATTAAAAACAAGTAAAGTTAATATCTCAGACTGTGAAAATGACTATTTTACCCTTACTAGAAATTAACGCAATAAACATCATGGAGACTATAAAATGACCAAACTGCCCTTGTCAAAAATAACTCAAGTAAATATCATAGTCTGTGAAAATGACCATTTTACCTTTACTGGAAATAAGATTAATAAATGTAATAAAGACTGTGAAAATGACCAAACTACCCTTATCGAAAATAAGTAAAGTAAATATTACAAACTATGAAAATGACCACATTACCCTTAATGGAAATTAGTATGATAAATATTATGGAGACTGTCAAAATGACCAGACTATCCTTATAGGAAATGAGTAAAGTGAATATTATAGACAGTGAAAATGACCATACTACCCTTACTGGAAATAAGTGCAATAAATATCATGAAGACTATGAAGATGACCAAACTACCCTTATCAAAAATAAGTAAAGTAAATATTACATACTATGAAAATGACTATTTTACCCTTACTGTAAATAAGTGTAATAAATATTCTGGAGACTATGAAAATGACCAGATTACCCTTATCAGAAATAAGTAAAGTAAATATTACAGACTATGAAAATGACCATATTACCCTTATCACAGTCTCCATTACATTTATTAACCTTATTTCCAGTAAGGGTAAAATGGTCATTTTCACAGACTATAATATTTACTTGACTTATTTTTGATAAGGAAGTTTGGTCATTTTATAGTCTCCATAATGTTTATTGCACTAATTTCCAATAAGGATAGTTTGGTCATTTTCACAATCTATAATATTTACTTTACTTATTTTTGATAAGGGTAGTTTGGTCATTTTCACTGTGTCTGTGATATTTATCAACTTATTCCTAGTAAGGGTAATATGGTCATTTTCATAATCTGTAATATTAACTTTACTAATTTCCGATAAGGGTAATATGGTCATTTTAACTGTCTCCATGATATTTATTGCACTAATTCCTAGTAAGGGTAATATGGTCATTTTCAATGTCTGTGTGATATTTATTGCACTTATTTCTAGTAAGGGTAATATGGTCATTTTCACAATCTGTAATATTTATTTCACTTATTTTCCGATAAGGGTAGTATGGTCATTTTCACTATCCCCATGATATTTATTGCTAATTCCTAATAAGGGTAATATGGTCATGTTGACAGTATGTGTGATATTTATTGTACTTATTTCTAGTAAGGGTAATATGGCCATTTTCACAATCTGTAATATTTATTTCAATTATTTCCGATAAGGGTAGTACGATCATTTTCACTATCTCCATGATATTTATTTGCACTAATTTCTAGTAAGGGTAATTTGGTCATTTTCACTGTTTGTACTATTTATTTTACTTATTTCCGATAAGGGTAATATGGTCATTTTCTTAATCTGTAATATTACTTTACTTATTTCCGATAAGGGTAGTCTGGTCATTTTCATTCTAGTAATCTTTGAATCTGTGATGTTCAATTCTGATGTTACAGGTTAATAGAGTTAAAAACTCAGGTCTAACTCTAGTATCTGATGTTCATCCGAATCAGAAAACTCAGTTCTAACTCTGGTAATCTTTGAACTTGGGTTGTTCAAATCTGATAAATTTCATTTTCAGTTCACCCGAATGAGAAACTCAGGTCTAACTCTAGTAATCTTGGAACATGGGATGTTCAAATCTGATAAATTTCATGTTCAGTTTACCCGAATGAGAAACTCAGGTCCAACTCTAGTAATCTTTGAACCCGGGATGCTTAAATCTGATAAATTTCATCTTCAGTTCATCTGAATCAGAAAATCAGGTCTAACTCTAGTAATCTGATATATTTCATCTTCAGTTCATTTGAACGAGAAACTCAGGTCTAACTCTAGCAATCATTGAACCTGTGATGTTCGAATCTGATATATTTCATCTTCAGTTCATCTGAACAAGAAACTCGGGTCTAACTCTAATAATGTTTGAACTGTGATGTTCGAAGGTTTCTTTTTATTTAAAACTCGGGTCTAACTCCCATTTGGATTTTTTTTTTATTTTAGCCGGGGACTGTCCCCCATCAAGGTTTCTTTTTATTTCTTACAGGAAACTGTCCCCCGTAAAGTTTCAAAAAAACTATTAAACAGGGGACGGTCCCGCGTTTAATCCTTATTTTATATTTATCCACAGTGGCTAAGTTGGTCTCAGACAACCCATATCCTTTGCTCTAATCTCTTTTTCTTTCTCCTCCGCCTCTCATCCTCTCACTGCTCGCTTCAAGAACTTGAAACCCTGATTCATATCATCTTCTACTATTTTTGTTTTATCCCTTGTTTGCATCGGCTGGTAGAGTTTGTCTATGATCTGATTGTTACTTATACTGGGAACCTAAATCTGCTTTCGAAGTTTAAATCTATGAGTATTATTTGTCTCGAAATCAAGATCGAGAACAAAACCCTAATCTTAATTTCTTAGTCTTTTATCTCCAGATTTTTCATTACTGATTTTTTATATTTTCAATAATTTTGATTTGAGATCTTCCCTCTGTGATGAACTATACATAATTAAGTTTCAGCCTTGTCTGAATAAACATTTATGTTGAAATCTAGCATTTGTTCTGAGGGTGAATGAATAGAATCATGTACTGATTGATTGATTGATTTTTATTTGTTTGGTGTTCAAAGTTTTACTTGTTCTTATTGTAATGCTCAATTTTTATCTGTGTAACTTCTTTTGATTGAGTTTGCACACCACCTTCTTTTCCACAATGTCGTTGCTTTAGTTTTTGTTTGGATATGATTTTATGAATGGAAGGTTTCAGATTTAATGAGTTAACATTGGGGTTTATTTTCTTAATTTTCTTAGTTTGTTCTGTCAAATTTAGGGATAACAGTTTTCCTTTCAAATGGTTGGGAAATTGGGGTTTGTCTGCTATTTTTGATTGAAGTCTTAATTTTGGGTTTCTTAGTCATTTTTCGGATTTAAGTCTTATTTATTTATGGAAGTGATAGCTAGAGTTTACTGTAATAACATGGGACTTTGATATTGGTTCAGGTTTCAACTTCTGCAGCAGAGGGTTTACTGTCAATATTGAGTTGATGTTATTAATGGAAGTAGCTTTTAGCTTTAATTGGTCTAATTTTTCTTCTGCAGTTTGGCTTCGGTGGATAAGGCAATCGAGGTGTGGAAACAAGAGACAATCTTGAACAAAATACCAACAAAATTGCCCATGAGGTGTTAGACAAGAAGCCTGAAAGAGTATAGAAGGGTTAAAATTTTGTATTCTATTCTTTACTTTCTTCATTAATGGTAGGGCTGGACAATATTTGTGTTTTCAATTAGACCATCTGATTTCAGATATTTTGATCTTATCCTTGCAATGGATATGCAAAACAAAGGTAAATTAATAGTAGAGATGACTATTACTGAGTAGATTATTATAAATTAGTGGTTAAATTTAGCTTTTGTCTTATCTGGTTATGTCTTGATGATTTCAATTACTAGATGATATAATGGGTGCAGTTGAGAGGTGGAAATTTAAAGAGACTCTTCCTGATGATGCTCATAAGAAGGTTATATTTGGAACTCCTATAAATTTTGTATCTGAATTCAATTTTTAGTTTTAGGCTTGACTTGAATGTCACTGACTAGAAAAATGTGTATTCGTTCATGTTGTTGGTGTTGCAGGTTAAGTTAATGTGCTCATACCACAAGAAGCATAATGAGAAAGAAGTACCATACCCTTAGTATGGTGGACTACAAGGTTTTGAGAAGGTAAATTTTTTGAATTTGGATTCGTGTTTGACTGATCTTTGGATTGTAGTTTTCAGTGCTTATATGACTGATCTTTGGAGACAATCTTGAACAAAAGACCAACATAACTGCACATTAAGTGTTAAAGAAAAAGCCCGAATGAATAGAAAAAGGGTCAAATTCTTATTATATTCTTTACTTCAGTAATGGTAGAGATGCTATGTTGATGTTGCATGATAATCTTGCAGGCTGTAGTTCTTTAGTCTTGGGACTTGTTGGTTTTAACTTTCTTATGTTATTTTGCTTAATTTGTTTTGAGAAAAAAGTATTATTCTTTGTGTATTATGTACGGTGCTCAACTGTCTGTACATATACAGACCGTTTGTAGGACAGTTTCTACCAATAAAAGTAGTAGTACTGTTTATATCTGTAGTAGCAATTGTAGGACAGTTTGTACCAGTTGCAGGAGTAGTTTTAGTGTGCGTATGGGTGGTAGGAATTGTAGGACAGCTTGTACCTGTATTAGGAACAGTATCAACAGTAGGAGCTAGGGTGACTTGTATCGGTACAATTGTTACTGCATATGTAAATTTAAGCTTGTCTTTAGGGGTTAGTAAACATGGACTATCTGTTCTTTGTGCTAACACTAGGAGGGAAAAGGTGTGTTCTTTATTGTCTCTCTCTTTTATGGGACTCTCTGTCACTACAAAACAGATGGCTTCTAGGGACGATCTAATTCTAAACACCGTCCCCAGAAATCTTTACTGGAGACAGTTGGTTTTGAAATGTTCCTAGTAATGGTTATGATGTTCTTGGAGATTGGCATGTTAATTCTTGCTCAACCATATATTTTCATGGGACGTATGTGTAGGTTGAGTTCAACAATTTTGTCGAAATATCTTTGACCGCAGTAATAAACCGACAGACAGCGCCTCGCTGGCACTGAGTTACAACTAGTTTGTGTTAGTGGCTGCATTTCCGAATAGAAGACGTTGTGCTGGGTATTATTTGTAGGTGAAATAATTAAAGAAAATCTTATCACTTGCTGGCTCTTAGATATTGTTTGTTATGATTAGATATTATGAATGTTTCCTATATGCCCATGGTTTTGGTGGAAATAAAATTACATAATTTTTAATCATCTCAAAGCTGATGTATGTAAATTTCAAACGTACCAACCGAATATGATTCTATTTTAATTGTCTTGTAGATGTCAAACAATCCATTTCCACTAAGCCTAAAAAATGGAGGACATGGGGTATTGTGCATTATTCACTTTTAACCTCTTCTATTTTGCTAATCTTTTTTTTACGGCTTAAAAAGTTACACAATATGCTTATAATCTTTGAACAATAGTAATCCTGCTTGCCAGAAATACAATAGCTGAACTGGTATGGTTTGATAATGATGTTCAAGTTAATGACTTAACTAAGATAGTGAATTAACTAGAAGTTATGGCCGTAGAACTCATTTGTCATTTAGCAATTTTAAACAAAAAACTGCAATGTCTAATCCTCAATCTAAGTTTTACATTTATGTTACCTAGTATTTTTTTTTTCAGCTGTCATATTTGTATAAGTTGCAAGAAGTGTAAGTTTTGTAGCTAATGAACTCTGTCAATTTGCAAGATGATCAAATGTGACAGCATGCTGGTCTACCTAGTATTTACATAACTATTTTCTATAGAGGAGTGTATTTCCTTGTTAAAATTTGACATTTAGTTTGCGTTTGCAGGGTGAAAGTCTAGGATCTTTGCCGGACGTTGATGACCTTGCAAATACTTTGAAGGTTAGTTTTCTGAAGTCATGCCAGTTCTGGAAAATGTGATAAAATTTTTCTTGCATAATCCAGTAGTGTAAGCATTTCATCTACTGCCTATCCTACAATTTGTAAAAGTATTTTCTTTATTGAACGGTAGTTTTACTTGAGGCAATTCATATGGCCGATAATTCATATGAGCTTCAAATTGAGAGTATGTCGATCACCTTAGGATGGGATTTAAGGTTGGTGTGGAAACACTTGTCTCGACCACTCACAAGTGATTGACCTACTTGCATTTAAGATACTTGTAAATCCCATATCTTCTATAACTATCGCTAAATACTGCATATCGTAGTGAATGATATTAACCTTAAAATGCATGTTTGTGGTTTATAAAAATGGGTATACAAAGGAGGTAAAATGTTAGAACAACTTTGAGCCAACATCCTCTTTGTGTGTATACTAGACTTATGAATGCTACATATAATGAGTGATAATAGTTTAACACACCGCATTGACAATTTTCTGGACATGCGCATGTATGTTTGTGATTGATGAAAATGTGTTAAAAGAGTCCACATCCTCTGTGTAAACCCTATGTTTGGTTCTCTGTTGTACAATAAGTGCCGAAACTAAATATTACAGCCTTGTAGACTTGTTTGGGTCATGCAAGGCCATGTTGATGTAGGTCCCATTTATTAAAAGACAAGGGCGACTTTTGTTGCTTTAGTTTTTTCCTGTTGATTTGTATTTCCAATACCAAAATCTGTGGTACTGGTTATTCTTCACTACTTACGTGGCTGTGGTTCTAAGCAGTCTTTAACCACTGCTGTATAACCAGTGTCTTTATATATATATGTTGTCTTAGTTTCAACTTGGTCAATGTTCTCTTATAAACTTTTAAACCATGTTTTTTTCAGTATAGCTGTCCTTATTCTGAAGCATTTTTTTGTCTGTTTTGCCTAATAGCAGATCCGTCAGCGAGCCAGTGAGACCAGGAGTCGTCGGTGATAGGGGAGGTTCTTTTTCTTGGCCTGTAATTTAGTAGTATTACAGGACTGTAAATTGGAAGTCCAGGTCCATGAAAATGATCTAGGCTACCCATTTTTTTTTATTGTAACTGAAAGAATTGTCACGGAGATAACTGTGACAAGAATTGTGAAGTAAGCGTACGATGGAGTTGGTATAATTTTTTCAAGAAGTCATGGTAACTAAATTTAAGCTCGATTGTAATTGGGTACCGAATAAGACAAAGAAAAGTAAAGAGGAACCAAGGAAGATTTTATCAAAGAGAGTTCCATGGGAAACTATTGTCGTGTGATATGCGAAGAAAGGCGACTCCACCGAGTTTGTGGATGCTGCAAATGCAAGGGAATATTTTCTAATTACCATTCTTTTGTGCTGTAAATTTTGTAAACCCGATAGAAAAGTTGTAGAATCATTAGACAAAATAGACAGCAGCTCATTAATTTTGTAAACGAGTATTGGTATTTTGGTTAAGTTAGCCAATCAATGGATAGCAATGTAATTTAGACACGGTTCGGTACCAACCAGGTCCAGAACGAACCTGTCCAACTCCGTTCGTCAAAAAAATTATATATATATACACACACAAATAAATAGTTGGACCTCCCATATAGTGTGAGCATACACAAAAATCACAATGTTGTGAAATCACCCACAGTTGCTTGAATACTAGGAATTACTCTAGATAGACGAGTCGATCCTAGTAGAGTTTCAACATAAGTTGGACTTGGCATTTTCCTGCATGGATGTATTAAAGTAAGCACAAAAAACTTGTTCGGTGCTTTGAGCTTTGATCAAGTGTTGGCAACTTAAGTTAGGTGGTCATTTGGTTGTAGACCTTACGAGTTATGAGACGGTCTCTTTGTGAATGGAAAGTGCTTGTAGTGGTGCCAGCTAGTTGTTAACGTTAACATGGAATGCGACATCCTATTTTATTTAACCCTTTGCTAGGGCCATGCGCTCTCCTTTGGTTGATATTTCATTTCATTTTAGGATGCACGTGTTCCAGCAACACAAAACATAACTCTTATACAGTATCTTTTATCCTAATCCATAATGTTTTGGAAGAATTTTTGGTGTTTCATGGTGATGGATATATTTATTCCTTGATTTCAACCGTTGTTGCGCCACAGTTATGCCATGATGGAACTCATAATTTTTTTATGCCATAAACACAAAAATAATCATATCATTCTTAACGGTGTGTAGTGTACGTGGCATTGTTCTGCTTAATAAAATGCAGTTGTTCGTCCCTTCAATTAATTAATTTGATTTGCATCTAAGTAAGCAAATCTTAACACCTAGTAAGACCTTTCCGATGCTTTAAACTCTTCCGTTTGTCGTTATCCAGGGTTCTCTAAAGGTCCTTGCTGCTGGTATAGATGCAAATTTTACTGTTAAGTCCAGCTATCCAAGGCGTCAGATGGAGATGGTAATTTCGCTGAGTTTAATGGACAACACTACAAATTGAAAATTTACATGAAAGACTAGAAATATCCATATTTTTTTGTTCTGCATGGTATGGAAAGTGACACTTTATTTGTTTTACTTAATCAAATAATGTCCAGGTCCTTGATAATCATCCTTGACAGGAGGTTATTTACTGTTATTGTGGCTGCTAGCTGTTGCTAATGATGTTCTCGTTGTTGATTCAATGAACCGGTACTAGCTAGCAGTTCTACACTAAGCCATCTCTTGATTAAACTGATTTAGATTTTGGCGTATTATCCTTCTTATGCTTATAAATAAAAATGTTGCTTCCAGGAAGAAAAGAAAAGAAAAATAAATGTTTTGTTCCTACGGTCATTGTCAATAAACAGTAAATAAAATCAATCAAAAACCAACACTCACATGAATACCCTTGGAACTATTAGGAAGTTACTTATTGGCCCCACCTTTGAAAACACTTCAGTTTTTACATGTTTTTATGGGTGGACTGCAGAGAATTTCCTGATTAGTAAATGGTTGTTTAGGGTACACTAAGCCTTGCATTTTCAGGGACCACTCAAAAGGAATTAAGGGTCAATAATAAGACAAAATAAGGTTCATCCTTTATCAAAAACTTCCGATTATATAATGGTCCCAAAATAAGTTATTGAATTTTTTTTTGAATTTTCAAATTTTAGTCTATCATAATCGGTAATTAATTGTGTTCATTATTTACCAATTGTGTTTAATTTTTAGTACAAAAAAATTAAATTTTTTGAATCATGAATAATCGGTAGATAACAATTATTTATCTACCGGTTCTAGTTGATGTTGATCGTTTCTTAATAACATCATCCATAATCGGTAGGTAAAATATATTATTATCAACCGATTACGTTTCTGCTACTGTAAATCCAAGAACATCAACCATAATAGGGAGATAAAATAGATTGTTATCTACCGATTATGTTTCTGCTGCTGCAAATCCAAGAAATTTTCTGATCAAATTTCTGACTTCAAGTAATCAGATCAGATAAAAAATAACTACCAAATTGTTGGAGGGCAATTTTGTCATTACGATTTTTTTTGATAAGGGGTGAACTCTGTTTAGGTTTGGATGACCCTATTTTATCTTATTGTTGGCCCCTAATTTCTTTTGAGTGGCCCCTAAAAATGCAAGGCTAATAAGATTATTATCTGAACAGCTTTTGCGGATGTGGTGGGATTTTAATGCAATGAGAATTAAGTGTGAATAAGAGATGTTGGTAAAATTAGTGGAAATCATTGTAATTAGAAGAAATCAGGGAGTGAGAATTAATTTCGTTATTTATGAGGCCAATACTATTATATTCATATGGTGGAGAAAGTCTAGCATGAGAGAGGATGATTGGTCTGTTGGTAGTGTTAATGAACTATATGGTATGATGAAGTTGGATTATTGTAACAAGACTTATTTGTTATTTTAAGGTATGATTGTATCAATCAGCATTTTGAGATATATAGAGTCTCTGTTTAGCTCTTTTATAAATTGATTTCATGTACTAGTTAATCTAATTACGAACTAATTATTAGTCTCTTTTATAAATGATCCAAGGGTTTGATTTTGGAGCCAACCATAACTCATTACTTCACAGCTCCAACAATGAAGTTGGATAAACAACAACTCCCTGTAGATCAGTTTAAATATATCTTTTTCGAATTAAAAAGAGAAGAGACGGCAACCAGATTAAACCGCACAGAAAAGGCAGTATGACAATTACAATATTTGTTCAAAGAGGTACAATTAAAACACCATATTAACGCACATACACCACCGTTGTCATGCATGCCTACACCTAAAGGTCCCAAACAAGAAGAAACAGATCAGATGTTTCTAACATTAAACAAAAGTACAGGGCGAACATTAGAAAAGTACTAACATCACTACACGTGTTAATAAATATTTCAAAGACAGGATTTCACCAAACTTTTTGGTATTATTATTTATTTTTTTTTATCGGTAAATAAGGGTTTTATTAAAGAGGGTAGAAACCAACTGCATGTTGATACAATTTATAGATTTCCGACTAGGAAGGGATACAAAAATCATTCCAAAACTAAAAACTGCAAAAACCGGCGTGATACTAAATAGAAAAATTCTTAAACACACACATATCACTTTAGGGTGGTTCGAAAACCACTCTCTCCCACTTTATCATGAATTCTTTAAGAGAGGAGTTCTGGAATTCCGGTTGGAGGTAAAGCCAGTAAGCAATTGTATGTTTTATCTTCTGTATAATCTTTGCAATTATGAGCGTCTTGTTGTTGAAAACTCTACGGTTCCGTTCCTTCCACAAGGACCAAAGAATGGCAGCAGGTAAAGCTTTAATCACTAGATTTTTTCTTGACTTACTTGAAGGGCATGGCCATGAGCTTATCGCAACATCTATCGTGGAAGGACAGGGACGGGAAACAATCCAATTTTCAGACATTTTCTTGAACACTTGACATTTTCTGTTGGTCGTACTTTAATAATACCGATGAGTTGGTGGAATTACGAGAGTGTTGCCACTTTTCACGTGTAGCGTCGTGACCCGTACAGGATACGGTGTAAGATATAAGTTTATAGTTCTTACTAGCTAATAAATTATGGATATCGAGGGTTCATACATCGGAAAACAGAAATCAAAGAAGACAATGTTTAAAGTGGTTCGGCACTAACGCCTACGTCCACTGATAAAACCCCGAAGGGTGAATTTGATTGATCTCCAGAGTTTGATAATTCTGGGATAACTTTACATTTACATTCACGCTCTTATTTATAGTGTGATATGACTAAAACTAAGAAGATAATACCTTAACTAAAATATCTTGACTAGGTAAATATTTAGGAAAATATAAAGATTACATTTAATAATTTTGATCTTGTAATCTGTAATTATCTTCTAATATCTTCTCATCATGGACATTGCACGGACACCTCGGTATCTTTTCTTCACGTACGGTTACCTTGATATCTTGTATATGGGGAATATATTTCAACACCCCCCCTCAAGTTAAACACGGAAATGTTTTGAAGTGTTTAACTTGAACCATCTCAATAAAATGTCTTGTAGCTTGAACTTTGATTGTTGACCATGGCATTTGATCTTCGATGACAGACCACGATAGTTGAATAAAGGAAAGTCGCGATAGCAGAAGCAACAAAATGATTAACTGCAGAGTATATATGTAGGTCTTTTACGGAGAATTGGCTTGATTGGCCAATGGACTTGATTGTTAATTACTAATCATACGAGAAATTCATGTTGAGAAACATTAATGGACTTCGAAGAGACTCCTATAAAGTGAACACAAAATGGTAAAACAACCCATTTGGAAAGATTCAGAAGCTAATATGAACCGATCTTGATTGGAGACGCATAATAATTTTGGAAACATCCCAGCACAATAATTCTGGAGAGTAAATGAGTTTCTAAAATACCAAAAAGAAAAAAAAAAGGTCTAGACAGTGAAACAGAAAGATAATTGATTTCGATCTGCAAATAAAATCAATTGCGGAATATGCGACTTAATTGATTTGACAACAAGATAGTTAACATATCCATAGGGATATCCAACAGTGGAATTTGAATATCATTGGTTCTGAAAAAGTGTAAAGATGAACACAATGATTGATATTTTGTTGATGTTAAAATAAGATCTTGGATAAAGATCTAAAAGAGATATATTATATCATCGACCAGACGATAGCGATTTCGATCTTGGTGTTAGATCCATATAGTGACTAATGGATTCTAAATTGTGAAAAAAAAATATTCCAAACGATATTGGTGAATATTTTCATAAGAAATGAGATATTCTCGAAAATGGAATGATATTTCGGAATCAGATGAATATTTCTCAGAAAATATGGAAAGAGTTGAGACGTGATACATACATCTTTTATTTAAGGAATATTGGCTCATAAAATCAGAGCAAGCAACGAATTGTAAGATTTTGGAGATCCTGGATAATGATCAAAATGTAGATACATTAGATGAGTTTTCGTGACTGAAAACTGATTTCAAAAGATTTTAAAGAAACCCATGATAAATGGATCGTGAGTTAATGAATCAACCCTTAATATATCCCAAAAAAATATGGGACAAGAGCATGATAGATTGATAGAGTCGTGGTTGATAACAACCAGTAACAAAATATTAAAAAAAAAGGTTTGACAACCGGTAACAACCAAAAATACCAAAAATAACTCATTTGACTTAATGGATTCCCATTAGTCACGGTCATAGATGAGAGCCAATATTAATGTGTGGTTGAATAATTTATAACACCACAAATAGAAAGAATATTATCGAAAATAAATAAAGATTTCTGGCGTGATATTGACCAGAAGTATGAAAATAGGAGATGAATATTATAAAACCCACGAATCTTATATACAAAAAAAGACGTGAACACTATACCATGTCTTTAATGTTTGATGATTTAAGAACAGAAAGAGCATTGATTAGTTTAGATGTAAACAAACTGTAAATAATGAAACAAATCCTCTTCAAAAGTTTGATACCCAATTCTGATAACATGGAAAATAAATTTTTGAACTTCCCCGTGATTTTAAAATACTAACCCTAAGAAATCTGGGAAGCAGTGAAAATATCAAGCACCATGTAAACATCAAACTCAAAACAAAAAAGATGCTTAGATGCGAAAAACGAAGATTTTAATTTTGTAGCGGAAGCGATTCGAGCGGATCTCCCCGCTCTGATACCATAATAAATTATGGGTATCGAGGGTTCATATATCGAAAAGCAGAAATCAAATAAGACAATGTTTAAAGTGGTTCGGCACTAACGCCTACGTCCACTGATAGAAACCCGAAGGGTGAATATGATTGATCTCCAGAGTTTGATAATTCTGGGATAACTTTACATTTACATTCACGCTCTTATTTATAGTGTATATGACTAAACCTAAGAAGATAATACCTCAACTAAAATATCTTGACTAGGTAAATATTTAGGAAAATATAAAGATTACATTTAATAATTTTGATCTTGTAATCTGTAATTATTTTCTAATATCTTCTCTTCATGGACATTGCACGGACACCTTGGTATCTTCTCTTCACGTACGGTTACCTTGATATCTTGTATATGAGGAATGTATTTCAACACTAGCCGCTCTTCTTGACGGTCTGTATGGCTCACACATACTCCTACTGCAGGGATCTAAACCTCACTTAGATGTTATTTTGATGCGAATTAAGTTTATAGAGTACTAAAGTTTTGACTAGAGAAATGAAAACGGTATAAAAGTAAAAAACGATGGACATATGGGGATTAATTACCATTCATTCCTGTAATAAGGAGATTCATGGAACATTGCCTTCCTTCTCTGGTACTGCTGTATGGATTTTCTATTGTGTAAATGGTCCCCTGTCAAATATTCAATACCACTCCCCAATGCTGATGTTGATTCCTTTTATTCCTAAAAAAGCGATGTCCATATGGGGATTAATTAGCACTTTATGTAGAAAGGGAAACAAGAAGCCATTTGCCTTTGAATTAGTTGAGATATATAATCCGTGGTTTGATTTTGACAGGGGTCTGTGGGAAGTTCCAAACTACTACCACCTTGGTGACTTGTTGAAGTTTGCATTCAGTTGGTCGGATGTGTTATCAAAATGGCAAAGGGAACTTCAAAAGCAAAGAAAGATGGTTACATTATTATTACTTATCTTAGCATGCCAATTTTTTATTTTTTTTCCGAAGAAAAGGATATATTAAAAGAGAGAAGAATCAAGGATCACTTCAAGGTTAATACAATACAGATTACATATACAATAGAGTATCCCAATTACTCCAAATTAAATTAGGGTAGATATACTTAAAAGTATCACTATCACAAGACCATAAGACTACCAATTGCTTAACCAAATCAATAGTTTTTTGGACACTCTTGTAACGACCTCCAAAAACTCTTCAGTTCCTCTCCCTCCATAAAATCCAACAAATTGCATAATGTAGGATTTCCCAAACATCCTTGCCTCTCCCTTGCAACACATTATTAGACCATGCTTCAAACAATAATTTTTTCACGCCAATTGGATCCCATATGGGTAGTACTTAAGTGTGGGATCATATTTTGCTTAGAATGGAACACAAGCTGGCTTCGTGGAAGAAAAGGAAATTAAATAAAGCAGGTAGGTTAATTCTTATCTATATGGTGGCAATTGACAATTGATGATATTCCTCGCGGACATTCACATGGTAAATCCTCAAATAAAGTCATGAAAATTGGTTATTTGTTTAACATCCACAAGACCGAAATGTATAGTTGAAGAAAATGGCGCAAGACCTTTTCTTTTTTTTTTTCTTTCTTTTTTTGACATGTATGGTGCAAGACTCTTAACTAATGGATCGTGTTGTGGTCAAAAATCAGTTTGTAAATTTGTTTGAACGATACTTTGAGTTTGTGCCTGAAAAGAAATGAAAAATTAAGTTGCATAAAACTTTCAAAACAAGTTTCTCGATAGAAATTTGAGGAGTGTCTCCATACCACTAAAAATGCGCTAAAGTTAGCTTGCCTGTACTTAGACGATGCTCTGCATGTTCTTATCAGTTCAAGCATAAAGTATGTTCCTACTGTATAAGATTGTTAATAGGGGTACCAGTCGCAAAGTTTATCACAAATTTTAACTCGGTATGGTCGGAGACTAACATGATTCTCAAAATCCTAGTAAAATTTAACACATGTAAACGGGGGGTTACTCTTTTTTTCTATTGGTGTTTACAGATCCACCAAACATGCAATTTCTTTTGTAAATCTAGAATCCACCAAAAAAAAAATTCCCTCCAAATGGTCACAAAAATGGATCATGCCATAACCAGAACTAAGCATTTAGCCCCACAGAAAGTGGGAGGCTGAAAATTGAAGCATAAATCAAAAAGTGAGCTTGGGAAGAGTCTTCATTTTCATGGTTTGTGAAGAATTTTTGTATATTTAAATAGAAGATAGCACTTCTAGAGTTTAGCCAAGTACACAATTTTCAAATCATCTTTATACCATCTTTTTACCACCACGTTATACCTCCGGTTAGTGGTACAATCTGATCATTTTTTATATTGTTTTGAAGCATTGACCTTTTCGTGTTTGCCGTAGCAACTAACAACACTTGCCAAAACAGTGACATGTTTTCAAGCCTAGATTGACCTGGTTAAAAGCACATGCCATCATCTAGAGCATGCACAAGGATCAAATATAGGTAAGGCAGGAAGGGGAGCCAAAGACATTAAAAGAAAATATCATCCACCCCAACATATCACTACAGATGATGATTAACTCAAGTGACAACATTTTAATCCACCGTTGATCCACATTCCACACCAATTGCACACAAGATATATTCTCATTTATATAACGAGGAATAACACGAAAAAGGGAAGATGACGAATTAGAGAGTGGGTACACATGTCACTCGTGAACTGCTTATGTCCCATCTAACTATGAAAGTTCTTCTGAACTGAAGGCGACAGACTCTTCCTCTATGTACTTAATAACTGAACTATAAAAGTATCCTCCACGTGATAAATTTTACACATTTTTTTTAATATACTCCGTATATTTTATCTCCACACCTATTCCGTGTTACTCCGGGTGATTATAAGAGTTGCAAAATGAAGTTTTGGCAATGTCTCTACATTGCATTCCGTAAGATAGAAAGCTGCAACTAGTCGTGATAAGGTGTACGAACCCTGCCCACGCATACAAGCTCTCGAGTCATTTTCGGACCGGAGATTCATTAGGCTGAATGCAAGATGAATAACAAGTTTATTGAATAGATCTATGTTTCAAATTCTTAACAAGCTTATTCTAGTGTATTAAGTAACCAACCAGAGAAAGATGCAAATGATTAGAGAGATTGACTTAACACCAATATCAATGAGATCCTATGTTGACACAAAAGAAGCATCAATGAGAATCCATGTTGACACAAAAGAAGCATTAATAAGTGAAACTCACGTAATCAACACCAGATTATTCTAAAGTACTACAGACCAGTCTCCCTCATTACCTTCCTTGACTCCTACATATGATAAGAAATCAGCAACAAAAGCCATGGCTGTGCTAATGTGCCCCACAGTCAAGAACATTCATCAAGAAAACCATATTCAAAATGCAGTTAACATCAGTATCAATGAGAACCCATCATGACACAAGAGAAGCACGCAAAAGTTAAATGCTAAATCCAAAATTTGATTATTAGGCCAACAGCTATCTCCTTGTCTGCCTAGCATTATTTCCTAGTAGTATCCATGAAAGCTCATCCCTGATCTCATTAATTCCTAAGACTACAATTGGTTCCTTCCTAGACATATTTTGGGGGAAACTCACATATATAATCAACACCAAATTATTCTAAAGTACCAACATCAAACCCTCGGCTCATTTTGGAGGTCCGAGGTACTACTACTGCATCTAGCTAATAATAGTATAGAAAGACGAGGAGGAGATGAGCCTGAACAACCTAAATCATTTAACTCATCAGAATATGTCAAAAACTAGAAATTTCAAGAACCAAACGGGTTAATAATTAAGAGTGCATTTCTGAAAAAGAAAGAAGGCTAATGAAATTAACAGAGACATAAAATCAAAATATCAATCTCACGTAAATATGCAAATCCTTCTTATTACAATAATCTGAGTTCATGATGATAATACTAAACCAAATTAAATCCTTGACTCCTAGATATGATAGTACGTATTTAACTTGATAAGAAAATAACACCGAAATTAAGAAAGACAGTCACCACCTCCTCATTAATATTTAAGTTCAATACTCATCATCATCACCCATTCCTCCTGTCTCACCACCTGATCCTGATTCATCAAGAAATTAATGTAAACCAAGAATATGAGATCCAAAATTACTTTCTAGTCATATGAAATATGTATATTATTTTCAAAAAGAATATGTTATGTATATGATTTATTTATACCTTTTCGTCTGTAACCATGATGAGATCAACGAAAACCCATGGACAATCTTTCGAATCATCATATCTGGTCTTGGGGGTTGGTATCCACACAAGAGATAAAAGAAGAATAAGAGAGCCAAAAGTGAAAAGGCTACATTTGCATATATGAAGGAGTAAGCAGCATCCGACGCCCAACTATGAATTCTGTTCATGATGTCTTCACCTCGGTCACCCACTGTATCTCTACAGATAGGAAAAATGAAAAGGAAACTGAAGATGGAAGAAAGTGTTCTTGATGATTTTTTTTCTCAGAATGCTGTGAGATTTTAGGGTTTCTTTCTGTGAATGCTAAGTGTAAGTGATCTCACATTTATACTGGGGTACTACTTAATTTAATTTTACCAACAATATTCTAACTTTCATTATTTTACCCACTACACAAGCTTCACATGATAAATCCAAAAGAAGAATTTTCAAGGACCTAGTAATAGTAGGACCTATTAACTTCTAATAGCAGGACCTATAAATTCAAGCCAGGGGGCCACATTCAGGAAAATACCAAGTCTTTATTTTTGAACGATAGGTCCAACTTATCTTAGTATACTCTAGAGTAGTTCTCATTATTCGAAATAATTAAAATAATATTTTTTGTCAGTATGTTAAATTAATAACTCAGTTAAATTTGTAAGATAATAAGAAATTTAGGTTTTCAATAGGCCAACTAATGTATAAATTAATAATTAATAACAATATATTATGGTGCTTACTAAAATAGACATCTTCAATTATTTGTGTTTGTTCATATTTATAATACATTGGGACTTCATCTTTAATTTTGTGTACTGCCTTGAGAAGTTCCAAAATGATTTTATAGTGTTTTCTTTTTCGTATTTTAATTTTAACATTAAAGTATATACATTCATACACGTAATATGCCATAAAATAATTAGAAAATAATTTGAGTTGAAAATAAAATTTCTAAATATTTGATATTATACACTTATTTTAGAAATTTAAAATTAATTTATTAGTTTATCGATAAATTAATACTTCGCTATGATATTTTAACGGTCCCAAGACTATTAATATATCGAAGTTTTACTGTAGGTCCAATTACTTGTGTATATATATATGTTGAATCGGAAATGTTTTCAAGTATCGGTAGCTTAACAGTTTGTTGCTGTCATAATTGGTCGTAACTTTTCGATCAATTTACCAACCATTAATTTACGCTATTTCTTCAACTATTAATTTCCCAGTTGTTAACATTACATTAATTTGCGAGTGTGAGCACCACCCCACTAAGCCCCTCAGTTACTTACTAAGGTGTTTGTATTAGGTGGATATATAGACAAATCGGGTTTCAATACAAACAGGCTTTGGTTTATATATACTAATTTACTTTAATTTTACCAACATCCATTTAATATGCATTAAAATCCCACTACAAAAAATTATCTATCCACATGATAATATCTTAACTAAAAGAAGAATTTTGTTTGGGACGGTGAACCGCCAAAAAGCTAAAAAGACTAACCTTATTAGGGTACTTGGCCATTGTTCCAAAACAGTCGCTTTTAGTGGTGGCATAATTCATCCCCACTGCACCATAAGGATTTTGTTATACAATAAATCCATCGCTCAAAATATTTATTATGGATTATAAATATGTTAAATATGGTGTTATAATTAGTATTATGTTTGAGGAGAATTAGAGGTGAAGATACAAGATGTGGAAACAAGGAAAATGACTATTATTAGAGAGATAAGATTACATGGATATAATACATGTATATACATGAAGATGGAAAAACCAAAATGCATCTATTCTGGGCCGCACATCTATGGGATGTAAGCCCTACAAAACTCCCTCTTGTGCGGTTCAATAAAACTTCATATATAGTGCTTCACATAAAGTGCTTCGAATGTAGTACTTCAAATGTCGTTCTCTCCTTGATGACTTGTGCAGAAATCAATTGCCTTACTAAAACTTTGACAAGGAAAAATCCAGTGGGATAAAACCTTGGTACAACTCTTCACATGTAGTACTTCACATGTTATCTCTTACTTTACATGTAGTTCCTCACATGCAATACGATCTTCAAAGACCGACATGTCTAAGTTAATTTTTTTGTTAAAACTTCTTTAGGAAAATTCAGAAGGACAAAACCTGAACTAAAGAAAGATTACAATATTAAGAAAACTTAGAACATAGTTGGATGCGTATACGTTGCCTCATTAAAACCTTGACAAGGAAAAACCCAGTGGGACAAAACCTTGACGAAGGGAAAAGAGTACAACGTGACAGATGCAAGTAAAGGTGATCCGTTGCATATGATCACTTTTCTCCATTGAAGTTGATTAGTTGCTTCACAACTCATAAGGAAGAAAATCCTTGTAGGAAAGACAATAGCCTTAGTTAGCAAATTACTTCATGGTGTTTGTTGTTGTATCATTAAAAACCTTGTCGAGTATTAAATCCCTGTGGGAAAAAGCAACCTCGGTGAAGGAAAATAGTTCAACACACCATTAGATGCTCCCCGTGATGTCAGAAAATTTTCATTAGTCCAATGCAGTCAAAAGGATTTTATCACACTTTACTTTGGTGACTTGAATGTTTACAAGACCTTGTTGTTGATTCTGTAAGTCACGTTGCTTAACAGACTATCACATTTCATTTATTTGATTCAGATATTTTCAGTAATATCAACGCGATCTTTATGTCTTCAACGTTCAACATACTTGATGTTTTTAGTGTTGTCTCGATAAAAACCTTTCCGAGTAACAAAACCCTTTGGGAAAAACTATTCTCGATCGAAGGGAAAAAGAGTACAACACATCTCCAATTTCGAACTAAAATATGTCGACGTCATATCCTTGAATCCTCCCCCTGATGTCGTCATCTCCCCCTTATTAGTTTCAGAGTTGTTCCAAACTGTTCCTTTAGTCATGTACTGTTCGAAACTGAATATCGGTAATGACTTAGAAAATAGTCTACCATATCTCCCCCTGATTACTTTCGTTGGAGAAGAGATATTATTGTTCCTTCATAATCAACAACCTTTGGATTGCAGTTCCTTTAGCATTCCTTTTATGTCTTTGCAGGGATAAAAAAAACTTATGTCAATGGTTACTTTTAAGTACGTGATTACATTCACTATACTATTCCAATGACGTTGCGTTGGCGCTAAGCTATATCTAGCTAACAATTCACTGATGATGTAAGATTTAATCGAGTACATTATTATACTAAGTACAACAATGTGTCCATTGTACTTAGATATGAGAATTTCATCTCCCAACACATCTTCGTCATCTTCCTTTAGACGAAATGGTCAGTTACTTACATTTGAACCTCGACTAATCACGGGAGTGCTATCAGGATGCATGTCTTTGTTAAATTTCCTGACAACTTTAGACATATGCAAACTGGTGGAATAATATACCACAAGCCCAGTCTTCTAGTTCAGAACATAGATAAGATCGATATTTCCTAGGATTTTCATATCAAATTCAGAGTTTAAATGTCTTGTAAGATATCTTATTCCATTAAGAGTACTTACCATGTCCATACCATCGACATAGATAGTTATAATTTTGAATTAGGAACTTATTTTATAAGCATGGCACAAAACCTCACTTGTTTATCCCTTCCCAATAAAATAGTCATCTAGACGGGTATACCATATCCGCCTGATTGTTTAAATCAATAAGTGAGTGTTCCAGTGTAACTGCAAACACACTCCCTGGTTAGAGTAATTCGAATTGGGAATCAAAAGGCATCTGTTTTGCGCCACACATCTATGAGTTATAAGCCATACAACATGTTATAATTTTAATAATATGAAAACTAATATCCATTACAGAGAATCATTAATATTATAACTAAAATCCATCACATTAGGTAGCTAAATTTTTTGTATTATGCTTATCATCAACTTAATTATGAGATCACACGTGTCTTTTTTAATTATGGTTGTAGTTGTCATAAATTTTTTTAACAGATTTAATAAAGTTGAATTTATTTTGCCAATAAAATTATGACACATGGCTTCTTTTGTGATGGTTGCTATTGTCATACAATATTTTGTAATAATTTTAATACAATTTAACTGGTCATTAAGAAAATGATATGCGTCTTCTTGTTGGTATTACAAATTTTCTCATGAACATCTCAAGTTACAAAATATATTACCCGCAAAAAAAAAATGTTGGATTTCAGGTGACCCACAGCTGCAGATATGATACAGTTTTAGGTCATCCCGATCCAACGATTAATAATCAAACAGTTTTATGATTCAACTCACAACAGAAAAATAAAATATTTAACATCATCGTTATACTCTGTTTACTATTTAACATCATCGTTATACTCTGTTTTACAATGTTCTGGTTGCTTTGTGTTAGGGCTGCACAAGACCCGCCCACGATACCTAAACCTACCCGTACCCGCTAAGTCCGTGGATTTTTAATCCATACCCGCCCGTTGTGGGTGCGGGGTTGGTTATGAGAAAAAAAACCCGCTGTCTGTGGGTGCGAGGTTGGTTTAAGCTAATATCCGCCATACCCGCCCAAAAAACCCGCAGATTATATACCATTAGATAAAACTAATCCTATTCGTCCATTATGAAACCCTAATACTAGTAGATAGGATAACTGATAACCCTCATTCACTTTCTACACTCTTCTCTCTGTTCGGCCTCTCCTCTTCTTCCTCCTCAGTTCTTCTTCTTCACCTACGAACGACAATTACCAGAAATCTTCACCAGAAATCGACAACAACAACTTCGAATCTTCACCAGAAATCGACAACAATCGAAAAATCAACAGATTCAACACTTAATCTTCATCTGTGAACTTCCTAGATATGAATATTTTGGGGGTTTTGGTTTTTTTTTTCTCACTTAATCAAGGAGAATAGATGTTACTCTAAATACTTGAATATAAAGCGGGTTTAAATCCGTTTAAACCCATACCCGCCCAACCCGTAGCGGGTGGGTAACAAAACCCGCCCGCTGTTTATGGGTGCGGGGTTGGTTATGAAAAAAAGAACCCACAGTATATGGGTGCGAGGTTGGTTTTAGCTTATACCCGCCCATGTGCAGCCCTACTTTGTGTTGTTGCTAGCATGATTCTTGCAATTGCTTTGTATGGTAGAGACTTCTGCTCTTATTTATTAGTCTTCATCTTGTAAGCTGACAGAGCCATCTTTAGCATTGTACTGTAATTGAAGCAAACAATCTATTAGAATTCCTAAGGAAAACATAAGTGAAAAGAATGGGGCGTGAACTGTTGCTTAGACATACCTCACGGTCTATCCCTTGTCCTAGTTGACCGTAACTTCAGAAACTTGGCCAGAAAATTGGGAAATTTCTCGAACTCTGCTGAAATTAATTAGAGATATTATGTGAGATAATCAGAATGCAAACAAATACACAAAGTTCGTACAAATACTTGGGAGCACCTAACCTTCAACTTAGTGACATCCTAGCTCCCCTTAATTCTGACTGAACGAACATCCTTTCCTCTCGCAGTTAGAAGGAATCATTAATCCCATTAATTTTCTAAGGCTACAAAATTAAATAAAAATAAATTTGATCGGCAAAAGACAACATACCAAAAGTTAAGAAATGTATGGACATTCATATAATGGCATAAAAACTCATCAAAAGGATGGATTTTTTACAGAACATATCGGGGCCTCTTGAGAACCACACTAAATCCACACAGGCTTCACGATTCAGAAGACATTATTTTAAGAACACAATAGTCAACCCACGGACATTAAAACTAACACGAAGACAAAGGATTCTGTCATCAGTCACCACCTTTGTGTGAGCTCTACTTTGATTATTTTGATTAAAATACTCAGTACAAGCGAACCACTCTTGAAGAGATGAATTTAGAAAATGTATACCTTAGGAAAGAAACCTAATGGATTTGCATTAAGCCTAGTGGAAGGAACTGGTAGTGTCGGTTGCGGTGCCTGGGCAGGAGCATTCACAGCTGGTGCTGTTGTTGGTCGTTGGGCCACAGGTGGAACTACTGCTTGCTCGCAAATACCTTGAGGTAGAAAAGGAAAAAACACGGTGTATTATTAGATGAGCAGTAGATACATGCTTGACTTACGTCAATGCTAGAACGCTAATAATGTAGCACGGGTAAGTAATGCTAATAATATGTTATAGACGAAAAGTAAATTCTAACTCTCATGCATAATGTGTGCTCTGACATAGAACCAACTTACAGAATATAGATGGTCAATAGCTCCCTATGGATGATTAAATGCAGCCCGTAGAGCACGGATTACAGTATCCCTGTCCCAAGTACCCCCTCCCATGTCAGGAATTTGTTGAATGGCTGCCTCAAAGTTATATTAATCGACAAGATTGGATGCAGCTTGCCCATAGACATCTCTTTCGGTGTTACTTTAACAAATGAAAGTAAAATGTCATTTAATCATTGATTACAACAAGATCCAGAGGCAACATGTTGAGAGAACAAGAATTACAAATCTTGATCACCAAGAGAAAAGAATAGAAGAAACTCAAGAAAATGAACTCCAACATGAACCTCATCCCGAACAAGAGCAGAACAATGATATTAATTATGATAGAGTGAGTGTTCATACTTCGCAAACAAGTTCTACTGGAGAAGAAACACAAAGGACTGGAATACCAGGAAGAATTGATGGAAATGAAGAAGATATGACAATTGCAGAACTTAGACAAAGATTGATTGCAGAACGGAGAAGAGATGACGAAGAGCGTGCGAATTTGATTCGTCAAAATGATGATCTGAGAGAAGAAAATCTTAGGTTACATGAACAGAGATCAAGAAGTGCTACAAGGTCAAGATCAAGGTCAAGCAGAAGTTCATCCAAACAAAGTCAATCTAACCGTGAAAATGATAGGCAAAGACATCGCATGGAAGTTATTGAAGAAAATTCGCAAGAAAATAACAATTCACAGGATCAACAAGAGAGAAGATGTACAATTCAAGATCGAGGAACTAAACGATATGAACATCCACGTGAGATTCTGATGTATTTTCAAAGTTGTTGTAGTAACAAGATTCGTTCAAGACTTGTGAAAGCAGATTTTAGACTTAATTTTAAATAAAAATATAGGAAACTTAAATAAAAGTGATATGAAAAATATGGAGAAGACTGGGGCTATGGATTCCACTAATTACCAATATCAAAGTGATTTTATATTCTCTAATTATAATTATACAAATCCTTCATTCAAATTGATTCTAAATATTGCAAAAGTTGATTTTTTTAGAAATAACAATTGTAAATCGAAAGTATGGGACATCAAAACCCTAGGCTAGCATGCTCCATCAATTGAAATAACAATTTTTTAACAAAAACCATTTTTTTCTATTTATTTATCAAGGCAAATAATCATATAATAATTGCATAAATTAAATAAAATAGAGATTACCACATTTTATTGGTGAAATAGCTTCCTCCGTCGCCCCAGAGGATGGGTTTAGCTCATCATTGTATAAACTTGTTCAAAGTATTGATTCATGCTCAAAATTTGTTTACAAATATGAAATGGAAAGAAAATAATGAAAAATCGGGTGTTTGCAACGTTTATAATTGTTGCAAAACACTGTTACAAAGAACGATAGAAAAGAACTGTTGTTGTTGTATCTCTACGATCCTCGTATGTCTGTCGTTGTCACTGTTGATAAACGACTGCCTCTAGTGGTTTTTTGTTCTTTGTGTTCTTCCTAGCAGCAGCAGAAAAGTTTTCTCTACAACACGAGAAATCTCCTCTGTTGTTGTTCTAAACTCTCCCAAAACTCTCCAGACCCCCTCTATGAGTCCCCAACACCCTATATATACCCAACAGAACCTCCAAATATCGCATTAAACTCTCAAATATTCTCTCATTACTCGGGTGATACAAATTAATTTCGGGGAGATTTCCTTTCCTGTTTCGTTGTTTCCACACGCCTAGAGATGTATTACACACTCTATCTCATTCATATCATGTTCCATAACAGGATAGACTCTCTCCAACACGTGAGAAACTCTCTGCAATTCAACTAAACTCGTGAAAACTTCATGAAGCTCTGTTTTTCTCCACGCGACCATTCTGCCAAATTTTGTCCAAAATAAAACCCATACCAACGTTATATAGTCATATCGCGTCCACCCATGAAGTTTCAGCGACTCAGTCTACCTCTAACCCATCCAAAATTTGATCGAAAAATCTGCCAGGGGTGAAACTCCTCTTCCCGCCAAAAATGAAATTTGAAATGAAGAGGAAGGGTTCCCCCCCTATCCGGTCTTGGGGTGCCTTCAGCAAATGGGTGCTATAGACAAATTTGGGTGCTGAGGATGAATTTGGGATACGCATAACCTTGGGTGTCCCTTAGCCAAATCTGGGGTCCGTATAGCAAATGTCCTCCAGGGGTCCTAATAGTACTTTTTGAGCAACTTTTTCCACACAAGTGTATTTCTCCAAAAACACCTACACAAACATAAAAACTCCATAATAAGTGCAAAATCAAGCACTAGCAATAGAGACACTGAGGACAATTCAGACACAAAAATGTGTCTATCAAATACCCCCAAACTTATTATTTGCTAGTCCTCGAGCAAATATAATCTAGAAAATAAAAATGACTATACTTAGCACGTGCAACAAGCCGTTAAACCACTAGGAGGCCCTAGTGGAGGAGTGTTGTCTCCGTAGGGTTTACCAGAGGTGTACCCACAAAATCTTTACTCTAGACCCTAACTATCTACGCAGAACCTTGGAAAACACTAAAGAATCTCCTTGGTTGGCATACTCTTATTGACTACAGGAGGAAGTACCCTGATGCGAAATTCCAATTGATGTACACGAGTTTGCACTCAGCATACTAAATTCATATATAAGTGACAGAGTTCTACTCAGATAGTTTCTGTACATCATAACCGGAGTCAACCAATCACATGGAAATATTAAGAAGATGGTTAAAAGTGAACGATGTTTCCCATATCTGTCTGAAGGCCTCTGCCAAGGTGAACCTATCCTAATGGACTGAGATACAATTCTGACTAATATCAACACAAATGGCATATACAAGGCGACCAGTGGTCGATAAACCTAACTCTAGGTCAACACAACTGGCATATACAAGGGCACCAATGGTCGACTTTATTGAATTTATTTCGGTTGGTCTAATGGTCTGGTCTCTTTTTTTTGTATCTCAATCACTCTATTCCACCCTAGCAAAGGTAACAACTTGAATCGTGTGCCCCACCAAATCACTTAAAAAAATAAAAACAGAAGGATTAGGATTCAACGAGATATAGCGAAACTACCATGTTTTTTTTAATTCTAACACCTGAGCTCTGTGATTTTATGAATAGACTCTTTAGATGTTTCCATCTAATCAGATTGGTTCCTCAACTCCTATAACCAAGATGTTCCCATCCACTTAGATTGGTTAGTGCCAACCTTAATAAGCATAAATTTCTAGGCTATGGAGGTTATTTATTGCAACTAAAATCTAACAAAAAGTTTCTTCCCACCCCCAAACTTAAATCTAACATTGTCCTTAATGTTTCTAATGAAAGAGCAATACCAAACAGTAAAGTAACATGAGGAATTAGTAAAGAGAGAAGTCGGAAAGATAGTACCTGTGTGAAGAGAGAAATCAAAAGCTAATATACAACAACATACAATCGCCTCGATGGTCAATCAAGGGTAAACAGGGTCCTCCAGAGGGACCTCCTCAATATCACCTGTAGGAAAGGGCTCTAAAAATGGTTTCAATCTCTGACCATTAATATTCGAAGAACTACTACCATCCGGTGTCTCGATCTCAACAGCTCCATGAGGAAAGAGAGTGCGAAAAATAAAAGGACCCGTCCACCGAGAACGTAACTTCCCAGGGAAAAGATGCAAGCGGGTATCATACAGAAGAACTTTTTGACCTGGAGAAAATGACTTTCTTAAGATATTTCTATCATGCACAAGTTTCATTTTGTTCTTATACTCCTTAGCACTATCGTATGCATCTCTACGAATCTCTTCCAACTCATTGAGCTGGAGTTTCCTATGGGCTCCTGCCTTGTCAAGTGAAAAATTTAGCTGCTTAACAACCCAATAAGCTCTATGTTCTAACTCAACAGGTAAGTGACATGCCTTTCCATACACAAGTCAATAACGTGACGTTCCAATGGGGGTCTTAAACGCAGTTTGGTAATCCCATAAGGCATCTCTAAGCCTAGAGGAACAGTCTTTCCGATTAGGATTAACTGTTTTCTCTAATATACGTTTTATCTCCCTATTGGAAACTTCTACCTGACCACTAGTCTGTGGATGATTCGGGGTAGATACCTTATGTGTAATACCATATTTCTTCATCAAAAGCCTAAAAGGTCCATTACAAAAGAGCGACCCTCCATCACTAATTATAGCTCGCGGTGTACCAAAACGTGTAGGAAATATTATTTTTCAAGAACTCAGTCACAACCCTATGGTCATTGGTTTTACACGCATACGCCTCAATCCACTTAGAGACAGAGTCTACAACGACAAGAATGTATAGGTTACCAAAAGAATTAGGAAACGGACCCATAAAGTCAATACCCCACACGTCAAAGACCTCCACAACTAAAATAGGGTTCAAGGGCATCATTTTCCTACGGGAAATGGTTCCTAATTTCTGGCAACGTTCACAAGTCACACAATAACTGTGGGAGTCTTTAAACAACGAAGACCAATAGAATCCACACTGCAGTATCTTAGCAGCAGTTTTCCTAGCACTAAAGTGACCCCCACAAGCATGATCATGACAAAGGAAATAATACTGGACTGGTCACTCTCAGGTATACATCTCCTAATAATCTGGTCTGGACAATACTTAAACAAATAAGGATCATCCCAGAAGAAGTGCTTAACCTCAGCTAAAAACCTAGAACGATCTTGTTTACCCCAATGTTGGGGCATTCGACCAGTAACAAGATAGTTCACTATATTCGCATACGAAGGTAATTGGGTAACAAAGAACAATTGTTCATCAGGAAAGCTATCCCTTATAGGAAGGGAATCATCAGGGGAACTAACAACTAGCCTATACAAGTGGTCTGCTACAACATTTTCGGCACCCTTTTTGTCTCTAATGTCTGGAAAAAACTCTTGCAACAAAAGTATCCACCTAATCAATCTAGGTTTTGTATCCTTCTTAGACAAAAGATATTTCAAAGCAGCATGATCAGTATATATGATGATCTTAGAACCTAAGAGATAGGGTCTAAACTTGTCTAAGGCAAACACAATGGCTAACAGTTCCTTCTCAGTAGTGGTATAGTTCAACTGGGCATCATTCAGAGTTTTGCTAGCATAGTAAATCACATGAAGTAATTTGTTTTCTCGCTGACCTAGCACAACACCAATAGCATAATCTGAAGCATCACACATGATCTCAAAGGGTAGGTTCCAGTTGGGTGCCTGGACTATGGGGCTGTAGTGAGTAAATTCTTAAGCTTCTCAAAAGCCTCTAAACAAGCATCATCAAAGACAAACTTAACATCTTTTACAAGCAACTTGCAAAGAGGTCTATAAATTAAGCTAAAATCCTCAATGAATCGACGATAAAAACCTGCATGCCCTAAGAATGACCTAATATCTCTTACGGTTTTTGGGACCTGTAAAGTCTTAATCAGGTCAATTTTGGCTTTATCAACCTCTATTCCCTTAGAAGATACGATATGCCCTAAAACAATTCCTGAATGAACCATGAAGTGACATTTCTCCCAATTAAGCACTACATTATTTTCTTTACACCTAGTCAACACTAGTGACAAATGATGCAAGCACTCATTGAAAGACGAACCAAACACTGAAAAATCATCCATAAAGACCTCTAAGAACCGTTCTACCATGTCAGAAAATATGCTCATCATGCAACGCCGAAAAGTTGCAGGGGCATTAAAAATCCCAAAAGGCATGCGTCTATACGCAAAGGTACCAAAGGGACAGGTAAAAGTGGTTTCTCCTGGTCTTCTGGGGCAATAATGATCTGATTATATCCAGAATAGCTATCTAAAAAGAGTAGTGACTATGTCCAGCTAATCTCTCTAGCATCTGGTCGATGAAGGGAAGGGGAAAGTGGTACTTCCTAGTGACCTTGTTCAATTTCCTATAGTCAATATAAACACGCACCCGTGGTCACTCGGGTCGGGATTAACTCATTGTTATCATTCTGGACTACAGTAATACCGGATTTCATGGGTACAACCTGAACAGGGCTGACCCACTTACTGTCTGAAATGGGGTAGATAATGCCTGCATCTAACGACTTAAGGATCTCGTTTCGAACTACCTCTTTCGTATTAGTCGACGTTGCATCTCCCTAGAAGGTTTGGTATCACTCTCTAAATAGATCTGATGCATACAAACAGTGGGACTTATACCCTTAATGTCAGCTATGGTCCACCCTAAAGCTTCTTTGTTGTTTTGAAGGACGGTTACTAGCCTACTTTCCTGGTCACTATCCAAGACGGAAGAAATAATCACAGGTAAAGTCTCAGCTAGGCCTAAAAACCTATATTTCAGGGAATCTGGCAATGGTTTTAAGTCCAACTTAGGAGGCTCTTCTAACGAAGGAACTAGGGTAGACTTAGAAACTGGTAGTGGTTCGACTTTAGGTTTCTATCCATTACTAGTATCTAACAAAGGAGTTGAATCTAACAAAGAATTAACCTAATTAATTATATTATCATCATCAAAATCAATCCCAAAGTGAGCTAGGCATTTCTCTAATGGATCTTCTAACAATGTGTTTGGTAATGACTCCTCGACTAATGTTCCTATCATGTTCACCTATTCTATGTTCGAGTCATCTAGTTCAGAGGGTAGCTTGCTAATATTAAAAATGTTCAGCTCAATAGTCATATTACCAAAAGACAATTTCATAATACCATTTCGACAGTTAATGATCGCATTGGATGTAGCTAAAAACGGACGACCTAAAATTACCGGTATCTGGTTTTCTGGGTCAGGGACAGGTTGGGTATCTAGGATAACAAAATCCACTTGATAAATAAACTTGTCAACCTCTATGAGAACATCCTCGATCATACCACGAGGAATTTTAACGGACCTATCAGCTAACTGAAGTGTCATCTGGCTAGGTTTCATCTCACCAAGTCCTAGCTTAAGGTACACATGATATGGTAGTAAGTTCACACTAGCTCCTAAGTCAAGCAACGCTTTCTCAACACGGTATTTACCTATAGTGCAAGAAATGGTAGGGGACCCTGGGTCTTTATACTTAGGAGTAGTGATATTCTGAATAATAGAACTCACCTGACTAGCTAGAAAGGCTTTCTTCTGGACATTAAGCTTTCGCTTTCGCCTACACATATCCTTGCGAAACTTGGCATAAAAAGGAATCTGCTTAATTGCATCTAGTAGTGGAAGGTTGATAGTTACCTTCTTGAAAACCTCCAATATATCATTAAAATTGGACTCCCTCTTAGTTGGAACTAACAACTGTGGGAATGGGGCTCTAGGGACAAAGTCAGGCTCAATATGACCCTCATTGGTCTCTTTAGAGGCTCTATCAGTCTCCTCAGTTTCTGGTTCAGAAGGGTGAACTACATCATGCTCACTATCAGGCATGGAAACCTTGTTGTCTATCACTCTACCACTCCTAAGGGTTTTAATAGCATTCACATGATCAGATGGTCTTTCACCTATTTCATTAATTCCTCAAGGGTTGGGTTGAGTCTGACTAGGAAACTTACCACTTTCTCTTAAAGACTCATTTATCTGACTAACCTGGGTTTTCAACTCGGAAATAGCCTGAGAGTTGGCCTGACCTATTCTCTTATTTTCTTCTAAACCTTGAGCAACAGATTGCTGAAACTACACAGTGTTACGAGTTAACAAAGCAAGAGACTCTTCTAAACTCATAATCTTCTTATCCGAAGGGTTCTGAAACTGTGCCGGAGCTGAAGGATTCTTAATATAGCCAAAACCTGGGGGAACCTGAGCATTACTAGACTGACCTTGATTCTGGCCCTTGGACCAAGAAAGGTTTGGATGGTTTCTCAAGCCAGGGTTATAGGTTTCTAAATATGGGTCAAACTTCTGTCGGTTATCAAACCTAGTGTTGTTATAAAGAGCATTGTCTTTCTCTTCAACAACATGGCCTTCCCAAAAAGGCTCATTTCTTCCACTACTACCACTAGAATGACCTAATTCTAAGGCTTCTAACCTTTTGGCTATAGCTGCTATTTTTGCATCTGACTCATGAGATCCTTATACCATATTAACATTTTCTCTACTTAGAAGAATTTTTTTCTGGGGTTCCCTACTATTTTCCCATTGTTGGGTCTTATCGGCGATTTCATTCAAAAATGTCATCGCTTCATCAACAGTTTTATTCTCAAATCCACCTGTGCATAAGGACTCAACCATGGTTGTTGTTGAATAATCTAAACCCTGGTAGAGGATCTGAACTAACCTAACCTTCTCCAAACCATGTTGAGGACATTGAGATATCAAGTCATTGAACCTTTCTAAGTACCTATATAAAGATTCTTCCGCTTGTTGGGCAAAAGTACATATTTGTGTCCTAATAGACGATGTTTTATGCCTTGGGAAAAACTTATGTATAAAGGCAGAAGTAAGTTGGTCATAGGTTTCAATTGACTCAGAGTCCAAACTATACATCCAAGATTTGGCTTTATCTTTTAAGGAAAAGGGGAATAACCTAAGTTTCAACGCATCATCACTTAGGTTCTTAATTTTCAGAGTACTACAAACTTCCTCAAATTCCCTAACATGAAAATAGGGGTTCTCATTCTCCTTCCCTAAAAACATTAGGAGCATCTGTAAAGTCCCAGGTTTCAGTTCATAATTTGCCTCGGTTTCAGCTAACTTGATAAAAGACGGACGAGAGGTCCTAGTTGGGTTTAGCAAAGCTTTCAAAGTTGCCATTTCTGGCACTACCGAAGGACTAGGAGTACTAGGGGTACTTTCCTCACGAAGATACATATTCTCAAAACTGAAGTTTCCAAAAATGGGGCTCTCAAAAGAAGAGTCTTCGAGCTCCCCGCCTTCACAAGAAGAACTACTAGGTTTGTCACTAATCAAACGACCTAGAGTGTTTCTTTTACAAGCCAGTTTAAAAACTTCGGGCATACACTAGAAAAACAAAATCAAAAAGAAAAGTCCTAAAACGGAAGGGATGTTCTATGCAAACACAAACAAGGCTGACTCCACCACAGCAAACCTACTGATTTCTAGCAAACAAAAAGCATGATGGCTCCACTTAGATTGTTTCTAGACCAGCTTCTAATCCTTCGAACGGGAATTCGTTACAATTTAAGAAAACCCCTCTGGAATCTCCGAGTCAAAGTAAGTTGAATAGAGGCGAGGAAATCTCGGTGGAGCTTTGATACCCAAGGCCTCACCAGTATTACAAGGCGGCGCAGTCACGCATTCAATTACAGAAACCGTCAAGAACTTTGAAGTATGCTCAAAAGAGTAACCAATATTTTTCGAATGACTTTCCTGTTAAGCTCGTTACCCTATCGGTCTCGTTCTAGTCAAAATTTTAGGCTTAGGTTCGCGTTTGGTGTCGTTTTCCTAAGGCGGGCAAGAAGAGAACGGTGATGAAATCTGAACCCTTATCTTGTATGGCTAGTCCTTTCCCTTTACTAGGAAATTAAAGCAACCGAAGGAAGACAGTAACTCGCTGACAGGGGATTCGCGAGTGTTTCGACAAACTTACCTCCCGTACCAGACGGGGGATGAACCTTTGTAGTCGACTCGGGCCACGACTCCTATGTCATGTACGAACCCGAGGGGCCGAGCTGATATCGTAATCACCGTCCTTCTCTGCAAACAGTTTATATTTAAACTACCCTTTCGTAGGGTTTAAAAAAATAATGTCCCAAAATTTAAAGTCCAAAGTCCAAAAATATAAAGTGCAAAAGAAAAAGAAAGTCTAAAAAAATAAAAATCTAAAAAAATAAAAATCTAAAAAAATAAAAATATCTCTCTTTTTTTTTTCTCTTTTTTTTATAAAAAAAAAATCTTCTTCTTTCGCTCCTTTCGCTTTGCCTTTTACTCCAGTCTTTAAGTATTCACCAAAAGTTTTGGCAAAATTTTCTTTCGCTCCAAATTCCAAAATCTGAAAGAAAAAGACAAAAACCCAAAAACGTATAGAAGAACAAATAAAAATAAAAACCTAAAAAAAAATCTAAAAACTATAGCCTAAAGACAAGTCCGCGTCGGCGGCGCCAAAAATTTGATGTGTTTTCAAAGTTGTTGTAGTAATAAGATTCGTTCAAGACTTGTGAAAGCAGATTTTAGACTTAATTTTAAATAAAAATATAGGAAACTTAAATAAAAGTGATATGAAAAATATGGAGAAGACTGGGGCTATGGATTCCACTAATTACCAATATCAAAGTGATTTTATATTCTCTAATTATAATTATGCAAATCCTTCATTCAAATTGATTCTAAATATTGCAAAAGTTGATTTTATTAGAAATAACAATTGTAAATCGAAAGTATGGACATCAAAACCCTAGGCTAGCATGCTCCATCAATTGAAATAACAATTGTTTAACAAAAACCATTTTTTTTCTATTTATTTATCAAGGAAAATAATCATATAATAATTGTATAAATTAAATAAAATAGAGATTATCACATTTTATTGGCGAAATAGCTTCCTTCGTCACCCTAGAGGATGGGTTTGTCTCATCATTGTATAAACTTGCTCAAAGTATTGATTCATGCTCAAAATTTGTTTACAAATATGAAATGGAGAGAAAATAATGAAAAATCGGGTGTTTGCAATGTTTATAATTGTTGCAAAACACTGTTACAAAGAACGATAGAAAAGAACTGACGTTGTTGTATCTCTGCGACCCTCGTGTGTCTGTCGTTGTCACTGTTGATAAACGACTGTCTCTAGTGGTATTTTGTTCTTTGCGTTCTTCCTAGCAGCAGCGGAAAAGTTTTCTCTACAACACGATCAATCTCCTCTATTGTTGTTCTAAACTCTCCCAAAACTCTCCAGACCCCCTCTATGAGTCCCCAACACCCTATATATACCCAACAGAACCTCCAAATATCGCATTAAACTCTCAAATATTCTCTCATTACTCGGGTGATACAAATTATTTTCGGGGAGATTTTCTTTCCTGTTTTGTTGTTTCCACGCGCCTAGAGATGTATTACACACTCTATCTCATTCATATCATGTTCCATAACAGGATAGACTCTCTCCAACACGTGAGAAACTCTCTGCAATTCAAATAAACCCGTGAAAACTTCATGAAGCTCTGTTTTTCTCCACGCGACGATTCTGCCAATTTTTTTCCAAAATAAAACCCATACCAACGTTATATAGTCATATCGCGTCCAGCTATGAAGTTTCAGCGATTCAGTCTACCTCTAACCCATCCAAAATCTGATCGAAAAATCTGTCAGAGGTGAAACTCTTCTTCCCGCCAAAAATGAAATTTGAAATGAAGAGGAAGGGTTCCCCCCTATCCGGTCTTGGGGTGCCTTCAGAAAATGGGTGCTATAGAAAAATTTGGGATACGCATAACCTTGGGTGTCCCTTAGCCAAATCTGGGGTCAGTATAGCAAATGTCCTCCAGGGGTCCAAATAGCACTTTTTGAGCAACTTTTTTCACACAAGTGTATTTCTCCAAAAACACCTACACAAACATAAAGACATCATAATAAGTACAAAATCAAGCACTAGCAATAGAGACACTAAGGACAATTCAGACACAAAAATGTGTCTATCAGCTTCTTCATCGCACACATCATAATCTTGAACGAGAGGAAGATGATCCAAGACAAGAGCAGATGATGTTACATTGAAGATAAATAGTGAGGAATAAGTATGAGCGCGAAGAGGAGATTGCACGTGCGAGAGATGAAAGAAATAAACGGAGAAGAAGAGAAGAAATTGAAGAGAGAGAATTGGAGGAAGCGTTACGTCAAAACAATCATGACAATAGATTAAGACGACGCGAACGTTATCGCATGGATGATAAAGAACAAAGAAGAGATGAAGAAGAGAGGCATGATAGAGTGCATAATGATATGAACATTGAGAGAGAAAGGCGTAGGCGAAGAAGAGAAGAAGATGAAGAATGCGAAATACAAGAGGCAGTACGTCAGAATAATCATGAGAATAGACTGAGGAAAGCAAGATTAAAAAGACCAATGCGAGAAGATTTAGATCAAACCCTAAGTGAAGAAATTTTGAGAGAAATGGCAGAATTAAGAGAAATGATGACTACACGAAGAAATGGTGGAAAGAGAAAATTAGAAGAAGCAGTAGAAGAAGCTGGAAAAACTCCTTTTACAAGACAAATCCAAAGGGTAGAAATACCTTCCAAGTGCATCTTACCAGTGTTTACTAGTATATTTGATGGAAGTGCTTGTGCAATACAACATGTGAAAGCCTACACTCGATCTCTATTGCAATGGGAAAATAATGATGCAGTCATGTGTAAATATTTTGCTGCGAGCTTGGCGGGAGAAGATTTGAAATGGTTTGAAGGGCTAGCAGTAGAATCCATTGGGTCATTTCACCATTTACAGAACGTCTTTTTAGGACAATACATCAGCAATAATATGTCAAGACCAGGGATTGAGACAACATTCAGACTTCGCAGAAGAACAAATGAGACTTTGCGTCATCTAACAACACGCTGGAGAACCATGTTTTGCGAAATGGGAAGACGAGTAGATGAGCGACACCTTATTCTTGCATTTATCAATGCTCTCTTTCCTACAGATTTATTGTATACACAAATATTTCGGATAAAGGATACGATAACAATGTCAGAATTGCGCGAATTTCAAGAAGAGTACATAGCACTTGAAGAGAAACAAAGAGATATGGATTCGTACCCAGTTGCAATACCAGATGCGAAGGGTAGAAATGCAAGTTTACTTCCAAGATTGACAAACACTGTTGCGAGTACATCACAAGGGAATCAAGGAAGGAATGTTGCAAAAATGGAACAAAAACTGGTAGCCAAGGGTAGTGCAGATCAAGCAGAGTTTGAAAACCAACATCAAAATCGCGGAGGTACTGATACGATTCAACCAGGAAGTTCTTGAGGTCCACAAACACATTATAATAAAAAAATTCTAAGAATAGTGTGGGAGCAGATAAATTTGCCAAAGTTGAATACCACAGTGGATAAGATATGGGAAGCTTCCATCCTAATGAAAGATATTCCAGAACCACATAATGCAGGAGACGAACCACCACCAGGTAGGAGGAGTAAAGGATTTTGTGTATATCGTAGATTTCACGGTCACACAACAAGTAACTGCAGAAATGTAAGGAAAATCATATTAAGGATGATTTAACAGGGAAAGTTGAACCATTTCTTAGCACAACCAAAGAAATTGCCACCACCACCACCAAGGGGAAATGAGTATGAAGCGGATAATGGAAAGAATGTACATATAATTGAAGTAGGTGCGAAATTGAAGAACTTGTATTGTAATTCGATTATACATTCATTCAAGAATATAGAAGATTTCCATGATAATATCTTAAATAGGGTGTATGCGAGAGATGTTGAAGGCAAAGAGATCCTAAATCTTGTGAAAGTATCACCATTAAAAGAGTGGAAAAAACAAGTTATCACATTCAGCGCGGAAGAAACACCAGGCGGAGGAGAATCACATGAATGTCCATTGGTGGTAAGATTAGGAATTAATCCAAATCCGAAAGTAGAGGATGATGAAGAGGATGAAGCAAACACATGGGTTATGAATAGAATAATAATAGATACTGGGAGTTCTGTTGATATCCTTTTCTATCACACATACAAAACTATGGGAGGAAGAGATGATGAGTTAATTCCTTCAACATACAAAATTTATGGATTTAATGGAGCTGCAAACAAGCCAAAATGAGAAGTGACAATGCGAATTCTCCTACAGAACCTATCAACGGACATTGTTTTATGTGTAGTGGATTTCGAATCACCTTATAATGCTTTAATTGGTAGACCATGGTTGCACAATATACTGGGGGTGGCATCGACATTTCATCAATGCATAAAATTCCCTTTGCCTAATGGCATTGGAATAATCAGAGGAGACACAATTGAAAGTATGAACTGTCAAGAAATCGACATTGATAAGTGCGAAGAAAGAGAAAGTAAGCGAAGGAATTGGAAACAACGTATCGCAGAGAGTCAAAGAGCTGAGAAGTTGGTAGATTCAGCATATAAAGTTGAGGAATGCACAAACTTTTGCAGAAATTAAAGATGAGAAGTTAATTATAAACAAATAAGCAGAATACTTAAGCAAAATCTTCTGCGAGTAACAGTGCTAAGCGAATCAGACATATTGCTTCTATAGAAGAAGTAGGCATGCAGAGGCAGAAGTTTTATTTTCAAGACAAAAACAAAGGATACTAAGAATCTCGCATAGAGAACTAATATTCTGCAAAACATTTGCAAGCTTAAGGAGAGAAAAGGAGTAGTATGAGGAATGCACATGCTTTTCTTTATGCGATACAAAAACAATAAAATATCTTTGTACTAGAGTTGTGAAAACTCAAATATTGGAAATATGGATTGAAAAATTCAAATTTCATATAGTGATATTACGTCAAAGAAAAAAGAAAGAGTTAAATCTTTAAATAAGACCTTAAAATAAGGAAACAGAAATGATATTTATTATCAGATAGACTAGAAATATGAATATGGAGTGCAACCTAGTTCGCATACATGCAAGAGGCAAAAGAACATATAAAAATAAGACATATCGCACGTCATAGTCGGAGAGACCTAGAAAGCATGACTCAAGGGAAAGAAACACCGACCCTGGAACTTGAGTTATGGAGATTTGGGGTGAGAATAAACGAAAATGCCCATCCGGGAGAGGTACCTTAAATTTTCAGTCTAAGATAATAATCTTAGATTGAGAGCCTAAGGTGAGAAAGTCTCTCTCAAGGAGTGCAGAAACTCGATCATGGCGCCGAGGTACCCGATTGAGTCAAGAGTGCCCGGGGCGTCTGGAGCGTACCTTTTCACTCTTGACAAGTCCTGACTATGATGCACTCGGTCCAAAGATACCCCACCTAGGGTGCAGTCTCGCAACCATAAACCTCATCGGTAGTGTATGCGAGACTGCGAAATCAACTGGTTGTTGAATTACCGGATGCGAAGAGCCATAACCTTAACCCGGTAGAGGTAAGCTTCCTTGAAGGGGCAATCAGAGATAAGGACGACACCCTCCATTAGGGAGCTGAATTGTGTCAAAAGACGTAAATTTCATGAGACTTTTTACTCACGGAAGTATTAAGACTTGTCATATTTATGCGATAAAAACCGAAGAGGTAATAATACGAGATCAATGGGTCGATACACCATAGTGTAAAGACTACCTACGATCTCGTTGCTCAGAAATATAGCAATATAAGACCTTTACATAGGAAGGAAAAATAAGACCTAAGAGAAAAAATTATTGAAGCTAATCCGATAATGTTCGCACAAGAAGTTGATAAATGATATAAATCATACTTGGCCTATCATGATGCGTCAATTAACAAGAGGCAAGAATGGGAATGCGAAGGAAATGTTAATTGCCCCATTTAATAGTCTTATATACATGCGAGAAATAATATTTTCAGCATGAACACGAAGAAAAGAAGATTTTCATTAAAATGATGAAAGTTAATATCTTCAAGATATACAAAAAGAAAGAAGAATTTACAACAAATGAATTTGTAACAAGAAAAAAATGAATGATTAATCTTCATTTTCTTCATCTTCTCGCTCAGCATCAAAATCACTAACTTCTTTTTAAGAATCTTCATCTTCTCCATCACTGATTATAATATCAGGAATAGGTACATTTTCAGGAATCTCTGGAAACTTATACTTCGAGACAGGTATATTATTCACTAGACAGACTCGTTTAACAACAGCTATACGAGCGCGATTAGCGTCATTGCTGTTGTTTGAAACCATACGGGTCCAGTTTTCCTTCAATTGTTGGTACCTGAAGTTGCAATTAGAAGATTCTTCTTCTTTAGCAGTTAAGCGAGTTTCTAAATCTCTAATTCTCTCAAGATAATCCTTCTCCTTCACTGCGAAATATGAGCAAGCAAGTTAAAACGACGTAAGATGTTACTCTTGAAGTATGAACAAGCGTTAAAGAACAACAAATGACCTTCATAATTGGAAACAATGTATGCGACCAATGAGGAATGCTCAGTCTGAAGGCTCACATTTACACCTAAATTATTCCCAGCATCATTCAGAACTCTAGCAGCCCAACTAAATTCAGCTTCACTCTCTATAAATAGTTTAGATCGAATTGAATTTCTTTCTTCAATGAGCGTGTTCCTTTCGCTCAAAGCTGAATCACGTTATTTCTTAACTTCAATAAGTGATTCTTGGAACTTTTCTAGTGATTTCGCACCATTAAGAGTGATCTCATCTTTTTAAGTAATAAGTTTATTCTTCTTCGCTTCCAATACTCGAACTGTTTCTCTACTTTCATAAAGACGATGTTTAAAGCTATTGAATGAGGTTAATGCATTTCTATGGCTTTGCCTAAGGGTAGTGTATTTCAACCTTAATTCTTCCAAGATAAGTTTATCAAATCCTTGAGCGGGATAATTATTTAGGGAAGAATTGAGATGCTCTAAGAGAATTTCAGCAGCAGGGAGATTAGCTGCTTCATCTGAAAGGTTATACAAGTCTGCGAACATAATAAAATAAGAAGTGCGAATTATCGCATGAAAGAAAAAAAATAAAGAAAATGATAATCACATACCAATAAGTTCATTATTTCTTTATCGAGCCTTGCGAATCAATTCAGAATTAGTTGAGTTCTCATCTTTAAGTTTGGCATTCTCATTTTTCAGCTTGAGAAGCTTCCTTTCATAATCCACAGAAATTGCATAAGACAAACGATCTCCCTGCGAGAGTGTAAAAGAAGCATTATAAGTAAAAGGAGGGGATACTAAGTAAAAGTTAAAAATAAAATTGCGAATATTACCATAGAGTTAAATATAAATTGGAGATATGGGTTTATCGCAGAGTCAAGTCCACGAAGAGATGGATCCTCCAAGTTAGGAGTGATACATACATTTGAGACTATTTTAAAGGAAAGATCCAATCCTTCATGATCAATAGTAGTCAGCACATCCCTAGAAAAAAGGTTTGATAATTCTTTCGCATAAGAATCAATTGATGAATCTTCTTCAGGAGCGAGAATGTCATCATTAGTGGATTCCGAACTTGAGGAAGAATCATATCTTTTGCGCTTCTTAGAGAGATCATCTATGGACGAAGTCGTTTTGGATGAAGACTTAGACAAGGTTTTCTTCAGAATGCTATTACCCTTGCCCAAAGTCTTATCACCCAAAGATTTCACCTACGCGAATAACCAAGATAAAAAACAGAGGCAACAATATTGTTAAAATTAAAAAGGATGTTTCTTACTTTCTTAATCTGCGAAGGTGATGCATCATCTGAAATTTTGTCCTTCTTAGCATCCTGCAGAGAAAAATACAGGAAAATAAGAAATTGAAAGAAAGGTTATGCGAAATTGAAAATACTTATGCCAAATTACATACCACTTTCTTTGTCTCACTCTCGGACAATGCGAACTTCCAAGGTTGATAAGAAGAAAGATTATCGGGAAGCGGAAGATCAGAACCATCATCAGCTTTACCAAAAATGTAGGGACATTCTAAAATAGTGGGACAATTAAGACAACTTGAATCATTAGATCTGCGAGCACTGTTATTGGATTTTTCATTCCAGTCATCGTCTCGCATGATTCTTTTATCTTCAGCAATGCCGTCTTTTCTTCTTAAGCGAACGTCCCATTTGGTTAAATTAATTTTCATAAGCCCAACATAATAATGATTGAAGAAATTATCAAGAGTATGTTCAGCGAGATTAATAACTTTATCGCGATACAATTTGTTTCAGACCTCATAAGGGTAAGAAGACTCTAATCCAGCTGTGCGACGAGAATATTCTAATGTTATTCTAATCGCATCACTACTCAGTTGGAATATTCCCCATGCGAATCTCTCATCAGCAAGAATTTTATAGAAAAGAGGAATTTCAGGGTTATAAAGGGGAATTGGAAGAATTTGAAGTTTCCCTAATGAAACAATGACTCTCTGATTACTCCACTGTTCAGAGTTGATCAAATCAAAATTAAGTTTGGAGGAATAATCAGTTGATGGAGGAAGAAGAAGTATATAACCTTTCGAATGAAGTTCTTCCTTAAATTTGGTAAATTTTGTCTCCATCGTTTTACCAGCAGGAGCCATTAAAGAATGGGAATGGAGGTTGTTTGATAAAGAACAATAGAGAGAAGACGAAGAAGAATAAAACAAATAAAAAGAATGAAGAAGAAGATAAAGGAAGATATATAGGAAAAGTATGTCCCATTTTTCAAAAGTTCTTCTCATTAATGCGATAAAAGGAATGGATAGAAACAAGCGGTTAAAAAGACGTGTCAAAAAATGAATGGTTAAAAAGACACACGTAAACAAGGGAAGACGGAATTACGGAAAATTGTCGGCAAAGCAAAATGTAAAAAGACAAGCATATGAGATAATATAGGGTAGGAGTTTCTCATATCCCTCACCCTGTAGAATAAGCGAAATGAGAAGAGGCAGAATGTAGGAGTGAGATATCGCACATGTTAGTAAGTATGCGAAGTGAAGGCTATATAACTTAAACGAGGGAGATCGCACAAAGCAAGGTTGAGATGACGTAATGGATGATGTCAGCAAAGTCACGAGTAAAGTGTGAAGATATGTGCGAGAACGAGTGATTGTACATGAGCGAGTGTAACGCATAGAGATTCCGAAAATAAAGGATCTATTAGCTGTCATCCACTATGTAACGTATTATATAAAGTGGAGAGGTTGTTACTTGGAGAGGGTTCTTTAGGTGAGTGTTAGATAAGAAATCAGGAGAGAGAAAGTAAATCTAGGAGCAAGTAAGATTGTTGTAATACTTGTATCCATTTTGTAAACCGATTTAAGTCTTGATAAATCAATGGAGAGTTTAATAATGATTACCTAATATTGATTATAGTTATAGTGGAGTGTGGTTGTGAGGAAACTTGCAACTACATGCTATGAAAAATAATCCACAAACTGATCAAGATCACCCTAGCATCGAAAGACAGAATGACAAAGAGAAGAAAAAGTATATCAATGACGAAGAAAGGCAAAAAAGACGGCAACCTGTAAACGATATAAAAGAGAGTCTCTAAATGGAACTTTTTGAAGTATGATTGTTGTGATGGATCCTACGGACTTTACATAGTACCGATACTGTCTCACTTTCACCACCTTTGGCCAGACATGTGTGGGGTTTTAATCGAAAAGGCCTCGGCACTATGTAGGGAGATTCCACACCTTATTAGTCTCCACCTAGAACTCCGCATATCCCATGTGGGACCAATCTCATGGGCTTGGGTCGAGCCAAATCCCCAACAATCTCCACCTTGGCGAGATCCAAGATATCTCACCAACTATCGTCGTACGATCACCGTTATGCAACATCTTGAGGTACACCTTGCTCCTTCATGTCCACAACTCCACATTGATTGGCACCACTTAGGTGTACTGCATGCCAACTCAATATACCATACACGATCATCATCCATATACTACCGTCAAACCTGGTTACAGTCAATATGCGCCCTTGAGCCTTGGACGCCACTTCGAGATTGCTCCACCTGAGTTAGAGAGGGAGACGATCTAACTCCACCATGATCCATAGCTTCGTCTTGCCATACTCCACCCGAGTTAAAGTGTTCCCGTACCACCTAACTCCACCTTGCGCGCCTAATCCTTCCTTAGGGTTGACATCCATAACCATTCGATCTCTTAGTAGCCCTAATTCTGATACGATTTGATGGATCCTACGAACATTACATAGTACCTATACTGTCCTCACTTTCACCATCTTTGTCCAGAAAGGTGTGGGGTTTTAATCGAAAAGGACTCGGCACTATGTAGGGAGATTCCACACCTTATTAGTCTCTACCTAGAACTCCGCGTATCCCATGTGGGACAAATCTCATGGGCTTGGGTCGAGCCAAATCCCCAACATGTTGTTTAACCAATAAAAAAGGTTAGAATTTTTATGGAGGCTTCCATGGAAGAGGAAACTTCTTACCATTCTTGTTAACTTCAGACTCATCATTTGGTGTTTCCTTTTCTGTTCCTGAGGTTTCTTGTTCTTTCCTTATTTCTTGAAGCTTTTCTTGCTAGGACCAGTTGAAACAAAGTGTGCGTATTCTTTAATTTCACGTCGCTGCCTTTCCTCTTCTTGCACACAATGAGCGACTAACTTGTTTACATCCTATTTTCTGTTACAAATATTATAGTTGATCTTGAAAGTTTCAAATTGTTTCGGAAGTGAATTTACTGCGAGTTTCACTAGATAATCATCATTTAGGTTCATATCCAGACCTCGTAACCTGTATATTAGATCTTCCATTTGAAGTATGTGATATCGAACACTGCCATCTCCACTATACCTCATTGATGTCAGCTGACTCATATACGCACTAACCATCGACTTTGTCGAACTCATAAATTGTGACTTAATAACATTCAAATGCTCTTTGGCCATGTCTTTCATTGGAATTCCACCTCGAATCGCATCTGGAATCGCACCTCGAGTGATCATAATACTCATTCTGTTTGCCTTTTCCCACTTGTAGAAACTCTGTTTTTCACTTCTATTAAAATTATCTACAGGCTTTTGAGGCATTGGTTCTCTTAAAGCAATATCATACTCCAAGTAACAAATAACTATATCCATATGCGACCTCCATTTGAGATAGTTAGCGCCATTTAGTGGCTCAATACCAGCCAAATAACCTTGAACTTGTGTAGGATTCATTGAAGTAGCTGAAATATGCATGCATAACTTTTTAATTTATTTCCATATGAATGATATGTATGTATATAAACATAAAACATTCTGAAACTTTATATAACAATAAATCAGAATTAACACAATTGTTATTAATACTTCATAATAACTAAATTTTGATTTCAGACTCGATATAACCACAGCTTCACCTTTGGGTAAACTTGTAATATATCAAGTCAAACCAAAACTAGTCTAATCAACTCACACATAGTACTCGACAGGACTTTTAAACCTTTGGGTCGAAAATACCTATCATTTACCGTGTACAAGTAGATTCTCTTGCTACATCACATATGTTACCAGTATGATTAACCTTTGGGTATCATCATGCAGACAACATCTGAAATGCCACTTACGCAATCGTTTCATACCAAAATATGTCGTTTTATCAGCTCCCTAAGCATCACTTTGGCGACACATAGAAATGATAAAAGAACATGAAGACTGCTACAAGGTTCAAGTAATACTTTATGACAGCCTTGTAACAAGATTACAACAAAACATGTATAACCCATGATTTGAATTTAAGTAATCAGTTCAAAATTAGTTGCAAAATATATTATACCTAAAGATCTGATACCAATGTTGGAATATCAGCCAATAATCATGCTTATAAGTCTTTATGAGTTATAAATCATGCTATTCTTCATTCAAGGTTAATATTATAAGATGGTATATTAATTCATGCATCTGGATCATATATTCTACATCTTTGTAACATTAATATGGAAGTAGATAGGAAGTTTAAGTACATACCTTAGATTAGCTCACAACAGTTGAAAGGAAAACTTAGAAATTTCAGTTACTTTCTATCTAGGTAGACACTTCCACTACTATCTTCTCTTGTCCTTTGATGATGGAAAATATTCTTTTAAACAAGAGATAGAATGGAGTCCACCTCATGCTAGAAAAGACATGTGTCATTCAACCTTCCATTAAGAGTTGAAAAACACCCTCACATAGCATTATTATAACTATTATGCCATTCTAAGTAGTCTAAGAGATACTTATCCTTATGTACCCTTAAACTTACATAATCAACATGAACAAACCTTAAACTTCATTGATCAGGATTAGTACTAATCCAGTTTAAAGAAATACAAAACATGTTTTGTTGCTAAACCAACATAGAGACTAACATCTCCCACTTTGGGCAGCAACAAAACCTTTTAAGTTTAAGAAAACTTTACAAAAAACAGACTTGGATTAATGAGGTAGAAAACTGTAAGTGGCCAACCCTTTTTAGAAAATATAATCCTACAATGAGCAACCATTCATGTATAACCTTATCCTCAAGATCAACAATACGCTAGAATTCGACTATGAAGATCCAAACACCATTTAAAAGATACACATGTTGTTTACATAATCAGAAATGTAGACAGACTATTGTTCTTGAGTTAATATTTAGGCATACTTACATAAAGGACAATAACCATTTAATCCTCATAAGGATTCATTTATGCCTTAAAAGGACTTCCTTGTGATCTTAAAAGGATTTTCTAATACCTCTTTCAAGAGACTACAACATTCTTATGATCTCAAAAGAGATCTGCCAACGTATTTTAAGAGACTACCGCACTCTTATGACCTCAAAAGAGATCTGCTAACGTCTTTTAAAAGACTACCGCATTCCTTTTAATCCTGAAAAGATATCTTAGAACTTTATAATGCATCAATTAAGACATTACAGCAAAAAAAATAAATAGCAAGAGCAATCATAACAAAGTATGTTGATATGCAAACTGAGATATTTGATTATTTACAATCAAATCACACATCTATGACATATCAACAACACCTATAGCAGTTACATGCTCTTTAAACGCCTTAGGGTTCAAACCTTTAGTCGTAGGATCTGCAAGCATATTATCAGTCGAAACATAAGAAATATCAATTTCTCGATTCTTGACTTTGCGCTTTACCAAGAAGTATTTAACATATATATGTCGCACTCTTCATGTCCCTTGATTGTCTTTCGCAAAGCTAATTGCAGATTGATTGTCACAATAAAATTTCATAGGTCTAGATATAGAATCTATAACCAAAAGACCTTTCATAAAATTTCTCAGCCAAACTGCATGAGTTGTTGCTTCGTAGCAAGCAATGTATTCTGCCTCCATTGTGGATTGAGCTTCAACAGATTGCTTTACACTTCTCCACGAAATAACACCTTTAGCAAACATAAATACATAATCAGATATAGATTTCAGCTTATCCGAAACCATAAAGTCAGAGTATGAGAAACATTCCACTTCCAATTCATTGGATCTTATGTATACAAGTTGGAAATGTTTTGTTCTTTGCAAATAGCGAAGCACTTTCTTCACTACTTTCCAGTGTAGTTCACCTGGATTTTTCTGGTAGCGTCCCAAAACACCAACGACAAAATTAATATCTGGACGGGTGCAAATCATGGCATACATCAAGCTACCAACAGCTGATGCATACCTTTTAGAGTCTATTCAACTCCTTTCTAAGTCAAATTTAGGACACTGCATGCGGTTGATAATATCACCCTTCACAATAGGTGCTTCACCCGGTGCACAGTTCTGCATCTCAATTCTTTGGAGTATCTTCTTGATGTAGGCTTCTTGAGACAAACCCAATAAACCTCTGTTTCTGTCCCGATGTATCCAAATACCAAGAACATACTAAACTTCTCCCAAATCTTTCATCTCGAAATTGGTTGAGAGAAAATTTCTAGTGTCATGAATCATATTAATGTTGTTACTAGCAAGTAGAATATCATCAACGTACAATACTAGGATGATAAACTTGCTCCTACTAGTTTTCATATATATGCATCTATCGACTTCATTTTCAATGAAACTGTAAGATGACACTACTTGATAAAACTTCATATACCATTTCCTAGAAACTTGTTTCAGCCCATATAGAAATTTCTTCAAGCAACAGACTTTTCCCTCTTGATCTTTAGATGTTAAACCTTACGGTGGTACCATATAAATCTTCTTATCTAGATCAACATTCAAAAGAGTTGTTTTCACATTCATTTGAAACAATTCTAGATCGAAATGAGCTACCATTTCCATGATGTCTCTAAATGAATCTTTCTTGGAAACAGGAGAAAAGGTTTCTTCATAATCAACACCTGGTTCTTGAGTAAACCCCTTCGCAACAAGTCTCGCCTTGAATCTTTCGATACTACCATCAGCATTGTGTTTGATTTTGAAAATACATTTACATCCAACTGTTGTTGCACATTCTGGCAGATCCACCATATCCCATACTCCATTCTAGTCCATTGATTCTAATTCCTCATCTATGGAAGGAAGACAAAAATGAGAATTCTTTCCATTCACTGCCTGTGAATATGTCAATGGATCTTCCATATCGTCAATAACTCCATCTGATTCCACCATGAATGTACTAAAACCAGGCTTGAAGACTGTTTTTCTTGGTCTAGCAGATCTGTGCAAAACTATTTCTTCTTTTTCGACGGCTTTAGATGATTCTGGAATGTCAATTGTTGATTCTTTATGAACTTCGGTTCCATCCAGATCTGTAGGATCCTCTTATTCAAATATTATTTGTCGAGATTCACTCCCACTGATCTGATCATTCTCTAGAAACTTAGCATGGTTAGTTTCAGCAATTTCGAAAGGCTTAGACGGACAGTAAAATCTGTAACCCTTCGATCTGTTCGGGTAACCAACAAAGAAACAACTCGTAGTGCGAGAATCAAGTGATTTTTCTGAAGGATTAAATAGCCTAGCTTCCGCTGCACAACCCCAAACATGAAAATGATTTAGACTCGGTTTCCTACCTGTCCAAAGCCCATAGGAAGTCTTCGTAACTGCTTTACTAGGTACACGATTTAAAATGTACACTGTTTTTTTAGAGCTTCTCCCCAAAATGATTCATGTAATGTAGAATTACTCATCATAATGCGAACCATATCTTTGTAAGTTCTGTTACGTCTTTCAGCAACTCCATTTTTCTCCGGTGATACGGGAGTAGTAAACTGAGCCACAATACCTTGTTCTCGCAAAAATCCAATCATCTTTCCATGAGGCTCACCATGAGAATCATCTTTCCTATAATATTCTCCTCCCCTGTCAGATCTCAACACTTTGATTTTCTTCTCAAGTTGGTTTTCAACTTCTGTCTTGTAAGTTTGGAAAACTTCCAAAGTATATGATCTTTCACGAATAAGATAAGCATAAGCACAATGAGAATAATGATCTATAAACGTAATGAAATATCTCTGACCACCTCTAGAAGCAATTGTAAAAGGACTACATATATCAGTATGCACAATTTCAAGTAACCCTTGACTTCTAATAGTTGTTTTCTTTCTAGATTTAGCAAACTTCCCTTTAATGCAGGCTACACAAGTGCTGAAATATGAAAAATCCAGTTGTGGTAACATATTTTCCCTTATAAGCATTTTCATTCGATCTTTAGATATGTGTCCTAGACGTTGATCCCACAACATTGAAGAATTTTCTGTGTCTAAACTTCTTTTGATACCTTTAGTTGTATCAACATTTATACAAGATACTGAATTCATAGAATTTAGATCAACATTCAACTTGTATAGATTATCAACATTCTGCCCATAACCAACTAGTTGTGGTTTAAAATACATCTTAAAACAGCCACCACCGATAGAAAACGAAAACCCTTAGTATCAAGTCTACCAACTGAAACTAAACATCTTCTTACAGTAGGTACATAAAATACATCAAAAAGATCCGAAAAATTCCCGGAATCCAGAGTTAGTCGCACATTTCCAATAACTTTAACTTCCACTCCTTGAGCATTTGGCATATATAGACACCGCTCTTCCTTACTTAGTTTCCACTGGCTTGTGAATGCCTGCAAGGAATTTTCAATATAAATGGTTGCTGCAGTGTCTAAACACCAAGTATTCAAAGGAGTATCAACAAGATTAATTTAAAATCACATCATATGGAAATCAATACCTTTCTTTTTCAGCCAATTCTTATACTTAAAGCAGGCCTTCTTCATATGGGCATTCTTCTTACAGAAATAACATTTAAATGGAAACTTCTTACCATTCTTGTTAACTTCAGACTCATCATTTGGTGTTTCCTTTTTCTGTTCATGAGGTTTCTTGTTCTTTCCTGATTTCTTGAAGCTTTTCTTACTAGGACCAGCTGAAACAAAGTGTGCGTATTCTTTAGTTTCACGTCGCTGCCTTTCCTCTTCTTGCAGACAATGAGAGATTAACTCGTTTACATCCCATTTTCTGTCACAAATATTATAGTTGATCTTGAAAGTCTCAAATTATTTTGGAAGTGAATTTACTGCGAGTTGCACTAGATAATCATCATTTAGGTTCGTATCCAGACCTTGTAACCTGTATACTAGATCTTCCATTTGAAATATGTGATCTCGAACACTGCCATCTCCAATATACCTCATTGATGTCATCTGACTCATATGAGCACCAACCATACACTTTGGTTAACTCATAAATTGTGACTTAATAACATCCAACTGCTCTTTGGCCGTATCTTTCATTGGAATTCCACTCTGAATCGCATCTGGGATCGTACCTTGAATGATCATAATACTCATTCTGTTTGCCTTTTCCCACTTGTAGAAATTCTGTTTTTCACTTCTATTAGAATTATCTACAGGCTTTTGAGGCATTGGTTCTCTTAAAGAAATATCATACTCCAAGTAACCAAGAACTTTATCCAGATACGACCTCCATTTGAGATAGTTAGAACCAGTTAGTGGCTCGATACCAGCCAAATAACCTTGAACTTTTGTAGGATTCATTGAAGTAGCTGAAATATGCATGCCTAACCTTTTAATTTATTTCCATATGAATGATATGCATGTATATAAACATAAAACAATCTGAAACTTTATATAACAATAAATCAAAATTAACACAATTGTTATTAATACTTCATAACAACTAAATTCTGATTTCAGACTCGATATAACCACAGCTTTACCTTTGGGTAAACTTGTAATATATCAAGTCAAACAAAAACAAGTCTAATCAACTCACACATAGTACTCGACAGCACTTTTAAACCTTTGGGTCGAAAAGACCTATCATTTACCATGTACAAGTAGATTCTCTTGCTCCATCACATATGTTACCATTATGATTAACCTTTGGGTATCATCATACAGACAACATCTGTAATGCCACTTACGCAGTCGTTTCATACCAAAATATGACGTTTTATCAGATCCCTAAGTATCACTTTGGCGACACATAGAAACAATAAAAGAACATGAAAACTGCAACAAGGTTCAAGTAATACTTTATGACAGTCTTGTAACAAGATTACATCAAAACATGTATAACCCATGATTTGAATTTAAGTAATCGTTTCAAAACTAGTTGCAGAATATATTATACCTAAAGCTCTGATACCAATGTTGGAATATCAACCTATAATCATGCTTCTAAGTCTTTATTAGCTATAAAAATCATGTTATTCTTCATTCAAGGTTAATATTATAAGTTGGTGTATTAATTGATGCATCTGGATCATGTATTCTACATCTATGTAACATTAAGATGGAAGTGGATAGGAAGTTTAAGTACATACCTTAGATTAGCTCACAATAGTTGAAAGGAAAACCTAGAAATTTCAGTTGCTTTCTATCTAGGTATACACTTCCACTACTATCTTCTCTTGTACTTTGATGATTGAAAACATTTCTTTTAAACAAGAGCTAGAATGGGTCCACCTCATGCTAGAAAAGACATGTGTCATTCAACCTTCCATCAAGAGTTGAAAAACAACCTCATATAGCATTATTATAACTAGTATGCCATTCTAAGTAGTCTAAGAGATACTTATCATTATGTACACTTAAACTTACATAATCAATATAAACAAAACTTAACCTTCATTGATTAGGATTAGTACTAATCCAGTTTAAAGAAATATAAAACACGTTTTGTTGCTAAACCAACATAGAGACTAACAAGTATTAGTTAAATTAATTAGTGTTTGGAGTTTGATTATGGTGTTAGGATTAGAGTAGAAATTAATTTCCTCTTTTAAGGTTTGGAGGGAAAGAAGAAGTAGAGGGAAAAAAGAAAAAAATAGGTTTTGTGATTTTCTTAGCAGAAATGAAACTTTATAGTGACGATGAAGACTTTAGTAGTGATGAAGAAGTGGGTGCATCAGATAATCATGATTTCAATCCTACTGAATTGGAAAATTTGTTTAATGAAGAAGAGAATGACAACCAAAGAATGCTTGAGGATATTATTCAAGCACAAGAACAATATATCCGGGAAGAAGAAGGTGATGATGCTTCAAATAAACAGGTATGATCTGTAATGATACACAAACATCTATTTGCATGTCTAGATCTCCCACAAAGGAAAAAAATTCAATTTTTTTTCCAGAATCGGTTTATTCGATATCACCACATAAACTGATTATGGATAAAATCCCCAAATTGGGTATCATAATCGGTTGTTGTTCATCACCATATAATCCGATTGTAGTAATTTTTTGGCGCGATGGGTACGTGACCAAAATTGGTTTTTGCTAGTGATGTGCATAATCTGATTCCTTTTTGTTAATCACCTAAAATACACGAAGTTTATAATCGGTTCATTTACGTGTATATGTAATCCGATTGTGAAGAAGAAAAGTTTCAGGAGAAATGAGGTGCAAAATCAGATTACATGTTATGTAACCTGAACCGATTGTGGGATTTGTGAATTTTTATCCCAAATCATCAAGTACTTAATCAGAATTTATAATTGCTCATATAATCCGATTTCCGACAATCGGACTTTATAATTAGTCATATAATCCGATCTAATCGTTTCTTCCAAATAGAGTCAAGCGAGTACAACACGAGTATCAAGGATACGTGCATGGAAGGGACAAGAAAAACAAATGGGTTCTATGGTGACTCTAAGGGCCACTCTTGGTGATGGAAGTACGCCTAAGGATGAACGAGGTAGACCCCATCGAACGTGTTACACCATATTCGATGAGTATTATCCGAAACTTCCTGAATTCATTAATCCCTATGTGTTATCTACTGACGATGTGGATACGGATGGGAATTGTGGTTACCACGTTGCGTCGGAACAAATAGGTGATATAAGTTTGGAGGACGATGAGAACGTAACCTAATGTCAATATTTTAGAAAGACGATGGCCTTACGCCTACAAGAAGACAAGGAGTTTTACATTTCGATGATGAAAGAAGGATCAAGAAAGGATAGATAAGTGAGATTTGATGAAATGGTTTCCAGTGTTCAAGGGCTAAAGGGGAATGTACCAATTACCCGACCATGCCTCTATGTGGTCATCTTCTTGCAGAAACGTGGAGTTGTGTTGTTCATTTATTTGGTCAGGGAACATATTATACATACGCCCCAAGTACAACATTTGGGATGAATCGCTTAAGGATCGGAGAATTGTTTTGTTCAACTCTAACAACATGCATTATATCGGTCTTAGGATACGTGAAGATTGTCCATTAACACCACTGTGTAGGTTTCATTATGAATCAGATCTCACCAAGAAATTTCTTGAAAAATACGAGCCCAACCTGAAGCGCTGGGAAGAGTTAGTCGAGCCGGATCAAATGAAGGGTCTTCAAGTGTTGGAATGAGTATTTTTCTTTTGTTAATAACTCGAACTATCAGATGTTTATATTTTTTCGCTTTCATATATTTTATGTTGCAAAGTGAACCAAGCTTACTGAATGAAAGTGATTTGTCTTTTTGGGTATGTTGTACCCATGAAATTTGAAACATAATCGGTCTTATAATACGTTTCTAAAGCCCGATTGTGAAGGTAGCTTGCTGCAGCTTTTCCAGAATCGGTTTAAGCTACAACTGTTATAAACCGTTTCTGACTTCAAAGAGAAATCAGTTTACTAATGAACTATTATAAAACGATTATGAACAAACGTTGTCTGGGATTCTTTCAGAATCGGTTTTTATGGACGATAATGTAATCCAATTTTGGGAAGAAAAGTTATAGGAGAACACACAATTTTTAACTCAGTAATCGGATTACATACGGTCCAACATGATCCGATTGTGGGTCATTTCCACTTTTCATAAAATCTTAAAATTGAAACTAGCACGGTTCTATTTTTTAGTGTGAGCTTTAACTATCAATGCTGCTTCGAAATGATAAAAACGCTCTGTTCTCCAAGCGGTATATTCATCTTGTGCCGCGAACCGGTTTCCTCTATGTCTAGCGAGAATCTCGTTGTACTTGATGTATAATTTCCTACCATGATTCGTCCTTGAACAAATGTGGGATGGTTCATAATTATAGCGTGGTTTCTTGCTCGTCTGTTTAACGAAAGGGCCCAACCAACTTGAAGCCAAAATATACTCTCATCTTGTTGTTCTTTGGGAAGATCCTTGACTATGTAATAATTTTTAATCCATTCAGTCTCTTCCTCAACATCATTCACTCTTTCCCTTAGTTGGAATTGCTCTTGACCTCGTTTCTTTGCCTTGAGTTTCTCTTTATATTTTATCGTAGTCGATGACGATGATATGGTTTATTTTGTAGTTATTTGTTTGCTTAACACTTCATTCATTACAATAATATATTTGTTAGGTGATGAAGATTAAGTCGCGTTTGTAGTTGTTTGCTCTCTTCTTTTTCGTATCTCTTCTTCCATTGACGCAATTGATTTGGTTGTTCGCTTGCATCTTCTAAGTATGTGTTCGATTGAATTGGTAGTTGATGATGATGGACTTGACATCTTCAAATGAAAAAAACTAACAATGGAGAAAGATTTCTTTGGATTAGGTAGTGTATGAGAGAGAATAGACTATCCTGTTTATATACAGAAAGTAACAACGGCTATAATTTTAATTTCAAAAAATACTCGTTAACAGTTACAACCGGATTATATATATGCACTAACAATCCGATTCTGTATTTCTCTATAAATTCGAACTTGAATCCAGAATCGGTTAATGAGTGCATTGACAAAAACCGATTATGGTTGATGTTCACCCAAAATCGGGATATGTTGGTGCACAATAAAAACCGATTGCTTGTAACATCAACCATATCGGACTAATATGGTGCACACGTATACCGATTCTGGGTGGATTTTCAGAAAATTTGATAAGTGAATTTCAAAGATTTAGAGGTAAATCATTGTAGAGTACCTCTTAGCAAGAATTGGTTAAAAGAATTTAACTCAATCACTTGAATTGTTCGGTTTTATTTTTTTCTTTTTTTATAAAAACTCAAAAAAGGTCATTAGATTTCAATTGTTGTTTGTGATTGATTAGGTTTTAGTTTTAGTTTTGATTTTGATGGAAATTGGAAAGAATTTGAGTTTTGATTAATGATTTTTTTATTTGTTAATTAAGTGATCGTGATTTTGTATTTGTATTTGTATTAGAATAATTAAAGTTTATTTCAAGGTTAATTTGGTATTTTTACCATCATTTAGACACCCCATATCCTACTCTTTAAATTAGTTGAAGTAATTCACAGGCCCCAATTAAGCGTCATAGGCCTCAATTTAGCCAGGCTGATAATGACTGTTTGAATAAACATGTTTTTTTTCCTTTCTTTTCCTTTTTTTTTAATTTTTTTCCCAAGCAATATTTTTATTTATAAGCACAAGGGTAATATGCCAAAATTTATTACTATGAATTATAAGTAACCCAAATTCCTAAAATTTGAAAAACAAAGCTCATTAATTATAGCAACTCCAAGAAAAGACAGAGAAATTCATACCGGGGTTTTGAATCTCAAGCTTTAAATCAGTTTAATCAAGAGATGGCTTAGCTAGTGTAGAACTGTGCTAGTTGATTGAATCAGCAACAAGAACATCATTAACAACAACTAGCAACCACAATAATATATTATCTCCGTTTATGGAAAAGTGTTACTGTCATTTTTTCATTTTAGTCTAAAAATAAGCCAAATTGAAAAAATGAAAGCAACATTTTTCACAAACGGAGGGAGTATATATTGTTTTGTCAATGTTTTCAAGTTTCGGTAGCATAACACTTTGTTGTACGCTTCCATAATTGCTTGTAACTTTTCAATGCAGTATATAATTAAGGATTTGTACATGTAATTCTAATTTATGGTATCTATTTTTAGTCTTTCTTGGCATCTCATAGGTTAATGACTTTTCTGACCCGGCACAGTTTTGTTTGTAGGCTTATTAAAACCAATTAATGTGTTGAAATTCATAATTAACCTACACGTGCTAATAATCCTGGCTAAATTGGGGTCTATAAGGATTAGTTTGGGCCTATCACTACGTGACAAAAAAGAGATATTTTGAAGTAAAATCAAAAACCCCTTAATCAACTATTTTTTTAATGGCTAATTTACCTCTGATTAATTAGTATTAATTCGATTGATTAGTGGTAAAATATCGTGTTAGATGTGAAATTAACTTGTTAATGAATCATCTGAACATGAATTTTTTTGAAATTTTGAATTTTTTTGAAGAACACTGACTCAGAATCGATATATGTTGCCATTGGTATCAACCGATTGTAACCTCAAAAACATACAAAGATTTTCTGAAACTTGCTTCTACCCAGAATCGGTTTATATGGACATGAAAATCAACCGATTATCCAGAATCGATTTATATGGGCATGAACATAAACCGATTGTGGGTAAATTTTTTCTTTTTTATCTGTGAATTATGTGTTTTTAAACATCAAACAAAATTAAAATTCATTTATACCCGAGTTAAGAATGAGTATGACTTCATACTCAGTTTCAAATCGTTTAAGAAGTTGTACTCGTTTTCAATTCGAGTATAAAGTTATACTCGTTTTCAACTCAAATATAAAGTTATACTCATTTTCAAATTGGTTAAAAGCATATAGAATTATTTTCATTTTCATTTTTAATCGAAATGAAATCTATTATGATTTCATACTCATTTTATGATCGAGTATTAACTAATTTTTTTTTTGGTTAACCAGAATCGATTTACACGATACATATATAAAAATCGATTCCTAACATTGCATAACATGAATCGGTTTTTATATATGTATCGTGTAAACCGATTCTAACAAAAAAAAAACACAGGAAAACAATTATCTCTTCCATACCAGAATTGGGCTATGTGGGCATTAAAGTAGACCGATTCTGGTTCAATTTCCTACGACCAGAATGCCATCCAGGACAATCGGTCTTTGTGGGCATAAACAACAACCATTTCTAAATGAAATCGGTTTACAAGTGCATTGACGTAGACCGATTGTTATATACCCAAAAAACTTTGATTTAAATTTTTTTGGATTGTTTGAGTGATTACATGTTTTTGAAACCTACTCTAGGGGATTGGGTTAATAGAAAAGTACTTGATTCGAGCTAAAACGAAAAATTACCTATTTTAGTGAATTTGGTGATTATCAATAATGTTTTTTTTTGGTTTTGAATTCTTAATTTTAATGGAAATGGAAATGGAAGTGATTTTGATTTGATTTAGTTTTTTTTGTTTTGTTTTTTGTTATTAGGATTAAATGAGGATAAATTGGTAGTATTAAAATTTCTTATAGATGATAAAATGATAGTTTCATCAAACTTAGACACCCTTTATCATTCTCTATGGGGTGGATGAAAAATTCATAGAACCCAATTAATGCTTATAGGCCCCAATTTAGCCAGGCTAATAATCATGTAAGCAAAGATTATTGAATAAGGAACATGTAAGTGGACAAGAAATACATGCACACATTCAGCATGTCCAAAAAGATCAACAACATTTGTTGTGGTGGGAAAAAATTTCCAAGTGTAGTACCAATATTTGTCCGTAAAGTAGCAATGCGTAGTAAAACCAATATCGAGTCCCTTTAAAATAATTTACAAATGGCCCCTCGAAAATAAAAAGCATGTTGACAGTTGAAGCTAGTAACCAACAATTTGACAACTGAAAAATACCGGCAATACATCTTGATCCTTGAGAAAGTCTAGAATGGTTGTCCAATAATTTCAGCCCATTTCTGCATAACAGAAGGTTCTCATACATCCCCAAGCTAAACGAATGCATATAAAAAGAACCAACCAAAAAAGAGCAAACAAAAAGAACCATGATTTTGGGCATACTGAAATCTTATTAGGCATATTGAATAAAGACAAAAAAAGAATGTGAAATAACAAAATAAGAAATCCCCTTAACCAATTTTTTTTAATGGCAAATCTATCCTTTATGTATTAGTGTTAGTAATCTGGATTAGTGATTAAAACTTTTGTTTAGTGATTAAGATAATTTAGAATTATAAAGTTTTGGGTAGATAAAATAATTTGAGGAAAAAAAAATCAAGTTTTTATTGAGAAGGAGAGAAGGAAAAGGAGAAAGTGAGAAAAAAAATTTCTTGATTCAATGGAGGATGAGAAGGGTCATTCTTCATCTAAAAAACCTAGGAAAATACATATCAACTACAACAATGATCCAGAAATGGCTGATTTCTTAGATTATGAGAATGATTTTACACAAACTCAAACTCAAGATGATGATTTTTATGAGCCAAATCCAGATGATGAATACATAGATGAGGAACCCAATGCTTCTAACACACATGTACACTTCTATTTTATGTTTAATCTCACTTTTGTAGCTTGAAATCATCGAAAAATTGTATTTTTCATCATGGTTCGGCGAACCAGGACTATGTTCGGCTTAAAAATATAAGCCGAACCCACTAAATTGATGAACAGTTCGACTAGCTGAATTTGTTAACGTTATATGCCAAACCTTCATTTTCCAACTTCCAACCTATTTGCAAGATCCTAGTTCGGCTTATATTAAAGTCTAATAACAAGTCGAACCTATTCCTGAGAGTTAGGTTCGTTTTTCACTCTAAATATCGTATCAGCCGAACTATATATTTTTCCAAGTTCGGCTCATATTCAAAAAATCACATCAGCCGAACATGATACTGATTTTCCATGAAACACTTAAATTCATACACATTTAGGGGTTAGGATTTTTATTACATATGTTTTCTATTGTGCAGCCTTTCATAGGATGAACCAAACAATAAAAGTGAAAATTACTAAAAGTGTTAAGAAAGTGAAATCTAATGATGGAGAATACCAAGGTCCATATTAAACTCATTAAAATCAATGAGATCTTATATTCAACTTCAAGAGAATGAAAAGATAAACACAACGCTAAAAGAATGAGGTCATTCCGACATCAGACGAAAAATTTATGGCCAAAACAAGATCGAAAATCTTGAGTGTGCAAAGAGAAGGTTCGGCTGATAACTCAACAACACGTGATAGCCGAACCTAGATCCTGCAAATCAATATTTTTGAAGTGTTTACTGAGAGAGGTTCGGCTTGAAAGTGATCTAATCGAGTCAGCCGAACCTGACAACCACCTGGGTTAAATTTCACTTCTCAGGTTCGGCCGGGAAGGTTTGCAAGGTATTAGCCGAACCTGACACTGTTCTGGGACGTATTTAATACACACTTTGGGTTTCGTCTAAAAATTGACATTTACGGTTTAGCCGAACTGTTCATAGACACTTTCAGGTTGAAATTTCAAGAACAGTTCGGCTCAAAATTCAACTCAATTATCAGCCGAACCCGCTACTGTAACCGTCAAAAACCCTAAGTTTTTAGCAATTTAACCCATTCAATCCATGAAAAATAACAAATAAAAGATTGGGTTTATAGGGAATACCTTCTTATCCTCATTTCAGTATTTGGAGCTTCAAATGGTTGAATTTCGATTCAATTTCTGGTTCAATTATAGTTTTTACACCTTCATCTTCAATTGGTTCATCTTCTTTAATTCATGGATTGGAAGAGGATTTAGAACACCTGACGTTTTCTTTTTTCTTTGTACGATCCATTATATGGTCCAATTTAACCGATTATCGAATTTTCACGAATCGATAATTAATTACGGTGATGAAAAAAAATATGAGAGAAAAGGAAGGTGGTTTAGCTAGAGGAAGAAGAAGAGATTTTTAGGACAATTTATTTTTTGATTTTAGGTTCAAGGGTATATAGGTAATTGAACTACCAAATAGACACCCCTTATAAAGTCACCTAGGATGGGAAAACTATTTGTATTCCTTGAAAGTTTTTGGTATGCCTAAAATTATAGTTCAACAAAAAGATGTAGCAAAAGGCGGTAAATAAGAGCGGAGCCAGGTTTTAAGAATCGGGTGGGAAAGTTATAAATTGGTGGACATGTAAAGGGTGCAAAATGGGTAAAAATGGGTATATTGGGCTAAAATATGAAAAATTGGGCTTGGAAACTATATGGAATGTGTGGGCAAGTGCACACCCATCCTTCCATGTGGCCCCGCCCCTGGCTGCAAAGCACAAGAATTACAAAATAACAACCAAACTAGAAATCTCACCTGATTTGGCAATTCCTTCGACCTCTGGAGATGCTCATCCTTCTTTCAGCAGTAGACTCTGAAACCATATTACCAACCTTCGGAGAAGAACAACAACAATCAGTATTTAGATGTACATTTAAAAATCTAGCCATCTCAGCTAAGAGAAGAAAACTTACTGATCCTTAATAGGCGTGAATCTGATGAGGCTTAAGATCCATAATTGTAGTTGGAAACTTGGAAGCCCTACTAGAAGCTCAGACACGAAATGCTCGCTATGTCCAACCTACAAATCAGAAGCAAACTGTCACCCCTAAGGCTAAGTCCTGTGGTTGCTAATCTAACAGCTAGATTAGCAGTCCACGTCAGCTAGGACAACCTCCTAAGTCCTACGTGAGTGCTAAAGTAGCAGTCCACTTTAGCTGCGACCACCGCCTAGCGTTGTTTGGTTCAGCGCAACCAATTTCAGCTAGCAGATCAAATTTTGTGATTTTTGTGATCTGTGTGATTTTTGTGAGCGATGAACCATTCAGCATAAAGGTGATTTTTGTGGTGTTGAACCATTCATCACCTCGATCTCGCTTCTACTTCACTTGCGAGCACATGTTAGGAGAGAGAACTAGTGTTAACTTTTAGGCCACACTTTTTTTTTTAAATTATGTGTAACAGTGTATCAAAACATTTATATCCGTTCCAAATTCCATTATTTGACATGTCTTAATCAACTTTTGAGCCATAAACATGTACTTTAAGCACACAATTAATATGAGGAGCTAAACCCTATTGCTGAGGCGACGGAGGAAGCTATTTTTCCAACAAATATGCGGTAATATCTATTTAATTAATTTCTGCAATTCATTTTATAACTTTTGCATTGAATCAAAATTGAAATAATGATTTTTTTTAACTCGTTGTGTTTTCACTTGATGGTGCATGCTTAGCTTAGGGCTCTTGATGTTCTATGCTTGCGATTAACAACTAGTATTTTGAAAATCTACTATTGGAAGTATTTTAGAATCAATTGAACGTATGAATTGCATGATAATTATTAATATTGAATCACATAAAAATTGGAAAATAGTGGAATCCTAATCTCAGTGTTCTCAACAACCTTGTTATCAACTTTAATTTAATTTGCAATTTTAGGATTAGAATTTTGAATCTAAAATCGAATCTTCACAAGTTCGAGAAACTAATCACTTATTTACCACTTTCAAAACTACATCAATTTTTAGCGCCGCCGAAGCGGACTTGTATTTAGGTTTAGGTTTTAGGTTTATTTTATTTTTAGGTTTTGTAGTTTTATTTTTATTTTTTTAGATTTTTGTTCTATTTTACGGCTTTGGTATATTTTTTGTTGTTGTGAAGGACTGACTCGAAGCTAAAAATGGAAAGTTGAACTTGCCAAAAAAGAAGAAAACCGAAGATATTATTTTTGGACTTTTATTTTTGTTAGTTTCTTTATTTCTTATTTTGGACTTGTAATTTTCTTTTATTGTTTGTTTATTTTTGTTTGTATTTTATTATTTTAAAAAAAACATGCACACACCAATTGCATTTTTGTACGACACCGATTTTAGGAAGACACGTGGTTTAGTACGGTGAACTCTCTGGGCGTTATTATCCGATACACCACAAATCTCATCCTCGTAACTGTGACCGGTGTTCGACTGTAGGTATATTTTGTTGTAGGTAACTCAAGCTTACCTAAATTAGTGAGCCAGCAATTCCATGTGCTCATATTTTTGCTGAATATTTGTATGTCAGGACGTAAGAGGGACGCTCTAGGTCGGCTTATGCGTGAGAAACCTAGAAATTCTATTTTAGGAAACAAGAATCTTCCTTAATCTAGAGAGTCCTATTTTTGAACGTTCTTCTCACATTGAGAAAAATATCCCGAGTACTCTAATAGTACCAGAAAGGGAAACTTTGAAAACTTTTCTAAATCCTACTAGGACCACTCGTCCTTCGTGGTCAATAGAGGAAATAATTGCATGAATCATCCACCAAATCATTTTTGGGTCAATTGCAAGCCAAGGTTTAAAACCTCAACTTCCTGTCTCTTTAATATTTAATACCTTTATATCACTAAAGTAGCTAGTCTCGTTCTAATGCGAAAGATTTCCTTTCTAGCTGAATGAATCTTCTTAAAGAGCCAATATTTTCTCTATCACCACTGGTAGAAACAGATCGTGACTTATCCAGCTCTTTCATCGTATGATCTCTTCTTTGCTTTGATCTTTTTGTAAAATAAATAAAAAAAAAAGGAAAATATGCTGACGATGGCAAAACTCCACTAATCAATAAATCTCAGTCCCAAGGGAAAAGATCATGGATTCATCCTTGGACAGGGAAGAAGTTTAATTAGCACTCTCAGATCTTGATCAGATCCTAGGATTGAAACGATTGTGAGGATGAGTTTGCATGAGAAGTTCACCAAGTGAGAGAGTCTTTTTTGCATCATCTTGTCCTACCAAAACTTTCATGGTGGTGGGATATCGGGCCTCTGACACATACTCATCTGACATAGGATGGGTTTGGTAATACTTTTATTTTTCCAAAAGCACTTTCAAAACCTACATATGTTAAAAAAAATTGAAATTGGTGTTTGGTAAAAAAAATTCAAAGTGTTTTTTATCCAAAACACTTCCCAAATTCCTCAATTTTTAAAGGTTGGGAGGAGGAGCTTTTAAAAGCTACAAAAGCATAAGTTTTGGTCCCACCAAAATTTAATGTTTGATTTATCCTTTATGTCCCTATTATATTTTGTAAATGACAAAAATTACCTTTAAAAATATATAGAATCAATTTTTTATTATTTTTATTTTTTAAATATTATTATATTTTATTTTCAAACTATTTTATGTTACCCTTTCATTTACTTTGTCAAAAGTAATAATAAAAACAAATATTAAATAATAAAATATTTATATATTTATATAAATATATTGGTTAAGTAAATTTAATATTTTATATGTTTATGTTTAATAGTAAAAAAAAATTATTTTAAACTCAATACAATTGAACAAAACTATTTTCAGATATATGTATGTGTTTGTCATTTGCTACAACAACAATGGTTGAATATGATATTTCCAAACACATTTTGATTTCTTTTTTAATCAGCTTTAACTTTATTAATTAATACAGCAGAAAAGTGCTTTTCCAAAAGCTACAGCAATACCAAACTAAGCCTTAGTGACTTAATGAATTCTCATTAATCACAAATATAGATGAGACCAGTATTAATCTGTGGTTGAATAATCCATAACACCACAAATAAAAAGAAAAGTCGGTTGTTATTTTAATCATGCGGAATAGGAAAAGAACAACAACAGATGAAAGTCGAGTTAAAGTACTTCAGTGAATGTATATTTCATCATCCCCATCTCTTTGATGGAAGTGCATTTTTTTGTTGAGCGGCCAAAAAAAATCAATTGATTTAGATAAAATTGCATAGACCTTATATACAAGATCATGACCAACTCTTGTTGTTGATTGCTTGAGAGTAGAAAGAGTATCGACTATTTTAGATGTAAATAATTGAGAAAAGAGAAAGAAAACTTTTGTTGATGCGAAAAACGAAAACTTTAACTTTATTGCAGAAGCGATTTGAGCGGCTCTCTCCTCTCCGACACTATAATAGATACCATCGAGAAGAATCATTGATTAAACAATATGAATCAATTATAAGTAAAGAAGACATGAGAATCAAAATGATTCAGTAATAAGGCCTACATACACCGAGAAACTCGAAAGCTGAAATAATATTGATCTTCAACACATACCAAGATAGATTTTTATTAACTCATGCAAGTTACAGGAATGATATGACAAACATAAACGAGTAAACCGGAAAGCTAATTGTGTTGACTAAATGAAACTTATCTAAACAGAAAAAGTTAGATTTACTAGCCAGAGACTTGGTATTCCGAATATCTTTATGCATTCTTAACAGAATTCAGAATAAGTTAGATTTACTAGCCAGAGACTTAGTATTCTGAATATCTTCATATACTCTTACTTTTAACTCACACTTAGAAATTTGAGGATCTCTTTCTTTACGACCTCCATCATTGAGGGGTTAATCCTACGTTGAGCATCACGTACTGGCTTGATATCATCTTCCATAAGGATTATATGCATGCACATGGCTGTACTAATGCGTTTTATGTCAGCAATTGTCCAACCAATAGACGTTTTGTGCTCTTTCAGAACCTGAAGAAAGCGTTCTTCGTGTACAGTTGTGAGATTCTTTGCAATAATAACTGGAATCTTTTCCCCATCACCCAAATAAGCGTACTTTAAGTTATCGGGAAGGGGATTCAATTTTAATTTAGGTGCCTGCACAATAGAAGGTAAAGGAACCTCATTAGTTACGGGTAAAGAAATATAAGAGATATTACCTGCTCGAACTTCTTGTAGTATCGTTAAAGCACCACACATCTCCACTAGCTCTTTGGCTAAGTCAACGTCCAAATTCGGTTGCCCATGAACGTCCAAATCAATGTTATTTCACAACACAACTCCAAGTTCATCTTCGTTGCTTAAATCAAACATTTTTTGCGCTAACGAACCAATAACATCAATAGAAAAAGCGGAGTGCACATCACTAGGATAACGCATGGCTTCAAATATGTTGAAGCGAATGATCTCCTTGTCGAATTCAATTTTGAGTTTACCATTGTCAACATCAATCTTAGTCTTTGCAGTTTTCATAAATGGTCTTCCAAGAGTAACGAAGTAGATGAACAATTATCTTCATTTTGCATATCCACAATGTAGAAATCAACCGGAAAGATTAACTGATTCACTTGAACTAACACGTCCTCCACGACTCCCTGAGGATATATATTGGACTTGTTTGCCAATTGAATAGTAATCTTTTCCTCTTTCAAAGGTCCAAGATTCAAAGATTTATAAACATCGGCTGACATAACAGTTATGGATGCTCCCAAATCAAGAAAAGAACGCTCAAATGTTCGGTTACCAATAGTAATTGGCACTGTAAAACCACCAGGGTCTTCACACTTTGTAGGCATCTTCTTCAGTAGCATAGTTGTAGCACTTTCTCCCACCTGAGTAATCTCATTAGCAATCAACTTATCCTTCCTTGTACATAAATCCTTCAAAACCTTGGCATACCTAGGTACCGTTCTGATGGCTTCAATAAATGGAATGTTGATTTGTATCTTGCTGAAAATATCCATGATTTCCTTATCTAGAGCTTGCTTCTGTGATTTGGCAAAACGACTAGGGAAAGGAGGTGGTATGGTAAAAGTGGGAACCGTGTCCTTAGGTTGGCCGGCTGAAATTGGATTTTCCTTTGGTACGGTTTCCACCTCTGCTTCCTTTTCGATGTCGTCACTAACCACTTGTTGTTTTTGCGGCTCTTCAAGTTGTCTCCCACTTCTTAGATTTACTGCATTAACATGTGCTCTTGGATTCACTAAGGGTTGTGATGGAAACTTTGTTGAAGCTTGTGCTTTGATTTCATTCATGTCAGTAGCCAACTGTCCAATTTTAGTTTGCAAGTCCTTTATGGCCATACCTTGTTTCTAAAGAATTGTATCTTGACGCTGAGCATTTGCATCTTGCTTTTGAATCATCATTTTCATCATCTCCTCTAAATTAGAATTCTGAGTCTGTTATTGAGGTTGTTGTTGGAATTGTGGTTGTTGAAAACCACTCTGTCGCTCATAAGGATTAGGAGCCGCAGCTTGCTGATTTGCATAACTGAAATCTGGGTGATATTTCCAACCAGGATTATAAGTATTTGAGTATGGATCATAATTTTGCCTCTGATTAGGAAATATAGCATTTACCTCGGCTTCTTCTTCGTATGAAGGAATGATCACCGCAGCCATTCTTTGGACTACCTTCTCTATGTTTTTCATCTGTTGCTCTGACTGTGCAGACTCTCCTATCTCGCTAACTCTTCTGACATTAGAGTTGTTTCTGGTGTAGAATTGTTGAGCATTGGAATCCATACTCTCAATCAAACTGGTTTCCTGTGAGATTGTCTTCTCAGTAAGTGAACCACCGGCAGCTACATCAATCAAATTCCTCTGTTCTGGAAGTAATCCTTCGTAAAAGTATTGAATGATAAGTATTGAGGATATATTATGGTATGGGAAGCTTGCCTAAAACTTCTTATACCTCTCCCAATATTCATATAGAGACTGCCCAGACATCTGTAGAATGCCACTAATCTCCTTACGAACGGATGCCGCTTTGGAAGCACGAAAATATTTCTCCAGAAATAGCTTTTTCATCTCAGTCCATGTTGTAACACTCCCCGGAGGAAGACAATACAACCATTATTTTGCTAAGTCTGTCAATGAGAACGGGAAGGCTTGCAGCATACCCATATCTCTGTCTGTAGTTGCATGCCTCAGACTTGTCATTGTGTTCTGAAACTGTTGAAGGTGTCGATTTGAATTATCACCTGGATGTCCCTTGAACTTTGGTATATGATGAAGTAGATTCGACTTCAGCTCCACTGGGTTGGTGATTGTAATGCACGGTGGTTGCGAATATAAGCATGGAGATGTCAACTCTCCTAACTTCCTCTCCGGAGGTGGAGGTGGTGGAGGATCTATCTCGTCATCTGTATTAACCATCTCTTCTGTAGAAGGTTCTGGTTGCAACTGTGGACATGCTTGTAGTACTGTTCCCTTGCGAGTTTGAATTCCACACCTCAGGTAATCCCAATCTTTCGGTGCCAGGGATTAAGTACCTGAAACAAAATTCTCAAAAGTTAAATCAAAAACTAAAAATAAAAACTAAAAACAAAAATAATTATTAAAAATAAAAATAAATAACAACTAAAGCTACCAACTGCTCCCCGGCAAGGACGCCAAAATTTGATGCGTGTCGTAGGTGCTCAAATTAATTCACTTATACTCTACTTTACTAATGAATAATATAGCAGTAAATAAGGTTCGTTCCAACGAAGAGCAGGGAGTTTTAGTTGTTAAAAATGTCACAAAGGGGGGTTTTTGTAAAAGATTTTAAAACAAAGAAAATAGCAAAACTATTTAAGATGATTAAGTTGAAAACAATGATGATAATTATGACCAGGGAATCCTTCTTCGTTACTAAATATTCATTAAATTAATATATTCATCTATTTATTGTTCATCACAGATTATTACCAATCGTGGAATAACATCTAGCTCAGTGCTATCCTCTGAATTCCTTAAATCACTGAGTACGGAAGCTCTCCAATACCAGATTCTATTCTTCTAAACCACCTAGTAGTAGCTCACTCTAGATGTAATTTTTTCGAATACTTTATCTTTTATGAATTATAGGTTGATCCTAGTAGGTAGACTCTTAGCTCAAGGTCCACTTTCTAGGGTTATTTTTACTCGCAATCCCTCCACAGAATCCCTCTGTAAAGAATTAATAGACTGTTACACTTATCTTTTAAAACTTTACTAGCATTAGATTAATTGATAAAACGATTCAGTTGGCCACCTAAACAATTTTAAAATTAATCATAGATATTCATTGTAGTAAAAACACGCAAAAATCATGTGAAGAACTCAAAATAGATTTTTATAAGAATTTAAATCATATTTAGAACTTATAATTCATTCCTAATCAAATAATAAATTAGCTAGACATAATTGAAGTTACAGAAAGCAAACTGTAGTTGTAGAAGATCTTTAGCCCCTGCTGCTGTAGTTGTAGAAGATCTTTAGCCGCCGCCACTGCTACTGTTGCAATACCCCTTTTACTACTGTTGCATATATTAGACTTTTTATGTTTCTGTTCTTGAGAAGAATTTTACCAAACAGGTTATGGACGTGAAAGTGAGGGTGAGGAGATGAGTTCTGCTGGCTCTTTGCACCTCTATTTATAGGTTTTTCTTCCTCAACTTTCAAATCTGATAACTCCCAAGTAATTCCTGACCGACTCAAACAGTATATCATGTATTAATCTTCACCATCCATCATAAAAATCCAACGGCAACAGTGCTACTTGGTGACTGTTTTTCCGACCTAAAACTTATCTTAAACTCTGGATTCTCACCCAAGATTTAAACTTCCAAAATTACCCAATCTCTACAACCGCGTACAAGTGATTCATGTTTATCTTAGACGCGGAAATAACCTACAGAGTCGCAAATAATCACGGAAGCAGCATCAGTTCCATTCTGTATTCTCGGTCAAATATCTTGCTAACAACATATCCAACTCCTCAAGTTCGTGCTTGTCTGTTCCTTGTCCAGCTCGAGCTCTCATGTCCATCGCAGACATCAACACCCGAGTTCAACTAAAATTCTCCAACATGCACTCTTCTTCATCTAACCAGTTAACTCACCAGCTCCATCATCAACAGTATAACAAACTCGAACAACCAACAATTATCATCTCCTGCAGCAATCATGTCTTTCATCATTCCCTGTTGTATTGCCTCTTGAAACAATGTCCATAGACTTCATCTCTTCAAGCTTCATATTACCAGCATCAGGGATCAACAACATCAATCATCTTCAATCGCCGATGGCAGCAACACCACAGACTCGAGCCGTTCTTCTCCTGTTTCCCTTTTTCTAACTCAAGCTTCTAGAATCACTGCGAACTTCATTTATCCCCATAACGACCAACCAAGCAGGACTCAGTATTTGCCACAAATCATTCATGCAGAAAACTTGGTTGTGTAGGAGAAGACGTATCCCTGAACTGGTCGCGCGCTTTTCAATTTTGAATAATGAAGATGGAGATGGCAGCCCCTTGTAAAATACGTGAATGTGTTTAGCAGTCCCTTTGCACTACACCAAATTCCCGGATTCATAACAGCAATTCGTAATGGCTACTCGGCCGGTACAAAATTCCTGTTACAAATGGCCATTACGAAAATTTCGTAACAAGCTATAGACGTTACTATTGTTTTAAAAATTCGTAACCAGCTTAGGCCCTTCGAAATTTTTTGTAGGCGTGCCACTCACACGCTTGGTCACACTTCAGTCGTAACACCTTTAGTATGTGCGTGTGCCATTCACATGCTTGATAGATTTTCCCACCCACAGCAAACTGAACTAGAGGATGTTTCCTCCCTCTTCTTATCCTTAGGTATTTCTCTCCTCTCTCGACCATTCATTCATTTTTGTTCTTCTCTTCTTCTCTCTGGAAGGTCCTTCTGCTCCTAGTTAGTAAGTTTGCGAATGATTCGCGAATCATTCGCGAATTTTTCCGTATCGCGAATTTTACCGTCTTATTCGCGTACGTTTGCAACTCCGAACCCAAGTCGCGTATTATATGGCATTCCCGGATTATTCGCGAATCGTTCACGAATTTTACGTATCCCGAATGATACGTCCGCTTAATTCGCCATAAATTCTTTAGCTTTTACTTTTCAAAGACTCCACTTTTTGGGCTTTACTGCCTCCCGAGCATACACGACCGAATATTAGACGTGTTGTAATTTTTATGAAACAAAAACGACTGAAGAGATTTGAAGGTGAAGGTGAGAGAGATCTCAAACTCACTAACCAAGCATCTAAACCACCATATGACGTCCTCTTGGATAACTAATGTTGTATATATTATTAATATCATCATATTAAGTTTATTTTTTCTTTAAATAACTCACACATATGCATAAAAATTGGTCTATGACCTTATAAATACAAATTATTTGTTATATATAGATACCGAATTTTCAGAGCCGAACTCACATTTATAAATCGAATTATACACGTACGTATGCCGTTCCGAATTACTGACGAATCACGTCCCGTTGACCGAATTTTGGACCGAATCTGGATTTTACAAAACCGTATAATACTCGTACGTTTGCCGTTCCGTGCGTTTGCCGAATCCCGAATTGCTAACTAGGCTTCTGCTCTCGTTTCACTTCTTCTCTCTGGCGATTCTGAGAAGTGAAAATTGATTATAGAAAAACAGAGAATGAGTCTGTATAGATGATTAGGGTGATGGTATAATTGTTGATGTACGAAGGAGAATAAGTAGGAATTTTAGGTTCTCTGTGTGAGGTGATGAATCAGGGAGAGAAGTAGGGTTAGGGTTTATTCTTGAGGTGAAGAAATCATGAAAAGATGATGGATCTGTTGAGAACCCCAGTGATTCATGGTGGTGCTGTTAAATCAAGTGTTGATTCAACTCAGCAGAAATGGTAAGTTGATTTAGGGTTTCTCAAATTAACTATGAGTTGTGTGTTATTGATGTATAAATTGAATAATCTGTTAGGGGTTTTTTCTTGATTGAAGTATGGATGGATGTTTAGGGTTCATTTTTGGATTTCATACGGAATTAGGGTTTACTCTTATTTTTTACCCAAACTAGGAACTAGGGTTTATTGTGTTCAGGATTACAAAAGAAACAGTTGAGTATGGTGATATAGTTGAATTGATTATATTATTATCTCAGCCGTTTCATTTCATTTTTGTTTTTAAGTTCCAGAAATATAGTTGAATTGATCATATTATTATCTCAGCAGTTTCGTTTCATTTTTGTTTTTAAGTTCCAGAAATTAGTATTTCTGTTAGAGGACAGAATTCTGTTCATAAAAGAAAAAAAAACGCAGAATTGATTGATATGGGTGTATCACTTTCTGAGGTTAATGAGAAGACCATCATTCGATTTTCATTTTCATTTTTGTTGTGGTTACTAATGCAGTCTCTCCCCGCATCGACGCAGATAAGGAAACAGGTGCTGATAGATGTCGTTAGAACTGCAAATAAGGACTTAGGTGCGTCATTTTCCTGTTTTGTGTATACGCAGACTATAAAATTACCAAGTTATTGCTATTTTTCCTTGCCGAAAAGTTCAAACTTGGTTGTAGAATTTGTTGTCTTTGTAGACAATAAACGAGCATGCTGAATATGGTCTTGCAGCAACTTGGCTTAATAAAAAATACGAGAATACGGTGCCACAGTCAAAGGATATACATGTACTCAAGGCTGACCCATCTCTGTTCCAGTCCAAATGAGTAGAGAATGAAACTGATATGAATGACGACGACGCTGATGAGCTTTGCAAGTGTAGGTCTTTTGAAAAAGGACATCCAGTTCTCAGGGTGGAAACAAGTCACCTTCTTGCTTCAGTTATTGTAAAGTTTCGTAATCCTTTATTTTGTAAATATTTTATTCGTGTAACGAGTACTTTTCTTCGTAAACCAGAGAACGTAGGTTAATTTTTGCAGTGTAGATAACAGTGGTCGACAGCTGCTTATGGCTGTCAGCATATGCACCCATAAGCATAAGTGGCGTAAATGGGAAGCATATGCAGATCTCCACAAAAAGGTTCTAATTTCAGTGCATATAACTTTAAATGTTACTAGCTTAAACTATTATAACATTTCTCGATTTACTAAACTTAGATTCAGATGCCATAAAAAGACAAACACCACCATACGTTATCCATCAAAAAGAAAACTAGTTGTGCATGATAGTTTGTATATGGTTGGCCAAAGTAATTGTCATCTGATTTTTAATTGTTTACATTCAAATTGTTATTTAAGGTTTATGATTTTTTCCATTCAAATGGGTAATGATGGTTTGCTCCAGGAGATGGTGATTGGTGTACTTGCCCATAAAGGTACATACTTTCTTTAAAGATGCTTAAGATTTTAAGCTCAAAGGCCAATTCAATACTAAAGAAGTTGAATCAAATGCTATATATGGTTGTAAGTAAAGTATTATTATTGTTAAATCTGGGTGTTAATGTTACTAGAGGAAAAGGTTTTTATTTCAAAGGAGTTGGGTACTTCTCAATCAGGAACTTATCAATTTTAGCTTTGCATTCCAGGGAACTGGGTGGAAGAACTACATACTGCTGCTAACTCCATTCGACGAAGAACTTTACAAGGTTAGAATTTTTCAAGACTTCCAAGTCTTATCTGTATTTGAGTACTGAATACTGATTGTAGTATGCTGACGATTTTTAGAAACTTGATGTTCTTTCAAATGATATATTTGCTAAGGCTCTGGTAAGCAGTGGAAGAATAGTAAGTCCTCGAGAACTATTGAGTTAGATTTGACTATGGTGTTCAATGGATTTGCAATTTGACTATCTAGGTACGAGGAGCAGTTTAAAAAGCTGGTACTTCACACTATGCTCCGACCAAATTGCTTGTCACGGCCTTTGTTTTTGTTTCAGAATTGATACCCTGAAAGTGGTGTTTGGGTCTATCCTGTTACTATATGCATCACCCAAGTGTTTTAAGTCATCTTATTTGTTTATAAGGTTGAGCAGTTAAGAAAGAGGTTTATCCACTATTGCTCCAGGGAGGGCTTGCCGGTGATAGACGGTGTGTAGTCCCAGCTTGAGGATTTGGTTTTAGTGCACAACAGATATGTGAAGTTATCCTAGACAACACCTTAACCTTCCTGCTCACAAGGTCTGTAAATTGTTCTGTAGGGAATCAATGTTTTGTTCTATTTTGGATTTCAGTTTCTTTAACATATTTTTCTTTTTGTTGTTCAGGTAATGGTTGCAACTGTTCGTTGTGAAGAGATTGCCAATGAAAAGCTCAGTCACTTCACCTCAGATGAGGTATCTATGTATCTTCGATTTCAAATCCATAGATTCTTATAGAGTTACTTCGAATGATTGTTTTGTACATGATCCAATTTTATTGATGTGACCAGGGTTGGTTAAGCTGGCTTTGTGTCAGGCTTCGGAGAAAACTTAGCTCTATGTAGTATCTGGAAGTATCTGCAAGTTTTGAGTAAGCTTCTATGTAGTATTTGAGCTGAACTTATAGTGTTTAGTAAAAATGAACTGAACTTGGTCTATGTATTCCATTTGGTACTTGAAGAATTTGTTCTTTTTGATGTGAATTGTTGTATGAATTGATTGAATGTTAATATGAATTGATTGAGAAACTATTGTTGAATTTGGAGGGATGGAATGGAAGTGTAGGCAGGTTATTTATATTTCCAGCTTGTATTTTCGGCGGGACATTTTCTGCCGGTAATCATTGACCTGGTCAAAATTGGTCATCATTGACCTGGTCAACATTGGTCAATCATTGACTAATTTTGACCAGGTTCATGTTGACTGGCGGTAATTTTTTTGCTGTTACTAAAAAATTCGTAACGGCTGTAAGCTGTTTCAAAATGCCACGTAGTAACGGCTGTGGCATGTTTCTCATGTGCCACGTAGTAACGACTCTAAGATGTTACGACCACGTTGTTACAAAAAAATTCGTAACGAGCTTGAGCTGTTACCACGTGTCAAAATCGTAACCGATATTCGTTAAGGCACAGTTGCCGTTAACAGATCAGATGCCCCTTAACACTTTATGAGGTGCCAATAGTAGTTGCTCGAAAATTGACCATTTTACCCTTTTAGCTTCCAGTTTCTTATTTTGCTCATAACTTCTTCATACGAGCTCCGAATGATTTCGCCATTGACTTCGTCTTCGCATCCTCTACAAAATGAAATATGCACTTGTCAGTACTCAAAGCAGTATCCATAGTACGGCTGGATCATCAAGACCTAAAGAAGATCACACAAAATCTGTTCCAATTGGTTTTAGATTGAAACCAACTGATGAAGACCTAATATTTCACTTCCACTTTGAAAACCATACGCCCTTACCCCCAACTAGCTAGCAGCTATCCCAGGCACATCCGGTATGGGCTTTGGGTCTCTTCCTTTCACATTATAGGAATTTAATTCGAAGTAATCAAGTATTCCTCAAATGATTAGTATAATACAGTACATATGATCGCACTCTCAGTATTTTGAAGACAACGTCAATAATTTCAATTCAAATATCAAACTAGTTAATCTAAAATTCAATTTTAATGCACTTGGGGGATACTCAAGGGTGATTTTAGGCATTACAATTTTTTTTTGGATAAGGGGTTCTTTAAATTACTTCATAATATATATTCTTTTTTCTTGAGTATTCCCCAATTTGTGAGAGTATCCCCCAATTGTGGGTTCCAAATTATCTAGTAAACGTATACAATTTGCTCTTGGATATTTTAATAATGTTTCATGTGTATTATTTTTTAACTTTTGGTTGTGTTGAATAATTTCAGACGGAATTCGGTGACATATACGATTGCATAAACATTTACAAACAACCTGCTTTTGATCATCCATTGCTTAGAAATCACAAGATCCAGGTAATTGAATTTTCAATATATTTTTATCAGAAAAAGAATGTAAAGGACCTTTCTATGTCATACAATCTCATTTTTACTTAACAATTTTTTTATGAAGATTATATATGATGTTTACATATTATATATGATCTTTTTGTTTTCGGTGTCTCTAAGGATACAATGAATAAATCATTTGGTAGAGTTTCTAGTTAAATGAGGTAATTTTGGTATACTGATGCATTTTTTAACGACCGATATACATGTAGACGAAACCAAATTTGAATCAAGAAGAGCAACTCGATGAACTTATATCTAATATGATTCCCAATGTTGTACGATCTAAACTTGAAGGGTGTCCATCAAAAAGTGTTCCAATCCGAATAACCACAAAGGAAGAATTGATAAATGCGAAGTTACTTTCTACTTGGATTAAGCGTCGTCATGTAAGTACAAATTATATTTTTTGTATTTTATCAATGAGTATTGTACATCCATTTCCATTTGGGGAAAATAAATATTGAATTTCTAGTACTGATTGCAAATTATATAAAGCGGTTGATTGCCTCGTTTATATATAACGTGCATTATCCTAAAGATTATCTTGTTATGTACAAGTTTTAACGCTTCCTATTAAAAGAAATTTATTTTGTTTTCAATTGTTTTCAGTATGTATCATCTCAACATGTTGCTGATAAAGTATATTATGGATGTAGCGTTAAAATTGCTGAAGCAAATCCAAGTATGGATCGGAACAAGTTTAGCACTGGTCAAATTTGGATACAGAATGGTCTTGATGAAAAATTAAATAGTATAGAGTTTGGATGGGATGTAAGTCATCTTCACAGATTTTTATAAATAATATATCTTTTATATGTTCATTTTTTTTTCATCTAAATCATAATAATATTATGTGACCTAGTAATGCCTTTCTTCGCGACATAACAATTAGATAATTGGATTTTACTCATCCTTGACACTAAATTATTTTTTCCCTTTTGCTATATATATATATATATATATATATATATATATAATTAATTCTTTGATTACACTTTCAGGTGTACCCTCGGTTGTTTGGTGACAATGAGGCTCGAGTATTTGGTTTGTGGACGGTTTGTAGTTGATTTTTCTATGCTATTTATTTATATTTAAGTATTTAGATGTTTGCATATAAATAACTCCAAAAAGAACCACGTAAATATATAATACATTGATTGTTGTATGATTATTGTGTAGGCTGATGGATTTAAAGAAGCTGGATGTTATAACATGCTTTGCCCTGGATTTGTGCAAGTCCATCCTGAGTATTCTTTTGGAGAACATATTAATGCTGGTACCTATGGAGGGGATCAGCGTGCGTTTTATTTTTCATTGCATCGGGACCCCGAAAGTGGAAACCGGTGGTTCATGAATGGTGTAGACAACGCAAAGATAGGATACTGGCCAAAAGAAATCTTTACTCATTTAGCAAACAATGCATCTGTAATTGGATATGAAGGGGTTGTAGGAGCAGATCTTGGGGAACTCCAGTTTTTGATTCTTAATATACTTGTTGTATGCTCAACATGAAAGTCGCTAACGATCGTGGAGATTTTGTGGACTTTGATACATCAAAGGTGCAACTGAACCATGATACAAGAACTAGTTGTTATGATCTTTTTTTTCCTGTTAGAGACCTTTTAAATGGGATAATTATGTTTTTCGGAGGACCAGGCGGTGATTGTCAGTAATTTTAATCAGTTGTAACCGAGTATTAAATCTTTTAATAAATAAGTTTTTTTCTTTGTTATATTTGGAAAAGATGTTTACCTTTAAGTTTCGCTTTATCAAAAGCTTCGTATAGTTTCCCAAACATCATTTTTGCCATCTCTTTCTTTTACTGGCTTACGGTTTAACATCTTTTAGAAAATTATCCTTACAACCCCATTCATGACACTAAACCCTAAATTTAAGAAACATGAACCATTTTGGGTGAAAATAAATTATATATAAATTAGGGCACATATTTTTGGTCCAAAACAGAGATAAATTAATCAGGGCACACATTTTTGGTGCAAAAGAAAGATATTCTTATTCATGGATGGAATGAATGGGAACTATCAATTTGTTTTCTTTTTTTTTGATGCCCTAGATTAGTGGTGTCTAGACTACATCCAAACATCTTAAATTGGATTGGATTTCAGCAATTACAGGGTTCAAACCCCTACCTCCGCAGTGGGATGGAGCATGCCAACCACCAGACCACTTGGTTATTGGCTAACTATCAAATATCTTTTTTTTAATCAGTCAATAGAAGAAATTCATTAAAAAAAAGGTACTTAAGGAGGTACCTCAACTCAATAAATACAACCGATACAAAAAAGGAGATCGAATTTGGAATCGATCACCCAAAGAAAAAACAAAGAATAAAAAGTCAAGTGGGAATACTAATGAACCAAATCCAACTCAAAGAGGCCCATAAAAATACGACTCCCACAAAGCTATTACCGTGTTAGTCGTTAAATCTAATATTTTCGTGTTTGACTCCGCCCAAAAATAAGCTTGAATCTTAATATCTCGAATAAGACTTTCCAAGTTTCGCTTTTTGTGATCGAAGATTCTAGAGTTCCTTTCTTTCCAAATGCACCACCATATTGCAACCAGTAAGTTGTTCCATATACGGTCAAGTCTTTCATCACCCCAATCATGACTCTAAATTTTTATAGTTTCGGAGATATCACTATCATAATTCCAATTGGAGTTGCATCATTCGGAAAAATAGTCCCAAACTCTCTTTGTTCGCCAACAATCATAGAATAAATGAGCACTTGCTTCATCTTCTTCTTCACAAAACCAACACACCTTATCCACATTCATACCCCTTCTAATAATCTTGTCCGTCGTAATCAACCTTTCACGGTATAGAAGCCATAAAAAAAAAGTTTACTTTATACGGATAATGTCGACCGCAAATAATCTCACTTGGAAAGCTAATATCGCCTTGGACGTAAAGAGAATCAAACCCGCATTTAACCGTATAAGTATCAACCGTATTGTTTCTATCTACCATCCACAATCTAGAATCTATGACCCCTTCTTGAATATTCACCATTTCTAGCAAAGAGTTTATGGAAGCAATCTCCCTCATTATGGCTTGAGAATATCTATTTCGAGACTTGAACTCCCATTTGATGCCGTTACTTGAAAATTCATATAACGTAGCCACCACTTTCCCTTTTGTTCTTGAAGCTCCAAATGCCAATGGAAAAGTATTGCATAAGACGGCATCTCCAATCCAAAAATCTTCTCAAAATCTAATTTCATTTCCCGCACCGATTTTATATTTCACATGTTTGTTAAAATCCTCGAGCTCGTTATAAGTATTGTACCACAAACTACATCCTTTTGATCCTTTCGGTTGAAGAGTTTCCCAACCGGTTAAAGATTCTCCGAATGTTTCCACAATTATTTTTCTCCAAAAAGCATCATTTTCCGTTCCAAATCTCTAGCACCATTTTTTGAGAATCAAATATCAATAAATGAAGAATTAATTCTTCTTAATATAAAGAAGAATGATTTTGTTGACGTGTCAGATCCACATTAACTCTCATCGTTTCTACAAATTATAGGCATCCATGAGGACAACAAATTTATAAAACACGTTGGACCAACCAATGCGTTGGTACTTAACGAGGAGATACGTCCTTACCAATCCGGTATCCATAGGAAAAACATTTTCCTCCAAAACTCTATGTTCTCTCCTTCATGGGAAGAATCATTCGATCAATCAATTACTTTGGTATTGAACAGTCAAAGATTTGGGGGTTTAAATTAAATTCATTGGTATTAATCCTTGCTTGCTCATGTTTTTCCAAAGCAAAAAAGCCACATGGACGTCTCAGTTTTCACCTAACAGCTGCGTCTTTTGGTCAATAGTTGTTGCCTTAACAGTATGTACGAAAAGTCTCAAGGGAATAATTGACAATATGGCTTCCCGTACGTGCCTTTTTGCTATATCGTCACGACTCTTTGTTGGGTGCAATAATTAAAATAAAGAAAAAATCAAATAAACAAAAGTTATTGATAATTATCTCCTTTATAAATGGAATTGATTGATTGACGAAACGAACGAGCTTCTCATATCTCCACAACAGCAACAAGGCAAAAATTTGGAAAAACAGAGTGAGTCACGTGTTCAACACGTTGCCCTTAAGACATTAGCGCCCGGCTACACTCAAGAGTGATGCTATAGCCCTCACAGGACGGATATTTCCAGGATAAAACACCCTACTATACCTACTACTAGCATATGTAGTAGATGCTCAACTTGATCTTGGCAACTTCGAAAAAACCGTTAAGGAAAATCGCGAACTCTTAAGAAACGCTATAAAATATTTTCCCTTAGGGGTCCCTCTAAAATATAGAACAACCCCTTTCCCATAGATTTTACAAAAGTAGTGAATTTCTTTATATAATGGAATTAAACAATTTAAGAAGTGGAAACTCAACAATGTGGGACTAATAAGTTTATATAGTTTCTTAAAACTACTAAAAATTGGAATCCCCACAATGTGGGACTAAAAAGTTTCATTCACAAAAGAAAACAATAAATTATAATTTTTTATTAAAACTTTAAAAAATTATTTTTTTATTAATCGTTTTCCAACAATCCCCCACATGAATGAAAACTCAATAAAACATGATAACACAGATAGATCTTGGTAAATCAACATCCCAACCTCACGATCCAAACAGACTGATCGTGCAAGTGTTGAAATCATACTAGTCATTTCGACGTCCTCTCCCTCACACAAAAGTGTGTTGACCCCAGGGTCATACTATGGATTGCATAAATCATAATAATATTGAGAGCTTTCATCTTTAGTTCTCACATGGTGAGACTATAGGTATCTTTCACCAAAGTGAAAAAGCATGAACTAGTGAACCCTTAGTGACCTTTAGGTCCTAAGTTCCAGTAATACCAAAACCATCAAAACGAAAATCACATAAAAAGCGCAGGAAATACCATTTTAGGCAGAGGTGTCCATGAGGTCTTGAACCTTTGCTTAGTGAGATATTACCGGAATTACTTGCTAGAGACAGTGAACTATGTCTTGAACTGCTAGCATTTGATGTAATTCGCGATAACAACCACGGGTGATATCTCCAAGATTGCTGCCAAGCTCGTGCCGTTTTTTCCAATTTGGCCCTGGACATATCCTGTTTCTCAGAATGCTCTAGAGAATCAAAGCTCATATTCTCATAGGAAGCGGCCCACTTCCTCATTCAGATAGGTGAGTTTCCATAAAGAGTGTTACTGCTACACCCCACTTCAATCTTAAATTGAAACTATAGAACTCATTAAGACTTCTTAAAAGTCATCCTTCACATGCAGTCACACTATCACGTTTACACCATAGGGAAGGGACAGAGAATAAAATTCTCTGATAGTGTTTACCTTTACCCACCACAAATTAGTTGTCTCATTCGAAACCTTGATCTTGGGATCTCCAGTCAGCAAGGTTGAGTATCCTTCATGGCAAGTTTAATTTATGAGCTTAAGCCTCATCCCCTTCGATGTGTTTCTAACAATCTCTTTGGATGAACCTTTCGTCAAAGGTTGCGCGATATTCTCCTTGGACTTTATCCAATCAATGGAAATAACGCCAATTGAGATTAGTTATTTTTAGCTTTAGCTATTATAGCTTGGCTAACACAGTATATAGATATAGCTGGCACAGGCCTATGCCAGAGAGGAATGTCTTCCAAAAAGAATCTTAGGCACTCAGCCCCCTCTCGTGCTTTATCTATCGCAATACTCTCAGATTCCATAATGAATTGAGAAATATATGTATGTTTGGAAATCTTCCAAAACAAACCTTCCTGCTAAAGTGAAAACATATCCACTCGTAGACTTAAGACTCCTCTGAGTCAACTATCCAGTTTGCATCACAAAGTCTCTCAAGGACAGCAAGATACCTTTGATAAATCAAATAAAAGATAATAGAGTATTTTAGGTACCATAATACTCTACTCAGTGCATCTGAATGCTATTGCTCTGGACTATAATTATATCTACTTAACTTACTCACAATATAGGCAATGTCTGGACTCTTACAGTTCATTAAATTCATCAGACATCCTATAACTCTTGAGTATTCAAGTTAAGATACTCCATTACCCTTTTTTCTTGAGTCTACAAGAATAATCGTACGGAGTACAAGAAGGCTTACAATCACACTGATTGTATCTTTTAAGCACAAATTCAAAATAATGAGAATGACTAAGACTACATATGTTAGATTATTTTCTAATCCTCATCCCTAAGATTACATCAACATGGCCTAAGTCTTTCAAGTCAACATTCTCATTCAGCGCATGTTTTTAGTGGAATTAATCACATCTATGTTTGTATCAAGTACAAGCATATCATCAACATACAAGCATACAATCACACAGGCATCCTTAACAAGTTACTTGTAAATATACTTGTCAGATTCATTAACTTAAATCCACTACACATTATCACATGATCAAATTTTCCATGTCACTGTTACGTGTTTATTTTATAAACCATACAAAATTTTGTTCAACTTACAAACTTTGTCATCATAACCTTTCACTACAAAGTCCTCAGGTTGGTCTATGTAAATTTCTTTATCTAATTCACGATTTTAGAAAAGCTGTCTTAACATCCATCTGATGTATCTCTAATTTGTTTATGACAGCAATAACAATTAGCATCTCAATGTAAGTAAATCTCGTCACATGTGAATAAGAATCAAGGAAATATACACCTTCTTTTAGTTTATAGCCTTTAGCTACCAACTTAGCCTAATATTTTTCTACAGTTCCATATACCTAATGTTTCCTCTTAAAGACTCATTTACATCTCATGGTCTTAATCTCTGGAGGTAAACTGTAAACCTCCCAAGTCAGGTTCCGACGGACTGAGTCCATTTCACTAAATGAAACTTCTTACAAGAATGGGGTTTCAGTAGATATCAAGGCTTCTTTACAAGTCCAGGGCTTAGACTACGCTAGGCATGTTATGAAGTCAGCTTCATAAGAAGTCCCAAGTCTAATTGTTTTACTTATCTTAGGCTCAACCTTAACTTCATCTTCCTTTAAGATAAGTTCTGACTATTTGAAAATAAATCTAGGGTATCAACAACACATCTCTAATGAGGTACAGGTTTAAGAATAAACATGTTCAAAGAACTCAACATCCCTAGATTATGTAATAGTATTCACAACAAAGTCAGAAAAATCACACCAGAAGTATGAAAAATCAGAACACACAACCAAAAATCTATATGTAAAAGTATACTCAGCATAACTTATATGAAGACACAATCACCATTTTTGGTTTCTATCTAGTTCTTCTAGGAAGAGGAATGACAATCTTAGTCAAACACCCCCACACTTTGACACATTCATAAGAAGGTCATCTACCTATCCATAAATCATATGGATTTTTATCTGATCCTTTAGGGTACTCTATTAAGGATATACTAGTTAACATGACTGCCTCCCCCCACAAGGCCGCAGGTAATCCTGAACTAATCAACATGACAATTATCATCTTCTTAAGGATACAGTTGTTATGTTCAAGGATTCTAATTGGTTTTGAACTTCAAGTTTATACATCTTAAGGCTTCTAAGGCATCATCCTTATCCCTAAGCAAGTATACAAGACAGTACCTCGTGCAATCATCTAAGGAAGTTATAAACCATCTTTTACCAAAGTGATTTTAGGTTGAACTCATGTCATCTAGGCCTAACTGAATTAATTTTAAAGCCTTAGAATTACTCTGAACATTTGTGCTAAAAGGTTTTAAAGAAAATTTGATTCTTCACATATTTCACTTTTGTGTTCAAAGTCCAAACTAAATTTTGGTACGCAGCCTAAGCTATCCAGTTAAGCATTGACTTATAAGTTTAAGGTTACAAGCTTACCACATAAAACAATCAATCACATAAAGAAAGCACAAGAATCAACTATGTTCACATCATCAGTTTTTTCCGTTAAGCTTATATAGACCCAAAGTCCTATAACTCTTGCTTAAAAAAATAACTGCCTTGTTACAACAAGTTTTCCAGAAAAAATTAAGATCTTAAATCTTTTTCCATCTACAATAAAACAAGATACAAGATTCTTGCATATGCTTGGAACATGAAAACTTCATTCAATGTGAGAGTATTACAGATATGAGCTTCTGCTCGACCTTTTTGATGAGTGCCAAATAATGTATATATTTATCCCTTTTTGTTGGCATTTAACTCATCTTTTGTGCAGTAATTCTACATTTTATCCCATATTCTGTATTTTCATTGTTTTCAAGAATAAATATTTTTATTAATTAATTTTGCATTTTTAGGTAATAAATAAAGTTCGGATGACTTGCGGAGCAAAAAGAGCAGAAAAGTAGTGAAAAGCCGGGAGAAATCACGCAAGGAAGCCGCGAAGAATGGTGCGCACAACCTCATTTTCTACACACAAAAACGCCTCCGTTCTCAGCCATCAGATCAGTTCTCAGAAGCATCCGATGGTCGCTCCTTCATAGAGCATCAAAATCTGAAGTCTCTGCCAAGCACCACAGCGCTGAAATTCCAAGCCTTCAGATTAGATGGTAGTTGAATCCAACGGTTGCTCCCTTGCTGTTCATCAAAGTTTGATATCTCCGCCTTACACTACAGCACCTAACCTAATCTAGCACCGTTCGTTTCGTTGTATCCCTTCATCCGACGGTCGCTCCTCGCTTGCCTCCGCATCACCATCCGATCTACCTACCAGCTCCACATCCCACGGCTCATCCTCGCTGTTCATCCAACTCGCTGCACCCGCCTCACACTCGAGCAACCTAACCATATACCCATCGCCAAACACTCCCCTCCTTCTTTCCATCGACTTCTTTCTCACCTCCCTCTGCAACCACCATCACCCTGCCACAACCACCTTCTCCCTGCCGCGCCACCAAACGCCCTGCCACAACCACCTCGAGCTCACACACTGCCACCCTATCATCCTACACGTGATTGATAGCTTCCCCCATCCTTCTAGCCCTTTATCCCATCAACTTATTACCTAACCTAAACCCTAGGTTATGGGTTGATGGATTAACGTGTGCTAGAGAGAAATTGAAGGCATGGAGAGGTAGAGGAGGACAAATATAAGAATGGGTCGAGTTTAATTTGATGTTGCTACATCAAATTAGGTAAAAAAATCAAACCCTAGTCTACTGTTAATTTGGGAATTTTTTTTGGGTAGAACCCTAATTGTGTCTGTGGGTATAAATAGCCTTGGGGTGTTGTTGTAAAACTTTATGCCTGGAATAGCCGGCGTCCAGGACTTTCATGTTCTGTTAATGTTGTTTTTCTCTTCAATTTTGTGTTGTTTCATGCACTGCTCATGTTCTGTTAATGTTACTTTTAATTTCCTGTTATGTTCCTGTTAATGTTAATCCTGTTAGTGTTTACTCTGTTTAATGTGCCTTTGTTAGTTTAAATGCTCAACTGTTGTTTCAATTCATTGTCAAGAAGTGATGGTATGCTAGGTTAGAGCTTTCAGAGCACTGAATTGATTGAGTAATGGAAGAAATCAGTGCTCAACTGTGCTTAAGATTGATTGTACTGTCAAAAGACAGTCAATGCTAGGAGCACATCAGTTGAGCAAGCTGATTATCTTGCCATTCCTTTTTTGTATGCTTAACTCTCTTGCATTGTCACCATTTCAGTTTCATTATCATCCCTGCCCTTGGCTTAGGCCTTGGTTCATTTTGCATTGTTCTCTGCTTGTTTAGTCATTGTCTTGTAAATTTTCTCCATTGTCTTTCCTGTTAACTGCCTTTGTTCTTCATTGCCTTGTTTTGCCCTGTTGTTGCCTCTCTTGCACTTGCCTTGCACTGCTGCTGTGCACTTGCCTTGCTGCATTGCACTGTTTTCTTCCCCTGCACTGCACTGTGCACTTGCAGTGCTGCTGCTTTCCTTCCTCTTTGCTGCATTGCTTGTGCTGCTGCTTTCCTTCCTCTTTGCAGTGCTGATGCTGTGCAAGGCAGCAATTCTTGTTCTCCTTGTTCTTGTCACTGCATTCTAGTTGGATGTTGTTCCTGTTGCTGCAGCTGCCTTTTCCTTCCACTGCTGCTGCTGCTGCAACTGAGCCCAAAGCTCACTTCAACACTGAGCCCAAGTTCAATTCAGTGAAACCAAAGGCTAAAGGCCCAGGTTTAATCCCAAGGCCCAGCCACAGTTTAGGTTAAGGCAAGCCCAAAGGCCTAGCTAAACCAAGCCCAGTTTCTAAGACCAAAAGCCCATCAGTCCACTGAACTTAATCAAAGCCCAGTTCATTAAGGCTCCAAGCCCAAGTTCATTATTAAGGCCCAGTTCAATTCATTTTAAGACCAACTGAGTCCAAGGCTCAGTTCAAATCAAAGGCCCAAAGCCTAGTGCACTTCAAGACCAACTGAGCCCAAGCTCAGTTCATTTCATTGTTAAAAACAAACCCATTAGGCCCACTTTACTCAAAGAGTATTCAAAGCCCAACAATAGCAATTTAGAGCCCAAATAGCTAGAACACTACAAAACACTCCCAATCTCTGTGGATCGACCCGTACTTGCACGAGCTACAACTGACGACCGTGCACTTGCGGTATTACTGTAGGCCCGCGTTTCATTGCGCTTTAATTTTATACCCATCTTTGAGGCCTACCAAGTTTTTGGCGCCGCTGCCGGGGACCATTTTGCACTTAAATATACCTATCCCCGGGCCCACCAAGTTTTTGGCGCCGCTGCCGGGGATTGGTGTTGTGTTTTTCTTGTGTTTTTTTTATTAGCTATTTTTGCATTTCACTGCATAGCATTTGCATCTGCATCTGCTTCACTTCATTTGCTGTTGGACCTGCTGTTCTGAACCTGTTTTCCTCTGCTGGGACGCCACCAAGGAAAAGAACCAAAGCCCAACTGGGTTTTTGCAACAATATCAGAGCAGCTGGGCTGTGCTTAAAAGGTAACCCATTTAAGAGAACCCGAATTGTGGGCTTCCAATTTTTTTTAATTGTGGGCTTGTAATATTAAAGCCAATTTTTGGGCTTCTCTTATTTTCTGTTGGGTTTGTAATAATTTATTTGTGGGCTTGCTTGTTTGTTTAATTTTTGGGCTTGTGTATTTAATTTTTGTGAGCTTGTTTAATTTGGACTTGTAATTTGTATTCTGGGTTTTTAAACCCAGCTGAGCTTGTAACCGATCACGCTAGTTGAACTCGTTAGTGGGCCGAGTACCCAAATTCTAGGCCGAGATTTTGGACTCAGTTCCACCAAAAGTTTTCAACCAAGCGGAGCCAAAGCAAAAGCAAAACAAACAGTGGGCGTGCTCCCATTTCAAAAACCAAATTTTATTTTCTTTAAAAAAAAAAAAAAAAAAATTCTTTTTCTCCCATTCAAAAAACCAAATTTTACTTGCTCCCATTTTAAACCAAATTTTTTCTTCTTTATCCCATCTTAAACCAAAAGTTTTATTTTACTCCCATTTTAAAACCAAATTTTCAAATGTCTCCCACCGAAACCAAATTTTTCCCAAAAATCCAAACCCTTTAAAAAACCAAATTTTGGGCTTTGTAACATAGTTACTTAGCTTTTGAGCCAATCATGTCTGGATTTTGGTCTGCTCCTGGGGATGGAAATAAAACTCTTAGAGAACTTGCTTATGGGCATGTGCCACGTTATGAACCTTCCACGGACCATGATGTCAATAGTCATAGGAATTATTATGGACATTTTCAAAGTCCTGAGCCGCAACACATGAACCCTAATGACTATTCATACATCATCATTCATCGCAACGTGAAAATGAACATTTTGCTAGTGCCTCACTCACACAATCATCACTTATGGATCAAATAGAAGCTCGAATCACAGCTTTAGAAATGCAATCACATGAGGAATCTGTCACATCTAATTTTCTTAGGCAACCTGAAATCTATGCATGTCCCGCATGTGGTAGTTTAGACCACCCTGTTGAGCATTGTCATATTTTGCATAATTTTAGGCAATCTAGAGAAAATCCAATGTATGAAATGCCCATAAATTGTGAGAATGGTAGTCATTGGGACCATAATCAATCCTTTGAGGGTTGCGATCAATATTTTGTAAACCCTAATGACCATGCACACATGTACCATTCACCACAATTTGAACATGAAGAATTTTGTACTCCCATGAATTTAGACTCCACCACAGAAGCTTTAAGACTCTGCAAGCAAGACTATGATAGATCTACAGCACGAATTCATGCACATTTAGATCAGATTTTGCTTCACCGACAAAAGGAGGAAATTCATGAGGAAATGTATGTTGTCCCTAATGAAGTGTCTAGTCCCATTCATGTAAATAATGTTGAATATGAACCTAATTTAGAAGAACATGAATCGACTAATGACACCACCACTGTTAATGAGGACCAATATGCATGCTACCATGATGATGATTATGATGATATGTTAGAAGAAAATGAAAATATTGTGGAACCTGTTGGTTCAATAACATATGGCTTCTCGCCCTCGACCTTCATGAATGTTGTTCTTTCTAATACTCGTTGTAATTCATATGATTTTGATATTAACATGGGATTCGTACAATTATTCTGTGAAGATGAGCATGACATAGGAATAGTTGAATCTTCTGTAGACACTAATATGCATGAAAATATATTTGATGTGTCTGATTCTCTACCTAGGTCACATTGTGATATTTCTCCTGATTTGCCGATGCATGAGAATAAATCTGTTGATGATGTTGATAATTCTGATTGTGATCTTGCCAATTTGATTGATGATTGTGAGCATGATGTGACATGTGTAGATGAGTTAGAAGATTTTGATTTGATTGATAATGATATGCCTATTCTTCTACCTAAGTCACAATCTGATGGCCTTCCACCCAACCTAGATTTGGTTTGTACCAATATTGTAAAACCAATTTTTCTGAAAATTCCCAACCTAGGTTTGGAACTGTGTGCTTCCCAAGTCCTCTTGGACTATTTTGCTTCAAAATATAACACTTTTAAGGAACCACAGTTGGAATGCATTTCTTTGCCCATCCCGAAAACAGTCCATTTTCAGTTAGACCTTGTGAATCCTGCACCCCTAAAATTGTTAGATTTTGTGCTTAAAAGTAAACCTGTTGAAAAATTTTGGTTTAGGGGTGATTCATTCGGTTTTTCACTCTCACTCCCATTTAAGTCCAATTTTAGTGTTTTGAAACTTTCCATGTCTCTACACTTTTTCTTTTGGGTTGATCCTCAACTCTTTAGACTTTTGGTGTATGGTGAATTTTTTGTATATAATCCAGTAGATAAAATTTCTTAAAAACCCTTTTGTTCCTTTTGTATATATTTTGCTAATCCAATATGATCTCGGTTGAAATATGTTGGATTTTTTTTGTGCCTTGAATAACGGAGTTTTAATTCTGCTTTCGCCGAAATCGGGTATTCTCTCTCCTTTTACTCTACTCAGCATGTCCCTTTCCATATGTTGCATTTTAATTCTTTCCATATTTTGAAACATTGAGGACAATGTTTAGTTTAGGTTTGGGGGTATAGAGTAGATACCATGATAATTTGCCATAATTGAAAACGAACTCCTTCTTCTTTTTGAAAAAAATTGAAAAATTCCAAAAAAATTGAAAAATCAAAATTCAAAAAAAAATTAAAAAAATTGAAAAAAAATCATAAAAAATGGAGCTCATTTACCTTGAAATGTTGACTCTTGTGCAAATATGTATTTTTATTAGGAGTCTTAGTCTAGATATTTAGGCACCCTGATTCTAGCACAATTCACATAGTGATAAGAAATTTGCACGCGCACGATCTACCAATACATGTATGGCCTCGATCTTCAAGGTGTTTGATAGGAAGTTACGATTGCCAATCACTTTAGAATACTGAACGAAACTTGACTAGCTTGTTCTTTGGTTGGTTGGGATAGAAGGTGGAGGTTACATTAAGAAAGACAACCATCGAATTTAACTGGGTGCATCAAAAAGGGCTACCTCTTGCAAAGTGTCATGTAATCTTTTGTTTCTTTTTGTTATGTATCAAAAGTATTTCCTTGTTCTAAAAAAAAAAAAAAAAAAAAAAAAAAAAAAAAAAAAAAAACGATGTTTATATTCAGAAAAAAAAAAAGAGAGAGAAAAAAAAAATACAAAAAAAAAAATAAAAAAAAATCAAGTATTTATCAATTCCATCATCTCTTGTTCCAAAAATAAAAAGAGAATAGTCAATGTAAATTAGAGTCATGTAAAGAGTCATCTTTTGTTGTTTCATTGTAATAAGCAAGGAGGGTGTATGCCATTGATGTACAACGCGAGCAATTGTGAAATACCTCCAACTCATTCACAATTCTCGTAAAGTCCGGACAGCTAGCTAGATTTCGACCTCAGTTCTTAGCCTGAGAAACTATCTCTTGGTGATTAGTAGTCATAACTTCAGATCTTTCTTTACACATGTGTAGATACACTTTACACTCTTATCACATGTCTTTTTTTGTTATCAGTGCTAAGATTGTGCCTTCGATAGCTAGATTGACATCTCCATTTTGCTGTGAGCTTAAACTGTTTTGCACATGTCACATTTGATGGAATCTGAGCTTATATTTTGACCTAGAACTTTGTAGGTACGTTCTAAGCAAACCTTCACGAGACTTCAACTCGTCCACTAGGGACACTTAGTGGTTTAAAAGGCTTAGTGCATACGCTAAATGCATTCGAGAGACCAGCGACAGTGGTATAGATAGGATTTCCTTAGTTTTGTTTTACTTGAGGACAAGTAAAATTCAGGTTTGAGGGTATTTGATGAGTGCCAAATAATGTATATATTTATCCCTTTTTGTTGGCATTTAACTCATCTTTTGTGCAGTAATTCTACATTTTATCCCATATTCTGTATTTTCATTGTTTTCAAGAATAAATATTTTTATTAATTAATTTTACATTTTTAGGTAATAAATAAAGTTCGGATGACTTGCGGAGCAAAAAGAGCAGAAAAGTAGTGAAAAGCCGGGAGAAATCACGCAAGGAAGCCGCGAAGAATGGTGTGCACAACCTCATTTTCTACACACAAAAACGCCTCCGTTCTCAGCCATCAGATCAGTTCTCAGAAGCATCCGATGGTCGCTCCTTCATAGAGCATCAAAATCTGAAGTCTCTGCCAAGCACCACAGCGCTGAAATTCCAAGCCTTCAGATTAGATGGTAGTTGAATCCAACGGTTGCTCCCTTGCTGTTCATCAAAGTTTGATATCTCCGCCTTACACTACAACACCTAACCTAATCTAGCACCATTCGTTTCGTTGTATCCCTTCATCCGACGGTCGCTCCTCGCTTGCCTCCGCATCACCATCCGATCTACCTACCAGCTCCACATCCCACGGCTCATCCTCGCTGTTCATCCAACTCGCTGCACCCGCCTCACACTCGAGCAACCTAATCCTATACCCATCGCCAAACACTCCCCTCCTTCTTTCCATCGACTTCTTTCTCACCTCCCTCTGCAACCACCATCACCCTGCCACAACCACCTTCTCCCTGCCGCGCCACCAAACGCCCTGCCACAACCACCTCGAGCTCACACACTGCCACCCTATCATCCTACACGTGATTGATAGCTTCCCCCATCCTTCTAGCCCTTTATCCCATCAACTTATTACCTAACCTAAACCCTAGGTTATGGGTTGATGGATTAACGTGTGCTAGAGAGAAATTGAAGGCATGGAGAGGTAGAGGAGGACAAATATAAGAATGGGTCGAGTTTAATTTGATGTTGCTACATCAAATTAGGTAAAAAAATCAAACCCTAGTCTACTGTTAATTTGGGAATTTTTTTTGGGTAGAACCCTAATTGTGTCTGTGGGTATAAATAGCCTTGTGGGTGTTGTTGTAAAACTTTATGCCTGGAATAGCCGGCGTCCAGGACTTTCATGTTCTGTTAATGTTGTTTTTCTCTTCAATTTTGTGTTGTTTCATGCACTGCTCATGTTCTGTTAATGTTATACTTTTAATTTCCTGTTATGTTCCTGTTAATGTTAATCCTGTTAGTGTTTACTCTGTTTAATGTGCCTTTGTTAGTTTAAATGCTCAACTGTTGTTTCAATTCATTGTCAAGAAGTGATGGTATGCTAGGTTAGAGCTTTCAGAGCACTGAATTGATTGAGTAATGGAAGAAATCAGTGCTCAACTGTGCTTAAGATTGATTGTACTGTCAAAAGACAGTCAATGCTAGGAGCACATCAGTTGAGCAAGCTGATTATCTTGCCATTCCTTTTTTGTATGCTTAACTCTCTTGCATTGTCACCATTTCAGTTTCATTATCATCCCTGCCCTTGGCTTAGGCCTTGGTTCATTTTGCATTGTTCTCTGCTTGTTTAGTCATTGTCTTGTAAATTTTCTCCATTGTCTTTCCTGTTAACTGCCTTTGTTCTTCATTGCCTTGTTTTTCCCTGTTGTTGCCTCTCTTGCACTTGCCTTGCACTGCTGCTGTGCACTTGCCTTGCTGCATTGCACTGTTTTCTTCCCCTGCACTGCACTGTGCACTTGCAGTGCTGCTGCTTTCCTTCCTCTTTGCTGCATTGCTTGTGCTGCTGCTTTCCTTCCTCTTTGCAGTGCTGCTGCTGTGCAAGGCAGCAATTCTTGTTCTCCTTGTTCTTGTCACTGCATTCTAGTTGGATGCTGTTCCTGTTGCTGCAGCTGCCTTTTCCTTCCACTGCTGCTGCTGCAACTGAGCCCAAAGCTCACTTCAACACTGAGCCCAAGTTCAATTCAGTGAAACCAAAGGCTAAAGGCCCAGGTTTAATCCCAAGGCCCATCCACAGTTTAGGTTAAGGCAAGCCCAAAGGCCTAGCTAAACCAAGCCCAGTTTCTAAGACCAAAAGCCCATCAGTCCACTGAACTTAATCAAAGCCCAGTTCATTAAGGCTCCAAGCCCAAGTTCATTATTAAGGCCCAGTTCAATTCATTTTAAGACCAACTGAGTCCAAGGCTCAGTTCAAATCAAAGGCCCAAAGCCTAGTGCACTTCAAGACCAACTGAGCCCAAGCTCAGTTCATTTCATTGTTAAAAACAAACCCATTAGGCCCACTTTACTCAAAGAGTATTCAAAGCCCAACAATAGCAATTTAGAGCCCAAATAGCTAGAACACTACAAAACACTCCCAATCTCTGTGGATCGACCCGTACTTGCACGAGCTACAACTGACGACCGTGCACTTGCGGTATTACTGTAGGCCCGCGTTTCATTGCGCTTTAATTTTATACCCATCTTTGAGGCCTACCACTTTTCCTTTTATGCAACCTCTATTGCAGATGAGTTACTCAAAAAGAGTTTCTCTACATCCCCTATCCTTTGATAGGAGGTGAACAGGTCTCTGTTTCAACAAACATTCTTGCTGGCTCCAGAGTCCACCTTCTGGTCTCTCACATTGGTTGTTAAAATAACTTCCGACATCATGTCAATGAACTCGTTCTAATATGTTTCAAATAAATTAGCATTAACTTTCTACTTATTAAGGTTTTATGTTGTCTACACTTTACTACCGTATGGCCCGGAATTTTACAAACATAACAATCACCCTTAATCAAAGTAACGACGGATTCAGTTTTACGAAACATACCTTTCTTATGAAGACTACGGTTAGAGTTATGTTTGATATTCCTGCCTTTGTCAGCTTTGGAAGACTTGTGTTCATGCACATGCGCCTGGTAGCCATGTTCCTTTTCAATTTCATGTCACAATCTTCGTTTATACTCTGACCACGGACACGGTAATTTCCCAATCACCTAATACACCACATCTCACAAACCTTAGTTCCGAAACGGAATATAAAGTATGAGTTTTGAATATAATATCTAAATTTACAAACTTCGTTTGAACCACCATATCAAAAAACTCATGATTACTCCATAAAAAATACTTTAGTTAACAACAAAAGTTTGCCCGTCAGAATATTTCAGGAACATTTGTCTGTTTTGTAAAATATCAAAGAAATACTTTTGCAACTCCAAAAATTCTGAAATTTTACGTGGGTAACTATCAGGATTTCTACTACGTTGTGTCAAAAGGGTTCATCGAAATTCCTTCTAGGTTAAGAGATAATCTCGAAACTCTACAGATGACCAAAAAATTATTTTTGTTTTTCACTCCACAATTAACATCCATGATTCACAAACCAACCAACCATTTTCGATTATTACATTTTTAAAATGTCTTAAGATTGTTGGGTGCAATAATTAAAATAAAGAAAAAATCAAATAAGCAAAAGTTATTGATACTTATCTCCTTTATAATGGAATTGATCGATTGACGAAACGAACGAGCTTCTCATATCTTCACAACAACAACAAGGTAAAACTTTGGAAAAACAAAGTGAGTCACGTGTTCAACACGTTGCCCTTAAGACATTAGCGCCCGGATACACTCAAGAGTGATGCCATAACCCTCACGGGACGGATATCTCCAGGATAAAACACCTTACTACACCTACTACTAGCATATGTAGTAGATTCTCAACTTGAGCTTGGCAACTCCGAAAAAACAATTAAGGAAAATCGCGAACTCTTAAAAAACGTATAAAATATTTTCTCTTAGGGGTCCCCCTAAAATATAGAGCAACCCCTTTCCCATAGATTTTACAAAAGTAATGAATTTCCTTATATAATGGAATTAAACAATTTAAGAAGTGGAAACTCCACAATGTGGGACTAATAAGTTTATATAGTTTCTTAAACTACTAAAAATTGGAAACTCCACAATGTGGGACTAAAAAGTTTCATTCACAAAAGAAAACAATAAATTATAATATTTATTAAAACTTTATAAAATTATTTTTTTATTAATCGTTTTCCAACACTCTTCCGTGACATAACTTTATATGTCAAATACAGAGCACTCCAATCAAATTGATGACAAACCCCCTCTTCTTCTCCTAAAGGTACCGGTGATTCTGATTGATGCATCTACATAAAACCCTCGCCAACATTTAAGTCATTATATAGATCATCGTGCTCATTATCTTCTTACACTAAAAGGTAAAAACTTAACTGTGTCATTGTAGCGATAGATTGTCATATGGTGATTTTAGATTACTTTGCCAATTAACTTAATGGTATACCGGTTGTTTGGTATTGTTAACTCTGAAATTAGTGGCGGGATTAAATGATTACATAACTTCTTATATTTGGTCAGACATTCAATGTTGTAAGGAAAAAGATAAGTGGAAAAGTGTTTACAAAGTTTGGACATGCGACCCATAAGGAAAGAAAAACAAATAAATTACAAGGTTTGATCTTTCTTTTGGTTTTAGTAAAAAGTTGAATTAAGTCAAAAATAAATCTGATTCTGCTTTAATTTATAATCCACACACTAACCATAAATTTTTCTTTGATAGACTTTGGTTTCACTAACGCCTAAAAGATGATGCATGGCTTCTCATTCATCACTCATATTTATATTTATCTAAGTAAACAAACCAAGAAATGAACGTTTATCTTTAAAGATAGCTGTACAGTGCCCTGTTCAAGGTGATGCACATATGTCAAATATGGAAACGTTTATCTTTAAAGATAGTAGTTGTTGAATGTATCCATTTGGATGGCAATATATACGGTACATATGTCAAATATGGAAACGTTGTTCAGGCTTACTGTTTAACCGGGAGGATATGAAAATTTTGTGGATGAAAACAGGGGCGGAGCCAGCCCATTGCAAGGGGTTGCACTTGCATCCCTGCCCACCTGGTTCCAAAATCTAATTTAGGCCCAATAACAAATTTTCATATATTTGCAAGCCCAATTTTATTTACTTGCACCCTCTAAAAATATTTATATACCCCAAAGCAAATATTTGCACCCCGGAAATCTTGGCTTCACCCCTGGATGGAAAGGAACAATTTCTTAAAAACTTCAACGTAGAGGTACGTGATGGGATCTTTTTCATCAGTAGTCATCAGTTTATGGATAACTAAATGGGAGTTGAATGCCCATTAAAATTTTGGCTAGGTACTCGGCATAGAAGTGGCAAGTGGAGGCTAGGATGAGATTACATTTGAGGTGGAAGAGATTTTGCAACAATGCTTTATAAAAAGAGATACAGTATTTGGAAAAATCAGTTGTTATCATATATTTGAGGAAATGTACACCTTAAGTAAGAAAAGAATAAGGGTTATTTGGTTTTTGGTATTTAGGTTTTGATCAAAATTTGGGTTTGGTTTAACATTTGTCCAGCCTTTTCGTTTGGTCTAAAGACCAGCGTTGACCAGCGTTGACTGTGTTATATCTTGATTTCTGTAATATAATTATTAATAACTTAAAATAAAATTTAATTATTAATGAATTTACTATTGTATCCTTCCCTTTATTAATATTGACCAAAAGTTATATAAAAAGTAGAAAAACGTTTCCACTATTCCGTTCAGGGACTAGCTTTGCTACTGACTGTCATTTTTCAATCAAGACCAAGAACTGCTAATACAATCACGATTCACCAAAGTTGATTGATCAATCGATTGTGCTCACTATCTCAAGGCTTCGGATTACCCATTCAACCAACACATAATCCATTTCCAAACCCATGCAATCATCACCAGCAAACCCCAATTCCATTCGATATGTTGTTGTGCTTCTTTCTCAATCGAGAGCTTTCACTTGAACCAATTTCAGATCAGATACAGACACCCAAATACTGCTTCGCATTAGTTCTTCCCTGTACATAACACTCCAGCCAAAATCCCATGGAAGACTTCAAGTACAGCCATTCCAATCTTCCTCAACCATCCTGAACTAAGAATTACTTCTAATCTTATCCACTCATCTTCAATTTCATAAACAATACTATCAGATTTTCTCCCTAAATATCGACGGGAACAACTCTTTTCATTCTTTGTTTTCTCTACCATCTATACTTCTTTGTCTTGATCTTGCCATGACTGGCGCCCATCTGTTTAATTCTCAACTATTTAGTTTCAATTCCCACCAAGCCAAAATAAATTGGGCAAACCCGAAATGTGAATGACAGCTGCTTCTCTTCCTGAAGCCGGTGATGTTGAGTTATAGTGGTGGTGGTTATAGTGATGCTAAGAGATAAGAAACGATGGAGAATGGAAATGAAGAAATATAGATCACTGAAAACCCTAGATTTCAATTCTGGAGTTAATACCCTAAAATACAAAGAAGAAATTATCATTTCTATCATTATTTCTTCCCTCCCTGAAACTGAGACAGTGGCACCATAAGTGTTCAGATAAAGAATGAGAAATCGAGAGATGGAGGGAAATGATTAGGGTCCGAGATTAGTAAGGTTTTTCAGACAGTAATACTCTCTTGAAAGAAGGAGATTCATTTACAGGGATTTGAGGTGACATTGGTGTTAACAGCAAGGATTTGAAGTTGGGTTTTCTTTGAATTAGGTTTTAGGTTGTTTCGAATCAAGAAATCAGGAAAATATATGATTGAGCTAGGGTTTTGATTGAGAGTTAGAGGAGGAGTTAGAAGGAAGTACGATGATTTTTATGGGTTTAGAGAAATGGGTTCTCAAATGCAGAGATGAAGAACAACTCGTCGTTGTGGTGGGTGAATTACAATGTTAGGTTAGACTGCAGAAGAAGACGATTGTAAGGATCAGAAAGGGGACTTTGTTTAGTTAAGGGTACAATGGTAGCTTTGTTTATTTATTAGATTTTATTTAATATTTTTTATAACTACTACACAGAAATCAAGTTACAACACGGTCAACACGAATCAACTTTGGTCTTTAGATCAAACCCAAAAGCCGGACAAATATTAGACCAAACTCTTGACTACCGGAAACCAAATAACCCAAAAAAGAAAGATACATCTGTTGGTTTCCAAAACTAAACACTAGTTTCCTAACAATACCACAAGATACGTCGTTTTGTTTAAGTTAATCAGTTACCACATAATAAGTATCCTCTTAGATACAGTTAGTTAATAAGTATTCTCCTAGATACTGTTAGTTAATAACAATAGTGATTTATGTTTCCCTGCTATGCTACAAAGAGTCTCAAAAACTAAAAAAGTGTGAGTCCTTTTCGAGATAGCAGATAGGAAAAGATGCTAAGAACGTAAAGGGAAGAGGATAATTAGTTGTATTACCAAATTAGTAAAACAAGGCAAGTCAGTTGTTTGTGGTGTGAATTTTGGAAAATGAGTCTTCCGATATTGAATTAAGTCCCAGTTCAGGAAGGAAAGATTGGCATTTCATTAATTGCAGCTACTAAGTCGAATACTATAATTAGAACACGAGGAGAATTGCATTTATAATTTATGGAGTTTTGTTAAATGATGGATCTGTTTGTAATACGGGAGTGAGACCGATAGATGGAAGGAAAAGATTTGGTGGATAGACAAAGAGTAAATTCAGCTTTTAAGCCAAAAACAGAAGAAACTTCGGTTATTTATGATCCGAGTTGGATTACAGTAAGAACGTTGAACTTTATTCTCTTTACATCATCTGCATAGATAAGCATCAGGCAATGTAAAGTCCTGAAATAATTTTTGAATTTTGGGTTTCTCTCCGTTTGAATTAGATTATTGCAGGAGATGATCTGCATGTTGCACGGCTTATGTGCTTTCTTAGGCAATGGAGTAGATCTTCATGAGAAACGTTATGTACCAATTCAGGTACGTGATGCTCCTCTTTGAAGTATTACTTTACTTTAATCAAATAGCTTACTTTAATCAAATAGCTTACTTTAATCAAATAGCTTATGAGTTCTTCATAAAATTATCAGATTTCACGCACATATTTGTTTGGACTGTTTAATGAAGATTTCCCCTGAGTAGGCTGAGAAGATCAGAATGTTCTTCATTGAAACATCTTCCAAGATAGCCGAGAACATGATACAACTGTTTCAGCAATAGATGGCTCTAGCAGGATGCTGTTATATGGATCTAATGCGTGCATGAGTATAATAGTAAGACTAATTGAAAGTTGGTTGATGTTACTGCCAATTTTTCTAATAGCACAATCAAATGAACAAGATCATTGGATTTAGATTTAAATCATAAAACATCAAGTAAAAGATGAAATGTAAACAAGTAAATAAAAGATTCACACAAATAATTAACGTGGTTAGACAACGGTGTGTCTACATCCACTGATAAATGAAAGATGGGTTTTATTAATCTCCATTGATGAGAAGGAAAGAAGTTCTGTCAGGGTAATGAGTTAACGAAAGTCTTGTGAGAGCGAATATAGGGAAAGAAGATTCTCCAACCTTCAATCGCTTTTATTAGTTTATTGAGAAGATTGCTCTATACGGGCTCCGTGTTGAAGGTGAGTCTCACGTCGGGTCATCACGAAGTAATCAGCAAACGATGATTGACAACCCCAAAGGGAAGCAACAGCTACGTTCATCACTTAGTGGAAGCGTCTCGACCGCAGCATCGACAGCACATCAGCGGGTAACAAGCATCAGCAGCTCTTTCGTCATTGACGTCGACTTGTGCGTAGTAGCTTCATGCGTCGTTTGCTTTGGGGGGAGCTATTCTTGGCTTGATCTTCGTTGGTATCTAATTTCGGTTGCTTTGGGGCGTTCTTTAAGTTGAAAGCACTCTGTAGCACCGGTTGGGCAGTATGAACAAAACAACAGTAGGCATGTCCGATGCAGTTGTTTGATGTGGTTGTTCTATGCGCCACTCTCTCAGCAGCAGCAGCACCGGGTACGCTCAACAGGACTATCGACAATAACTTGTACGAAACATTTCCAGCGTCGTAGGTACAAGAAAATACGAGGTAGGCAACGTGCAATTGAGCTGATGGTAACTTCAGCGGTGGTGTAGACTCCGTTGAGCTTTAATGTTGAGTTGTTGTAAACTCCGAAACGTCCCTGCAAGTCGAGTGTTTTAAATATATCTTACCCTTTCTTCTTGGTTCAAACGACGTCTGTTACTAGCTTGCCCCATGCTTTACTCCGGGTTGAAAGAATTCCATAGTACTCATTGAGTAGCAGCAACGTACATCGTCAGCAATATGTGAAACATCATCAAGCGTCATCCTCGTGCTTTGGGCCATCGCAGCAAGAGTTTAGCCCGTCCGTGACATCAACTTGTATATATCTTTGGGTAGGCAGCATCGTCACCATGAGCTTTTCCCCACCACCTCAGCCTTGTTGATGTATGTATATATGCTTTGTTCATCGTTAATCGGGCCTGGCCATCAAGTGAGCAATAACGACGGTTGACAACTTAATCGAGTAGAAGCTACGTCCATCACTTAGTGGCGGCAACTTGATCGCAGCATCGTCTCAGCAGTGCCTTCATTCTTACAACAGGGTTGGGTTTGTTACAACAACACAGGTGCGTCTCAACAGCATAAGTGGATCTTCATCCATCATATGCATAGGGGTCAGTGAGTACACTTTTGCCGCGAGCTCCTATGACAGGATAATGACATCACCTTAGCAACGTAGCAAGATCGCTTCGTTGGCACATCAGGATCGTCGACAGCAGCAAAAACTTCTACATCATTGCAGCACCTTTATATCTTGTCTTCCTTAGACCAAATACTTGTTCAGGGTGTGGACATGAGATTTACCGGGCAGCAGCATTGCTTTAATCACATAGCCGCATCACGTCTGTAGCAGTACCTCGTTCGCAGCAGCATGGACTGGATCATTGGCAAATGGTTTCTACTGGATGTGGTGGGTAACTATTTCAATTGTGAGCCTGCATAACAAGGGGAAGAACCATTTTGAATTATTTCTCCTTCATCGATCGATGCTTGTTCGTCTGCTGGAAAAGTTGAGTCCATCTGTACGAATGGTCATCGTTGGATCACACCGAAATTTTACGTTCCTGTGTAACTTCAAAATAGCATGAGTGTACGGAATTCTTAAATAAATGTTTTCCACGTAATAAGATAAATTAATGGCATAAGTAATAAAGATTAATGAATAAATGTAAGACTCTTTACGCAGTAACATGCTCATTAAGTATTAATGTGGCTGCTCTTGCAACTGCTTTGTGCAGATTTATGAATTCATTATCGCTGAGCACGGTGAGTGTTTCTAGACCATAGTATCACGAAGGGATTACCTTGTGCTATGTTTGGGACCTATCACTTCGTTGGCCAATCCGGACCAGGAGATTACCGAACGGTGAGGGTCTAGAATTTAGACATGATGGGTATCTCTTTCTGCTGGATGTCTTCCCCCAGTCTTACACTCATAGACGCTTACGGGAGAGTCCGGAGAGATTGCACACAAGTGTTTTCCCCAGTATGATGATATGAGACCGGTGGTGCTTGCCCCGGTTCTCCTTTGTATACATTAGTATCCAAAAATGTATCCCACTATTGGGAGTGTATATATGCATTTTTCAGAATGTATGAAATGCATTGAATTTGCAACATGTATGCGATTTATTAAAAATGTATGAAATGTTCTCAAAGAAATGTATGCATTGTTTATAAAAATGTATTGTAGTTTTCTGTAATTAGGATGTATGGAATGAAACTACGAAGTATTATGAAAATGCATGTGTATACAACATATGCGATTCTGTGAATTTTTTGATGTATTATGTGCTAGAGCATTGCTCGGTCGAACTCGCATGCGTTGCTATCTCAAGTATGTTTGTCAATGTTAGTGATCAAAACTATAAGTTTTGATTTCTAGTCTACTATAGCTAAGTCTCGGACTAGGATAGAAAATGTAGTTGAGCTCAAGAACTCCATGGCAATCATCATACAAGACGAAGAACTACTCAAGGAACTGGTGGAACTTCATCGACTAAAAGGTATGTGGAGACTTGAACTTATCTATCACTTAAAAGTCTATTTATCTCCTATCTTGAGACAAAAGTCGTTTTTCTGTATAGACTTTGATTATACACATTTGGTCTGAGTTTATCTCGCCTATCTATTTCTCGAAATATATGTTGGTAAGCTTTCGTTTTATCCAAGTTCATCTTTACCTAGTGACGAAAGTCATGTCATGTTTCAATCACTTTGAAAATTGCTTTGACGAAGAAATGGTTTGTGAATAACAACTATATAACGTCCTCTAAGAATGTTTTAATGATTGAAATGAGAGTTTAGATTATATAAACAATAATGGATATAATCATTTTTGTGGACACATATATGTATAAGTCCTTATTCCTTGAACCGAAGTTTGCGAACATTGTTAATCAAGAGAACCGGCACAAGAGCCGTGAACTCAATCCGCGAACGCAGTCCGCGAACTGGTGGAAGTTCTCGACCCGAGAAAATCTGCTGGATTTTGAGAACTCATTCCGGGAACTTAAGTCGTCGAACTTGAGTTGGTTATATCTAAAGACGATTGTTCTTGATCTTATATATTTATATAAACTAAGGAATGCTTTTGCAAACCGTGGCTATAAAGTTCATGAACCGATTCGAGTGAATCAAATCGTTTTTGCTTCGATTGTGTCTTGTATACTTCTATAAGATCTAAACAATTGAACAACTCTCTAACTAGTTCATTTGAGTCATTTGAACTAGTTATGGTGAAGAAGAATATGGTTGATATGAAATTTCTCATATGGCTAACCATTTGGTTAACTATTGTTGAACCAACAAATGCACATGTTTGGGTACGGTTACACCAACCGAGAAACGTGCATTTCATTTATATGTAACAAGCAAAGTTTTCGATCCAATGGTTGAAAGATATTAGCTTGAATCTAATCAGGTTTGGGTACGGTTACACCTTACGTGTGATACTAGTTGTGTAAGCTAGAGTCGATTCTCCTTTAACCTTTGGTTTCTTCTTGTAAACCAGGTTAACGACTTAAAGACTTCATTGGGATTGTGAAGCCAGATCGATACTAATTTCTCGTAGTTGTGTGATATGATCTTGTTGTTTCTATCGTACGAGTACAATCGCAAAGATTGGATTGAGATTCATATCTCTGATAGGCAAGATATAAAAGTAGTCACAAACATCTTCTTATCATCGTTTGTGATTCCACAATATCTTCTTTCGCCGCGTCGATTAAGATTATTGTGAGGTGGTTGATAATTCTAGGTTGTTCTTCGGGAATATAAGTCCGGGTTATCAATTAGTTCCTGTTCACTTTGATTTATCAAAACACAGAACAAAACTAGTAGGTATATCTGTGGGAGACGGATTTATCTATTACCGTAGACTTTTCTGTGTGATACAGATTTGTTTATTAAAGTCTTCGACTTTGTGTCGTAGAAACTCTTAGTTGTGGGTGAGATCAGCTAAGGGAATCAAGTGTGTAGCATCCTGCTGGGATCAGAGACATAAGAGCATAAATGTACCTTGGATCAGTGTGAGATTGATTGGGGTTCAACTACAATCCAGACCGAAGTTAGTTTGTAGTAGGCTAGCGTCTGTAGCGGCTTAATACAGTATGTGTTCAATCTGGACTAGGTCCGGGGGTTTTCTGCATTTGCGGTTTCCTCGTTAACAAAATTCTGGTGTCTGTGTTATTTCTATTCCACATTATATTTTGTTATATAATTGAAATATCACAGGTTGTGCGTCAGAATCAATCAATTGGAAATCCGACCTTTGGTTGTTGATTGAAATTGATTGATACTTGAACATTGGTCTTTGGTACCGTTCAAGTGTTTTCTCTTGTATTCAATTCGACTCGCACATTTCTATTTGCTTGAGTAAGAATTGAATCGAGAAAGAGAGATATAACTCTTTGATATACTTTTGGTCTAGATTGAGTCTGATTGTCTAGTTGATTCTCTAGAAAGTATACTGGAGTTTGTCCATACAAATTTCTAAGAGAAATATTGGGTGTGTTTGTTGTACCCCCGCTTTTTCAATTGGTATCATAGCAGGCAAACACGTTTAAGACCTTACAAGTCTGTGTTTGTAGCGATCTGACTCTATGGACGATAAGTGCATCTCTGATAACGCAACATCAGTTCAGAGTCACTCATGTGAGTTTCAAAGTCCTGGAGCCTCTGAGAAAAACTCTGTCTCTAGTCCCTTGACTGAATCTGCATTCAACTAGGAAAATCCCTTGATGAACAGTTGGATGATCTTTCGGATGACAGTGACTCAGAAGAAGGACAAAGTCTTGATGAGGAAGTTTCTCAATTTATCATGTTGTTTGACCGTGCTTTGAAAGAAAAGAAGTCAACAACTTGCTTGAGTAAATACATGGCTCCTCTTTGTCAAGAAAACAGAAGATTGAGAAAACTCTTTATAGGATATGATGGTGGCTATAAACTCTTACAATCTATCGTTAAAGATCGTGAAGAAGATTGTGATGACCCGAATTTATATTAATAGTCCGGCCGGCCCTACCAATATAAATTCATGATCTTACCACACGAACATAAGTCCGCATAACTCACGCTAGCCAGAAATGTTTAATTCAAAACAACTATGGAAAGGAAAACCTATTTTCGTATAAATGGGTACTGAATTGGACCTAAAAAGTTCTACTAACGCAATACTTTAGTATTGGCAAAGTTTTAATAAGAAAAATATTTGACAAAAAATACAAATAACAATGTGATAACCTTGTATAAAATAAATGAAAAAAAATTCAATAGAAAACCACATCAAGGAAGAGATTCCACTTCTTCCCAGATACTGTAACAGAAACTCAAGAAAAACCCCACAACTAGCCCACTGTATTATTCTGCTACCTGAAAGGGGAAAAATCAACACAAGGTCAGATCCTTGGAAATGCAAGTTCACTCTCAATCCATCATATATACCGATATCATATAATATACAAATGTGAAAGGGTAGTCTATATGTTTTAACTACAACCAAAATTAGATCTGAGAATCGGCATTTCAACCAAACGACAATACCGCTTACCTTCGGCAGTTCACAAAAGAACACACATACATTCAAGAATAAAAGATTTACATTTAATCCGGCGCCCACCGGTGTTCACAAGCTATATGATATTGTGTCTCTGATCTCTTGGCTTATCCAACTCATCCAGTACCCACCGCGACACTCAAACTATTTTAATAGAAGAGGCCCTGCTCTCTTAGTAAGTAGATACACATACAATGTATCATTCAAATAAGGATTTAAATCCTAACCATACTTAAACCCTTTACAAGACATTTTAAATAGTGTAACATTTAGTACCCGCACTTCAATACAACATTAAGACTCATAAGAACAACCCAAAGCAGAAACAATACCCCAGCAAAAAAACTCACAACCTATTACATCAAGCTAGTTTGCATTGACATCCACAACAGGTCTTGTCATATTCACTGTGAATACTGATCTGATCTCAAATAAATTTATACCACGCATTCAAAGATGTATCAAGGACATTTTCCCAAAATTTCAAAGGTAAGTAATGGTTAGAAACCAAAATACTACCAATCCTATATGAACATCGAAACTGAATTCCAAATGATTCACCTGCAAAAGTCAGTTGGTTGAGGTAGCTAACAAACTCAGTTTCACATGAAATATTTACAGCAATCTCATGACCTAAATGGGTTTCTCCTATTAAAATTTCAGAGAATTCTATATAGCACAACCATGTGATTTAGGATTTTCAGAACTTCCTAATTACAGAAAAACTGCACAACCAGTCTCTGAAATAAGGATGCTTAAGTGCCCTCTTCTTCTCGGATCGTTCTTATATTTTGGTCGAGTGATTACATACTAAGGTATAACATATTAAAAAATCACGTTGATCTGATGGTTGGATGTCATTCGATGGTTCAAACAGTACCTATAATTTCAGGTATCAGAAATAAAAACCCAATTCGAATTTACCCTAGAAATCCTAATTTTTAACCTGGACTTTAAAGAAGAACAACAATTGCAACTTACATACTACTAATCATACATGATAAAGCAAGAAAGAACTTTCCTTTGTCTTGAGAAACCCTAGAAATACCCTTAGTTTCAGCTGCAACTCCACCTTCACGCCGCACAATTCCTTTCTTTGACAAGAAAAACCACAGTTTCTGTTATCTAACTCAAGCAATTTAACCTAGATTTTTATTTCCTTTTTCTGACCTAGTTTTTAACTACACCCAGCTATCTTTTCAAGGATATCCTATTAGCTAACGATATGACTATCTTAAAGGCATCCTAATAACAATTAGTTATACAAAATTTAGGGTTATGACAAAGATGTACGCACAAAAAGGTCTGAATGTGATAATCTTCTCCGAAATCTCTTTGTGTTGAAAGAAAGACTTGCAGAAGCTGAAGCAAGATATGACTCTCAACAAAAAAAAAATTGATGAGAAAAAGATCAGTCTTCTCACCAAATAAAAATCCTTGGAGACTGACCTTGTAGCTTCTCTTGATAAGGTGAAATCACTGGAAGAGAGTATGAGAAGATTCAATTCTAGCTCTAAAAAATTATCTTCTATGATTGGAGCATGTAAAGAACATCGTGATACACGTGGTCTGGGCTATAAAGGAATAGACGCTCCAAAAACTAGTAAGATCAATTTCTTTAAAGCTATTGATAATTCTTCATGTGAAAAACCGTTCGCAGCTTGTAATGTTCCTAAGGAAAAGGATTGTGCTCCTTCTAAATCTACTCACATGATAACAACTAATAATAATTCCTTTAACTGCTATTACTGCGGAAATAAAGGACATTATGAGCGACAATGCTGTTTTCGTTTAAGGAATGAAAAACTTCACAACATTCTTGCATGGGTATCTAAAGAAGTTATTAAACCTGTCTCTCATATTGTTGGAGTAAAATGCATTTTCGATAATCTAGAAAAATACGGTGGTAAGTCTTTTCTTAATTGTGCTTTTGAAAAAAAAAATGCCGACAATGGTAGAAGGAAGAACGGAAGTAGAGCAATTGACTTCTTAAATAACTCTGAAAAGAGAAAAAGGCATAGGAGAAAGAAATAAAGGTTGAGTTCCTTGTCTCTCCCTGAAGAAGGCTGCAAATCCAAGATTCGTGCTCCATATTTCATACATATCAATAATCGAGTCTCGGAACTTAAGATCAGCATAAACAAACTCAAACGGAGCATTAAAAAAACATGGAAAGCAGTTGGCTCAGTTACTCCTAATTCCTCTCTTGATAAAACTCCTTCAACTATGTCGAGTGATTTGTCTATAAACTCCCTTGAAGGAGAAAAGGTAGAAGTTAATATTGATGATCGAAGTTCTCATCGTAATACGCCATGACTGCTCAATGTAGCATCCCTCTTTTAGATAAAGAAGGATGCTCATAGTTCTCAAGAAGTTCATCTTGAGAAAGCTGTCAAGGTTGTATAATATCTTTCTTTTTTTTCATATAGTTGATGATATAAAAATCTGTTGAGCCTCACTCCAGTTTTTTGAAGAAAATTCTGATCATCCTCTCTTGAGAAAAATTCCTTGTTTAATTGTCCTTCCTCCAAGTGTTTGCTCCTCCATTCTCCTTAGCCACGAAAGAGTTGTGACCACGAGTGCACGTACACCTGACCCACACGAACGACAAGTTTCCTAGGGTTTTTATGGAATTTCTTTATATATATATGTGTCATAGGATGATACATTGTTCCATAAGGTCAAAAAAATTCTACTGATTTTTTTCTGTATGCACAATGGATGGAAGCAACAAAGTTGATGAAGTCAAGAAGAGCAAAACTATTGAGTTTCACAAGAATCCTGTTTTCATAACATGTCATGCTATTGATCATGAAAACAAACTACCAGTTCAGATGTCTTCACAACTGGTAGGAAATTTTCTTCGAGATTTTGAGATCGTACGTGAACAACTCGGAATTGCAACAAGGAATCTTGATTTTCTGAAAAACGAACTGAAGAAAGCAACTGATGAGCTCGTCCATGTTTAATCCCTAATTGCTGACCGGGTTTAGTGTTTTTTCAAATCATGTTTTCTTAGAGATGTTTTCCTAGTAAATATTCTTTTATTGTTTTTGTTTAGAAGAATAACTAGAGTCTGGAATAGCTATTATTGTGATTTCACATAGCTATGTCCAACGTTTTCATCTTCATGTTTTTAGGTTTATTTGATTAAATTCTAAAAATTTTGGAAGATGATTTTTGCAGTATTAATCTTTATGGTTTTATATATTGCAATGTGTTATGGGATATGTGTGTGTTTGCATCCGTGAACTATGGTTGTCCCATATCTTATCAAAAGTAAAGTCTTTCGTAAGTCGATTTTCACGTATTGATAAAAGAATGAATAGACTTTTGACAAATACAAAAGTTAAACGTATTATGTCAATTATTGATGGAAGATAGGTTAAAATCTTTTGTTTACAAGGATTATATCTATTGAATGTCGTTATGCGAATAGTGATGGAAAATAGAATTAATCCTTGCTTATTCCATAATATTTGGTCGATCTCCGGTCTACAATCTTTTGTGCATATACTGTGTTGTTCCGTAAGGTGTCTTATGTTGAGCACTATCGACTGAGTTGATTATTTTCTTATGATTAGCTTAGTTGTTGCTCCGTAAGGTACTTTATGTCGAGCATGACCAATTAAATTGATTATTTTTTGTGATTAGTTTGGTTGTGTATTTCCATTAGATTAATTATGGGTTATCTTGTGATTAATCTAATTGAGTTTTTTTCTTAAGTCTCCATAAGTTCACTTATGTTGAGCATTTCCGATTAAATTAATCATGGATTCTCTATGGTTAATTTAATTGAGTTTTTTGGATTCAAATTCATACTTCTATGTGATTTGTTATGTCCAAATAAATCCTTCTTTTCTTTTGAAATTAAGGTCGCTCTTGTTGTTCTTTCGGGAATGACATATTATGGGGAAGAGTTCTTAATTGAACTTGTGCTTAATTACCAAATCTTTGTGGGGAGTGCGGCTGTGGAATATTATAGGGGTTATCTTGTATCTTTAAACTACTTGATGAATGCTTTTAGCATCGGCTATATGATTTCATTTAAATAAGTTGGTATGTACTTTCTTTTGGTCATGAAATGTCTCTTTCGGAAATTTCATTTGGATCCCGTTCTTGTACCTTTGCCAATTTTATTGACAAAAAGGGGGAGAATTAATATATAGTTCACACTACAAATACATATGGTTTTCGGATCATTACATAAGGGGGAGTGGTTTCCATGTGATATAGAGTATTGACTAAGGGGGAGTGATACATATCACCATAGTATTGTTGTTAAAGTTGTGATACAATTGAACTTTGATGTTGTGTAATGATATTATGATACTGTATAACAATGATCGAGAATTATGTTTTCTCATTGCTATAGATACGGATTTTCAACAACGATGATGCTGAACTTACAACCTTTGGGATCATTGGAGTACTTGGAAGTGACGAAGATTTTGAGTAATGTTGAAGATTAGACATGTGGAATAGGATCTACAAAATTTGAGTTGGTCATATCCAAAGACGATTGTTATTGAACTTATATTTAGATAAACTAAGGAATGCTTTTGCAAACCGTGGCTATAAAGTTCATGAACTGATTTGAGTGAATCAAATCGTTTTTGCTTCGATTGTGTCTTGTATACTTCTATAAGATCTAAGCAATTGAACAACTCTCTAACTAGTTCATTTGAGTCATTTGAATTAGTTATGGTGAAGAAGAATATGGTTGATATGAAATTGCTCATATGGATAATCATTTGGTTAACTATTGTTGAACCAACAAATGTACATGTTTGGGTACGGTTACACCAACCTAGAAACGTGCATTTCATTTGTGTGTAACAAGCTAAGTTTTCGATCCAACGGCTGAAATATATTAGCTTAAATCTAATCAGGGTTTCATCTAAGGGAGAATATTGAATGCTTTGTTACCAAGCTAACATTGATTGCAAACCCTGATTTGAAAGACTATATAAGGGAGAACTCTAGCAACTGAGAAACCTAATCCCCACACCTTACGTGTGATACTAGTTGTGTAAGCTAGAGTCAATTCTCCTTTAACCTTTGGTTTCTTCTTCTAAACCAGGTTAACGACTTAAAGACTTCATTGGGATTGTGAAGCCAGACCGATACTACCTTCTCGTAGTTGTGTGATCTGATCTTGTTGTTTCTATCGTACGAGTACAATCGCAAAAATTGGCTTGAGATTGATATCTCTGATAAGCAAGATATAAAAGTAGTCACAAACATCTTCGTCTCATCGTTTGTGATTCCACAATATCTTCTTTAGCCGCGTCGATTAAGATTATTGTGAGGTTATTGATAATTCTAGAGTGTTCTTCGGGAATATAAATCCGGGTTATCAATTGGTTCATGTTCACTTTGATTTATCAAAAGACGGAACAAAACTCGTATGTATATCTATGGGAGACGGATTTATCTATTACCGTAGACTTTTCTGAGTGATACAAATTTGTTTATTAAAGTCTTCAACTTTGGGTCGTAGCAACTCTTAGTTGTGGGTGAGATCAGCTAAGGGAATCAAGTGCGTAGCATCCTACTGGGATCATAGACGTAGGAGCATAACTGTACCTTGGATCAGTGTGAGATTGATTTGGGTTCAACTACAGTCCAGACCGAAATTAGTTTGTAGTAGGTTAGTGTCTGTAGAGGCTTAATACCGAAGTTAGTTTGTAGTAAACAGAGCTTTATGGTCTTGATCTTGAGTTGAACTATTCGTTGGTGAGCTTTTAATGGATGTATCTGCTGGTCTTTATCTCCTGCTCCTCAATTTCCTTATATTGTTAGCTTTTCGTACTTGTATTCCACCATTCATTAAGCCATACACTTGATTAAGTACCCTGGTTATGCTCTTTCGGGTTACTTTCACCATCGTCGTCCGAGTTTTCAGCAACCTTGAACCATTTTTATGAACAGTAAATTGAAAATTTGTATAAAATTGAATACCAATTTCACAAAGAAAATCGATTATTAAATCGTTTTCAAAAACAGTAGATAAAAAATTTGTAAAATTGAATACCAATTTTTAGAAAAAAAAAAGATTAAACAGTAATGGATCTGGAACAGGTAGAATAAATTTTTTTATCCATAGCCTGTTTCTAGCGCCAAATTGTTACTATCATTTTTCTAGTAGCACAATGAAATGAACAAAATCATTGGATCTAGATTTAAACCACAAAACAATAAGTAAAAGATGAAATGTAAACAAGTAAATAAGAGATTCACAGAAATAATTAACGTGGTTCGACAACGGTGTGTCTACATCCACGGGTAAATGAAAGATGGGTTTATTAATCATTGGTGTTACAAAGTTTATGAACTCCATTGATGAGAAGGAAAGAAGTTCAGTCATGGTAATGAGTTAACGAAGGTCTTGTGGGAGCGAAGATAGGTAAAGAAGGTTCTTCAACCTTCAATCTCCCACTCCCCTTCGCTCCACCTTATCCCTTATCTTTGTATGGAAAATATCTTCTGACATATCTTAGTATTGAAGGATTCTTAGAATTGATGTAGTGTGTTGCTTTGCTTTATTGTTATCTTATTTCAGCTTCTAATCACCCTCCACGTGTCAAGATATTTTTTGGTGTATACATATGAGGTTATTTCTCCCTTTCTTTACGTCTCTCTGTTATTTCCTGACGCTATCTAGAAGCTTTCAAGAGAGCAGGAAATGATGGTGTGAATAAAATTAATAAAAACAGAAAAAAATCAACCAAAATTAACCCCATCCAAGACTATACGTTCGACGATCAGCTAAGATCCAGGACTTCATAATGAGCACTCATATGTATGTTTTTTTTAAAGGTTACAAAGAGAAAAAAACCAACAAAAAACTAAAAAAGAGAATAAGGCTCACTTAAGGAATAAGCAATACACGAAGGAGGATGTATAAACCATTAATTAGACAAATGGTTTTCAACAGCGTAAGATGCTAAGGTATGAGCCATAGTATTGGATTCCTTTTTGACAAACTTAAACTCAATCGAAGAGAAGAAACTTAACTTTTACTTAATTCTACCTATAGTATTCTTGATTCGCCAAGGAATAGGGGAGTTGTTATATTTCAGAGCATTGATCAGAATAAGGGAATCACCTTTAACTATAACTTGGTTGTGACCATTACTGATATCCATATCAATGCCCACCAATGCACCCTTAGCTTCTGCTTCAACCGGAGAGCTATAATTAAAGACCTTAGTCTGAAACCCTACAAAACCAGCAATATGATTTCTAGCAACTGCAGCACAAGTATACCCTTTTGAGCCAGCAGCTCCATCAAATTTAATCTTGACTTTCGGATAAGCAGGAGGAGTCTATACAATAGAGCTAAAATCTATATGATCTTGTTCAGTTGGAAAAGCAGGGACATCCTGAGTCATAATATCTTGGTTGTACCAATATAACCCTTCCTGAAGCATCGACTTCATATTAACAGTACCTCCATTGAAGATAATGTTATTCCTTGTTTTCCATAAAGTACAAAAAAGGAAAGCACCCAGCTTAAGTTTAGAAAAATCACCTCCTTCACTTGCACTCATATGTTTCACTTGCACCAAAAATAAACTTGACCGCTTTCGTCAAGATGATAAGGATATTAATTAGGTGTAGCTACGTGAAAGAAAATAAACTGGAAGGCCCACTATAAAACTGCCATAAGGTGGGCTATTGTGGTCTCTACCTCCAGCTTGATGGGGTGTGGCAGTGGTGCATGGGACTGGTGCGTAGGGCGTATGGTGGTGTGCCTGTGTGTTTATTATGGTTTAATCATTTATACATGAGTGACGAGTTTTTCGTTTCTATCTATAAGTATATCATGAAGCAATTGGCCATTAATTAGGCCGGTTCATATGGGTGGCTAACCCACCTATTTGTCATGCCAGTTGACCTGAAAAACTGGCTGCGTCACTATGCGAAAATGAATAAGCGGTCGAATTCCACCTAGCGGTCGAGACTATACCGCTAGAGGTTTTGTAGCGACCGCCAGGTGTAGATTACACGGTGTAATCTCGACCGTTCACGGTGGGTGCTCTACGGTCTATAAATACCCCTATTCCCATTAGTTTTCATTCACAAAACAAAAATTCTTTCCTCCCTTCTCTAGAGAGTAGACCAGAGCGATTTTTTAAAAATGAGTTCCAAAAAAGATAGACAAAGGAAAAGAAACAGGAAAGAAAAAGGAAAATCAGTTGCAGATAGTGATATCGTATGGGTTCAGAATAAAGAACACGAGTTCTCTAATGTTAGGCAACTAGTTGGATCTGGTGTAACATCTACGCATTTATGTGACCATCTCGAGCGAGTTTTGTTACCTAAATTAAGAGGTGGGTGGTCTGAGCTAAGTGAAATTTATGAGTTACTCCCAGAACCTGTTCAAGAATCCTTGAGAAGATATCCTTGGCAGCGTTAATATTTCATGAAAGTCAAAAACCACAGGACTCAAATTATGCGAGTTATTTGTGAATGTTGGTGGAACACTGCAAATACGTTCTTTTTCAAGGATTTTGAGTGTGGTAAGTTCTGTTTCCTCCATTCAATAATAAAAATTTTAGTTCAGAAACAAATTTTAATTTGATACAAATTTTAGTTCCACATACAAATTTTAATTTTATGACCATGTTGTTTTTAGGGTTCATACCGTTAGATTTGTATATGTTGACTGGAATAAAAAGTGAGGGTGAAATAGTACAATTTAACCAATTAAAGTGGATATCAGAAGGAAGATGGAAACAATTACTCCCATTATACTCAAATGATACTGGAGGAAAGCCAGAATCCAGAGATTTACACTCATATGGATTAAGAGTGTCTGGGTTGAAGGCTTTTTTGACCCATTACCATGCGAAGGAGATAAACAGAGTTGAAGATTATCCCGAGATTGAATGTATTTTTTGTATTATGGATGTTAGGCCAAGTTTTTTTCCCCCAATGCTAGCTTAGTGTCATTAGTTGGTTTTCTGGAATCTTTAAAAGATTTAAGTAAAGCGCCAAATTATGATTGGGGTTCTGCAATTTTAGCTGAGCTATACATATGTCTTGATGATTGCTCAATTAAGAAGACAGATAGCTTAAATGCGTTTTGGGTCGTATTTGAGGTAAGAACTATTTATTATATTTATTATCAATGTTATTTTTCAGTGGTTAAATGTACTAACACATCAGTTTTCGTCAATGTTCTTTTCAGTATTGGTGGTATACTTACTTTACGATCAGCGAACCTGATCTTCATAATAAACGATTAATTTTTCCAGTCGTGTACAAGTACAAAGCTGATAATTGGATTGGCCAGATTAACGATGGTCAAAATGTTGCTGCTATGCAAAGGATGAGACAAGTGCGCATAACTAGTATCAACATTACGCCATCGCCGTATACAGTTAATAGATGAGTTCAATGAACCAGTGACACAAGACATGCTTCGATTAAGCCTTAAGCGACTCGTGTTTTACAGTCCAGTTAGTGGTCAGGGTATTTGGTACTACGGAGAAAGACATCTTTTTCAGTTACGAGGAATAAAGATAAAAGCAATCAACCCGTTTCCAACTTTAATTATTTCACATGAAGATTGGATACAGTTGATAAATAATGGACAACCTTGGGAAGAAGTTGATGATTTAATCCAAGAACCAGAAAATGACTATGATTACTACTGTTGGTTCCAAAAGGTATGCAAGTTAAATATTGATGACCACAAAACTTAGGTAGTGTTGACTTTCCAGCAATTGGAAATTTTCTACTTATAGATCTTCTATCCCAACTCCCACCACGGAGGGGAGAACCATGTGTGTACCCTAGCAGTCAAATGGAGTCACATATGCCTCCATTATCTTGGGAAGTCCAGACTATGTCACCGATTGGAGATGTTGTTAAAGTTCCACTTACTAGTGAAGGTATGCAGCAGAGCTATCCATACGATGGTGTGGATGCAACAAAAGAAGAGTATCAGACCGATTTGAAAAATTTTGTGCATTTTACCAATCAATTCCACAATTTTCACTTGAGTCAGATGAAGGCTTTGAGGGAAAGTATGAGTTATGAATTGAGTTATGAATTTCCTGAGAATCCGTTAGGGTCAAGTTATCAAATGCCCGATGAGATCAATACAAGAGGTCGTGCAAGTGGAAGTCGTCATGACACTCCGATGGAAGAAACTATGGTGGAAGAGACTCAGCTACGACCAACAGCAGCAAACTTGGAGACGAATTTCCAGTCTCCTCTTGGTTTCATTCCTCAAGGTCCTGTACTTACTCCTAGTGGTGCACACGTTAATTTGAATGCATTTAGGCACTTCGTAATTTATACCCCAAGTTCAGCATTTCACCGATTTCAAGCACCTATGGCTCCGATACCATTTCAAGGTTATGAATCACCTGATGCTACTAAACCACCATCTCAGAGTCCAAATAGTGAGTTTTCACGAGATCCGACAGGCTTAGGGGATTATGTATTTGGTGGTAATCGTTAATTTGAGATTTTTTTTTGTCGTTAATATGAATCGTGGTTTGTTTAAATCGTTAATGTAATTGCACTTTTGTTTGATAAATAATAATCTTCATTTCAAGTTTTCTACATAACTTAAAATTGAGAACTTAGAATTGATAAGCTAGATTAAATTGGGGAAACACTTTTAAGATTCCATAACAACTGGCATATCGGAACTTCTCTCCGTTGTCACAGAGCCGCTTTGCACGACATCTTTGATCAATCTCCAGCAGGGTTTCACCACTTCTCATGTTTCGAGCCTCTTCCCTTATCATACCAGTATACTTGTTAACATTCTTGGAAATTATGGAGAACCGAGCACTCGACACCATCAAATTGTGATTGTTGAGGTTCATTGTTTCTTCTTCGAATTTCATTAAAACGCGTCCCCAAAACGGAATAAGCCGTAATGCACCATCAACGATTGGATGATTAGTGAAGAAAACATAATTCATGCAGATGCGCTAAAATTGCGCTGATGTGCAACTCTCCAACTATTTGCTCTTCTTAATTCATTTTGCACACTAGCTCGAAGTGCAACTCTTTGATTTTCGGCCGCATGTTGCGCTTCTATGAATTGATCTATAGACATGTTTTGAGCCATTAGAAAATCTAAGAAAATAGGAAGAAGGTGTGAGTTAAAATGGTAGAGGAATGTGGTATTTATAGGCGAAATATTTATGACCGTTAGATCAGATTCTACTCACCGGTGTAAACTAAGTCGGCCCGTCAAATAGGAGAAGCTAGCGGTGTAGTAAACTCCTAACAGTGTAGACTTGACCGAGCGATCCTCGGCCGCTCGGTAGAAACTTGACGTGGCCTGGCTAAGTGAAAAATTTTCCAGTTTGCCACCTCCATAGTGGGTGCTTAAATTATGCATCAATTATGCAGTACAACCTTATATATATGGAGGATTTTGAAAATCAACTACCTAATATGGTGAAGCATATCCTTAAATTACTCAGAAAACCTTATATATATGGAGGATTTTGTTGATTCAAATCGGAAAACATTCATTAAAAATCTTGGTCTTTTGCAGTTTCGGCTGGGAAAACATCAAATCCCAGCCGCAACCGACACTTATCCGGCTGGGGAACAATGAACTTCTAGCCGAAGAAATTGTATACGGCTGGGATAACATTGCATCCCAGCCGCAACTCGAAAACTTACGGTTGGGGAAACCCAGCCATAAGCACTATTGGCTGGGAAAACTATATTTTGATTATCAGAACCATTTACGGCTGGGAATACCCAACCGCAAATCTTAGATATGGCTGGGCCGAACAAGCCGTAAGTTTAATTGCGGCAGGACCTAGCCGTTTTTTTTTGTGATTATCAGAACAACTTACGGCTGGAATTCTCAGCCGTGGGATGTCCTTACGGCTGGGAAAGCCGTAATTCTTTTCAGCTAGGAACACAGTTCGTAATCTAGATTCACGGTTGGGAATCTAAGAACTCTCGACTGTAAACACCTTCAGAAACTATTTTTTTTAACCCAAAATTCATCGAATCGTATTTTTTAACCATTCAAAAGCAAAAATAAATGATGGTTTTTCTTAGTTTTTTCTTTTTATGATGATCATTTTCATCATGATGAAATTATGATCATCATCTTTATCATGATCTATGAATGAGAAGGAGGATGAGAAGACAATAATTTTGGATTTTCTTTATGATTATCGTCCTCATCATGATGAAATTATGATCATCATCTTCATCATGATTTATGAATGAAAAGAAAAGGATGAGGAGAAGATAATATATTTAGCTTTTTTCTTATGATATTTATCTACGGCATGATGAAATATTGAGCATCATGATATTTTAGTGAGAAGAGAAGGAGAGAGAGAAGAGAAGATTATAAAGATTTATGAATTTTTTTTTTGATGAATACTTAAATTTAGGTAAACGGTATTTTTGACTTTTTTTATATATCTGGGATCCCCTTATCCACCTTTTGGCTACAAATAGCATTTTAAGACCCAAAATCCTATTGGGTTCAAGCCCGAATAATATGATTCCATTTATATTAGCTATAACACTCAAAATACTATGGGTAATAATATTGCTTTTCCCCGATAGACTTCGACAGAATTTTCTGTGGTAAGACAGAGGTGGCATGCATAAATTACATGTTATTGGTTGGCAGAAAGTTTGTCTCCCTCACTGGCTTGGGGGTCTTGGTATTCGAGATTTGAAGTGTCATAACTTTGCTTTTCTAGCCAAGACTGCTTGCGGATTGCAAACTCTCCCGACACTCTTGTAGCCTTATTACTTCAAGCTAAATATTGTCGTTAGACAATGTTGTAACAATTGATGAAGTATGCCTTCAAAATAATCAAACAAAAAAACAAACAAAACATTGTTATGGCTGAGTCGCGGACTAGGTCGCTTTCTTTAAGACGTTTCGCGGCTCTGCCCAAGATTTTGCAAGCAGTTCTTCAATGGCGCGTCGTCCCCAGAATAAAACAACCGAGATCAGTATCTCTTTCACAATCACTCTTGCACAGTGAGAGGATGTGAAACTTCTACACTTCATTCTTGCTCAGAAACTCATTTAGAAAAATAAGAGATGTTCACACACTTATTTTTCTTTCACTAAAAATCTTTTCTTTTCTAAACTCATGTCATAAAAGAAAAACTTTCAAAGACTCTCCAAGTTCTTTTTAACACCAAAACATAAAAGAAAAACTCTCTCATAAGAAAATGTTCTACAACTCCTCTAACATTCTTTTCATAAAAAAATTCTGATTTTATTTTTAATATCCAAGGAAATAAACATGAGTAAATGAAGGACATTATTAATATGTTAATTATCTTCATTAACCCACTCAATAAAAAACAGTTTTTGGCATTAAAACAAAATAAATTCATTCCTTAAGAAAAAGAATAATGGTCACATTAAAACCCTTTAATTGTGAGAATAAAATTGGAAATTAATTAATGTTTTTAAAACATATATCTCAACAATCCCCCACTTATATTTTTCAAAAATTGAGCAACAAATTATAGAATTGTGCATAAGCAAAGGTGTCTCGCGACTTGAACCTTTATGTAGTATTAATAGGCTCTCTTAAATCTGACCATAGAGTGAACATAAGTCTTGAACTCTAGGAGATGAAAGATTACTTAACACAAACGACTATACTAGTGTAAAGTCTAAAGCCAACACATTATGACCCTGTGATTTTATCCCAGTTTAATAAATGATATAGAGAACTGCCCATATTCTCATAGAAAACGGTCACACTTTCACATTCACATAGGTGATTTTATCAAGAGTACTCCTGAATGTACCCACTCTAAATAGAGATATAAGCATCATTAAGAGTTTGAAATTAAAAATTAAACCCAACCTCTGCTTGCTTCAGGATATCATGTCGTAGGATGAATTCTTCAAAAGCATGATTCTCACATTTCTATATTATCTATGACCTCGTCTAGTCCCTTTGCACCTATTTCTAGATTGGGTATCCATCATAGATAACTTAATCTCAATGGGAATCAACCTCATCCCTAAGATGTATTCACATCTTCTTATCAATCCTTTCGTCAAAGGACTGATGAAAACTCTTTTCAGACACTATATAATTCATTCTCATGATATCAACTATTATAGTTGTCTTTACATTCTCAATTCTTGCAATAGCCGCGGTACTATCACATTGGATTAATATATTTGTTCCTCTATCTATTAGAGTATCGAATCGCTCCATCCCTTAAAGGATTCAACTGAAAGGATGTCCAATCAGCTTCGCAATATCCTTATAAAATTGCGGTAACCATTTAGATAGTGTATTTCTAGGCGTAAGATATCTCATAACCTTCTCAATATTTTACCAATTTTTTCCATTCTAGGATTGGTAAATCAGACTATAAAACCCCCACTATGGAAGCAATATATATTACGCCCCCACTACAAAAAATATATATATAGTCAATCACGTATCAAAAAAATATACTGAGCTACCGTACTCATGTCTAGTGCAAGCACACACAATCTCAAAAGCATTCACACTAAACCAAATGAGTGAAAACTAGTTTACAGTCAGACTATATATATTTCTACCTCTTTTAAATTTCTATTTCCATTGAAATGAAATACTTTCAAAGAAAGGAAAAATTCATTTCAAAAACATACGCATCTTCACCCAAGTCTTTCATGTGAAATAGTAAACTAAGCATGTTCTCAATTTCATTTTCATCCTTTAAGTTAGAACACAAATTCAACAAATCACTTAAGCATACAAAACAAAAATTATTGTGCATTTCACTTTCATTAATTCTGAAATCATTCGGATGAATCAAGTAAACAATTTTTATTTTATAAATTGTTTTAAAGTTGTTTTTTTTCAGAATATAAATGATAACTTATCTAACTTATGTGATTTCTTTTATTGTAGGAAACTACACAGTTTTCCACGCTTGGTTTACATAGATTCTCATTTTTTAACTTAAACAAAAGCATATTTCTAATTATGACTATAATAAATCATACATCGCAGAACCAACATCAACAAAACAAGCATGTAAGTTAATTTAGTGACATCAATGCAAGTGTCAACAATTTCTGTATGCTTGTCTAAAAACAATAGACTCACGAATTTATTTATCCAAAGGATAAATTTATGAAGAACAAAGTTAATTTCTATTAGAAGTTATCTTTCTAATTATAAGCAACAAAATATTCATGACTAAATTTTAGTCTCACTATAAATATGTTTTTCTAGGTTCATTCTTAGTGAATTACTTGTCACCTTCATTTTTCTAGTTCCTCTAATTTAAGTCAAATATGTTAAAACATAAGGTTATGGAACCCCACTAATTTTTGACTCAAACAAGAATTTCTAAACAATACCAAAAGACTCCAAGAATTGTTAAAACTAATGAATCAATGATTTAAACCCAAAACATTTTACACAATATAGAGGATAAAAATTCAAACAATTTTTGTAAAGTCAATATCGCCTAATTCACGACTAAAAAAAACATATTTGATATCAAGACAAGTTACTCGAAGCATCTTTATAAAATTATCAAATATTTTATTTCATCCAATATCATTGCAAATTGTGTAAGATTTGAAAGTGTACATGCTTTTATGAGTTAGGTAAGATTATTACGTACATGTTACTAAAAAATTCACCAGGTTCATAAGAAAATATAACATGCTCATATTCATCACTAACTCATTGAATTCTTAAAAGCATGACAAAACCTCATAATTGAAATATTCAAAATTAAATTCATGTTATGATAAAATTGTGATATTATATTCAAACATTTTATCCATAACATATTATTTGTAGTAGTGGAATGATTAAATTCAACAAAATTCTAATCTCAATCTTGTTAATAACAAGATAGGAGGAAACTAGAATTCTTTCTCATTTCGGAAGTATAGACATATTTAACAAGATTGTTCTACCCAAAGTAAACTTTGAGATCGTACCAATACCGAAAATCCTAGTGATGCGAGTATATCTCAACACCACTTTCTTTCAAATGATTTGGTTCAACTTTTGAACCAGAACCTATCAAAACAAACATGGTGTAAAACACCAATATATACTAACCTATCACCGTATCAACAATTCACATTAACTTAGCTTGAAAAGTGTTGTTAATAACATTTGATATCCTTGCATTACCGTGCAATAATAGCAAATAATCTCATAATCAATATTATGCTCATTTCTTAGTGAGAGTTGATATTCACATTTGTTTTGACTAGGTTTCTAATCTTTTCGGTTTTGGTTTCATATCAAATTCTATCTCATAAGTTCCAAACTTATATGAGTCACATATTTATTGTCAAACACAATAATTCTCAATATCTTGTTTTCCTAAAATTTATTCTAAGATTGAACAATCAGTTTATTCATTTTAGAATGTTATTATTTGATCACTACAATAACTACAAATAGTTCATCAAACATACCTCAATCACTTTTAAGCTCAATTGGTTATAAACCATTGTCCATTCTTTGCGCACTAACAAAGGAATCAGCAAATACATTGCTCCATACATCGATTAATCTCAAAGGAATCAGCAAATCCATTGCTCCATCGATTAATCTCCCACAATCTTTATTTCATTGAAAATATAAACTTGCTCAAATAAGTGAATTTTCACCTGTCACAATCATTAACATATGAGCATTTGAAACCAGAAAATAAATAAAATATGCACTTACATAAATACTTAAAAAATCAATCAAAAAATAGGTAATCCAAGTTGCTTCGAAGCATCAAACAAAGATTCAAAATTTTATAGTTATAACATCATATATTTATAACTTTCTATTCAGCATTTTATCAAACATACGCGGTGCACTTTTTTGATTGCTAACAATAATTTTGATTTTCATTACTAAAAATGAATATGACGTAATATAATCATCATGATTTCTTAACGTAATATCTTACATTTCTAATATCAAGTATCACGTCTCCTAGTTTGGACAAACATACACAATGATTTTGAAATCACCACATTTCTCTAACTAAAAATCCAAAAGGAGAATTTCAAAATGGTTTGAAAATAAGTTCCTGATTTACAAGTTTCATGTTACACGAATCCAAATTATCTACACACAGATTAAGAAAACAAATTCAATCGGGATTAAATTTCTGCCCATCAGAACTTTTCAGATATGTTATTCTGTTTTCTAAAATACATTAAAAATACTTTCCATACTCCAAAAATTATCAAATTTAACAGGGAATATCCTCATGATGTCTACTACACACGGTTAAAATTTCAAGAACCAATTCATTTTAGTTAAAGAGACGCACATAAAACTCTACAGCCTGCTAAAAATGTTCGTTTATCTTCAATAATATTTTTCAATGCTAAAAATTCATGAAAATGATATCAACCATGTTACAATTCTAATCCATAAGTATTAGACATAAAAAATATTTTAGGTCTTAGGTTACCTAAAATCTCAAGCATCACTATAAAATCGTTAAAAGAAATATATCGTTAATTATTCAATAAACAAAATTAACAATGATACTTATCGCGTTTCAGCAATCGTTTTCCTTTTCATTTCCATGGCAGAATAAACGTCTTAAAATTGTTGGAACAATTGCTGAAGTATGCCTGCAGAATAATCAAACAAAAAAACAAACAAAACATTGTTATGGCTGAGTCGCGGACTAGGTCGCTTTCTTTAAGACGTTTTGCGGCTCTGCCCAAGATTGTGCATGCAGTTCTTCAATGGCGCGTCGTCCCCAGCATAAAACAACCGAGATCAGTATCTCTTTCACAACACTCTTGCACGGTGAAACTTCTACACTTCATTCTTGCTCAGAAACTCATTTAGAAAAATAAGAGATGTTCACACACTTATTTTTCTTTCACTAAAAATCTTTTCTTTTCTAAACTCACGTCATAAAAGAAAAACTTTCAAAGACTCTCCAAGTTCTTTTTAACACCAAAACATAAAAGAAAAACTCTCTCATAAGAAAATCTACAATTCCTCTAACATTCTTTTCATAAAAAATTATGATTTTATTTTTAATATCCAAGGAAATAAATATGAGTAAATGAAAGACATTATTAAGATGTTAATTAATAAAAAACATTTTTTGACATTAAAACAAAATAAATTCATTCCTTAAGAAAAAGAATAATGGTCACATTAAAACCCTTTAATTGTGAGAATAAAATTGGAAATTAATTAATGTTTTTAAAACATTTATCTCAACAGACAAACTTTTTGGGAGGCTTCTAAACCTTCTCGTGCTTGTTGGAGCTGGAGAAGTATACTTCAAGGTAAGGAGATTATCAAAGATGGATTGAAATGGGCTATAGGTACTGGGAAACAAGTGGATGCTTGGCTTAGAAGTTAAACCTTAACTTAGCCGGAAGTTAAACCTTGACTTCGACTGTTTGATTAGTTACCAAATTGTCCTTGTGAACCAGTTAAATGATATTATATCCTAGCTCTAGACTAACACTTAGCCAAACATACAACGACACTTTGTCGACCGTTTAAAATGCATATCAGACTCTTTTTTATTTAAACCAAGATAAAGAGTTTTGTTATCTTGTGCATCCATGCACAAGATAGAAGCCAATTATTAGCATTTGGAATGATAAAAATAATAAAAAAAAAATGAGAGATGGTGTATTTTGCATTGGAGAAGGTAAATGCTCATGGATTTTTTGAGTTTTTCTCTATGCAAGTGCAAACATTACTTTCTCCAATGCAAAGTACACTATCTCTCAAATTCTTCTATATTTTTAACGACAAACTAATTGGCCTGAAAAATAACAAACTTGCGTGTGTTCTTTTTTTTTTCTTTAGGTTTAGTGTTTGATTTTTTAGTTGTATAGGAAAAACAAAAAGAGTTGTATCGGTGGTTTGCCCAAATGTTGATCACGTTACTTCATAAATAAAAAAATTAATCGTGTTTACTTTGTTCTTGTAAGGGTAAAACTGGTAGTTAAATAACTTAATTTCTCCTAGATACAATAACCAAGATACTTATAATACCAAAGGGAAATGTGAAATGCAACACAAAATAATAGTATTTTACTATATCTTAACATCTATTCTGGTATACAAGTTAACATTTGTCTAATAAATAATCATTATAAAAAGTAAAATCCAGTTACTATATGTTAATGGTAGGGATCTTATCAACCAGAGTGTGAGGTGGTGTTTAGGAAATGGGGAAAAGATAAATTTTTAGAAAGACCCGTGGGTCAGGAACATTCCTCTTGTTAATTTGGTCCCTCTGGAGCAGTGTGTTAATTCTGATCTTATAGTTAAAGATATTATAGATCAATCTAACAAATGTTGGAATTTGCAGGAGACCATGGATGATGTACCTAGGGATGTTACTCGAGATATTCTTTCTATACCTATACCCGTGGCTGATTCTTTTGATAAAATAATTTGGCCACTTCACAAGTCTGGTACAGTGACAGTTAAGAGTGCTTACTTGAAGCTTGTCACTTACCAGCAAGAATCCCTTGTCTGTGACAAGGATTGGAGATTCATCTGTAAACTCCATTGCCCCCAAAAACTTAGAGATTTTATCTGGCTTCTTGTTAGCAACAAGTTAAATGTTAAAGAAAGGTTGTATAGAAGACACATGGAAGAAGATCCATGTTGTTCTCTATGTGAGCAATATCTAGAGTATAGCTTTCATCTTTTTTTCAATTGTCCTGCTCTTTCACAGGTTTGGCGAATGGTGCACAATTACTGGGGCATCAAGATTCATTTGAAATCTTTCAGTCCCACTTGTTTCAAAGAAACTTGTATGCAGAAGATCAGCAATTCAGAGTTGGATTGGAAGTGCTTATTTGTCCATATTCTCTGGCACATATGGTTAACTAGGAATGCTTTTTTATTTTGACAAGAAGAATGTGGTTTGTGAGAATGTCATTAAACTAGCTGTTAAAGATACCAAGGAATCCCTTATGGCTGCCAAGAATAGAAAGATGGAGGTTAATACGAAAATGGTGGAAATTCTTGTCGGATGGAAGGTGTCTGAATTGGGTTATTTCAAGATCAACACGGATGGGGCTTCTAATGATTTGGGTATTGCTGGTATGGGAGGAGTCATTCGGGATGACTCTGGAAGTTTTAAAGCTGCGTTTTCCAAGCATCTTTTCTACAACGGGAACAATATGGCAGAGCTTAAGGAAATTCGAGAAGGACTTATGATGGCCAGAGAGCTAACGCTACGCAGAGTGGTGGTTGAAAGTGACTTAGAGTATGCAATTCAATGTTGCAGAGGAGAAGCAGACCCTTGTTGGTACTTAGAGCCCATTGTCAGACATATAAAATCTATTTTGTTGTATTTTGATGATGTGAAGTTCAACCATATGTTTCGAGAGTCGAACTGTGTGGATGACTGTCTAGCCAAAGGTGTATCTAAGGATATAGAAGGTGTGTGGATAGGAACTCCACCTTCAAGGGTTGTTCAGCTGTTAAAAGATGACTTAATGGGGAGAGCTTACCCCAGGTTTGTTAAGCTCTAGTCTTGTGTTAACACATTTCCAGTTACCAAAAAAAAAAAAAAATTATATGTTTTATTTTTGGCTCTCGATTTGAAGCCCTAAAAGTTCGATTAAAGTAAATGATAAAATAAAATCGATATAATGGATCATATGTATCTAATGTTCTATACCCATATTTTACGAAAGTTCCATATAATCAATGTAACAGCATCCACAATCTTTAACAATGATTTTGATATCCAAATTATACTTCAGTCACGAATCTATATTCATGCAATGGTCACTCCACCTCCTCCTGAGCAATCATAGCTTTGCACGGTATATATGGCCCTCCGCACCCAGATATGAGGAAAATCTTCTGGTAAGAATTCCCATCAATCTTTAACAACATCATTCCAATTATGCCATGGATTTTGTTAGGAGATTTTAATGAAGTTCTAGATCAATCCGGAAAAAAGGGAGGAAGACAAGTAACTTATGCTCAATCTCAACCTCTTCTCACAATGATGGATCAGATGGGATTTATAGATTTGGGCTTTCGAGGCGACCCATATACATGGACAAACAACCAAATGGGGCAGGCCAACATCCTAGAGAGACTGGATAGAGCACTGACAACTCAACATTGGCGTACATCAAATCCACATGCAGCAATTACTCACCTGCCGAGAATAGCATCTGATCATGCCCCAATCCTGACAAGGAACAAAAAATTACAAGTTTTGAACATTTATGGTTCTCACATCCGCAACTCAAACAAGTGATTGATTCGGCTTGGATACAATAACAAGATGTTGACCTACATTATACCTTCAATTAAAGCTCATAACCACTGGACAAACTCTAGTGGAATGGAACAAGGAAACTTTCAGGCACCTTCCAACTAAGATCAAAAAATCGACAACAAAGATCAAATTGGCGCAACATCAATGTGCTATCCAATCAAGTAATGAAATAACATACTAGTTAGATCAAGAAAAGCAACTGAGGAAAGATTACACTGAACTATTACAATGTCATGCAACTTACTGGAAACAAAGATCCAGAATTCAATGTCTACAATCAGGAGATCTCAACACAACATTCTTTCGCACTAAATCAACCATTCATCGAGCCTGCAACAATATACAACAACTTCAAGAATCACAAAACAATTCGGTTAATAAGAAAGGAGATGTGGTTAAACTCATTCTTAACCATTACTCTGTACAATATACAGCTCAATATACAGTCATAGATGAAGAGTTTTTCACAGATATCCATCCCAGATTATCTCCCAGATAAATGGAAGTTCTCACCAAGGAAGTAACTGCGGCGGAAATCAAACAAGCCCTTTTCTCAATAAACTCCGAGAGTGCTCCAGGTCCATACGGTTACAAAAGTAAGTTTTTCATAGTTTTTTGGGAAACAACTCATCCCCAATTGGTAGCTATGGTTCAAAGTTTTTCAATGATCTTAATATACATCCACTCATGAATCACACAAACTTGACACTGATACCTAAAGTGGAACACCCATCAAAACCTTATCAATTTAGGCCCATTGGGCTATGCAACGTCACTTACAAAATCATTGCAAAAATCCTAGTTAATCGAATTAGACCCTTACTCCCTTTTATAATAAGCCCTTATCAAAGTGCATTCGTTCAGCAAATATCAATTCATAATAATAGAGAAATCACTAGAGAGTTATTCCATCATATAAAAACCTCAAGCCTCACCAAGGTCCCTAAAATAACACTCAAACTGGATATTCAAAAAGCCTATGACAGCTTAGATTGGGGAATCATCAAAACCTCTTTCACCAAGCTGGGATTTCCAACAATCTTTATAGATTACATTATATTATGTGTCACAACCGTTACATACTCAATCAATATAAATGCACACCACATGGATATATCAGCCCAACTAGAGGTATTAGACAGGGGGATCCACTATCTTCATACATCATTATAATATGTGCGGAGATCCTGTCTACGAATTTGGGAAACCTTCAAATCAAAAGTTGGTTCAAGGTCTTAGCATATCAAAAAAAGCACCACCCATTGTCCATTTAATGTATGCTGATGATCTTATAATCACTTATAAAGCCTCTACTCAGAGTAATCTTCATCTCAAGAACCTGCTTCACTCTTATGGCACTTCCGCAGGGAAGGTAATTAATACTTCTAAATCAGTAATCATTCACCACCCGAGATTGGATCCGATCGAAGTTAGTAATCTTCAGCAACTCTTCGATATGCCGGCAACATCAAAACCTCCAATGTAGGAGTCCAATTCAAGCAAAGAAGAGCATCTAACCACACCTTTGCGCCATTCCTTCAAAGCTTAGCTCGAAAAGCTAAAGGATGGATGACAAAGTGCCTAACTCAAGCTGTAAGACTCGTACTCATTAAAACCTTTCTAATTCCCACTTCAAATCATCTTATGAAAACTCAAAACCTTCCCATCAATATCCACAAACAAATAGATCGTATTACCAGAAATTTCTTCTGGGGACATGATTCAGCAGTTAAAAAGCTTCATCCTATAGGTTGGGAGAAAGTGACAAAACCAATATTTGAAGGAGGACTAGGAATAAGAAACAACAGTGATCACAACAAGGCTCTTCTCATGAAAAGAATCTGGAGTTTGCACGAACAACCTAACTCCATTTGTGGAAGTCTTTTCAGCGAAAAATATCTAGATCAACAACCAATTCTGCAAGGCATTGATACTATACCGTCTTCCTCTAACCCCCAATGGTGACAATTGGCATCAATCGTCCCTACCATGCAACAACTGATATTTCATCGTATTGGAAATGGGGTTTCAACACCAATAAAAGGAAACTGGATCCCACACTCACCAAACCTAGATCCAACAGATTGTTACCCAATCCGAAATGTAGCTGATATCATTGATCCAATCTCTCATAACTGGAACCAAGAAAAATTAAACACTCTCCCTAGTCATATAGCCCACAAAATCATAAACATCCACCTCCTCCAGGGTAGACCACAGGATAAAATTATCTGGCCACATTCAAAATCAGGAAAATACACTACTTCATTGGGATACAAATGTCTGACTCATAATCAACCTAACCATACCCCCTCCCACCCACCAAATTCCTGTGGACATTACCGTGTCCACCTAAAATTCAGCTTTTCTTGTGGAAAGCAATCAATGAATGATTACCAACCTTATCTCTTCTTCATCACATCCATTTAACCAACTCAGACATTTTTCCCAGATGCAAGATTTGTTCGGAATCAACAAATCACCTGCTAATTCACTGTCCAACGACGACTACATCTTGGAACATTGTACTCTCTCAACCCTCAACCACACCAAACTCCAACAATGCCCCCGCATTTGCTTTGCCTCCTCATACAACCATCTCCCAAATCTTACAAAAACCAGCACCAACATCTGTCATCTCCACTTTCTGTTTTCTATCCTGGACCTTATGGCTAGCTAGGAATGAACTAGTATATCGTCAAAAATAAAAAATACTGGCAGAAATCTTAACTTGGGCTCAAAAACAACAACAAGAATATTCGACGACGCTACAGTCCTTACCTCCGTTCCTACCGGGAGATTCACCGACACTAAATCACTCAAGAACCAAAAGGATCTCAACAATTGCGGTAGGATGGTCCACTCCGAACGTGAAGTGGATTAAGATTAACGCTGATGGAGCGGCCAGAGGTCATCCAGGTTTCGCAGGTGCAGGTTTCATTTACAGGGACTCAGATGCACGAACGGTTATGGCTCTAGCTCAAACTTTGGGAATTACGACTGCCTTAACTGCAGAAACTTGGGCTCTGCTTTTGGCATCAAGAACAACAGCTGAAAGGGAATGGCCAAAAGTTATCTTCGAGACAGACTCAGAGAACCTCCTGCGCTTTATCACATCCCCTACTCCCCCCCTCTCCCCCTGGAATATCCCATGGATGATTGAGGAAATAAAGAATAAGATACAACAGATTCCGCAGGCTGCTATACGACACAATTACAGGGAAGGAAATCAAGCAGGAGATGGTTTGGCCAATCATGCGGCAGATGGAAACCAAATGGGAATTTTGTCAACCAAAATTTGGGACCAGACAATCCCAATTTTTATTAGTCAAATTATCTATCATGAGTCTATGGGTATCACATACCCGCGCCAAATTATAACCTAATCTTCGTTTATAAAATACATGCTTCAAAAAGAAATTTTTTTTTGCAAAATCCATTGAGTCCCAAAATTGCATATGCATATAATCGATCAGTGTTCAGATTGGATACCCACCAGCAAAAGAGCCGATGAGTAGTATTAAATAATTAAATTCGCGAATTCGGTCCCAAATGCTCACCGCGACTGGGTCTCATGTGAATTCGTAATGAAATGTTGATGGAGGCCATCACAGCCCGGTTTCTAGTATGGGCTATAAGCCCAATTAGACTCTTTGTCTATTGAGAACTTGTTGATATTACAAGAGGGAGTTGATGATTTATTTAAATCAAATTAAGCATTTTATCTGGATAAAATTTGATTTGATTAAGATTATAACAACTATATGAGTTTGCTTTGAGCAATGGACAGAAGGATGGAGACCCATTGAGAGGATAATGATCTTGATACGAGCCATCTTAAATATGCCCCTTGCGAGCGCTTAAGGGTTGTATATAGTATCCCTCCCGTAGGCAATTTGGTAGTAGAAAGTATACAGGACTGGAGATAAATCTACGCTTGACGTACATACGTGGATTTACCTCATTACCATCAACAAATTGCTCTTAATGACGGTATATGTTCATACGTATTCCCACAAAATATTTTCATAACAAGACGGATCAAACTGCTCTTACTTGCCACTCTTAAAAAAAACAATGTCCATATTGGGAATATCAGAATTAATTACCATCCATTCCCATAATGAGGAGATTCATTGAACATTGCCTCCCTTCTTTGGTACTGTATAGATTTTCTATTGTGTAAATGGTTCAATATACCATGTTGATTCCTTTTGGATATCTTTTGCATGCCCATTTGGATTTAAATCTAGTGGTCGTACCAAATGTATTTCTTAAAGATTGGGTGGAGGAGCAATGCTGGAATACAATAGTATGAATTTTCTCACGCTTCGCCGATAAAGGAAAATTAATTGCTGTGCAAGGGACTGAAATTTAATTTGTAGGAGAACTGTGTCCAGTGTACAGGAATTATAAAAGCGGGCGTATAAATTGGCTTACGTTACCACAAAAACACATGTTCAGAGTCTGAGACAAATTAAAAACAAGTTTTTGATTTTTTTCTCCACCGGGTCGGCAAATAACGCCGAATTCTTAACCGATTCAGAAGCAAAAAGAAACTACTCTCAAGAACACTGAAGCACAAAGAAACCGTTTATTACTCGTCAGTTGTATATTAACCCTAAAAATGGAGGTAATAATTTAGGGTTTTTTTTATTCAGAAATCCCCAAAATAATTCCTCTCTTATTTTTAGGGTTCAATGGAAATGCCAGGAAGAAGAACTAATTACTCATTACTCAATCAATTCCCACCTGAAGATGATAAGAAATTTCTTCCTCCTCTAGGTGTTGGTGGTGGGAATCAATTTTATGAATCTTTATCTGGTGAGAAGAATAAAGGGAATTGGGATGGAAATGGAGGAGATCAGAGAAGAATGGGCGGCGGCGGATTGTTCCCATCATCGTTAGGATTACAAAGGCAATCAAGTGGGAGTAGTTTTGGTGAAACTTTATCTGGTGAATATTATATCCCAACTATGTCTAATTCAATGGTTAATGATCCAGAAATTGATGTATTGAGATTGAAAAGTGGAATTGAAGCTGCTGCTACTAATGGATCTTCATCTACTACTTCTAAAAGTTGGGCACAACAAACTGAAGAGAGTTATCAATTACAATTGGCTTTAGCTTTAAGACTTTCTTCTGAAGCTACTTGCGCTGATGATCCTAATTTCTTGGATCCTGTTCCTGATGAATCAAATATCAGAAATTCGACTAATTCGTCTTCGCCTGAAGCTATGTCTCATCGGTTCTGGGTAAGATTTTTGATTTTTGATTTTGAATTTGTTAAATTAGGTTTTTTTTTTTTTTTTTTTTTTAATTTCCCCAAATTGATGCTGAAACAATAGTTTTTACATCGTTATTGAATTCAGATTATAGGTTATATATAGTGAATTTTTACGGGATTTCTGTATGGAATTCATAGGAGTTTGGTCTTTTACTCTTTTGTAGTTGTTTAACTGAGATGGATGATATGGAATGAGAACTCGGATTCAGATAAACCGGGGACATCTGTGTGGGTTATCATTTTGATTTTAGTTTGAAGAGATTTCTACTACATAGAAATTCAACTCTTGTATGTTGGAAGTGTTGGCAATAGCTTATGTTAATTCATGTGTACCAGGTGAATGGTTGTTTATCTTACTTTGACAAGGTTCCAGATGGGTTTTATTTGATCCATGGGATGGATTCATATGTGTGGACGATGTGCACGGATATACAAGAGCATGGTAGGGTCCCAACAATCGAATCACTTAAGGCGGTTGATAGTGATTCATCTATTGAAGTTGTTTTAATCGATAAAAGCAGTGATCCCAGTTTAATTGAGCTACAGAATAGAGTTATTAGTCTTTCTCGGAGTTGTGTTACCACAAAAGAGGTAGTCGATCAGCTTGCCAAGCTCGTTTGCATTCACATGGGGTGAGTTTTGCAGACTGATCCTACAACGTGCATTATCTCTACCTATAATTGGTTTTAGTAACTGTTTTTTCTTTTCTTTTGTTATTACAAGGGATACAGCTTCTAATGGAGAAGATTTTTTGGTTTCCCGCTGGAAGGAGTGTAGCCAAGTATTAAAAGATTGCTTAGGCTCCGTTGTTATCCCAATGGGAAGCCTGTCAGTTGGTGTATGCCGGCATCGTGCTCTGCTATTCAAAGTAAAATTTGTAACTTCTCATTTTAAATATTATTGAGTACAGTCTGCTATATGTTGAGGTTGGTCTTTTCCACACCACTGCACATAGTGAGTTTAGTCTACATTTTCGCTTTTCACCAAATCTGTCTTAATTCCTAAAGGTCTAATAAATATTTTTTTCCCTGAATATCCAGATTTTAGCAGACACAATTGATTTACCTTGTCGAATTGCCAAGGGGTGCAAGTATTGCAGGAGAAATGATGCTGCCTCCTGTCTAGTGCGGTTTGGTCTTGACCGGTATGATATTACTGCTGCCACCTTAATATATGTTGTTTACCATACGTGTTTGTTAAATATCAAAATTGTCTTCCTGGAAATGGTACGAAATTTACCGTTTGATGCCGCCCTTGGCATTATGTATGTCAGGGAATACTTAGTTGATCTGCTCGGGAAGCCAGGATGCTTATGCGAACCTGATTCCTTGCTCAATGGCCCATCATCTATCTCAATCGCTTCACCATTGCGTCTTCCAAGATATAAACCATTTGAAATGACAGAGAGTTTCACTTCATTGGCCAAGCAGTATTTCCAGGACTGTCAGTCAATCAATCTTATTTTCAGTGATGCTCCTACAGGTTAGGCCTCTTTATGCTGTGCAATTTATCTAGATATCTGTTGCAATTATGTTTCTGGGTGACCTACTTGGGTTTCCTGGCTTCATACAAGCTGGAGTCAAGATTTTAAAAAACGGTAATGCGATGCGACGCGTGGCATCGATGCGTAGCCTCACATGCATAAAATAAAATGCTAGAAAAATAGAAATAAATAATCATTACCCACAAAATGCTAAAAGAAGAAAATATTAAACAGGAGAAAATACAGATCATAAAACTAGAAGTAACTAAGAATTGAGTTGTTCACATGCTACAGTACAGCCTCCACCTTGGGTCTTTTCAACTTCGGCATATCTCTTCTTTAACAGTGTCTGTATAGGTAGGGACTAAAGGTTATATTCTAAGGGTTTAAGTGAAAGCATCGAAAAACTCATCAAAGCCCGGGTTTGGACTATTGAAACCCAAAAGCGTGCATTAAAAAAGGTGGCCAGCTAAAAGACTAGATGGGCTAGCATCAAGGCAGCAAAAAAGTGAAACTTAAAAAAGTGGTAGGCGAGGACTGACTGGAGTTTTAGCTCATTAGTAAATGTCGTTGTTATTCACTCCTCGTTGAGCAAAATAATTACTATTACAAACAATGTATGAATTTGGATCGGGGAAGGGCATGTCTGATTGTAGGCATTACGCCTGATGAGTCAATGTTGATATATAGCATGCGCAGGTAAACCGTCCAATCTTTGTTTCAGGTGTAAATGATGGAAGTTCTACACCACCTCTGCATCAAGGATTTTCTCGACCCAGTAGTCGTGATAGAGGAGATATCATGCTGCAAAGTTCATCTGGTCCTGCTGAAAGTGTTATCTCAGTAGACTTGAGAGATCCTATGCTGTTGAAACACACCCCACCAACTGGGAACAGGGATGGACAAGCAATTGTGCCGGTGGCTGATCCAAGGATTGATATGAATCGAGATCTAAGGTACATGCAGGGCAGATCGAGTAATGATCTTTCTTTTGATATTGAAGACTTGGACATTCCATGGAGTGAGCTTGAGTTGAAGGAGAAAATTGGAGCAGGTATGCTCTTTAACTCGAACAACATAGATGTACTCAGTAAACTTGAATATTCTGGTTCTGCAATAACGGTTGTATTGAACTTAACTGATTGAATTCATCCAGGTTCTTTTGGAACGGTGCATCGTGCTGATTGGAATAGTTCGGTAAGGAAAAAATCATTTGCCATTTACGTCGCAGCAAGAACTTTTTTTTTTCTTCGTCTTTATGAATTTGTATGGATGTGGTAAACTTTGGTTCACTTGACTAAGAAACATTAGCATTGGATGACACCATCTTGTAATATCAGCTCCATGTCTAAAATATACTGGCACGCCTCGATGGGGCTATCGAGATTTTTTGGTTTTGATATATTAGGGCGAATGACATAACAGAATAAAGTAAATAAGGGTGAGGCTTGCTATGCAGTGCTTTGAGATGTCAATTTCGTCGTAAAGGCACCCTTTGCCTCACATACTATATATAGTATATTCCTTCTCCAGGTCCCCAAACAGAGTCTTTGTCTCATAGATCTTAACGTTCTTCATAAGTATTACATCAGATTTTGACATTTTGATCCATTTGTTTGTTAATCATGAGATGCATGTCACTTTCAGGAGGTTGCTGTGAAGATTCTTATGGAGCAAGACTTCCATGTTGAGCGCTTCAAGGAATTCATTAGGGAGGTATGCAGCTAAACTCTTATCTTATCTGAAAAATGACCATGATTTATGTTTGATTTCTAGCAGCAAGTTCTTCCAAAATCTCCATTCCCTTTTGCATTTCCATTCATCTATTTTGTATACGAGGTTTCTAAATTTTGATATCTCTGTTTCTGCAAGGTTGCAATTATGAGAAGGCTGCGGCATCCAAATATTGTCCTGTTTATGGGTGCTGTCACTCGACCCCCAAACTTATCCATTGTCACGGAATATTTGTCAAGGTCCCTATCTTTCTTTTCCTATATATCGTTAGGGCTTGAAATCTATTTGCGACTTAAATAGAATAAAATAAAATCATCTCATTGAAATAATTAGGTGTTGGCCTTTTGAGTTGCAGAGGTAGCTTATATAGGCTTTTGCATAAATCTGGTTCGAGGGAACTGTTGGACGAGAAGCGTCGATTAAGTATGGCCTTTGATGTGGTATGCCTCACAGTGCATGCTTTAATGCTGATTTTTATATTATGTTTGTTTTGTTCCTTAGAGCTGGATAAAGGTTATTATTATTTTCTTCCAACCATATAACTGTATAGTGCTTTCTTTCAGTTAACCTGTGTAAGATTGTGGTATCTTTGTGCAGGCAAAGGGAATGAATTATCTTCATCGACATAATCCTCCCATTGTTCATCGGGATCTGAAATCTCCAAATCTTCTGGTGGACAAAAAATACACAGTGAAGGTAGGAGTGAGATTTATGGATGTCGTATATGATATATAGTATATAATCTCCACCTCTTGGAAGTATTATTTATATTATTCGGCTGGTGGAATGCCTTTTTAGTCTTTACTTGCATTTGGGTTGGGGGATTTTTATTATTTTCTTTGCCTAGCTATCTGGGATTTGTAGTAAACCAAGTTTCTTCTTATAAAAGAAGATTCCAAAACAAATATAATAAGTTTTCCTAGCTGGCTTATTCATTACTGGTTTGCTCCTCAATTTTATTAGTTGACGTCCTTTCTTTAATTGCTCCATTTAATTGTTCTAGAATGTTATTCTTTCACCTAGGTGTGCGATTTTGGGCTTTCCCGCTTAAAGGCGAACACATTTTTATCGTCCAAATCAGTAGCGGGCACTGTAAGTTCTCTTTAATGCTTTTCTTGCTCATTTTGATGAAGCAGTATCCACGCATGATATAGGTCTGAGTTTTTTTTTCCATTATTTATAGCCCGAGTGGATGGCACCAGAAGTTCTCCGCGATGAACCGTCAAATGAGAAGTCTGATATTTACAGTTTCGGTGTGATATTATGGGAGCTTGTTACGATGCAACCACCTTGGGTTAATTTAAATGCAGCACAGGTTTGTTTATGAGCTTATTCACTGGTAGTATTTACTGCTTTTTGGTGAAACTAGAATATAGCTGCAAAAATGATTGGGGAAGTTTTTTTGATCATGAGACAAGATTTTGTTAATTGACACTATCTGAACTGAAACTGCGAGCATATGAAGTTCTGAAATGAGTTTTAGTAACTTGCTAGAAGGAGCTTTATAATTAGCACACTTACTGCGAGCTTCATTATTTGTTGCCCTAGTACAGATGAATGGGATACTTTGAAATTTGCAGATTAAAAACAGAAATCTTCCCCAAGATTTTGATTGTAAATAAGATCGTTGACATCTGTTGTAGAGTATGACCTCTGACTCTCTTCTTGTAGGTGGTAGCGGCGGTGGGTTTCAAAAATAGAAGGCTTGACATTCCAAATAATGTAAATCCCCAAGTTGCGGAGTTAATCGAGGCTTGCTGGGCCTAGTGAGTGGAAAATCTCTGCTCTTTATTCTTACTTTCTGTCTTTGTAGTGCTCTTGCTCTCTCATGCACATATGCTCACATATATATATAGGTAGATATGTTTCTAATTTTAAATTCAATTGGGTAAACTGCAGTGAACCGTGGAAGCGTCCTTCTTTTGCTAGTATCATGGAAACATTGAAGGCAATGATCAAACCACCTACACCGCCGTCTCTCCGTTCAGATGCACCTCGGCTAAACTGAGGGCTAAACTGATATATAAGAAGTTCTCCATGCGCTCTTGATAGTCTTTTGATGATCTGACAAGTTGGAGAAGAGGGCCTGCATTGCTTGGATTACCTTAGGTGCGTCATATTCAGACCCGAAGGGAAGAGGTCTCATACCCTCTAAAGTAAAATTGATTTTTGGGGATCGTAACATGTTGTTTTGAATGATTTGCAGGACTTCGAAGTGTGCATATAAAGTTAATCATTTTACCCATTGCATTGTCACCAATTGAGAGTGAAGATTTATTACATCCTATTCTAGGTTCCAATTTCTCGCCCTTCGAGGAGATGGCATAATATCTGTACAAATAATTTTGTATGTAAACATTACGTATGTGTAATTAAAGAAAAACAAAAAAATAATAGAAGCTAAAAATGTGATGCATTAGTAGGGTGTTAACCGAGCAGTTCATGGATTGCAAGTCCTATCAAACACAATTTGAGATGTTCTGTCTTTACAAGCAGTTTTAGACTTGTCCAACTCTTTGAAAACACTGGTATCCCTTGAATCGTCTTTCCTAGAAGATAAAGACTGTAAGAGTGGTGATGATGCTCTGCCTAGACAAAAAATCCTGAGCCAGATGCAATGCTTGGCTTAAACATGATGATCTTACTTCTAGCAACTGGAACCTACTTAATGGAGTCATAGAACTCAGCTGCAGCAACCGTTTGCTCTCTCTCCCGTACAAAAAAAGTTTATTACTCTCTCACGCCTACTTCATGTGACAAGTAGATCGTTCCTAGTTCATTTATGCCACATTTTGTTAGTTCATCAATGATTCATTTAGCATTAGACATGTTCGGTGGCAATTCACTTGAATACATATATATTTGCATATGATACCAGACTTCTACCAGAAGCTTAATGAATTCACAAACGCGAAATGGAAAATTGAGATAGTGGAGCAAACTAAGGCCGTCGATGAATTTTGAGTACACCATAGTTTTAGGTGAAGAATCAGGTTAGAAATAATGAAAATTTATTTAGATATATAAATTGCGAAAATTTATTTAGATCAACCGGAAAATTAAGCAGATATTCATGTCATGTATGTAATCAGATTAAATAAGGTGATGAGATAGTGGTCAGTGATTCCGTATTATTAGACGTTTTATTTTTTACCAAATTCAGCTGGCAGACACTTGGGCTCGCGCTTATCAGGTTTTGAATTTCTTCGTGACAAACAAGTTAATGGTCACAGATCTACCGACTCATGGTCAGTCGGCAAATAATGTAAATTCCCAAGTTGGGGAGTTAATCAAGGCTTGCTGGGTCTAGTGAGTGGAAATTCTGTGCTCTTTATTCTTACTTTCTGTCTCTGTGGTGCTTTTGCTCTCTCGTGCACATATGCTCATATATATATATAGACACAGGTCTCCCCACAGGTAGATATGTTTCTAATTTTAAATTCAACTGGGTAAACTGTAGTGAGCCATGGAAGCGCCCTTCTTTTGCTGGTATCATGGAAACATTAAAGGCAACGACCAAAGCTCCTACACCGCCATCTCTCTGTTCAGATGCACCTCGGCTAAACTGAGGTCTAAACTGATATATAAGAAGTTTTCCATGCGCTCTTGATAGTCTTTTGATGATCTGACAAGTCGGAGAAGAGGGCCTGCATTGCTTGGACTACCTAAGGTGCGTCATGTCCAAAGCCACATGGAAGAGGTCTCATACCAAAACGCACTCTTTAGTTGAATAGCAACTGTAAAGTTAAATTGATTTTCGATGCTCATAACATTTTGTTTTTGATGCTTTGCACGACATCGAAAACAAATTCATCAGAAGTTTGTTGGTAGTACTCGAGTATCAGGATCGGCAGAATAATGAAAATATTAATGTAGATGCATCTAAAGGGAAAGATGTAAGCATATTGTGGAATGCATCTTACACTATATAAATTTACCCATTGCATTGTCACCAATTGAGAGTGAAGATTTATTACCCCGTATTCTAGGTTCTCCAAGGAGATGGTTAAACATCTGTACGAATAATTTGTATGTAAACATTACGTATGTGTAATTAAAGAAAAACAAAATATAATAGAAGCTAAAAATGTGAAGCATAAGTAGGGTGCCTTTAGAAATAGCATTGTTAACCGGGTAGTTCAAGGATTACAACAATTCGGGAGGCTCCGATTTTACGAACAGTTTAAGACTTTTCCAACACTTAAGTAACGCTGATCTCCCTTGGATTATCTTTCCTAGAAGATAAGACTTAACTGTAACGGTGATGCTCTGCCTAGACGATTAACCTTGACCCAGATGCAATATGTGGCTCAAACGTGATGATCTTATTCCTATGAACCGACGGCTATTCTTTCTTTTAATCCGATGCATTTTTTCTTTTAATCCGAAGTAACATAGTGTTTGCCAAAAACAGACCCTAGCATTCTAACTTATTCAAAGGTTTTCGGCTGTTAAACTGCCTGCACGTGAACTTGTGCGGTAGTGCTAGTGTACAGAAGTTGGTATCCAGGGCCTCTTTTAAAGTAGTCATGATGGCCGATGATCCGCAGAAACTCAGCAGTTGGCAACCGCACAACTCAGCTGTAGCATGTAGGCAACCATTTGTTGTATCTTTCCCGGGAGAGAGTTTATTACTCTCTCATGCATACTTCATGTGACAAGTGGATCATTCGTAGTTCATTTATGCTACATTTTGTTAGTTCATCAATGGTTCATTTACCATTAGCCATGTTAGGCGGTAGATCAGTTGATTACATATATAATTACATGTGCTATCAGATTTCTAAAGGAAGCCTAACGAATTCAGAACTAAAGCCGATCCGATATAGAAAAATTGAGATAGTGGTCAACTTGGTACTAAATTCTAAGAATTTCGAGTACACTTCAGCTATGGGTGAAAATTCAGGTTAAAGAAATGGTGAAGATTAAATCATAGAACTTGCATCATTGTTTCAAGGATGACACCTAAGTTACAAAACCTTAACAAGTTATGTGGCGAATAATTAGAATAAACCATGATGATAAATATGGTGATACCTGATAAGAAATTTAATAAAATAGTTGTGTGTTTAATTCCAGTCCTATTCCTGTTAGTATTCATCCAGGGCGATATGATGGTGATAACTGATAAGAAATTTTATTAAATGGTTATGTTTCATTCCGGTTCCATTTCTCTAAGTATTTCATTCTATTAGATGTTAATTTATCCGGCCGACAGGTTCTGAACTTCTGACAAACAAGTTAACCATCAAGATCTACCGACCCATGAAATGGTGTAACCAAAACTACTCCTGTGGATTCATTACGTACTAATCCAACTCGAGTCAGTCTGTGTGATTAGAGCGGTGTATACTGAGTTCACCCACCCAGAACAAAAGCCAGACTACTACAAATCGAAATCCATTACACAGAAAAAAGTTGGGGGAGGATTTTGAGGGGTGTCGAGTAGTTTTCGGTTTTATAATATAAACACCAACTGATATCTATCCTTGGATGAAAAATGTCAGATGACACGTAAAAATTCTTTCAATGGATATATTTTTTTCCCAATTATATATACCAGCCTAGTAATCTCTCTAAAAAGACACATAAATATAATATTTAGGTGGTTTAAACATTACTTACTTATGTTTAATTAAAGAAAAAAACAAAAAGTAACAGAAGCTGCAAATGTGATGCATTAGTAGGGTACTAGGGGTGCCTTTAGAAATAGCATTGTTAACCAGGCAGTTCATGGATTACAAGTCCTACCGAACAGAGTTTGGGATGTTTTTAGGCTTGTCCAACTTTTTAGAAACGCTGATCTCCCTTGAATCGTCTTTCCTAGAAGATAAGAGTAACTGTAGTGGTAATACTCTGCCTAGACGATAAACCTTGACCCAGATGTAATATGTGGCTCAAACGTGATGATCTTATTCTTAGCAACTGACGGCTATTTTTTCTGTTAATCCGAAGTAACGTAGTGTTTGCCAAAAACAGACACTAGCGTTCTAACTAATTCCAAGGTTTTCATCTGTTAAACTGCCTGCACTCGTGCTGTACAGAAGTTGGTAATCAGGGCCTCTTTTAAAGGAGTCATGATGGCCGATGATCCATTCAACATGACCGCAGAAACTAACCGTTTGTTCCATCTCGCCCGGAGTAGAGTGTATTACTCTCATGCCTACTTCATGTGACAATTTGGCATTCTTAATTCATTTATGCTGAATTTTGTCGGTTCATCAATGATTCAGTTAGCAGTAGACATGTTAGGTGGCAATTCACTTGATATATATATATATATATATATATATATATATATATATATATATATATATATAGTATATATTTACATGTGCTATCAGATTTCTAAAGGAAGCTTAATGAACTCAGAAACCAAAGACAATCAAAAATGGAAAATTGAGATAATGGAGCAAACTAAGGCGGTCGCGGGGTTACTAACTTTTATGAATTTCGAGTGCACTTTAGTGTGGGTGAAGAATCCAAGTAAGAATATGATCTTGTATCGATTTCTAAAAAGTGGAGAAGATTAATATGTGGAAACTACATCATCAGTATTAATAAGATGACACCCAAGTTACCTAAGAAAATTATTTGTGCATGTGTGCATGTCCTTTAAGTTAAATAAATCTGGGTTTCAGGTTCTTATCAGAAATGATACACCAGGAATACGAGTGTAAATTTATGCACCCCTCTAAAACCTGGGTGAACGTTCCCACTTTTATAATTGGGCCACGTCTTTTAAGTAGTTTCCTGTTTTTCCTTTTTTATCTTTTTATTTTCTTTCTTAAAATTAACAAATTATTAAAAAGGTATATCTCCTTTAATCTGTTAACCTTTTCTTTCTTTCTCTTCTCTCTTGCAACAAAAACATAGAAAGAAAAAAGAACATTTTTTAGATCCCAAGCAAAAAAAATCATCACAAATAATCAATTTAAATCATACACATATCATTTACATCATTTAAATACGAAAGAATCAATCATCAATTTGAATGAAATCGCATCAAAAATCAAAAATCATGAACCTTTAACCTAAAACTTAAATTTCTTATCCTAAATGATTCCGTGGATGGAATCGCACCAAACCACCTTCAATCGATCACAAATCCGATGAATAACAAATCCACTGAAGGAATTTGAATTTTTTTTCTACAACTCAAGATCTTGAAGAAGCATTTTCGGGAGAGAAGTGAAAATTATGTGAAGAAATGAAAATGGGGAGACAGTCGAGCTTATGTGCAAAATATCGATTCTCTTGAACGGTGATCCGTTCAGCGTCGTCAACCTAGCTGATCAGGTCAAACGCTGCTCGGTTCGGCGTTCACCTGGACGCTGCACTGTTCAGCGTTTCGTTGCTAGATTCGCCATCCCATAGGACTTAGAAGATTGCCATGCTAACATGGATGGCCAATCTAACGGCTAGATATCTAGCCCATAGGACTTAGCCTTAAATAAAAAAAAACAAAAGTAACATAAGCTACAAATGTGATGCATTAGTAGGGTACTAGGGTGCCTTTAGAAATAGCATTGTTAACCAGGCAGTTCATGGATTACAAGTCCTACCGAACAGAGTTTGGGATGTCTTTAGGCTTGTCCAACTCTTTAGAAACGCTGATCTCCCTTGAATCATCTTTCCTAGAAGATAAGAGTAACTGTAGTGGTAATACTCTCCCTAGACGATAAACCTTGACCCAGATGTAATATGTGGCTCAAACGTGATGATCTTATTCTTAGCAACTGACGGCTATTTTTTCTGTTAATCCGAAGCAACGTAGTGTCTGCCAAAAACTGACACTAGCGTTCTAACTTATTTAAAGGTTTTCATCTGTTAAACTGCCTGCACTTGTGCCAGCACTTCATAGTAGAAGGGACTTTTAGGATCATACAGCCCGAGACGAAGACCAAGCTGGAGCTTCCCCCTAGTAATAATATCCGTCTCGGACGACTGTTCGAACTTGTCGACATCGACTTTCCTCAACACACCTGTTTGGCCCGAGATAAGAGTCACCTCATAATTTTGAAGACCGAATTCTTCCTTCAACTGATTAATGAACTCATCATCAGACAGTTCTTTAGAAATTCTCTTATCAGCCCTACATGGAAACGAAGGAGAGCTGTCAGGGAAAAGGGATTGCATAGGACGATAATCATGATGGGAAGGACTTTCAAGCAAAAACAAAGAATCAAGGGAAACAACATCACTATCAGAAAAAGTATCACTCACGCACCTCTTTTCAGTCATGGGTGGAGAATAAGTTGCCATTACAGAACAAAAGGGAGAGCTCGAAACCCGAAGACAAACAGAAGAAAGAGCAATCAAGGAAGAAAACCAACCAAAGCAGCCGCCGTCAACTTGAAAGCCAAAGAAGAAAGAGAAAGTGGAGAAGGGTCACTTGAATTAATGGTAGCAAGGAAGGAGTAGAATCGCACGGAGAAAGAAACTTTCGATTTTGTAGGAAAACAAAAATGGCGATTAGAAGCAGAAACCGCACAATTTATACTCAAAGGCATCGTAACCGACAACAACAGTTACAAGTCATAAAGGCAGTAGTAGTGGGGACTGCATGGAGAAACTCGCGGCATGACTAGGGACGTGGGAAGTCGAGCAATTTTCTTCCCCTCGTGTCAAGCACACGAGTGAAAGAAGGGGCATAAATGTAGGTGTAAATAATCCACAGGGCTAGGTGGCGAGATCCCAGGCGAAGTTGCACCAAGAAACGAAGGAAGAGAAGCACTGAATAACTCAAGCAGGCACAAACAAAGAGAAATCACGAGGGCCGAGCATGACAACCATTTAGCTGTAGGATGTGACAAGTCTCACATCACCTGACAAAGCTGATAGAAGACCAGAAGACACTCGGTCAAACTAAGAAAGAAAGTCAAGACGAAGCGGAGAGAAGGGAGAAGGCAACCTCGGACTAAATAACATTAAAGGATCAGCCTCGGACGCAAAACTGTTGGGAGCGCCTACTGTATCGGCCCAGTCGATAGATCGGAGGAACATCAAGGTAGGCTCGAGGAGGAACATCGAGATGGATGCACCATGATTTACACTGTAACTTCGTTGTATCCATGCCTTGGCCTATAAATATAAGGGCATATAGAGAGTGAGGGGCAGGTTGGAAAGGAGAGAGAGTTCACACTTAGAGAGAAAAGAAGTTATTATTGTGAGAGTTCATCACTTGTAACCAAACTTGAAGTAATATTAATCACTCCATTCACCCCGTGGACGTAGGTAATCACGCCGAACCACGTATATCTTTGTGTTCATGTTTGTTCATGCATCTTCACCTTGATTTAGTTTAGTAGTTCCACCCTTGGATGTATTGTGCAATTTTATGCTACTACATTCTGGAGCCGACTAAGGGGAAAGTCTAACATCTTCGGATACCTTGATTTCATCCACCAAATGAGAAAATCTAAAGCTCCTAAGAACACCTTGAGTGATAGTTGATGCTAAGAGATAAATTGTGTGACTCTTTTCGTTTTGTTTGTTCTTCTCGTTTGGACAACAAAGTTAGATTTTCGTTTATAAAGTTTGGTCATTAAGAAAGGTTTTCGGTTAGTTTGCGTCCGGGTAGCAAAGGCGACAGGAAGATCTCCAAGAGCTCCCAAATAACACCATCGACGTTTGGTAGTAGCCACGGTGAGATTCTGTCGACAAATCGTCTAGCTGTGTTAGTCAGTGAGTAAAATAGTGTTTTTATGATTAGTTATCTCCGTCTTCTTTACTCATCTTTCACCATCGGATTCAGGCATCTAGAGAACTTCTAAAAAAAAACTCCCATGTAACATCCTCGATGTTTGGTTGAAGTCACCAGAAGTTTCATGCGGTGTCTTGAAAGGCTTAGATCTTACAAAACCCACCTCGACGGGTCGACTCTAGATCGATGGGTTGGATCGGAGAGTGGGAAAACAAAGATTGTATGAAGTCATCACTATCCGCCGGAATAAACCAAAGGAAGTCAGGGCAAGTCATCCCTGAATTGTTCTAAGGGAATAATACTCATTGTTGAAAATTAGAGGCTCAAATGTGACATTATAAGAGTATAAATTCAAGGATTTTCACTCGTAAAGTACCCATATTTAATGATTTGGAGTGTAGGGAATGTAGGACAAATAGTGATTAATGCACAACCGAAGTACCGAGAGTGACATAACACGATACTCGTCAAAATATGTACTTAGAGTCGAAAAGTGTTGAATTGGTGAGGTCAGCCGGACAAAATAGGGGGTGTCGTACGCAAACCCAGTTTTAGTGTCTGATCCTTTCTTTTGAGTTCGTACATCCCATTAAACCTTTTGAAAACAGGTCAAAGTAAGGAGTTATTTGTTTTTTCTGACGTAGGTAGGGACGATACTCGGGCAAAGGGTGTGTACGAGCCAATGGCTAGCACTTCAGGGACGGGAAGAACCTTAAGGAACCGCACGGTTACCAGCAGTGGCATGCAAGGAGGGATAACGGAACCAGGACAGGGAAATGGCCGACAACCTCCCCCCGAGGAATCTCGAGAACCAGCAGGAGGGATGCCAACCGTGGACGAGGAAGTCGACTTGGGACGAGATGATGACCCCCCTCCGTTAGAGAACATCAACCCAACACAAGGAGGACCCGAGCAGATAGACGGGCTGACTGCATCAGACACTGAGGATGATGAGGAGGCATTGATCATGCAGGCCCAGAGGCGAAGAGCTAGACGACGAGACGAATATCAAGAGGCCCTAGATCGTGAGCAGGAGCGACTCAGGAATGTACAGTTGGGCAGACAAAATGACACTAGAGGCGTTCCCCCTGTGTTGCCATTCCCACCTCCACCGCTAATAACAGTGATGCCCCAAGCTCATCTGAAATATCAAAACGGGCACTCTAGTCACGAAAACACCGATCCAACATTGTTAGCCATTTTAGAAAATCATAGGAGGCAGGAAGCGAACTTAAGGGAACTGAAGCAGAGAAATCTGACGCTAGAGTATGAAAACTGCCAGTTACGTAATCAAAGATCTAGATCCAGAAAACCGTTTAATCGGAGCGCGTCGAGCAACCAGGGACGATCGGGTCAACCCTCGATACATCCCGCATCAGGGCCGACAGAAGGAGGATATGGTCTGCCCGAGAGTTCGTCTACAGAAGAGGAAGAGCCCGAGGAGAGAAGAAGGCCGAGGAACGCAACGGAGGATAAGCTCAAAGAATTAGAAGACAAGATTAAGAAGCTAACAGGAAGCAGTGAGGACGACAAGCTCGCTTAAGTAATAAGCGAAGCCGAGAAGACTCCTTTCACCAGAGAATTGGAGCAAGCGTCATTTCCACCAAAGTGCACGCTCTATGCGTTCCCATCAAGATTCGACGGAACAGGAGACGCGGTCGAACACGTCAAAATGTACACCATGTCGCTACTTCAGTGGAAGGGAAGTGACGTGGTCATGTGCAAATTTTTTACGGCGAGCCTAGAAGGCGAGGCGAGGAACTGGTTCTATGAACTCTAAGCACGGTCAATCAATACTTATGATGTCTTAGTCGCAACCTTCCTTGAGAATTACATTCACAACAGCAAAGCTCGACCCAGAGTCAATAGATTGTTCACCCTAGCCCGAAGATTCCAGGAGCCTCTGAGAAATTTGACAGACCGATGGAAATATAGGAGGAATCAAATGACCGAGGAGTGCAGGAGGCAAGTGCAGCGGCTCGGACGACCACAAGTGAGACCCCCAGGCGACCCGATAAACGGCCAGGACCACCACCGAGAGGAGCAGGAAAGAAAGAGTGGGTCGAGAAAGGAAAAAGGCCCCGACACGAAGCAAGGGCCTACACTCCTTTGAATGTTACACTAGAAGAAATCTTCAAAGAGGTCGAGAATAGAAACGTCATCATCTACCCAAGCTCAAGGGGAGTACAATTCGAAGAGACAAAGGATCACCCCGAGTACTGTCACTATCACCAGTATCGGGGCCATTCTACCAACAATTGCCGAGAAGTAAAAGACATCGTACAACACTTAATCCGAGATGGATACCTGAGGCAGTTCGTCTGACAAGCAACACCACCAGCTACCATACCCGAGGTACCAGTCCACCAAGTCAGAGTCGACTGACCCACTACGTTTCCATGCAACACCATTTCGCACTCGGCTACCCAGGGGTACGACCTGAACTTGGTGATCACATCAAGAATTCATAAGAGAGACCGTGACGACAAATAAATTTTCAGTATGGCCAAGACCTTTCCAATGGAGCCATGGATGATGCAACCTATCTCGTTATCTGCAAAGGATGTACAACTAAATGGCCAAGCCCATGGGGACCCCTTGGTTATCACTTTGATGATCGAAGAATGTGGAGTGAAGAGAATTTTGGTAGACAGTGGGAGATCGATTGAAGTACTTTTATATGATACCTTCAAAATAATGGAGCTATCGAATGACATCCTGATTCCGTCAACATATCGAATTTACGGTTTCAATGGGACCGTGACTATCCCAAAGGGCGAGGTAACTTTAAGAGTGTCATATTGGGGCGGACACCTCGATACGCTAACCACATTCTGCGTGGTCGATGTCGTCTCGCCCTACGAAGCAATCATCAGGATACCTTGGATCGTCGGAATCAAGAGGGTAGCGTCGACCTATCATCAAAGGCTAAGATTCCCAACGTACAAAGGAGTAGTGGAGGTTATTGGCGATTCCCAAGAGGCCAGACAATGTATGGAAGTCGATATTCAACAAAACAATAAAAGGCGAGAACGACAAAGGAGGGAAAAGAACAAAGCCAAGGAAGCCGAGGCTTCTCAAGAGCTGGAAAAGGTAATCTCCCAGGCGGTCATGTCATATGGAACCAACGAAAAGGAATCGTTATAGCAATCATACGGAACGGCGCCGATGAACGAACCGAAGCCAAACTTCTCGTCCATAGAACCCACCTGAGAAATCAACTTAGGTACCATCGAGGAGCCGAAGATATTAAGAATCGGATCCTTATTATCGGAGGAGAAAGCGACCCATCTCATAGCAGTTCTGCGAGATAACATGGACGCTTTCGCATGGAATTCGTACGAGATGGAAGGCATTGATCCGGAGATACGCTGTCATCATTTGAAAATAGATCCAAGCTTCGGACTGGTCCGACAAAAGATGAGGCGAATCGCACCAGAATTACAGGCGGCAGTTGAGGAAGAGTTAAAGAAACTACAAGCTTCAAGAATCATCCGAAAATCTCAATACCCCAAATGGATATCTAACATAGTGATAGTGCCCAAGAAGAAAGGAGGAGTCAGGGTCTGCATCGAATTCAACGATCTAAATAAGGCTTGTACGAAGGACAGTTTCCCCCTACCAAGCATCGATCATCTGGTGGAATCTATAGTAGGGCACGAAGCGATAACACTGATGGACGGATATTCAGGATATAACCAGATCCCTCTGGCCCTCGAGGACCAGGAACACACCTCTTTCTTTACACCCAGGGGTTTATACTGTTACACAAAGATGTCGTTCGGTTTGAAAAATGCAGGCGCCACTTACCAAAGACTAGTAGGGGATATGTTCGAAGACAAGATCCATGACACCATCGAGGTGTATATCGACGACATGTTGGTAAAGAGCCGACTGGCAAAAACCCACCTCCGAGACCTCCGGGAGTCCTTTTAAACAATGAAAAAGTTTAAGATGAAAGTGAATCCAGCAAAGTGCGACTTCTGGGTCACATCGGGTAAACTCCTAGGATATATCATCACGCCCAAGGGTATAGAGGCCGATCCCTACAAGGTAAGGGACATTCTCGAAATTCCCTCACCGGAGACAGTAAAAGACTTGCAAAAATTAAACGCAAGCTTGGCAGCGTTGGGACGATTCGTATCCCGGTCGTCAGACGGATGTAAAAACTTCTTTGGTACACTTAAGAAGGGAGAGAAATTCAGATGGACGGACGAGTGTGAGGAGGCCCTTCAAAACATCAAACTACACCTCGCAAGCCTCCCTGTGTTGTAGAGGCCCGAGCCCAGCGAAGTCCTTACCATATATCTAGAGGCAACATCATATGCCATCAGTGCATTTTTGGTTAAGAACGAGGGAAAGGAAGAAAAGCATGTTTACTTCATCATCAAGACAGTAATCCCGGACGAAAAGAACTATACCCGAATCGAGCAAATGATTTTAGCATTAACGTTCGCAACTCAGAATCTAAGAACTTATTTTCAGGCCCACCAGATTTGGGTATTAACGAAGTCGCCCATTGAAGTAGTGCTGGACAATGCGGGGCGATCTAGAAGGATATCCAAATGGGGAGCTCAAATCAAGCAGTTTAACATCATCTATGAAATGCGAACGGACGTAAAGGCTCAAGTGTTAGCAGATTTTTTGGACGACTTTCCACTAAGCGATAAGGACGAAGTGGAGGAGATACCGGGCATGGAGGAGGACCGAGACGATCCGTCCGATATTATGGACACAAGTAGCCCGACACGATGGGAGGTATTTGTCGATGGGGCATTTAATAAAGAGGGATCGGGCCTGGGGTTAGTCTTTACAACACCAAAGGGGAAGAAGATCGTCCACTCATTCAGATTGGAGTTCAAGGCGACGAATAATATTACCGAATACGAGCGCGTAATCCATGCCCTAAGGTTACTCGTAGAAATGGGGATACAAGATGTCAGACTAACCAGCGACTCACAACTGGTGATTCGTCAAATAACTGGCCTGTATGCTACTCAAGATCCGGTTTTACAAAGGTATTGGGAACTCTCCCAATTCTACATCGCCCAAATCCCCAGCATCAAGTTTCGACATATATGCAGAAAAGATAATCGACATGCCGACGCCTTGTCATATATCGCATCTATGTTAAGAGATCCAAGTGTCGATGGCGTTCGTGTAATGAGGATCCTTACGCTCTCTATTCTAGAAGTGCCAGGGGGAAATCTTATGTGGAAGTCAACCCAGCCGATAGATACAAGGAAGGCGACTGGCGTAAACCGATCATTTGTACTTAGAAACAGGCGAGCTACTCAAAGGCCGACATAAGATAAATAAAATCAAGAGTAAATCATCCGCATATGAATTGAGGGATGGCATTCTATACAGAAAATCCTATTTAGGGCCGCTCCTGAGGTGCTTGAGTAAAGAAGAGGGGCAGTCGATCTTGAATGAACTACACTATGGTGCGGCAGGGAATCAAAGCTCTGGTCGGAGTTTGTCGGCTAGGGAAAAAAAATGATGGGTTACTTCTGGCCTTATATGAATGATGACGCGAAGAAAATGGCCTAATTTGCAAGGAATTCCAAAAGTTTGGAAAGAAAATACGCTCGCCGGCAGTGTCCCTAAACTCGGTGATAAATCCCTGGCCCTTCGCCAAGTGGGGGATCGATATTGTAGGACCATTTCATGTCGGATCGGGGCAGAGAAAGTACTTAATTGTGGCCACGGACTATTTTACCAAGTGGGTAGAAGCTGCACCTTTAAAGCACACCCGGGACAAGGACGTCTTCAGATTCATTTGGGAGCATATCATATGCCGTTTTGGTGTACCAGCAGCAATCGTCTCGGACAATGGAAAACAACTACAAGGGAAAATATTGACTTACTATTTAACACTTATAACATTAGGAAGAGCAATGCTACCCCCATTTATCCTCAGAGTAATGGACAGGCCGAGATTACAAACAAAACCATCGCCGACAACTTAAAGAAAAAGTTGCACGGAGAGTATGGGGAGTGGTGTGAACAGCTTTACAATGTCCTATGGGATTATAGGACCACTCGAAGGGAGGCAACTGGACTATCGCCTTTCATGCTCACTTATGGAACGGAAGCCATATTACCAACCGAGGCAATGATACCCACTACAAGAACCGAGACATGGATAAGAAACATCTCAGACGACCTATTCCTGCCCAAGCTTGATGACCTGGAGGAAACACGAGAAATGGTGCTGCAAAAGATGGAGAACTACCAAAGAAGGTTACAAAGAGAATATAACAAACTAGTCTGACCGAGAGAGTTCCAACCCGGGAAATTGGTGCTAAAGGAATTACTGATCTATGAACGTGGCAAAAAGGGTGGGAAACTGTCGGCGAGATGGGGCGGACCTTACACAGCCGTGTCGAAAGTAGGATAAGGTGCATATAAGATATTGAAGCCGGACGGAACACCCGAACTGAGGCCCTGGAATGTCCAACACTTGAAACTCTATCACCCATGAAAGGGTACACGCAAAACAGGTACGACATCTTGTCATTTATTTCCTTAAAACCACAAGGGGTAGGAAACATGACATGAGAGACTAATGGTCATTCGAACTCGGGGAAATAGTAGTGAGCAAGTGCCGAGGTGACTTACACTCACATGGTCATTCGAACTCGGCGCAATGGAAGTTCGCAAGTGACGAGGTGACTTACACTGGAATGGTCATTCGTACTCGGGGCAGTGGCAGTGCGCAAATGCCGAGGTGACTTATAATCGACTGGCTATTCGATACTCGGGGCAGGGGCAGGGTGAAAGTGCCGAGGTAGCCTAAAGGTACTGGTGGTTGGAAACCAAATGCAAAAGGTTGTTAATATACGAATTCTTCTCAACTAGGTAACCTAGTTACATCTGAAAGGTTACCCCCATCGCAAGTGGTCGTGCCCATTTGCCCGAGTTGGTTGGTCGATAACCACTCGGTGTCGTCGAACCTAGCATCTAGAACAACTATTACCCTCCCACTGAATCTAAGAGATAGTGATGAGATACCTCGGTCGGGACATGGAATTGGACCCGATGACCCTCCCTATCGAGTGTGTTCGACAGAAATGATTTTTTAGTATTGCTTTATTTCATATATAAAACGTAGAGTGACTGATTAACAACTTAAGGAGTTCGAAATAAAAGGACAAAGGTGTCAAGAAAGGAAACAACCATGAATACGGCATCAAACATGCAATCAAGGAAAAGGGGGTTAAAGTTTCAAGCGAATTACAACCCGAGATCATGGGAAAATTAGTGACGCAGCACCACAAAAGACAGAATCATTCTTGTGTTGGAGAAGCTTTGGATCCTACTTTCTTCAGAGCGACCTCGCGACATTTCTTCTCGATATAATGATTGACACCAACAATAATCTTCTCGGCGAGATCGGACTTGTAGGAGATCCTTTCTCTATCAATCTGTTGGTTCAGCTGTTGAGAAGCCTCCTCGGAAGTAACAACCTTCGCCTTCATATCGGCCTCACTCTTATGAAGTTTCCCAACCTCTCGCTCGAGGCCAAGGACTTTCTTCTCCAGATCTCGGGCTCGGCCCTGTTCAACTGCGACACCACCACAAACAACACGGTTAGCCCGGGGCACTAAGACAGCATGGAACAACAAAGGGAAAAAAAATCGTCCTAATCCCAGAATGAATGTGACATGCTCTCAAGAAACCTGAAAGGGTTGGTAGCACAATTTCTAGCGACTCCACAGATTTGGACAGATCATCATCGGCCTTTGAAAGTCTTGAGGTTAGTTCGTTATAAGACTGCTCGTTGAATTCATTGGCGGGGAAATACTTTTTATGACCATTCCACTCGGTCCTTTTGCGGTTTTGGGATAATTGAAGGGCCGACAACTGAGCCTGCGCCCATTCCAAGTCTTGGGATAATTTTCCGAAACCCTTAATCATCTCACACTATTCCCGACTTAACCGCTAAGCTACAACCTTCTCCTTCAAGAGTCGTTGCCAATCCACATGCAAATCTCAGTTTTGAAGCCTTAGGGAGTGATTCTGACTTTCCAAGTTATCAGCCAATAATGTTTTATCGGCGGCGAGCCTTTGAAATTCACCCAGATGAACCCGAAGATTGTCCATCTCTTCAGGCACATACTCGAATCTCCGACATCGCTCCAGTTCTTCCGGAAGACGCCTGATCTCGTCTTCCTGGCGATCTATTCTGCCATCTTTGTTAGATATTCGTTGCAGCAGATTTTTCACATGATCCTTTTCAATATCCCATTTTCTCTTCGTAAGACGATATTCCGAAGAAACGTCTAGATTCATACTAGATATCTCGGTTAAAAGGATAACACTAGACTTAGGATATTGACATGAAGAAACTCAATCAAAAACTGCAGATATCTCAACAACATACCTCGGACGGCAACAAGCTCGATCTCTAGATTGCGTGATCGCTTCTTCTCCTGCTGCAGCTGAAGTTTCACAGCCTCAAATTGCTGAACCTCCCTTCGCCGAAGAGCAGCCTCTAACCTCGCCCGATTCATAGAATGAAGATTCACCGTCCAAGACAAAGTGTGTCAGCAAGGTCCAACAAAATTTAGATGCGCGCAAGTAAGATACTCACATGGTGTCAAAGGTATACGATATGTCAGCATACTGGGGAACGGCGGCGATCATCTGCTCATCGGTATAGGAACCAAAGTTCACAGAAGTTAGGGCACCGATAGAATTGCACACAAGGTCCGATATAGTAAACTAAGTTTGGACGCTTGATGACGACCCAGAGATATTCTGGGGAAACCTCTGCAACGCCTCCGTCTTAGCAGTAGACACCTTATCCAGCACAAGAGTCTCAGCCGGCCCTGGATCGCTAGGCTACAAGCCAGGAACCATAACAGCAACATCATCATCTTTCTTAGCTTCATCCTCATCATCATCGCTGAAGATGTCGTCCTCATCATCCTGATCAGGAATCTCGATCACAATATCCAGTCTTTCGGCGTTTCACCCTTCGTTACTGATCTACCCCGAGGAGGATTGCGCCTTGGGATATGCTCCTCAACCTGAACCTCACCACCTACAGCTGCAGACGAGACGCCAGAGCAATTTTTTAGCGACCTCTTCAAAAAATGAGATATGGGACGCCGATCATCAAAATCCTCACCCTCTTGAACCTCGGACCCCCCAGCACTCTCATCCTCGCACCTAGGCATTTTCTGCACAAGGCCCTACGTCAGACCATGTGAAGGCAAAAAACAGGGGCAAGTACATGTACTTAGGACTAAGGTTGTATGTTTGTTACCTTCCCCTGATCCTACTCGACCCTTGTGCTAGCACTTCTCTTCTTAGAAATTAGAGCTGCCTTAACAGGCTCGCTCTGAGACTTAACCTACAACAACCAAAATATAATCAATAACCCGAGCCAGTACAACATGGGACGAAGAAAAATAAGAAAAAAAAACATACCTTATCATCATTAATAACCCAGAAATGGTAAGGCTCGAAGGGAAGCTCTGGAGGAGGAAAGATACCATGTAAAATTTGACCACGAACGAGGAGTGGAACCCGATCCCAGTAAGGGTCATTCGTATGACGAGCACGCTTGTTAGAACCTTTACCAATAGGATCGTAATCCAACATTAGCCTAGCAACACCATCGGGGAGAACCTTCTGACGATGAGGACTAGCGGCGAATCCAGCAAGATCACCGTTGGTAGTAGTCCCGCTCCGATAATTAGCAACAAACTGGCAGAAGTGTATGCTGGGGCATCAGATGGTTTATAGGTCGACTACTCTGCCTCAGTACAGTGACCATCGCCTCGCCTTTTCTACTCTTTCATCAGGCGATAAGTGTTTCCATTCCACTGAGCCAAACCTCGGGGAGGACGAAGCTGTGACAACACCTCATAGTATAAGGGACTTTTAGGATCATACAGCGGGAGACAAAGACCAAGCTCGATCTTCCCCCTAGCAATAATAACCGCCTCGGACGACTGTTCGAACTTGTCGACATCGGCTTTCCTCAACACACCCGTTTGTCCCGAGATAAGAGTCACCTCATAATTCTGAAGGCCGAATTCTTCCTTCAACTGATTAATGAACTCATCATCAGACAGTTCCTTAGAAATTCTCTTATCAGCCCTACATGGAAACGACGGAGAGATGTCAGGGAAAAGGGATTGCATAGCACGATAATCATGATGGGAAGGACTTTCTAGCAAAAACAAATAATCAAGGGAAACGACATCACTATCAGAAAAAATATCACTCACACACCTCTTTTAAGTCATGGGTGGAGAAGAAGTTTCCATTACAGAACAAAAGGGAGAGCTCGAAACCCGAAGACAAACAGAAGAAAGGGCAATGAAGGAAGAAAACCAACCAAAGCAGCCGCCGTCGACTTGAAATCCAAAGAAGAAAGCGAAAGTGGAGAAGGGTCACCAGAATTAATGGTAGCAAGAAAGGAGTATAATCGCACAGAGAGAGAAACTTTCTATTCTGTAGGAATACACAAATGGTGATTAGAAGCAGAAACCGCACAATTTATACTCAAAGGCATCGTAACCGTCAGCAGCAGTTACAGGTCATAAAGGCAGTAGTAGTGGGGAACTGCATGGCGGAATTCGCGGCATGACTAGGGGCGTGGAAAGTCGAGCAATTTTCTTCCCCTCGTGTCAAGCACACGAGTGAAAGAAGGGGCATAAATGTAGGTGTAAATAATCCACAGGTCTAGGTGGCAAGATCCCAGGCTAAGTTGCACCAAGAAACGAAGGAAGAGAAGCAATGAATAACTTAAACGGGCACAAACAAAGAGAAATCACGAGGGACGAGCGTGACAACCATTTAGCTGTAGGATGTGAAAAGTCTCTCATCACCTGGCAAAGCTGACAGAAGACCAGAAGACACTCGGTCAAACTAAGATACAAAGTCAAGACGAAGCGGCGAGAAGGGAGAAGGAAACCTCAGACTAAATAACATTAAAGGATCGGCCTCGGACGCAAAACTGTCGGGAGACCCTACTGTATCATCCCAGTAGATAGATCGAAGGAACATCAAGGTAGGCCCGAGGAGGAACAACGAGATGGATGCACCAGGATTTACACTGTAACTTCGTCGTATCCCTGCCTTGGCCTATAAATATAAGGGCATCTAGAGAGTGAGTGGCTGGTTGGAAAGGAGAGAGAGTTCACACTTAGAGAGAAAATAAGTCATTATTGTGAGAGTTCATCACTTGTAACCAAACTTGAAGTAATATTAATCACTCCTTTCACCCCATGGACGTAGGTAATCACGCCGAACCACGTATATCTTTGTGTTCATGTTTGTTCATGCATCTTCACCTTGGTTTAGTTTAGTATTTCCATCCTTGGATGTATTGAGCGATTTTATGCTACTACATCCTTTAATTAGATAAATCTGGGTTTCAGATTCTTATCAGAAATGATACACCAGGGTTATGAGTGTAAATTTGTGCACCCTCTAAAATCGGGGTGCACGTTCCCGCTTCTATAATTGGGCCACGTCTTTTAAGTGGTTTCCTGTTTTCCCTTTTTTATCTTTTTATTTTCTTTTTTAAAATTAAAAAATTATTAAAAAGGTATATCTAAATAAGAAAGAATCAATCATCAATTTGAATGAAATCGCATCAAAAATCATGAACCTTTAACCTAAAAATTAAATTTCTTATCTCGAATGATTTCGTGGATGGAATCGCACCAACCACCTTCAATCGATCACAAATCCGATAAATAAGAAACCCACTGAAGGAATTTGAATTTTTTTTCTACAACTCATGATCTTGAAGAAGCATTTTCGGGAGAGAAGTGAAAATTATGTGAAGAAATGAAAATGGGGGAGACATTCGAGCTTCTGTGGAAAATATCGATTCTCTTGAACGATGATCCGTTCAGCGTCGTCAACCTAGCTGACCAGGTCAACGCTGCTCGGTTCGGCATTCACCTGGACGCTGCATTGTTCAGCGTTTCGTTTCTAATTCGCCATCCCATAGGACTTAGGAGGTTGCCCAAACTGACGTGGATGGCCAATCTAGCAGCTAGATATCTAGACCATAGAACTTAGCCTTAATGAAAAAACACCAAAAGTAACAGAAGCTACAAATGTGATGCATTAGTAGGGTATTAGGGTGCCTTTAGAAATAGCATTGTTAACCAGGCAGTTCATGGATTACAAGTCCTACCGAACAGAGTTCGGGATGTTTTTAGGCTTATCCAACTCTTTAGAAACGCTGATCTCCCTTGTATCGTCTTTCCTAGAAGATAAGAGTAACTGTAGTGGTAATACTCTGCCTAGACGATAAACCTTGACCCAGATGTAATATGTGGCTCAAACGTGATGATCTTATTCTTAGCAACTGACGGCTATTTTTTCTGTTAATCCGAAGCAACGTAGTGTCTGCCAAAAACTGACACTAGCGTTCTAACTTATTTAAAGGTTTTCATCTGTTAAACTGCCTGCACTTGTGCCGTAGTGCTAGTATACAGAAGTTGGTATGCAGGGCCTCTTTTAAAGGAGTCATGATGGCCGGTGATCCATTCAACATCACCGCAGAAACTAACCTTTTGTTCCATCTCGCCAGGAATAGAGTTTATTACTCTCATGCCTACTTCATGTGACAATTAGTCATTGTCCATTCATTTATTGTTAAATTTTGTCGGTTCATCAATGATTCATTTAGCATTGGACATGTTAGGTGGAAATTCACTTGAATACATGTATATTTAAATGTGCTATCAAATTTCTAAAGAAAGATAAATGAATTCAGAAACTAAAGACAATTGGAAATGGAAGATTGAGATAGTGGAGCAAACTAGGGCGGTCGCTGGGTTAATAACTTCTATGAATTTCGAGTACATTTAAGTGCGGGTGAAGAATCCAAGCACCAATCTTAATCTGTACCATTTCTTAGACAGTGGGGAAGCTTAATCTATAGGAATTACATTATCAGAAGGACGTCACCCAAGTTACAGAGTCTAGGAAAACTATTTGTGCATATATGCATGCCATATAATTAGATAAACCTTGGTTACGGATTGTTATCGGGAATGATCCACTAGGTTCCAAATAATTAAGAGATTTATAAAATAAGTAGTTGTGTTTGATTCCAGTTACATTTCTCTTACTATTCCTTTTCATAGACTTGGGTGGTTTTATTTTTACCAAATTCAGATCTGCCGGACATTTGTACCAAAGGGCTTCTCATCCCGTTTTGATTTTCTTCGTGACAATTAAGTTCACCGTCACAGATCTGCCGACCCATAGCTAAACTACTACCCTGGGTCCAATACCATCCCATCTCGAGTCAGTGTAATTCGAGTTGGTTTATACTGAGTTCAACCGTACTACAAGTCTACACCCACTATACAAAACGGAAAATGGGTCATTTGTCCAAATATTTTTAAATCACGGTTCAAATGGACGAGTAAAAAATAATTTGGGTGAAATGGCTAAAAAAATAGTAAGGATGAAACTGGTTTCATTCTAACTTAAATTTAAAAAATAGCAAGGATGAAACTGGATACATCCTGTGTAAATTAAAAATAAGAAAAAATATTTAAAAATGGGCACGATGAAACTGGTTACATCTTGTCTATTTTTACATTTTTTTTCCATTTAAACAGTATCAAAATCTAACTGTACATTTCACCCAGGAATTGTTGATTTTGGTCTTTTTAACCAATTTTGTGTATACAAAATCAACAACTGACACCATTGCTTGACAACACAAGCAAACCAAAAGAGCTACTAACATATCCGAAAATGGTAGGTAACCCAGAATTTGCCCCAAACATTTCTCACGTGACGCGTCGCTAGCTTCTTCACGTCAAAATTCTTTTAATGGATGTTTCTTTCCCAAGTGTACCAATCGAAAATCTTTTAAAAACGGTACGTATCTTGAAGATTTGGGTTCAAAATATTCTCGTGCCAAAAATGTTAAATGTGTAATGAAGTTTGCATATTTGATTCCCATAATCAAACTCTTCATTCCAACATTAACTTTCCCCATTCCACTATACATACAAATCTTCTCTATAGATCAAAGTATAATCCAAAAAAAAAATAAAAAAAAAATGGCTTCATCGGTTGTCTACCTAATCTCTATTCTTTCCCTCATTTTCATCGTTCAAGAATCGTCTGTATTAGGAGACGCTGGGTTGATCCAATCTACTTGTCAAAAGACGCGGTTACCTGATCTATGTACATCTACATTAAATGCCGATCCGTCCAGTCAAGAAGCCAATATGCTAGGTCTAGCCAATATTACGGTTAATGTTGCGGAAACCAGAGCTGCGGACATATCGAAATACATACTCGACGAGCTTGTTAAATCTTATACTAATGCAAACGCAATTAAAGTGGTCACAGGATGCAGTGATATTTATGGATATGCAAAGGGTGCACTTCAGGCCTCAGTTGAAGATTTGGGTTATGATCTTGGAGATGCGCTTTTAGGATTGGATATTGCTGCCAAACGTACTGAGGATTGCACAGATTCCTTTAGATCAGCCACTCCTCCACTAGCTTATCCTGATGGATTGGCACAAAGGCAACGCGATTTTCAGAATCTATGTGGTGTTGCTACTGATACTGTCCAAGTGATTAGGACCTCAAATCCTTAGAGAGACACCCTTGCATATATCTCTCAAAGTGAGATCCTTGGATATGCTTTTTTATAATAATTTTGATTTATTATAAAAAAATAAATTCGTTCAATTATTTATATGTTTTTGTATCATCAAATTATTCATTTATAAGATACTTATGAATTATTTTTTAGTTTGTAAAAAATATAAAATCATCGTTTTTTCATATATATATATATATAATGAAACAGAAAAGACTGTTCCCGTTGATACCAAAAGGACAATCGCCACGTGGTCGCAGGAAAAGACATGAAGTATGCCCGGAAAATCTTGTGGAAAGATCTCGTATCATTTTCCAAGTATCCCCGTTAGTGACTTGTCAAATCAAAAGTCAGAATCGTCATCATCACTGTCTGATGAAACGAAGTAAGAAAATCCATTCGCCAAATAGTATTTTATGACGACGAAACCCGCTACAAGAATTTAAAACACAAAAGATCACTTGGGGTACCCAACAAGATATCGTTCGCAAAATCAGATAGACGAAGTAAGATTACTTGGATAAAAAGATAACCTGTAAAGTCAGTAAATTATTGAGCAAGAAAAGAGATAGTTGTCCCGACAAGTTTCCAAAGGCGTCAGCGAAAGAAGGGGAGAAACTTTATGGAAAATGGTCTGGGCGAAGTAAAAGACTAACCCACGAGAACACGGTGACCAGGGACGAAATAAAATGAGTTGTATTCCATTAGAATTGTAAGGTCTATAAATAGAGGCCCTTGGACAATGTAAAGGGGATCGAACTTTTGGGGTAGGAGTAGTCTTGCTTAGTTTGTGGGATTAGGGTTTCCTTGTATCCAAAACTTGTACTTTCATTACCCCGAGTGGTTGATCAATAAAGAATTTCTTAACCAAGTTATCTATTATGTCTTAGATCTTGTTTATTTCCTATTTGGGTGTATTACTGGATTCCCAGTAATTACAGTTCCAGTGGAACAACTACCCGATAACAGGAGTTGGGTCTGCAGGGCCGAGGTTAGCACCATGCAGAATCCTTTGTCATTCGTTTTTACCGAATATAAAGACTGAAGTAATTGCAACAAATTTAGATCTTTCCAATTGAAATTTCATAGAGCCACAGAACAAATTTAGTTAAACTGGCTGCTGTTTTGTTCTGATCCTCGCTCACGCTATTCAAATCATCTAGAACAAAATCAATAGTTTCAAAATATTCACCTTTCACCGCTATAAGCATCCTTTATTTCTTCGAGAGTTGCTTCTCTACCTTGCTTCTCTGCTACAAAATCCTTTCGACCCATTGTACACATTTTGGATCAAATGACATTTTTTTGGTCATTGAACGAGGTGAAAAATTCAATCCCTCAGATGTTCCTATCATTTCATTAGAAACTATTCATTAGGGTTTAATCAAGTCGTGCAACCGTTCTACGCTTATAATTCACTGAGGAAGAAATTTGCTGTTCATTTTGGTAGAACTTTCTAGCAAATATGACTTGCTATGGGTTCTGACTCTTACTATCCTGGATCAATGCCGGATTTTCAAATCAATAGTTGGATATACACTCCTAGTTTTGAGCTAACATCATAGGATAAATTGAAATGATTTCTTCACACTTATATTATCATATTACTCACTTTATGTACTTTTTTCAGTGCGAACAAAAGCCCATGTCGGATTTGAAAGTAGTATTTTGAAAGTATATTCCTCGTAAAGGTTTACATACTCAGCGTAAATTAGTGCATATTGAAATACTAAACCCAAAAATCTATCAATCTTAATTTAAATGAGTATTTTTTGACTCATAGACTTAGCGGATTGTTATTGGACATAGACTTTTGGTTTAAGTGAGAATTACACGGTTTGGCCTACTCTTGGAAGTGGGAGAAAAGGGAAATCAAAATACCGCTTTGCTACACTCACCGTGATTTTTTCACCTAGAAATCACCGAGTGTGAGCAATCCCTTGGACCCACCACCCTGGGATTTACAGGGACTCGGTTTTTCTGTGTCACTAGGTGTATTCACGATGGGTTTTCCACGGTGAGTATATCATTTCCAGCAAAATATGTGTTTACACAAATACCTAGGTAAAGAAACGAGTGATTACGCGTCACACAATCTTCAAATTAGTGTTTGCACGCAAAGAAAATCAAAATATGTGTTTACACAAATATGTAAGTAATTATGTATTTTTGTTATCTTATTGGGGTATATGATAGACGCATTAAGAGCCAATCATTGGCATGGGAAATTGAAAAAATAAATAAAATATAAGAGAGATAGTGTTTCTTTGCCTGGCTTGATTGGGGTATATGATAGACGCATTTATGTGTCTAATATGTCTCAATTGTATGTATTGTTAGTGCTCGATTTTGTATTTATTTTGTTATTTTATGTCTTTGTAGGTATTTATAAAGAAATAAGCTCTTGCAGCAAAAATTGGCTCGAAAAGTGGTGTTTTACACCCCCAGGATAAAGTACTAAAGGCACCCCATAAATGCACCGGAAGCACCCCAAAAATGTGCCGGAGAAACCCCCGAAAAATTACTATTTACGCCCAAAAATTACTATCTGCACCCTATAAGGCAAGTGCTAAAGGGAAATCCGTACAGGATTAAGGGGAGGACATCTTCTTCTCAAATTCAAAACCAATTTTGGCGGGAAAATATTTCACTTCACTGGAAGAATTTCGATCGAATGTTTGGAGGAGTTTTTGTGTGATTCAATCGCTGAAACTTCATGGATAGTTGTGATATGTCCTAACAGAGCTAGTATGGGTGTTTATTTCGATCAAATTTGGCTGGATAACTTGGTTTAATCCAAACAGGGAGTTGGAGGAAAAACATGAACTTGCACGAGTTGTGAGGAATTTAAACGTGTACTGCACGTGTTTGGAAGAGTTGATCGATATTCTGGAGCGCGAAGAAGGTATGGAAGGAAATAAATACAGCTGCAGACGCGTAGGAAAACGATTTTTGGAAACAATATATTTTCGAGAATAAAAGAAATAATGGGATTAAATAAAGAGATTTTGGGAGATTCATTGTCGCAATGATGTATAAATAGGTTCCTAAGATCACACAGAAGGGGAGGGAGAGTTTGGGGTCGAGAGGAGAGCTCAGGAAGTGTGAATCAAGAGTTTTCAGAACTTTGTTGCTGCTGCTCGTGAATAACAGGGAAACAGCGACGATTTCTTCATCCGTCATAACGGTTTCTTCAAATGCTTGTCACAGTTTCTTCAACTGGTTTGCAACATTTATCTTCATTGTAACAGTTTCTTCATCCTCTTCTGCAACATTTATCTTCATATTTGTAACGCTTATCTTCATCATAACAGCTGAGAGTTGAAACAGTCGGTCTGCAACGCGCATGTGATGTTGCAGATTTCCTGTTTCACTATTTTCTCTTCTTGTAAACACTTTTTGAGCCATGAATACATTTTGAGTGTGTTTCCAACATGATGAGCTAAACCCAATCTTCCGGGGCGATGGAGGAAGCCATTCTTCCAAAAGTTATGTGGTAAAATTTATTTGAATTTATTTATGCAACTCTTTTATGATTATTTGCACCGAATGAAAATTGAGTAATGATTTTTATTAATTAGTTGTGTTTTCTCTTGATGAAGTATGCTTAGTTTAGGGCTTTTAATACTTCATTCTTGCGATTAACAATTGATGTTTTGAAAATCTAATTTAGGCAATGATTAGAATCACAATTTTTTTGATTGGAGTTATATTGTCTAGAATTGCATGATAAAAATTAACATTAAATTACATGAATTTTGGTGAATGGTGAAATCCTGAACCCCGGTCTCTCTAATATAATCAGTTTTAATTTGCTTTGTTTTCTTTAGTTTTAAAATTTAAATCTAAAAGCACAACCTTCACAAGTCTTGAACGAACTTTATTATTTATTACTACAACAACTTGAAAACACATCAGTATACCCAGATTAATTCGGGTATACCCAATGAGACAAAATCTGGTCATTATGAAGTAAAACCAAGCCACCCCTTAAGCTTGTATTTCCTAAATGGCTAATATGTCCTTGTTTAATTAACACTAAAAATTCTGATTAGGTTAATTAATTGAGTTTAGATTGATTGAATAGATTAAAACTTAGGAATTGAAGTTATGAAATTTTGTGGGATGATTTTTTGTGAGAATTTTTTTTTTTTTTAGAATATCTCTTGCAATGAAAATGAAGCACACAACCGAAACACTTCTGAAAGGTGATTGCAAATCTGTTGTATGAAATCATACTCAATATCAAAGAAAAAATCCACATTTTCAGTTCTGAAAGTATGAAAGGTCGGAAAGGTAAACTAATGAAGATCATGCCGACCATACTAGGCCGGCAAGGTCGACGAATGAATAAATTGCCGACTTAGTGCGGCTGGCAAGGTATACGAATGAAGAAGATGCCGACTGTAATATTTTTGACACACAAGAAACTGTTATAAATACGTAGGTAATCGGCATGGTATTGATTTATTACCTTGTCGTCTTTTTTTAGTCGGCATTTATTAACTTTCTTACCTTGCCGTCTAGAAGTTAGCCGGCACTGTAGTAATCTTATAACCTTGCCGACTTTGGTTATCCCCCAAAAAAACTGAATTCTAATAGATGCAATTCACTTTATTCATGCAATTTTCGTTACTACATTGATTGAAACATAAAATACAACTCATTGTCGACGGAAAAACGGATGCACTTAGCATGTGCATCAAGCCTTTGAACCCCTAGGCGACCCTAGTGGACGAGTTATAGTCTCGTGAGGGTTTACATAGAGGTCTATCCACAAAACCTATACAAAAACTTCTAAAGCCATCAATATTCCTCCTCCGAAGACGATACAACATCTAAGTAGTCCGGGTTATCCTCCGGGATTCTCTCAGCCAAGAAGTGATAGCTTGCATCGAAAGCGAATGCTTATAACTTTTCCTCCAAGTACTGCACTTTCACGACTTCGTGCTACAAAAACAAACTTACATTTGTTAGTGGTGTTTCATTGGAAGATAAAACAACATGGGTTACGTAAAACAAACCACAAAAATACCCAGAAATTGTGCAATGGACAAGGTGAAGGGGAGAGTGTTAAAAATCCGAGGTTGGGGAGCTACAAAAGCAACTATCGCGTTTTCGATGACAAGGTGACTATCGTGCACTTGTTGAACACTTCTTGCATTCGTATTCCCAAACTATTGGCTAAATTTGTTGTGTACCTGAGCCCAAAGGGTTATGGAATCCACCCTTTCGGAGGATTGACGTCTAAGTCATTTTTCCGCATACCAAGCTTTGTTGATTGACAAATCTTCATTAGAATCAAATGAATCCATTGTTATATGTATAGAGATATTGGGTGAGTTAGATGGAGTGTATGATGATGATATGAGCTTTGGAGAGTATATGGAACTATTTTTATATTGTTTTGTAGAGAGAAGTAGTGTATTAATAGGATGATGGCCAAATTTGACCGTTATAGTGCCCAAGTACAAGTCAATCAATGAAATTGTACTTGCAAAAAATTTGAATTTTGAATTCGCCGGCGAGGTTTATTTTCCCCAATATGCCGACTAAACCTGGCCGGTAGGGTGGGAAGTTTCTTACCATGCCGACCTTATGCTGATTTTAGGCATCAGGAGAACATTTTCTTCCGTGTATCCGTCGGTAATGTATTTTTTCATTAGCATGCCGACAATGTGGAAATTTTGTTACCATGCCGACCTTATGACTTTTAGGCATCAGGAGTTCAGGCAATTTTATGTTAAACCGTCGGAAAGGTGTTTGTTCACTAGCGTGCCGGCCATGCTGTGGTCGTCAAGGACCTTAATTTAGAACCATGCCGGCCTTATGATGATTTTAGGCATCAGGAGAAGGTTTTTTCTGCAACAAATAGCCGGCATGGTCGATAACATAATACCCTGTCGGCTGTATAATAGCCGACTTGGTATTAATATGATTACCTTGCCGACCCTGGTATGCAAGCATTTTCTGCTGTCAGGGCCAGCAGTCTGACAGTTCAAAACCTTGTCGTCCCTGGTGTGGTCGGCACTGTATATATTAAAAAAAGCATGTCAGTATAAATACTGAAACTTTATATAGCTAAACAAACCATTCATTGAACAACTAGAAATCCAACATTTTTTGTCCAAAATACGAAAACATGTCCCATAAACCTTAAAAAAAACATTTTTCCACACCATTAACTTAAACATTTGTCCACCACAACATAAATAAATTAACTATGGAAAGCATTCATTCACGACCACGACCCCGTTTAGGAACACTACCACTACTACTACCTTCACCACCACGACCGCAACGAGCCCTCTTTTTGTCAGCATTCAGCTTGGCTTGTGCTTCCCTCCTGGCTTTTTCTTCCCTCTTTACTTCATCATCAGCTTGATTGAACAATTCATGGGCATCCTCACTGTCAATATTGCAAGCATGGTCAATGTGCTTGCTTTGCTCTTCAATCGACAAAGGCTCTCCTCGGTCTTTCGTGCAACACAACACCTTCACAAAGGTATTCAACTGCTCCTTATATTTTCAATTAAACAACAAATGATTAATAGAATGATTCGATAATGTAATCTTAAAATAGTAACAGAAACTCTAAAATACTTACAAAGAACTTAAGACTTGTTGTTGGGTCTTTCGATGCCATCTTTCTCTTACGAGCCAATTCTCAGCAGTCATTTCCCTAATCACAGTAGGACGAGCCCAACCCAATTATCACGCCATGTATCTCTCACTAGATTCATTACCGGTGGTCACCTCGTCCAAAAGACTCACATCGATGTTACGGCCACGTCTATCATCCCAATGTTCTAGAGCTGGTGGTGGAGCGTAAGCGACGTTAATAGTTTTTTGGGACGTGGAGCAGTCATCCTTTAACAAAGTAAAGAACGTCTTTTCTTCATCGAAATGAGGTTCTTCTTGGACGTAACCCAATTCTCGCATTACCCGATGTGGATCGTACATTGAATATCCCGATGAGCACAACAAGGGTCCGTAGTATAATGCAACTTCATCTCTCCTTTGGATTAAACCTTGTTTTCTAGCATCTAGATACGGATCAAATATCACCTCCTCCGCAGTGAATTTGTCGATGGCGATTCGGAGTTTGATAAGATTTTGCGGCATGTCCTTATCCTGAGTACCCTTAAAACTGTACCTTTGCGCTCTTGGCTTATCCACCGCAACAGTCACATCCACTTTGACGTAGGAGTTGGTTTTGAACAAATAAGGGAAGTGCTCATATATCCAAACTTATGCAAAAAAAATGTTTAGTAAGAATCTTATATTACGAGAATTTTACAAATATAAATGATTTAGAAAATAAAATTACCTGGAAGAGACATGTGTTTCCGTTAACTTGTGCAGTGAGTGCCCTAGAACACTTTGTCAACTCATTGTTCAAGAAGGAGACCACCACAGTACCCCAAGAATACTCACGCATCTTATCTAAGGGATCCAATAGTTGCAAGTAACTGACGTCGACCAAGCTTCCGGAACTGTCGGGGAAGATACATTTGCCCAGGACGTATAGCACATAAGCTGACGCGGTAGCATTGATTCGTACCGGGTTCACCCTTCCTTCCTTATCAAAGTTTTTCTTTGTCTCCCATAATATGTCCCTCAACTTCTTCAGATTAAACTTCTTGGTTAGACGACCATCCTTCTTCTCAAGAATAGACTCCGTCTCACTCTGATTCCAACCGAAAAATTTCTAGTTGTATTCGTAAATATCCTTGAAAGAAAACTTATTATTGAATCACTCACTGACTGCTTTTCCATCAACCTAGAGGCCTAGAATTTGATGAACATCATCGGGAGTTGCCGCCATCTCACCGAATGGGAATAACATTGTATCAGTCCCTCCGTAGAACCTCTCACACAATGCAGATATGGTAACTATATCATGATCAATATTCGAACTCTCCACCGCAGGCCACAACCCGGAGTTCTTGACAATCACTTTCACCTCCTCACATTCTAGATCAAGATCCCAAGTCTTAGTCACTGAACACGAAGCTTGGCGCCTCATGAGACGGACAACATGCTTGTGATCCTAAATACCAAAAAAACAAAATGAAAAGAAATACAAACACTTGACGCAAATTTAAGATAGTTACATACTTGAATAAAAAACAAATACGGATTGAGATTACTTACGATAGTATTATGGATCGTACATGCCCATGAGTCTTTGTATCCAAAAAGAACATTTTCACCATCTCTTGGGGTCCCTATTGGAAGCTCACCTTTTTTCAGTGTAAGCATCAAGTGAGTGGGAGGCATGTGAGAATTAGATGGTTTAGTGATCACCCTCTTCTTCGTTCCGGTTTCAGTTGAAGTTGAATCTTCGGTTTGTTGAACATTAACTTGACTTAATTCTCCATCGCCTTCTTCTTCTTCTTCTTCTTCTTCTTCCACTACCTCTTCAATAATTTCTTCTTCAATTTTCTTATCTTTATCTCCATCACCATCATCATCACCTCCTCCAACATTAGGCATGTCTTCATCACCATCATCATCATCATTGTTACCTCCTCCAGCAGTCGAAGTTCTTTCATCAACATCATCATCATCACCTCTTCTACCAGATGGAATTGATTGGTCTTCCTATGGAGTATCGTCTGAATCACTGGGTTCCGATGGTGGTTGAGAATCATTCGGTACACGGATCTTGAGCGTTCCCGGCACAACGTATTCCTCTCGATGTGTTAAAGTCAAGAGTTTATCACCAACACGAGGAGATCTTGAAGGAGGACTAAGAGATTTCATAGCTTTCTTCTTTTTCTTTTCCAACCTGAACAAACACAATTAAGAAAAAAATAATTACAGGTCGGCAGGGTCCACAAATATAACCAATCCCGCGGAATAATGGCCGGAAGGGTCGACTAAAACATATATGCCGGATAAACTATAGCCGGAAGGGTATCATTCAAATAACTTGCCGGCTTATAAAAAATATGAACACAGGAGATACAAGGATTTTCCACATTACAGGTCGGCAAGGTCCATTACCCATACATCGCCGGCTGACAAACAGCCGGCATGATTTTATCCAAATACCATTCCGGTTTTAAAAATTCAAGGCATCAAGAGACACAAAAAACTTGAAATACAGCCGGCAAGGTAAAAAATTATAACCAATCCGGCTAAAAAAAAATTGTCGCCGGCAGGTTCTGAGGTTGAATAACTTGCCGTCCCTGCAAGTACCTGTTACAGGTATTCAACAGCCGGCACGATCTTCAAACAAAGAGCCTGTCGGCCAAACCCTAACAATGAAAAGTCGGCAAGGTCGATAACATAATACCTTGTCGTCGATAATAACTGAAAATCAAAGAATCGATTTTTATGACCTAATTTGACATGCAAACATCAAATAGAAGTACTAGAGTGAGTTTAAGTAAGCCCTTACTTTCTTAAGCGCACCATTTTTCGTGTTTCAGCGGCTGCGAATTTTTCTTCTTCGACAGTTTTTTTCTTCACTTTCTTTTGAACCAAACTTGCAATTCCAGGGTTATACTCATTGGGTTTTCGATTAGCTCCTTTCATACGAGTTCCATTCCGCCGTGGTGGATCCATTGATGAAGATTAATCGGAGTTTTCGAATCGACGAGTTTTGATTGTGGTGGGGGTGATGGAGCCGGTATGGTTGTGGAGGAGAAGAAGAAGAAAAGAAGAAGATGAAATGAAAAGATTAAAACTGATTTAGGGTAATAGGTTTTTAAAGGGTAAGGGTAGTTTTGTAACTTACCCATTAGGACTCCCCCTAAACTCTTAAAAAGAATCCCTTTAAAATTGGGTATACCCCAATTAATCTGGGTATACCCCAATCAAGCCAGGTTTCTTTGCATTGGAGAATGCAAATATTCATTGGTTTTTAAACTTCTCTCTCTACAAATACATTCTTTAATGCAAAGAAACACTATTTCTTTTATATTTTATTTTTATTTGTTTTTTCAATTTCCCATGTCAATGAGTGGCTCTTATCTTGTGCATGGATGCACAAAATAACAAAACCTTATAACCAAATACAGGGTCGTTTTAGACTCTTTATTTATTTAGTTTACCATTTATAACCTTTCTAAATCATTACCCATTTCTCACTATTTCTTTTTTTTTTTAACAAAACTAGCAAGATCACCAAACTTGTGATACAAAAAACCCACTCAAATGTTGGGATCCATTAGAACTCCATCGTAAACAAAATTGATAAAATTGTTAAGGCCCACCATATCATTCGAATCTATATCTGACCGTACATTTGTGAAAACTGATCAACGACTCAGGTTCATTCTAGATAAGAAAATGACTAACGAACCCTTACGTGAAGAACAAAATTTGCGAACAAGAATGGGGTTTATTTTGTTTCTTTCTTCTGCACTTTTTTTTTTCCTGTGCTTCTTTCTCTCTTCTTGTTCTTTAAGTAATTATCGTTTTCGTCAACTCGTAAGGCATGGATTTGGTATAATTTATGTCTATTTGGGGATTACTTGAATGGGGGTTTTGATGCATATTATTATTTACATGGGAAGAAGTTATAAATTGGGATTTGATGATACTTTGTTGACAAATTGAATGGAGATTGAATTAGGTATAACCCATTTCCTAAAGAAGAATTCTGGATGTGCTGTGGTAATTTCCAGCAATGATTTGCTTTGCAATCAGTGGGAAGTGGTTGTCAGATGGACAAAAATTAATCGCTAGTTGCGGTGGGTCTCTGTTTTGGCTAATTCGATTATATGCCAAGATGGTTGCAGTCGGTGGCGAGATGGTCAGAATCAGAAACTGATGATGTAGCCGAGATTGAACAGAAACTAAAAAGTTGGTGGTGATCGATGATTCGAATGGTGATTTCATTGTGCTTTAATTTCTAATGGTGTAGTTTGCTCATAATCTGTTTGATAGAATTGCTAAAAGAAATCTCAGTGTTGCATATTGTTTGAATGGCGGCTAAAATTCTTAGTGGTGTAGGTTGGTGGTGAAGACATAATTTCTAAGAAATTCATGATTCTTTGTCAACGGATTTCAAAATGCTAAACAATTTTCTATAGAAGTGGAACCAGTAGAAGCAAAACGGTGGAGAACAACTGTTGGGTTTTTTAGACACTATGCAGCCTAGTCAACTCGGCCGACTCGATCCAGTTTTATGACAGCTGTATAGTTAACGATGGTTAGCCGTTTTAATGAAATAACAGGATGGAAAAGTGAAACTGGCTGTATTTTAGCAATTTTGAAAAAAACAGGTGTACTTTAGCAATTACTAATCCCATAGGTTGTATTTTAATCCCCTGTATAGTTCATAAAAAGTAACGAGTAGTGTCACTTTCGTTTTTGCACAATCTGATATTGGATTTTCTTTGTCACGGTGAGAAAAATCAAACTTCATAATCTTGATTTTTTTTTCTCTCCATCTCTTTTATTTTTGGTGTTTAGTGTAGTTACTGCAAGTTTGGCTGCGATTGAAGACTTGTATTCGGAATGTTCAAAGGAACCACCACAGCTGAAATCGGCACTATGGAACACTATTTTCACAAAAGTTGGTCAGTGTTTTCATGGTGGTGTAACTGAGTTCCGAATGTCTCTAAGGAAGTATTCTCTTCGTCTTGGTTACAAATATGATTTAGTAAGAAATGATAAACATCCGGTCATATTGCTAAATGCAAAAGAGAAACAGATACACGTTGTCTTTGGAAAGTTCATGGATATGCGAAGTATAAGGTCGACAGTTTGTTTTTTGTGAAAGAGTTGCTAACTAACATACTTGTGGCGGTGGATTTGTTGATATTAACAAACCTAATATCTCAAAGAAACTAGCTACTGATCTTCTCATGGAGGAAGTCAAAGCCAATCCTTCAGTAAAACCTAGGGTTTTGTCTGACTGGTTCACAAGAAATTTTGGGGTTACTCTTTCATATTATTATTCTCATGCTGCAAAATAATCTTCTCTACAAAAGATTTTTGGAGATGAGGATAAGTCATATGCACTACTGCTATGGTTATGTTGACGCATTATTACGTTCAAATCCTGGTAGTTATGTCAGACTGGAAACAAATCCTGAAACAACCAGGTTTGAAAGGATCTTTGTGTCCTTTTCTGCTAGTATTAGAGGTTTTAAATTTTGCAGACCATTGCTTTTCATGGATGGTACCTTTTTAAAATCAAAATACAAGGGTTGTTTACTAGCTGCCACCGGGAAAGATGGAAATCAAGGTAAATTTGAGTACCAACTAATGTTTTTCAATGTCTAAATTATTATCATTCTGGTGATTCCTAAGCCCTGGCTACATAACTTTGAAGTTAAATGTATGTTTACAAGAATGTGAAGCTAGGCAGAAATAGTTTCGCAATATCCTAACACAAAACATTTTTATTTTTGCAAGTTTTCTTATCTGCATATTTTTGTACTCTAATTATTTAGTTATATGTATTCATATGATGTTAACCAATGTTAATTGGTATTGCAGGTTTCTTCCCTCTTGTATTTGTTGTAGTTACTGCTGAAATGATGAAAACTGGTTGTGGTATTTACAAAACCTAAAGATGATATTAAATCCAGAAAGGAACATAACATTTCTGACCGATAGGCACTCTGGATTAGTCTCTGGAATTCCAAAGGTCTAGCCTGGCTCATACCACCATTAAGGTTTCTGGAATTTGAAGAACAACTTGAGAACACACTTGCCGGGATATAGTAAAAGACGTGAGTTTTTTCTGTGGTTATTTACTCGCTGTGCATATGCTACTAATACAACCGAATTTGTGATAAGCCATTGTGGTGATCGAGCAAAAGACTTTTTTGGAAGGATTCCACTTGAAAATTGGGCAACTCTATTCTTCCCTGGCCAAAGATACAGAGAGATGACTTCTTCAGTGGCTGAAAGTTTCAATAATTGGATCAGTGAAAAGCGTGTTATGCCGATCACCCATATGTTAGACCAGTTTCGGCTAAAAATTATGAAGATATTCTCTGATCGACGAGAAGAATCAAAGTCATGGGGGCTCTCTGTGTCCTAAGATTGACAAGATATTAGAGAAGAAACTTGCATTTGCACGTATTTGGCAGCTAACTAAATCATCAGAATTTGTTTATGAGGTACATTCAGAACCATCTCATAGAGTTGATTTAAGGTCTCTGACGTGTTCATGTAACCAGTGGCAAGTTGGTACCTGATTGATGAAACGAAGAAACAATATGTTTTGTCCCACTATACCATTCAGGTTAATCTTCAGCTCCCGTTTGCATATTAACATACGTCTTTGCAGCAAAAAAACAAAAACAAAATAACAAAAACCTAAAAAACTAAATCGTTTTTGCTCGGATTTGGAAAACATGTATAGTAATTCAAATAAGAAAAAAATGGTTACAAGATCTAACCTGATGCAACTACATTTTAGCGTTTTCAGTCCACAATTTTTCAAAAAATCCCTGAAAAATCTCGGTCAAACAAAATCCGGTGAAACAAAATAGGGAAAATTAGTCATTTGTCCAAATATTTTTAAAACATGGTTCTAATGGACGATTAAAAATTAGTATGGGTGGAATGGACACAAAAAAAATTAGCAAGGATGAAACTGGATTCATCCTGGCTTAAACTTAAAAAATAGCGAGAATGAAACTGGAATCCAGGCTTAAACTTAAAAAATAGCGAGGATGAAACTGGATGCATCCTGATGTAAATTAAAAATAAGACTAAGTATTTGAAAATGGGTAGGATGAAACTGTTTACATCATGACTATTTTTACATTTTTGTCCATTTAAACAGTATCAAAATCTAGATGTCTTTTTCACCCAAAAATTATTGATTTTGGTCTTTTTAACCAATTTTGTGAACTAAATATTCCTAAAATATACCTTGCAGAAGATAATATTCACTCATTTAATTTTGTTTGGTTTAATATTTTTGCAAAATGGAAAAAATGTAAATTGAAAAACAAACCCGGTTACTTGGGTAAACAAATTTGAAATACGAAACAGATATTTCAAAAAACGGGTAAACTCATATTTCGCAAAGATTGTTGTGTAAACACTATTTTGAAGATTCTTATTTGTGTAAATACCTTAGGGATGGTCATGGGGCGGGTAGTGTCAATCCCAGTCACTGCCCCGTTTGTAAAAAAAATACCCATCCCCGCCCCGTTATCCAAATAAATTGGGGCGGGGCAGGTATGGGGAATACCCATATGGGGCGGGTTTCCCATGGGTTACCCATAACACTGAGTTAATACATAAATTTGATTATAATCAAAACTTAAATATGATTCAAACAAAAATAATAACGTAAGAACGACGCATTCTGGAATCTTAAATTCAGTAATTTATCTTAAAGTGAACAAAAGAATCTGTTAATGACTTATTAGTTTTACTGTTTTTTCCTGTCTCGTTCTATCTTCGTCCACGTTAACCATTTCATTATCTGCTTCATTTTCTCTATTTTAACTTTTAGAGAATGTGTTTGATCACAAAAAAAAGAACGAAAGTGATGAATGTACAAGAACGATCGAGAATATGATAAATGAAAGAAAGCTCGACTAAGTGGTGGAAGTATAAAAATTATACACATTGTTGCATAAAAGTCTAAACCCCTAACTTGTGAAAGATATGGGGCGGGTATGGGGCGGGGACCTTGAATCCCATCCCCATAGCTTAGTTTTCGGGTATTACCCATACCCGATCTCATCTCCATTTGTGCGGGTAAAACCCTACCTGAATTGGGCGGGTACCCACGGGGATGGGTTTGGGTGGGGCAAATGGCCATCCCTAAAATACCTATTCCCCGTATATTTTTCATCTTCTATAATTCAATTATGTTGTCATGCACTCCACAATTATGAATAGTTATTTACTTATTATTTGTTAGGATTTGGCTGGATTTTTCAAACATGATATTTGATTAATAAATTAGTTTTGTAACAATATTTATCTTGTATGATTCATTAAGAATATCACATTTGATTTGAGTGCTTATTTGTTCGATAGATTATGATTATAATTAACATATTGTTATTATTGCTCGTAGTGATACATCCTTACAATTGCATATGAATTATAACGTCTACTAAATTGATTATTCAGGCATGTTAGTTATATTAATTGGCATTAATTATTTGATAGAACGTAATACTTTTAGGGCAATTGCTATAGAAATGAACACACAAAATTATTTGTAACCCACGAAGAAGCGCAAAATGGATTTTCCAATATGGTAAAATGAACTTGGCGGCAGAAGAAGAAATGTGCGTCTTAGGTTAGGCCATGTGGTTGACATCTTGACGTCGACGGTTAGACTTCAGCCGCTAGCGTATTAGTCTCCGCCACTAGCGGCTTAGCCTAGGCCACCAACGGGTATTTTCTCGCGGTCACCCAAACAACTATATTTTCCCCTCAATATATACTAATCACTTTTATCCTTCAAAATCACAACATTCTTTTACCCAATCTACTTTCTATTAATTTTATTCAATTTAATTTTTCAACCATGAATTCCAATTTAGGTTCTTCTGAGGAAGTTATGGAAATGGATGAAACTTTGTATCGAGAAGAGAAACAAATGTATATATGTAAAGATTTTGTGTCAAATGGATGAAGAGCAAAATGAGGCTAGAAGGCCACGAAAATTTATGTTTTAATTACATTCTGGGATGATACCAAAGCCTTTAGAGCCGCAATTTTTTTTGACTAGAAGGTGGATGTAGAGAGATCGATATTTTTACCAAGATAAAATGATAATGATTATTTTGATCCTGGATGTGTATATTCCGATGCAAATTCTCAATGTCGATTCCGCATGAGCCGAATTTGACTCAAAGGTTTATTGCACGATATGTACAACCATTATTATATTATCAGTATGATGAATGACACGTACGAGCTTTAATCCTGAACAAAAGGTCACTGCAGTCTTCTGAATATTATATTTTCGGGTACCAACGGATTTCACATATGAGTACATCTTTATGAGAAAAACAACTGCATTTAGGTATCTCAAAATATCTTGCGAAACAATAGTCAAGCTTTTTGGTCCGACATTCTTACGAATACATACTCAGATAGATGTTGATAGAATAACTGTCGAAAATACAACTTAGGGTCTTTCAGGAATGTTAGATAGTCTTGATTGCATGCATTGGGAATATCACGCACGTTAGTTGCATGGGAAGATCAATATAAGGGTCACTTTCTAAAACCAACTGTAATTGAAAACTTCGATTACTTATGATTGTTGGATTTGGCATTTTTTTTTTTGGATCGGGAGTTCACAAAATAATTTTTATGTTTTGCATAAATAATTTTTTCTTGAAGATATTAAGCATGGGCTCGCGCTATACATTAGATTCAACTTCAAAGACAGTAACTATACTCAAGGGTATTGACTTACAGACTAGATCTATCCATAATGGTAACTTTGGTTCAAACCTATAGTCAAATAGGTTTTGGAGCAACGACTTCGACGGATATGAAGTAATTTATTACCCAAAAAATGTCTCTGAGAAAGGAAGTTCGCCATTGTCTATGGGTCGTGTCGTTTTTTTTTGACCTTCAAGAAATGAACAAAATTATGCTAACTTGCATACTTCTGCATAACATGGTCATTGAGGAAACCCGGCGTGACCCCAACTGGACAAGAAAAAAACTTGAGTCCTAATCTTGTAGTGTACCATGGTCGTCCTGTAAGAGACCGTAGACTTTCCATTGACATAATTCAAAACCGAGGCCTTTGTGGAAAGCTATAGGAAGATCTAACTGTGCATTTTTGAACTACGCGCGGTCGTCAAAACCCAACCAGTACATTTAGTTTCAAAATTAAATAAAACTTAACTATTACATTCAATCAAAGTGGTACTCCTCTCTATCTTCTTCCGAGACATCGGCATAGTCATCCTCATTCGTATGTTAGATAGGTTGTGGGGTTTGTTTTCGGTTGTTGTTCCACGTTATCCGCATTTTTTTTGTTGCTCATAACCTAAATTTTCGTGCATCCGTTTTTGAAGTGTTCACGGAAAGTAGTTTTTTCATGTTAAAATCCCTATAATCACAAACGCCGACTTTTTTGGAGTTTCCTTAACACCATGCCCCATCTTCTCTTCTATTTAACTTGTTCTACTTGACTGTCGATTTCCTTATATTCGGAATAGTTGAACTCGTTTGAACCACATTCTGGTGCTCTTTTGTTGCGTCTCTCGTTGCTTTTCTAGGTTTCTGACCTTTTCATCTTCTTTTTTAACATTGGTATTAGCATTGAGATTGAAATTGTGTTGTTTCTAACTGGATACCCATTATGTGGAGATGAATTACCTTCTGCTAATTTACCAAGGCTTAATCAAGTCATACAATCTGTTCTACAATCATCGATGAAAACATTTGTTGTTCTTTTCGGTGGGACATTTTTTGGGGAATGCAACTTGATATGGAGTCCTAATATCATGGATCAAAATCTTAGATTTTTTAACCAGTAGGCGGAAATGTACTCATATTTTTGAGCTTACATAATAATTATCTCCGATAACTGGTCCGGGGAAGATTTTGACGAATCAACTTCAGATGACCCAAATGACTAAATGAGTCAGATTCATATGAAGAACACCTTCCAGTTCACGACAAACTCAATTTTGATTCTTAATTGAACTCTCAGACTTCCTACGGATCTTAGGGTTGTCAATGTTTTGTTTACTTTTTTGGGAGGCAATGGGCTTGCAAGAAAAAAAAAACACCATCACTTGCTAACTGGATTTTGATGATGCTGCTTCTTATAATTATATGATGAAGATGCATGGGTCTTATATTGCTCCAATAAAGCTTCAAGTTTGGTTTCAGAAAAACCACAATGTTGATATTGATTGTCGACTTGGGATGTAATTTGAGACATTTTAATTGAGAAATCTAAAGAACTCGAATAAAACTTAGATAAAATCTTAATGACGAAAATAAAATTATAGAGAACAAATTTTTTTTTGTGTGAGTTGAGTGTTTGAAAGTGAGTATAATTAGAGGAGTGAAAGTACATTTGTCTTCTTACCGTTGGATATAAACTTCATTGGTTACAATAATTGAGGACGATATGTTCGATTATCATCGATAATCTATTCTCCCGTTGTGAGAAAATGACTTTACATATCCATTCGAGAATAACGTATCAAGTGTCCTTACTTTCAGACATGCAACAGAAATGGAAAAGTAAAACCCTCTCATTCATAAAGAATGGGCCAATCCCCCTTCCCCCAGGATTTGTGAAGGGACCGGTGTTTGTGAGTTGGCGGTGTTATTTATGCTAGTTTTTCACCCGTGCGATGTATGGGTCTGTTTCTCACATATAAAATGTTAGGGATTCACGTTGTACAACATTTTTATGTTTATTAAGCCTTTTTTTCTGTGTATTTTCTTAAAAAATTTAGGAGATAATATTTCTTTTCTCTCTAATATATTCTTGAGTGGAAGCGTAATAGAGATCCCAATATACGATCCCAATACATCATAATATTAAAAAATTCATCATTCTGCTGCATGATTTTATTTTTCTATAAATTCCTCCATTTCGAATATTTTATGTGATTAGATTTATTAACATAAAACGAATATCAGACAATGATTTCTTTCTATAGCTTAATGTTGTTTTTTTTTTAAATTAAGTTTCTCTAGAGAAATCTAAAAAAAAGTTACGTGCAAATCATTAGAAACATAAAATAAATTCTAATTTAAAGAACATAAAGAGAATATAATAAAACAAAAATTGGGAAAAAATATAGAAATAATTATAAGAACCATATTTCCATAGTGCATTAGAATGTCTTCTTCAGTAAAATTGAATTTACTTGGGAATATTTTCATAATACTTGATGACCAGACTGATATGGTGATTTCACCGGTGAAGTGCAATCTTGGAACACTGATATATCCCGTTGAAAATCGATATGTAAATTTTGTAATGACTATTATATTTTTCATACCGACTCTTAAAGATAATTGCATGAGTATGTGTATTTCCGGATGTGTACGCGAGGATTATAAGACATAAGCTCGTGAATTATATATATATTGGGCAAATATATACGTGCCCGTGAATTTTGTTTCACACGCGTGATTTATCTATGTGTACACAAAAATTATGCAGTGATTAATATTTTAAGTTTATTAAGTGTAAATATTATAAAACACATATTTTGATCAGGATTCCATATTTGAAGAGAGTCAATAATTGTACATAACAATGTGTACATGAACTCCATATATATATTGAGTTAATTTAAACTCATGAATACGTGTGGGTACTCACGGTGAACACGTATATCACAATACTATAATTTGGAAGAGGAAGAAATAGAGAAAGAAAGTTATGACCTCTGATCATGTTGCCAGTGTGTTGGTCACTTTGGAATGAGAGAAACCGAAGAGCAATGGCTCACAAGAGACCCAAGAGTGTAGCAGAGACAATCATTGAGATTAAGAATCTCATATATATCTAGGGGGACATCAAAAATGGTTTTTTTTAATCTCTTTTAGAGACTTGTTCATTCGCTGGAAAGTCATTCTTGACTCCAGATAATAGAAAGATTTTGCAACAGAGGTTATGTAGTTGGAGCCTAACCATTTGTACAAACTAAAATGGGGGCCCTTGGGCCTTATTATATTTTTTATTTTATACATCAACCTTTTCAGCCAAAAAAATTATAATCTAGGATTGCACATACACTGAGTGTATGCCGAGCGCATCCACACCTTTAAGTTTCGTGAATTATATAAAATCAGTAAACCATATGGGTTCATTTTAATTTATTGGAGTATTATTATTTCTTTGGTACTCGATTTAAATTGTGTCGTGTATTTTTAAAACTCGTAACTATCTGAGCTCATTTTAATTATATAACATTAACAATTCCATGTGTTTCCGATTATAAATTTTATTTATTATTATTATTTATTTGGTACTCTGTTTGAATTTGTATCTCTTTGGTACTCGGTTTGAATTTGATATGTATCAAAAAAAAAAGACCCTCACAATGGGTGCGTTTTTTGCGTGGCATAATAAAATCAACACAGTACATAAAAGAGCGAGGCAATACTTTAGTGTTGTCAAATCCGTTCCGATCAATTTTGGCTTAATTTTCAAACATCTTTATAGGAAAATATTACCAGTACCAAACCCGATTTCCCACTTTCAAGAAAAAACAACCAAATTTCCCACTTCCATGACCATGCTTGAAAATCTATTAACAATTAGTAACAGACTTCTCTGATATTTAGTGATGGTGTTGCAGTTCGCAACGTTACAGTAGAAGGAATACCCCGTGAATGATCCATCGCACCACAACTAAATGTTTACAATGCCAAAATCTGGCCAAGAACACAAATAATAAAATATAATTCCTTATATATATGTATCTTGTAGTGGCAACATAATGAAGGGTCGAATCTGTGGATGTGATGCATGATTTGTACTTGCCTACCACCAAGAAGAGCGGGTTGGATGACTTTGCCATGCGGCCCATGCCTAGCTGATTATTTTAAATAAATCATTGTCCAAAGGATTAGTATGTGCAGAACTGCAACCTAATAATCTACATACCCATGTTATCAAGCGGTTCTATGATTGTGGATATTCCGGGAAATCACAAAACAATTGCAAATTATTGCATCTATATCAGAGTATATCATTTTATCTGACTAAATTCATAAATTTGTGAATAGTCTGGATTTACAAAGTCTAAATATGATATCAACAAAAACCATAAAATGAGCAGCAATTACATTTGTTTTAAGGTACACTGCAATTCCAGTGTGGTTGTCTGGAATACTATAGAGCAAAGAGTATGTTGTTAATTGCGCACCTTTGTTGTTCATTATTTACTGAGTTGATGAGCTTTAAAATTTGACTGTGGAATGAACAAAGACGTGTGGATTCCAATGATATCAAAGTGAACAATCAGCCTCTTCGAATCTGATCCTTGAACAAAAACAAAAAAGAAGCCAAGTTACTCAAGCATAATAAAAGAATAAAAATACATCATATATCACAATACTGAGTAGTGACGTGCCGAATCCATGTTTTTTGGTTTCGCTATAAATAATCATCATATATGTTTAACCTATGACCAGCACGTGGAAGAAAAATCTTAGCACGCATCCTTGTCTCACAACACTTTGTGATAAGAATTTGGTCGATCGGAAAAAGTTTCTTCCCTTAATTTTCCATTCTGAAGCTGATTAATGGTTGGTCTTGTGGCAACTTTGTCCAGGAAAATACAAATCCATTGAAATAAAAGAAACTTCAGATTTATACCACGATGAGTCGTATAACTGAGTTGGGTTCACATAAATCTATCAGAAATTCCCATTAAAATAATATTCAACGGCTTGGGAATACCTGCAAAGAAACAACTGCTTGTGAATCAAATAACAAAATAACAAATCGGAGAAAAGAAGAAAAAAAAATACCTCCATTAGAAGAGAAAGGCGACGACGAAAGATGGGGCTTGGCTTATGCTCGATGCTTTATATAAAGAGACAAATTACCCATAAATAAAAAACCTATAAATAAAAAAATTTGTTTCGGAAAATTATTACACAATATATAAAAGATCATCTAAGATTTTTATATTTTTTGCTTGATGCATTTACCTATCGTGTTAATTTTAGAAAGCTCAAGTAATGAAAATCACGGGCTTACCTACTCTGTTAGTTTTTTACTAATGTTATTTTACCTTAAACTAACCTTCCTTTGGAACACATACAAAATTTGCCATATTTACCGAATAGAAAAAGGGAAAAGAGTTATATTTTGATGAAATGAACATTAAGTTAACACAAATAATATTGAAATCTCATTCATTTTTGTCGATTACACTTTTTACTAATTTTTTTTCTTTGTTCCTAGCTTTACTGATTTTTTTTTCTTGGTTCTTATGTTTGCTTTAGTCATGTACTAATACCTCCACGATTTTATACTAATGATTATGTATTTTGAATATTGGGCAGGATTACTAATAAAAAAAAGTACAAAAGAAGAAGCACGTTTCTATCTACAGGTTAGCATCCACCTTTTTTCATTGTGTATTTTATTTGTAAATTTTGATTATTGATTTTTTAGTTTCAATTGAATTATAGTTGGAGATAGTTTAATTATCAACAGTTTAATTATACAATATTGTAACCGGACATTGGACATTATTATTATTATAATTTTTCTGTGATTGATTTAATTTTATGATAAAATCATGATGAACAATACATGTTTCTTGTGATGAAATCATGATGATGATATTTTTCTTTTTTTATGATTGCATATAGCAGATTTTTTTATCTATTTTCGGAATGTTATAAGATTTTATCACATTTAGTTATTTTAGGTATTTATTTTGTTCATTGTGATTGGTTGAAAAAATATATTGTGGAGAAAATATTTTTATCTGATATTGTTGGCCAAACTATTATAATACTACCAAAACAAAAAAGTAAGGTGGGGCCAGAATCAACCAGAAGCTCCGATTAACCACGTCGCTTGAAAAAACTCGGATAATTTTCTTTAAATATACTAACCTACTGGTAGAGGTGGGACTTTGGTTGGGTTAACCCATCCAACCAATGCCCAATCCGAACGTTGGGCGGATATGGACAACATATTTCAAAACTTAGGACAAGTTTGGGCATAAATTTTATAAACCCGAGTTAAATTTGGGAAAGTATGGGCACAAATGTTACTAACCCGCCTGACCCGAAAAACTATGATATAGTTATATAAAACTATTTTTGTAATTGGTATTATATTTGGAGTAATTTTTAGATAGTATCTTCAAATCTAATAATGAAAATATAAATTATATTTATGTCATTAATCATTCAATATGAAAAAAGTTTATATTATTGTAAATAATATTTAGTTATTTGGAATTTGATATAAATGGAGCAATTAAATCTTATTGTTAGTAAAATTTGTTATTATTGTATTAACAAACTCGTATATGGAAACTTGGGCCAATTGAAGGAATCCGGGGAACCCGATGAACATAACTTGGATGGACTTAGCAGTCCCTCCATGGATTCCACGGGTTCGTTGGGAAATCCGCGCAAAAGATTCCTAGCTCGGGTCTGTCTCGGCCAAGCCTTCTAACCCGCCCAACTAACCTAAGTCTCACCTCTACCTACTTTTTTTTTTGAAGCATGCAATTTATTGATATGAAATTAGTTTACAATTTGTCGTGGGTATGTGGTACCATGGAATCATGAAATAAAATTTGACTAATAAAAAGCGGGATTGCCTGGTCCCATATTTTGGTTGATGAGTTTCCCAATTGACTTACATCTTCCGCATGATTGGCCAAACCATCTGCTGCTTGGTTTCCTTCCCTGTAGTTGTGTTGAATAGAAGCATGTGGGATCTGTCTGAATCTATATTTTATTTCCTCAATCATCCCTGAAATGTGCCAAGGAGGTGGAGTAGAGGATGTGATGAAGCGCAAAAGATTTTCTGAGTCAGTTTCAAAGAGAACTTTTGGCCATTGTCTTTCTATTGCCGTTCTTGAAGCCAATAGTAGATCCCAAGTTTCTGCGGTTAAGGAAGTCGTAATTCCCAAAGGTTGAGCTAAAGCCATTAAAGTTCGAGCATCGGAATGAAATTGCTCCCGCAAAATCTGGGTGACCTCTGGATTCTCCATATGTGTTAATCTTAATCCAATTGATGTTTGGAGTTGACCATCCTACTAATATTGTAGATATTCTTTTGTCTCCTCCTGGGTGGTTATATATCGATGCATCCCCTGGTAGTACCGGAGATAAGGAATCTAGTGCCGCAGTGAACTCTTGTTGCAGTTTTTGAGCCCGGATTAAGATTTCGGATGTAGTTTTTTGTGTCAGGCAGTATATTAGATCATTCCTAGCAATCATAAGGTCCAAAAAAGAAAGCAAAATTAGGATATTACAGTTATTGGTGCAGATTTTGTAGGATTTTGGAGATGGTTGTGTGAGGTGTTAATGTGAGAATGAGGGGGGAGTTGGAGTTTGATGTGTTTGTAAGTTGGGTGCGCAAAGTGTTCCAAGAAGTATTCACTGTCGGACAATGAATTAGAAGGTGACTCGCCGATTCTGGATCAACATTACATCTGGGACATATGTCAGAGTCGGTAAATGGATATGATGTAGAAGAGAGAAGGTTGGTAATCCTTCATTGATTGATTTCCACAAGAAAAGCCGAATTTTTGGTGGACATGGTAAAGTCCACAGGAATTTGGTAGGTGGAAGTGGGGTATGAGTTGGTTGACCATGGGTTAGACATTTGTATCCCGAAGATGCAGTGTATTTTCCAGATTTTGAGTGTGGCCAGATAATTTTATCCCGTGAGTTATTCTAGGGAAGGTGGATGTTTATGATTTTTTGGGCTATAGGATTGGGAAGGGTGCTTAATTTTTCTTGATTCCAGTTATGAGATATTGGGTCAATGATATCTGCTACCATTCGGAATGGGTAACATTATGTTGGGTCTATATTTGGTGAGTGTGGAATCCAATTGGCTTCTATTGGAGTTGATAAACCATTTCCAATACTATGGAAAATCAGTTGTTGCATGGTAGGACAGTTGATGCCATTTGTCTCCATTGAGGACTTGAATGTAGAATAGGTTGTTGATCAAAATATTTTGCACTGAAGAGACTTCCGCGGATGGAGTTAGGTTGTTTATGCAAATTCCAAATTCTTTTCATGAGAAGAGCCTTATTATGATCATTGATTTTTCTTATGCCTGTCACTCCTTCGGATAAAGGTTTTGTTACTTTATCCCATCCTATTGGATGAAGTTTTTTAATTTTTGAGTCATGACCCCAGAAAAATTCCTAGTGATACGATCTATTTGTTTGTGAACAGTACTGGGTAGGTTTTGTGTTTGCATAATGTGGTTTGAGGTGGGGATAAGGGAGGTTTTGATGAGAGTGAGTCTTCCAGCTGGAGTTAGGCATTTTGTCAACCATCCTTTATATTTCCGGGCTAATCTTTGTAGGAGGGGTGCGAATTTTTATTGGATGTTCTACCTTGTTTGAATTGGATGCCTAGATAGGTTGGAGGTTTTGATGTTGTCGGCATATCGAAAAATTGTTGTAATTATTTACCTTGATTGGATATAGTCTTGGGTTATGAATTATTACTGATTTGGAAGTATTAATTACATGTCTTGCAAAGTACCATATGATTGGAATAGGGTATTAAGGTGTTGGTTACTCTGATCCGAGGCTTTATAGGTGATTAGTAAATCATCCGCATACATTAAATGAGTAATGGATGGTGCTTTTTTTGGAGATATTGAGTCCTTGAACTAAATTTTGGTTTTCAAGGTTTCCTAGGTTTGTAGATAGGATTTCAGCACATATGATGAAATATAGGAAGATAGGGTCTCCTTGTCTGATACCTCTAGTTGGGTTGATGTAGCCATGAGGTGTACCATTAATGTTGACCGAATAAGTAACTGTTGTGACACATAGCATAATGTAATCTATAAAGGATGATGGAAATCCAAGTTTTATAAAGGAGGTTTTGATGAATCCCCGGTCTAAGCTATCATAGGCTTTCTAGATATCCAGTTTGAGGGCTATTTTTGGATCCTTGGTAAGGTTTGAGGTTCTGATATGGTGGAAGAGTTCTCCATCAATTGCCATGTTTTCGTGGATTGATCTTTGTGGCACGAAAGCACTTTGGTAGGGGTATTAAGAAAGGGAGAAGGGGTCTAATTCGGTTCACAAGGATTTTTGCAATGATTTTATATGTGACGTTACAAAGTGCTATGGGTCTATACTGTGAAGGTTTTGAAGGATGGTCTACTTTAGGTATTACTGTTATGTTTGTGTGATTCATGAGAGGATGCGTGTTTAGATTATTAAAAAAACATTGAACCATTGCTATCAATTGGGAATGAGTTGTTTTCCAGAAAACTTTGAAAAACTTACCTGTGTAACCATCTGGACCAGGAGCACTTTCGGAGTTTATGGAGAAGAGTGCTTGTTTGATTTATGATGTAGTTATTCTTTCGTAAGCAGGTCTGATTTCTGGGAGTTAATCTTGCCTGATATTTGTAAAAAGATCTTCATTTATCACTGTAGGTGGGGCCGTATATTGTTGAGAATAATGATCCAGAATGAGTTGAACAATGTCTTTTTTCTTGCTAACCCAGTTGTTTTGTGTGTCTTGTAATTGTTGTATATTGTTGCAGGCTCTGTGAATGGTAGCTTTAGTATGGAAAAAGGTTGTGTTGAGATCGCCCGATTGCAACCATTGAATTCTTTATCTTTGCTTCCAGTAAGTCGCATGACATTGTAGTAGCTCATCATGATCGATTCTTAGTTGTTTTTCTTGGATCAGCCAAAATTCCAGGTCACCGCCCGATTGTGTAGCACATTGACGCTGAGCATGCTTTATCTTGGTTGTCGATTTCTTGATCATGGTTGGTAGGTAGCCAAAAGTTTCTTTGTTCCATTCCAAGAGAATTTGTTCGGTTGTTATGAGTTTAATTGAAGATCAAGGGTAGGTTCAATATCTTGTTGTTGTTCCCAAGCTGTTTCAACCACTTGTTTGATCTGGGGATGAGAAAGCCACGGGTGTTCAAATATGTAATTTTTTGTTCCTTGCCAATCCATTGCTTTCTCTTGTAGTAGAATTGGGCCGTGATCAGATGCTATCCTTGGAAGATGAGTAACTGCTGCATGTGGATTCGTAGTCCGCCAATGTTGGGTCGCCATTGCTCTATCTAGTCTTTCTAGAATGTTATCATGACCTATTTGGTTGTTTATCAAGGTGTAGGGGTCTCCTCGGAACCCCAGATCAATAAAAATCATCTGGTCCATTAGAGTGAGGATCGGTTGAGATTGAGCATATGTTACTTGCCTTCCTCCTTTTTTTTTATGATTGATCTAAGACGTCGTTAAAGTCTCCTAAGAGAAACCATGGTGTGGAGAGGTCGATGTTGCTGAAGATTGTTAGAAATTCTTGCCAAAGATTTTTCCTGATATCAGGGTGTGGCGGGCCATAAATACCCGTGCATAGCCAAGGTTGTCCGGGGGGTGGTGATGTAACTATTGTATGGATGAAGTTTTGAGAGTAAAATAAAATCTGGATATTTAGGTTATCTTCCCACATTAAACAGAGACCGCCTCTCCTTCCAATTTTTGGGACTGAGAAGTGATTATGAAATTGAAGGGATTGTGATAGGTTTCGCATATGCTGATCGGTGTCTATAGTTTAAGAAAGAAACAAAATGTTGGGCTTGTAAAGAGAGACCAATCCTCTTAAGTGTTGAATTGAGGATGGAAGGTTCATGCCTTGACAATTCCAGGCTAGGATAGTCATAATGAGGATAAGAAGTAACTTTAAGAATGAAAATCGCCGAAAATTAACCTAGAAGATGTGCTTTATATCACAACACTTACATGAAATATTTCTGAAGTCTAATTAAAACCTATAACATGATGTTTATAATTATAAACTAGTAGGTGTGATTTATAATATAGCACTTAGAAAGTTGAATTAAAACCGAACCTTAGAAGGTGTGCTTTATAATACACCACTTACAAGGAAATTACAAGAGACAGAAAGGTAAGGTAATGCTAATTCAGTCATAAAAACTACTGCCTAATACTTTAATACGAAACCCAGATTGTATAAAACTATTACACAGTCGTAGAAGAATTATGATCCGATAACAAGCAAAAATTCAGATTAAATAGCAGGAGATTAGTTGGGGTAAAAATAAAATATAACAGGATGGGTAAGAAGATATAAAAATAGTAGTTTTAGAGGACTTACCTGGGGGGTTAGATTGATCAGAGGAGCTTGGGGTTGGGAACTGAGGGGGGGATCTTCATTTGGATACACATATTCAACGGATAGAAAAGACAACTCAAAATGCAAAGTAGATGTTTATAAGAGATTCTCACTTTTAAGTCTAACCTATAACTACATATCACACAACAAGCACAGAAAGCCTTAAGATTTTGCAAAAAATAGAACCAGGCCAAAAAAGTTTGCCCTCCTATTTCAGAAAATCCCTAAAGAAGAGACGTAGGAGGAACAACAAACAGAGAGGAAAAGGGAAATGAACCATCATAAACTTAAACCATCTTCAGAACAGGCAAGAAGCGCACAACTTTACAAGTTAAATTCAAAATTATGTCTAGGCAATATACTTTCAAGGAAAGAAAGGAGACATGAGGAAATTGAGGTAAAGAACTCACTAAAGAACAGGGATAAAAATAGAGCATATTGCATGCGAGGATTAAAAAAACAAAGTAACAGTCACATTCAGAGCAACTACTTAACTAGCAAGATCCTTTTACGACTAAAGACACAAAGCAGTAGGAAGCTTTTACACCAATATAAGACAACAGTCAGCAACACAAGAAGCAAACTACAGAAAAAAGAAACAGAAGGCGCTGGCCCCAGGTACCACATGACCAACAAACACAGAAGGAATAGCTTAAGGACTATTATGAAGGAATTCATTATCAATAAAAAAAACTAAGAAACTCTAATAACCCACTTTAAGAGAGTCTGCTTTTACTAACACCTTATAAACCCCAAATTAGACCCCAGAGTTATTGAGATCCTAATCGTACATTTCAAAATTCTTATCACGTCAAAGAAAAATCATTTTGAGAGCTCCTTTAGAGCACCATTCACCACCAACAAAAAACAAGGAAACAATCACATTCAGAGCAGCTATTCAACTAACAAGTTTCTTTTACGAATAAAGATACAAAGCAATAGGAAGCTTTTACACCGACATAAGAAAGCATAACATTCAGAGCAGTTATTCAACTAGCAAGTTTCTTCTACAAATAAAGATACAAAGCAATAGGAAGATTTTACACCGACATAAGAAAGCATACAACAATACAAGAAGTAAACTACATCAGAGAAGAGCAGAAGGCACTGGCCCTAAGACCAACACAAACAATAAACACATTACAAAAGCTTAAGGACTGATACGAAGGTATTCATTATCTTTCAAAGACTAAGAAACTCTAATAACCAAATTAAACTAAGACACTACAAGAGAGAGTCTATTTTTACTGACACCTTTTCATCCCCAAATTAAACCCCAGATTTATTGAGATCCCAAACATACAATTCACATTTCAATTTTCTCATTACGTTTAAGGAAAAAAACATTTTGGAAGCTCCTTTAGAACACCATTCATCACCAACAGAAAAATTTAATTCATATAATTGATTAGGCAAAATATAATGTTCTATGAATAAAATCCAAAAAACCTTGCAAGTCGTGATAATGAAATTCAAGAAAATGGCAGCAATATGAATCAAATAAATTGAAAAACAATAATCAATCCTAGACGTCTACCCTAGAAGAGGTAATACAAATAAGATAACATACGTCAGCAATCAAGCCATACTAACACAGAACAGGAATAAGATAGACTTCGATGAACAGACTCTTTCCGAATCAACAAAATTAAAATTTACCCCTATCATGAAATCAGATTTAAACAAAGCTAAGAAGGAAGAAGAAACAAAATACCTTTCGAAAAATTGTGTCATTCATCAGTTCTTCAAATCCACAACCCCCATTTCTTAATCTATCTTTCAGCCCGCGAGAATCCTAAGTTTACTCTTGATTGAAATTGGTCATCATGGGAATCGATTTTTTCATCTGATTTTGAAGATTGAGTATAGGGATCTGATTTAATGAAAAGATATTGTAAGATTGAAGGAGTAAATAGATGATTTTGATGATAATATATCAGATCCGGAAGATTTGAGAGGATTAGGTCATCTGAAAATTGTGAATCGTTGTCGTCTGGGTCGACTCGATTTCGCCCGCAGAGCTTTTATTAACTTGTTTCTGGTATTTAATAATTTTTACCTCTACCTACTGGTAGTAATGTAGCATCTGTGTTGTACAAAAATATAGGTACACTTAAGTTACGAATTTTTTTTTTTTTTTTATTCTATTCAACAATTTACGAAGTATCTTGACTCCCATTAAATGTGTAATGAAGTTAGAATATTTTATTCCCATAATCGACTGTTTTATACCAACATTAACTTTCCCATTCCACTATCCATACAAATCTTCTCGATATCGTATAACACAATTTCAAGAAAAGGAAAAGAAAAAATGGCTCCATCAGTGGTCTGCCTGATCTCTATTCTTTCCCTCATTTTCCTCGTTCAAGAATCGTCTCTTGTATCGATCAGGAGATGCTGGATTGATCCAATCTATTTGTCAACAGACGCGGTTGCCTGGTCTCTGTGAATCTTCATTAAACGCTGATCCAGCCAGCAAAGAAGCCGATGTAAAGGGTCTAGCCAAGATTATAATTAATGCTGGGGAAGTAGTTACATACTCGACGAGCTTGTTAAATCTTACACCGACATTCATGCAGTTAAGGTGGTCACAGGATGCAGTATGTTTTATGACAATTCAAAGACTGCACTTGAGGTAACTGTTGAAGATTTGAGTTCTGATCATCTTGCCAACGCACGTAGAGGATTGATTCTTGGTTTCTCATATGCTGATGATTGCAAAAATTCCTTTAGCTCAGCCCATCCTCCACTAGCATATCCTGATGGATTGGCACAAAGGCAATGCGATTTTCAGAATCTGTGTGCTGTTGCTAATGATATTATCGAAGTGATTAAGTCCTAGATAGACACACTTGCATGTATCTGAGATTCTGGCATATATAGTGAGGTCACATGGGTAGACTTTTTATTATATTTTGATCTTCATAGTATCATTTTATATGTTTGTAGTATTTATTCTAATCTAACTAATGGGACAATAATCATTAAATTATTCATTTACATGATATTTACAAATTACTTTTTAATTTAATATCTTTTTTTGGTCATTCAACCAATTCTGAGTCGGGGTGAAAAAATCAATCCCTCATATGGGTTTAACTTGATCAAGGGTCCTAATATCAAGGATGGACAAGTGCCCGGATTTACAAAACAATAGTTTGGAAATAAACCCCTATTTTTGGGCTTACCCTCCAATAAAATCTGAAGAAACCCCAGATGACTGCGTGTAGAGGTGTAAATTGGGTTGTGCCAGCACGAGCACAGCCCACCACAACATGCTAAAATTTGAGCCCAGTTCAGTCCAGCATGTGATCTAGCCCAGCACGGAACAACACGTTAGTTAAACGAGACGTGCTGAGTTTGACAAATTGGCAGAGTAGCCAGCACAGTACGCGATACTGATTAGCACGTGGCACGGCGCAACACAACACGTTAAGAAAGCACGTCATAATATGTAAAAAATACTACTACAAAACATGGCACAATACATCATTTTGTGTCTATTTCACAAAATAACCTTTATTTTGGCCAATTATTAACATTTTACTACGGTTATGTTGATTAACGGGGGTTTACTCAAAAAAAACTTTTTGTGAGTTCCAGATACTTTAATAGATTTCCAAAATATTGTATTACTGGTTCTAAACTTTATAAAACTCCTTGTAACTATATGCTACTCGTTATATACTTGTAAAATCTCGCTCAGAGTTTGTGTTACTCGTTATAAACAAGAAAATTTAAAGACTTTGCACACTTATCAATTTTTAAGACTTTGAATAACATTTGTGTATTTTTTCCTTAAAGAAAGTTTTGCAAAATATGAAAGATTGTACGAGACTTTTACAAAAATTTAAAATTCCATTCATTATCTTTTATTTGTTTAGATATTATTTTATTTTATTTCAAGTTGATGCAAACGCTGACACCTGTACTCTAGATTCATTTCTCTCTCTCTTTTTTAATTATTCCTAAACACCATATGATACGATCAAACTCTTTTGATTTTGAAATGAAAATTTCCATTGATGGCTAAATTGTTTCAGATTATGATGGGTGCTCAATTTAATTTGCAATCAACGTTTTGGATAGGATAAATTTTATAAAACCCTAAAATTCTCTAGATTTGTCATGTTTGGTTGTTATATAATCCTCTAGAAATCTTGTTTTCACAACTTTTTAGAACTCTACAAATCTCTACAGGAATTAGGCCAATTTTACAAATATCTGCAAGTATTTTTTCCAACTTTGTAGAACTCTCTTAAAGTTGTTAATTTGTTGACTTTTTTTAAATCTATATAAATCTACAAAAGTATTTTCCAACTCTGTAGAACTCTATTAAAGTTGTTACTTTCATAATAACACATATAATACCTAAATATTTAGAAAACATTTATATTGGAAAATATAAAATAAATGTGCCTGACATAGCTCAGCACGACGCAACACGTTTATTTTTCTAGCACAACCCATCCCAACACGCCTTCTAACACTGCACAACATGTCGCGTCATAATCTCCAGCACGGCACATAGCACGCTAAACACGTGATTTTATGTACTGTGCTGGGCCGGCACATTTTACACCTCTAGTCCCGTGGGTCAGGTCTTGACGAATCAGCTTAAGATGACTCAAATGATTTGTCAGGTTTATACGATAGACACCTTCACAATTGTTAGTTTTATAAGCTTCTTCTTCAGCTTCTATATGGAAAATTGGCCTTCTGTTTGTCTTTTTTAAATGAGACGAAAAGGAAATGGTTACGGCTTTATTACGGAGACGCAATAAAAGTAGTTGTTATTGACACTCAAAGATACTTAATCTTTTTTCTTTTAAAGCCGTATCAAAACAGTGTGATTATGCATGAAGCCTCCGAGAAAATTAACACACAAGAGATTGTCTTTGATCCATCAAAAAGGTACACTGAAAATTAACCATTACCCATAATCATTCCCATTTAGCCCCAAAATTCTTTCTCATGTTTAGTTCATGCAGCATTGAAATCATCGATAATTCATTCAAAGTGCGATTATAAATTCCTCTTTGAGCATTTGCTGCACTGTGTGGTAATTTAAGATGGTATGTGTAACGTGTTATTATCCCATATCAATCTCAACTCACACACCGGGAGCGTTTTTCACCTTTCATGGGTTTTGTTCATCAATCTCTCATCATTTGCATTGCTTTTATTGTTAACTACATATCCTACATTTCTCAGTTCTTTAATATCAAAGGTCCTAGTACAAGTTTATTCACCTATAGTCTCACCATTTTCATTAAGAAATTCAATTTGTCCACAAGCTTAGCAGGAAATAGAAACAGCGATATTACTAAAATGAGCCCTGAATCTTTTCAGAGTTTCATAAACCATTACAAGAGTTTAAACATTCGAAATACTGAGTACCAAAATCCCAAAAATTCAAATTCTAATTACAAAATTCAAAATACCACTAATCAAACTCCATTTACCACAGGACAACTAACTGTTCGTCAGAAAACCTCCAAGACTACTACTTGTTTAACCCTTGCCAGCAACAACTATACAAGCACACAAACCAGAAAAAATGCAAACAAAGCCGACCGATTACCCTTAAGAAGCAAAAAGAAACTTACCATCATCAACAGCAACATATTTAAGAAGTTTGGGATAAAAGGGAAGTTATCAGAAGAGCCATTTCAAAAAAAACTTGCTAACTTTTTTCAGGCTTTATGCTCAACCTGAAAATCTGGCCTTTTCTAGTAACTCTGCAGTGTTCACCACAACTCATCTTATTTATCCCCTTCACAGCGTTCACTATCTTCACTATCTGATGAGCAGGCGAAGTTCCACTGGAGTATGAAGCATCATCCCTATCTTCCTCATTTTCATCATCGGAATCAGGCACATTCAAACTTACTTTCAATCTTTCTGATTCACCCTCATTCATGGTTCTTGAGAAGATCTTGGGGTTATACTCAAATCGGCTCCTTAAATGCTTCTCACCATACACCATTCTTCCATGACTGTCCTCTTCTTGACCCCCATAAGCATCTGAATCCAAATCACTGGTTTTCATCTCTCCCTCAGCCTCAAACCCATCAGTTGACTCAGAATCACTTTCAGTTACACTTCCGTACTTGGGTGCCTTTGCTTGTTTCTCCGCTTGCTTCTCCTCCCACTCTTCATCTTTTCTCTCTCGCCTCTCAAAATATTTTGGTAGCCATGCATCATAAAATCTCTCAAGCCTTCTCTCTTCTCGTTCTCGTTCTCGAGCATCCTTATCTTCCCCCCTTTGTTGGATTTGAAGTTGCAACTGCCGATCGATCTCAGATTGCACATCCTCCTGTAGCTTTTGTAACTCTGCAATCCTCTGTGAAGAAAGAAGAGCCTTGGCTTGTGTATATTTTGGTGAATCTGGAGATGCAGCAGATGACGGCAAAGGAGACTCTTCAGGAACTCCCACAACCCCTGCACTCTGAGAAGACTTGCCGGCCATTTTTTAGACTTTCTAAATTCTCCCTAAACCTTTCCTTTTCTGTTGATAGAAAGATAATTTTCTGCTCTGAATATGCTAATTACCCCCAAAAACCACCTTTTCATTGCCATTTAAGGCGCTTGGTTAAGCGTCATGTCGCTTTGTATACCACGCCTCTTCAAATCCATGCATCTGATTTTGCCCATCCAAATCATAATTACCTTATCAAGACCTATTTTAAGGCGCCCTCAACATACCTATTCATTGCCATTTAAGGCGCTTGGTTAAGCGTCATGTCGCTTTGTTTACCACGCCTCTTCAAATCCATGCGTCTGATTTTACCAATCCAAATCATAATTACCCTATCAAGACCTATTTTCAACACCTAATCTTCATTAAGACCTTTACTTCTTTTGGATTTGCCATTAAGGGAGTATCTGGTGGGTTAACAAACTTTGATATTTATCTTTGGGTTCTAATTAACACTTTATGTTTTATGCAGACTAGGAGATGGCAGCACCAGTTGGGAGGCTTCACCGCAACCTGGGTCATATTAGACAGAAACGTCTTTAGTCTATCCATCAAACCTAACCACCCAGCAAGCACAAAAAAATCTTCCCCCTTACCACCCATCCAGACAAAAAACAAATTCCCCCCTTTTCTACCATTATTACATTTGGCAGTTTACATCATCCTCAACGTCATCATGAATAATGACAAACAAAATAAATACTAAACAACTCATATCCATGTCACCTATCCTCAATCCAATCTGTCTCAAATGTTCCAGCAAGGTACTATTAGCCACATCCTCTTGTGGCTCTCCCCCGATAATACTCACGTGAATACCTTGGTTCGAAGAAAAACTCAAAAGCATGGTAACGATAGTGACGTTCCATATGTCAAACCTCTCACCCAAAGCATAACTTGCATCTTTCCTACAACAACCTTACACCAAAACTCTCCTGAAAGTTTCTCTGACTATGGTCAACAACCTTCTCATTCCTTTTTTAAGGTTCAAATTCAAAAGAAAACAAACCCCTCCTGCATTTCCATCTTCCACATTGCCTGTTACCTTTATCAAAACAATATCAATAAGAGATTCTTCTCTCTATCTATTCATTTTATAATAGTAATTGGGAATTCTGATCTCAATCAACTAACATTCATATATACCCATTGCCTTTATACTATGGAAATCCCCTCTTCTTCTGAGAATCCCCAAAACTTGAATCTTGAAATTCAAACTCTCTCAAACCAGATGTCTGAAAAATTAAATCTATCATCTTCTCTTACTAAACCAGGCTTCATTGATAAGAAAGTTTCCCTAGCAGAAGCTGATACTAACTGGAAATGGTGTATGGCAAGATACGTTTTTTGTGAAACTCTGATCCCAACCTCCTCTATCATATTTTATATCTGCAACAATTGTCCATTATCTCAACACCCTACTGTCACTACCTTCAATGGTCAGAGGAACAAAGTTCTCAGAAACCTTGGTTCATCTGTGGTTACCTAATGGTGCTAAAAGTTGTACCAATTGAAGGCTGGCCAGCAAATCACCAACTTTCTTTTGATGAAGAAATTATGTGGTTCATCTTGTGTAACATCCCCAATGAATGCACAGAGTTTGAAGATCTTAAGCTTCTCAATCTAAATATGGGAGAACTCATAGAAGCTCAGAATCCGTTTGGTAAACATCCTCATAAGAAGAATGTTAAAGTCTGCATTAGAATTCCAGTTCAGGATGCTCTACCAACAGGCATTCCGTTTTTCACAAATGGTAGGAATGAACCTTTTCTTATTGAATTTAGACACATCAGAATTCCAAGATATTTCTGTACTTCCTGTCGCATCCTTGATCACAAAGATCAAAACTTCCCTGCTTGGAAACTAAAGAAAAAGAATATTACAGATCTGGACTCTCGCTGCAGTAATTACACTCTTCCGAGTGTTTCAAAGTTAATGATGCCTTCAACAGCCAAACAAGTAACTCCTCCATCTGCTAGCAACACTGACATCAATATGCAACATTCTGACGTTATACCAGATATTCAAATGGGATCTACTTCTATTGAAGTAAGTTCCCAAGGAAAAACTGTAGCTGTTGATCAAAGAATGGAAAACACTTCTTAGAAAAGTTTATCAAACACTTTTCAAATGGGCCCCTTTGTCAACGGATCTACTACCCTGAAGATTTTTGATGTTGGCCCTGTTCAAAAACACCCAACTCAGATGGAAAATGGCTTGCCAATTATCTTAAATCAAGTTACAACTCAAAATGTTACTGTTGCTGCCTCAATTACTGGTTTTTAATTATTTAAAGAAAAGGAAAACCCGTAACGAACCTAAGAACGTACGAGTTGAAAGAACTGATGCTACTGTTGTGATGAATGAAGGAATTTTCTGCTTTCTAACTGATTCCCACTATATTTTTTTAAATTAAAGGAAATCCCAACTTTCATTTCCACTTGATATAATGAGATCAATTACAGTTTTATATGCAAGAAATTTAAGAAAAAAATTAAAATTACAGTAAAGAAAATTAAAAAGTGAAAAATGTCAACCTCGACATAAAGGAGATCGTTGTTGAATAACCTTTAGTGATTGTTGTCTGAAAACTTTAATTGGACTCGGAAAATACCAACTTCTTCTTTCTTTACCACCAGAGTTGCTACTAGTACTAAATCTAACATCATCACCACCACCATTATTATTCTGATTACTAATCTGATCTCGATCTGAATAACAAGATTTTGATCTAATCATCATTATTTTCTTCATCTCTTGTTGATTTTCTTTCTCATCTTCTTCTTGTTTTTTTTGAAGCATGCAATTTATTGATATGAAATTAGTTTACAATTTGTCGTGGGTATGTGGTACCATGGAATCATGAAATAAAATTTGACTAATAAAAAGCGGGATTGCCTGGTCCCATATTTTGGTTGATGAGTTTCCCAATTGACTTACATCTTCCGCATGATTGGCCAAACCATCTGCTGCTTGGTTTCCTTCCCTGTAGTTGTGTTGAATAGAAGCATGTGGGATCTGTCTGAATCTATATTTTATTTCCTCAATCATCCCTGAAATGTGCCAAGGAGGTGGAGTAGAGGATGTGATGAAGCGCAAAAGATTTTCTGAGTCAGTTTCAAAGAGAACTTTTGGCCATTGTCTTTCTATTGCCGTTCTTGAAGCCAATAGTAGATCCCAAGTTTCTGCGGTTAAGGAAGTCGTAATTCCCAAAGGTTGAGCTAAAGCCATTAAAGTTCGAGCATCGGAATGAAATTGCTCCCGCAAAATCTGGGTGACCTCTGGATTCTCCATATGTGTTAATCTTAATCCAATTGATGTTTGGAGTTGACCATCCTACTAATATTGTAGATTTTTTTGTCTCCTCCTGGGTGGTTATATATCGATGCATCCCCTGGTAGTACCGGAGATAAGGAATCTAGTGCCGCAGTGAACTCTTGTTGCAGTTTTTGAGCCCGGATTAAGATTTCGGATGTAGTTTTTTGTGTCAGGCAGTATATTAGATCATTCCTAGCAATCATAAGGTCCAAAAAAGAAAGCAAAATTAGGATATTACAGTTATTGGTGCAGATTTTGTAGGATTTTGGAGATGGTTGTGTGAGGTGTTAATGTGAGAATGAGGGGGGAGTTGGAGTTTGATGTGTTTGTAAGTTGGGTGCGCAAAGTGTTCCAAGAAGTATTCACTGTCGGACAATGAATTAGAAGGTGACTCGCCGATTCTGGATCAACATTACATCTGGGACATATGTCAGAGTCGGTAAAATGGATATGATGTAGAAGAGAGAAGGTTGGTAATCCTTCATTGATTGATTTCCACAAGAAAAGCCGAATTTTTGGTGGACATGGTAAAGTCCACAGGAATTTGGTAGGTGGAAGTGGGGTATGAGTTGGTTGACCATGGGTTAGACATTTGTATCCCGAAGATGCAGTGTATTTTCCAGATTTTGAGTGTGGCCAGATAATTTTATCCCGTGAGTTATTCTAGGGAAGGTGGATGTTTATGATTTTTTGGGCTATAGGATTGGGAAGGGTGCTTAATTTTTCTTGATTCCAGTTATGAGATATTGGGTCAATGATATCTGCTACCATTCGGAATGGGTAACATTATGTTGGGTCTATATTTGGTGAGTGTGGAATCCAATTGGCTTCTATTGGAGTTGATAAACCATTTCCAATACTATGGAAAATCAGTTGTTGCATGGTAGGACAGTTGATGCCATTTGTCTCCATTGAGGACTTGAATGTAGAATAGGTTGTTGATCAAAATATTTTGCACTGAAGAGACTTCCGCGGATGGAGTTAGGTTGTTTATGCAAATTCCAAATTCTTTTCATGAGAAGAGCCTTATTATGATCATTGATTTTTCTTATGCCTGTCACTCCTTCGGATAAAGGTTTTGTTACTTTATCCCATCCTATTGGATGAAGTTTTTTAATTTTTGAGTCATGACCCCAGAAAAAATTCCTAGTGATACGATCTATTTGTTTGTGAACAGTACTGGGTAGGTTTTGTGTTTGCATAATGTGGTTTGAGGTGGGGATAAGGGAGGTTTTGATGAGAGTGAGTCTTCCAGCTGGAGTTAGGCATTTTGTCAACCATCCTTTATATTTCCGGGCTAATCTTTGTAGGAGGGGTGCGAATTTTTATTGGATGTTCTACCTTGTTTGAATTGGATGCCTAGATAGGTTGGAGGTTTTGATGTTGTCGGCATATCGAAAAATTGTTGTAATTAATTTACCTTGATTGGATATAGTCTTGGGTTATGAATTATTACTGATTTGGAAGTATTAATTACATGTCTTGCAAAAGTACCATGATTGGAATAGGGTATTAAGGTGTTGGTTACTCTGATCCGAGGCTTTATAGGTGATTAGTAAATCATCCGCATACATTAAATGAGTAATGGATGGTGCTTTTTTTGGAGATATTGAGTCCTTGAACTAAATTTTGGTTTTCAAGGTTTCCTAGGTTTGTAGATAGGATTTCAGCACATATGATGAAATATAGGAAGATAGCGGGTCTCCTTGTCTGATACCTCTAGTTGGGTTGATGTAGCCATGAGGTGTACCATTAATGTTGACCGAATAAGTAACTGTTGTGACACATAGCATAATGTAATCTATAAAGGATGATGGAAATCCAAGTTTTATAAAGGAGGTTTTGATGAATCCCCGGTCTAAGCTATCATAGGCTTTCTAGATATCCAGTTTGAGGGCTATTTTTGGATCCTTGGTAAGGTTTGAGGTTCTGATATGGTGGAAGAGTTCTCCATCAATTGCCATGTTTTCGTGGATTGATCTTTGTGGCACGAAAGCACTTTGGTAGGGGATTATTAAGAAAGGGAGAAGGGGTCTAATTCGGTTCACAAGGATTTTTGCAATGATTTTATATGTGACGTTACAAAGTGCTATGGGTCTATACTGTGAAGGTTTTGAAGGATGGTCTACTTTAGGTATTACTGTTATGTTTGTGTGATTCATGAGAGGATGTGTTTAGATTATTAAAAAAACATTGAACCATTGCTATCAATTGGGAATGAGTTGTTTTCCAGAAAACTTTGAAAAACTTACCTGTGTAACCATCTGGACCAGGAGCACTTTCGGAGTTTATGGAGAAGAGTGCTTGTTTGATTTATGATGTAGTTACTTCTTTCGTAAGCAGGTCTGATTTTCTGGGAGTTAATCTTGCCTGATATTTGTAAAAAGATCTTCATTTATCACTGTAGGTGGGGCCGTATATTGTTGAGAATAATGATCCAGAATGAGTTGAACAATGTCTTTTTTCTTGCTAACCCAGTTGTTTTGTGTGTCTTGTAATTGTTGTATATTGTTGCAGGCTCTGTGAATGGTAGCTTTAGTATGGAAAAAGGTTGTGTTGAGATCGCCCGATTGCAACCATTGAATTCTTTATCTTTGCTTCCAGTAAGTCGCATGACATTGTAGTAGCTCATCATGATCGATTCTTAGTTGTTTTTCTTGGATCAGCCAAAATTCCAGGTCACCGCCCGATTGTGTAGCACATTGACGCTGAGCATGCTTTATCTTGGTTGTCGATTTCTTGATCATGGTTGGTAGGTAGCCAAAAGTTTCTTTGTTCCATTCCAAGAGAATTTGTTCGGTTGTTATGAGTTTAATTGAAGATCAAGGGTAGGTTCAATATCTTGTTGTTGTTCCCAAGCTGTTTCAACCACTTGTTTGATCTGGGGATGAGAAAGCCACGGGTGTTCAAATATGTAATTTTTTGTTCCTTGCCAATCCATTGCTTTCTCTTGTAGTAGAATTGGGCCGTGATCAGATGCTATCCTTGGAAGATGAGTAACTGCTGCATGTGGATTCGTAGTCCGCCAATGTTGGGTCGCCATTGCTCTATCTAGTCTTTCTAGAATGTTATCATGACCTATTTGGTTGTTTATCAAGGTGTAGGGGTCTCCTCGGAACCCCAGATCAATAAAAATCATCTGGTCCATTAGAGTGAGGATCGGTTGAGATTGAGCATATGTTACTTGCCTTCCTCCTTTTTTTTTTATGATTGATCTAAGACGTCGTTAAAGTCTCCTAAGAGAAACCATGGTGTGGAGAGGTCGATGTTGCTGAAGATTGTTAGAAATTCTTGCCAAAGATTTTTCCTGATATCAGGGTGTGGCGGGCCATAAATACCCGTGCATAGCCAAGGTTGTCCGGGGGGTGGTGATGTAACTATTGTATGGATGAAGTTTTGAGAGTAAAATAAAATCTGGATATTTAGGTTATCTTCCCACATTAAACAGAGACCGCCTCTCCTTCCAATTTTTGGGACTGAGAAGTGATTATGAAATTGAAGGGATTGTGATAGGTTTCGCATATGCTGATCGGTGTCTATAGTTTAAGAAAGAAACAAAATGTTGGGCTTGTAAAGAGAGACCAATCCTCTTAAGTGTTGAATTGAGGATGGAAGGTTCATGCCTTGACAATTCCAGGCTAGGATAGTCATAATGAGGATAAGAAGTAACTTTAAGAATGAAAATCGCCGAAAATTAACCTAGAAGATGTGCTTTATATCACAACACTTACATGAAATATTTCTGAAGTCTAATTAAAACCTATAACATGATGTTTATAATTATAAACTAGTAGGTGTGATTTATAATATAGCACTTAGAAAGTTGAATTAAAACCGAACCTTAGAAGGTGTGCTTTATAATACACCACTTACAAGGAAATTACAAGAGACAGAAAGGTAAGGTAATGCTAATTCAGTCATAAAAACTACTGCCTAATACTTTAATACGAAACCCAGATTGTATAAAACTATTACACAGTCGTAGAAGAATTATGATCCGATAACAAGCAAAAATTCAGATTAAATAGCAGGAGATTAGTTGGGGTAAAAATAAAATATAACAGGATGGGTAAGAAGATATAAAAATAGTAGTTTTAGAGGACTTACCTGGGGGGTTAGATTGATCAGAGGAGCTTGGGGTTGGGAACTGAGGGGGGGATCTTCATTTGGATACACATATTCAACGGATAGAAAAGACAACTCAAAATGCAAAGTAGATGTTTATAAGAGATTCTCACTTTTAAGTCTAACCTATAACTACATATCACACAACAAGCACAGAAAGCCTTAAGATTTTGCAAAAAATAGAACCAGGCCAAAAAAGTTTGCCCTCCTATTTCAGAAAATCCCTAAAGAAGAGACGTAGGAGGAACAACAAACAGAGAGGAAAAGGGAAATGAACCATCATAAACTTAAACCATCTTCAGAACAGGCAAGAAGCGCACAACTTTACAAGTTAAATTCAAAATTATGTCTAGGCAATATACTTTCAAGGAAAGAAAGGAGACATGAGGAAATTGAGGTAAAGAACTCACTAAAGAACAGGGATAAAAATAGAGCATATTGCATGCGAGGATTATTAAAAAACAAAGTAACAGTCACATTCAGAGCAACTACTTAACTAGCAAGATCCTTTTACGACTAAAGACACAAAGCAGTAGGAAGCTTTTACACCAATATAAGACAACAGTCAGCAACACAAGAAGCAAACTACAGCAGAAAAAGAAACAGAAGGCGCTGGCCCCAGGTACCACATGACCAACAAACACAGAAGGAATAGCTTAAGGACTATTATGAAGGAATTCATTATCAATAAAAAAAACTAAGAAACTCTAATAACCCACTTTAAGAGAGTCTGCTTTTACTAACACCTTATAAACCCCAAATTAGACCCCAGAGTTATTGAGATCCTAATCGTACATTTCAAAATTCTTATCACGTCAAAGAAAAATCATTTTGAGAGCTCCTTTAGAGCACCATTCACCACCAACAAAAAACAAGGAAACAATCACATTCAGAGCAGCTATTCAACTAACAAGTTTCTTTTACGAATAAAGATACAAAGCAATAGGAAGCTTTTACACCGACATAAGAAAGCATAACATTCAGAGCAGTTATTCAACTAGCAAGTTTCTTCTACAAATAAAGATACAAAGCAATAGGAAGATTTTACACCGACATAAGAAAGCATACAACAATACAAGAAGTAAACTACATCAGAGAAGAAGCAGAAGGCACTGGCCCTAAGACCAACACAAACAATAAACACATTACAAAAGCTTAAGGACTGATACGAAGGTATTCATTATCTTTCAAAGACTAAGAAACTCTAATAACCAAATTAAACTAAGACACTACAAGAGAGAGTCTATTTTTACTGACACCTTTTCATCCCCAAATTAAACCCCAGATTTATTGAGATCCCAAACATACAATTCACATTTCAATTTTCTCATTACGTTTAAGGAAAAAAACATTTTGGAAGCTCCTTTAGAACACCATTCATCACCAACAGAAAAATTTAATTCATATAATTGATTAGGCAAAATATAATGTTCTATGAATAAAATCCACTAAAAACCTTGCAAGTCGTGATAATGAAATTCAAGAAAATGGCAGCAATATGAATCAAATAAATTGAAAAACAATAATCAATCCTAGACGTCTACCCTAGAAGAGGTAATACAAATAAGATAACATACGTCAGCAATCAAGCCATACTAACACAGAACAGGAATAAGATAGACTTCGATGAACAGACTCTTTCCGAATCAACAAAATTAAAATTTACCCCTATCATGAAATCAGATTTAAACAAAGCTAAGAAGGAAGAAGAAACAAAATACCTTTCGAAAAATTGTGTCATTCATCAGTTCTTCAAATCCACAACCCCCATTTCTTAATCTATCTTTCAGCCCGCGAGAATCCTAAGTTTACTCTTGATTGAAATTGGTCATCATGGGAATCGATTTTTTCATCTGATTTTGAAGATTGAGTATAGGGATCTGATTTAATGAAAAGATATTGTAAGATTGAAGGAGTAAATAGATGATTTTGATGATAATATATCAGATCCGGAAGATTTGAGAGGATTAGGTCATCTGAAAATTGTGAATCGTTGTCGTCTGGGTCGACTCGATTTCGCCCGCAGAGCTTTTATTAACTTGTTTCTGGTATTTAATAATTTTTACCTCTACCTACTGGTAGTAATGTAGCATCTGTGTTGTACAAAAATATAGGTACACTTAAGTTACGAATTTTTTTTTTTTTTTTATTCTATTCAACAATTTACGAAGTATCTTGACTCCCATTAAATGTGTAATGAAGTTAGAATATTTTATTCCCATAATCGACTGTTTTATACCAACATTAACTTTCCCATTCCACTATCCATACAAATCTTCTCGATATCGTATAACACAATTTCAAGAAAAGGAAAAGAAAAAATGGCTCCATCAGTGGTCTGCCTGATCTCTATTCTTTCCCTCATTTTCCTCGTTCAAGAATCGTCTATTCTTGTATCAGGAGATGCTGGATTGATCCAATCTATTTGTCAACAGACGCGGTTGCCTGGTCTCTGTGAATCTTCATTAAACGCTGATCCAGCCAGCAAAGAAGCCGATGTAAAGGGTCTAGCCAAGATTATAATTAATGCTGGGGAAGTAGTTACATACTCGACGAGCTTGTTAAATCTTACACCGACATTCATGCAGTTAAGGTGGTCACAGGATGCAGTATGTTTTATGACAATTCAAAGACTGCACTTGAGGTAACTGTTGAAGATTTGAGTTCTGATCATCTTGCCAACGCACGTAGAGGATTGATTCTTGGTTTCTCATATGCTGATGATTGCAAAAATTCCTTTAGCTCAGCCCATCCTCCACTAGCATATCCTGATGGATTGGCACAAAGGCAATGCGATTTTCAGAATCTGTGTGCTGTTGCTAATGATATTATCGAAGTGATTAAGTCCTAGATAGACACACTTGCATGTATCTGAGATTCTGGCATATATAGTGAGGTCACATGGGTAGACTTTTTATTATATTTTGATCTTCATAGTATCATTTTATATGTTTGTAGTATTTATTCTAATCTAACTAATGGGACAATAATCATTAAATTATTCATTTACATGATATTTACAAATTACTTTTTAATTTAATATCTTTTTTTGGTCATTCAACCAATTCTGAGTCGGGGTGAAAAAATCAATCCCTCATATGGGTTTAACTTGATCAAGGGTCCTAATATCAAGGATGGACAAGTGCCCGGATTTACAAAACAATAGTTTGGAAATAAACCCCTATTTTTGGGCTTACCCTCCAATAAAATCTGAAGAAACCCCAGATGACTGCGTGTAGAGGTGTAAATTGGGTTGTGCCAGCACGAGCACAGCCCACCACAACATGCTAAAATTTGAGCCCAGTTCAGTCCAGCATGTGATCTAGCCCAGCACGGAACAACACGTTAGTTAAACGAGACGTGCTGAGTTTGACAAATTGGCAGAGTAGCCAGCACAGTACGCGATACTGATTAGCACGTGGCACGGCGCAACACAACACGTTAAGAAAGCACGTCATAATATGTAAAAAATACTACTACAAAACATGGCACAATACATCATATTTTGTGTCTATTTCACAAAATAACCTTTATTTTGGCCAATTATTAACATTTTACTACGGTTATGTTGATTAACGGGGGTTTACTCAAAAAAAACTTTTTGTGAGTTCCAGATACTTTAATAGATTTCCAAAATATTGTATTACTGGTTCTAAACTTTATAAAACTCCTTGTAACTATATGCTACTCGTTATATACTTGTAAAATCTCGCTCAGAGTTTGTGTTACTCGTTATAAACAAGAAAATTTAAAGACTTTGCACACTTATCAATTTTAAGACTTTGAATAACATTTGTGTATTTTTTCCTTAAAGAAAGTTTTGCAAAATATGAAAGATTGTACGAGACTTTTACAAAAATTTAAAATTCCATTCATTATCTTTTATTTGTTTAGATATTATTTTATTTTATTTCAAGTTGATGCAAACGCTGACACCTGTACTCTAGATTCATTTCTCTCTCTCTTTTTAATTATTCCTAAACACCATATGATACGATCAAACTCTTTTGATTTTGAAATGAAAATTTCCATTGATGGCTAAATTGTTTCAGATTATGATGGGTGCTCAATTTAATTTGCAATCAACGTTTTGGATAGGATAAATTTTATAAAACCCTAAAATTCTCTAGATTTGTCATGTTTGGTTGTTATATAATCCTCTAGAAATCTTGTTTTCACAACTTTTTAGAACTCTACAAATCTCTACAGGAATTAGGCCAATTTTACAAATATCTGCAAGTATTTTTTCCAACTTTGTAGAACTCTCTTAAAGTTGTTAATTTGTTGACTTTTTTTAAATCTATATAAATCTACAAAAGTATTTTCCAACTCTGTAGAACTCTATTAAAGTTGTTACTTTCATAATAACACATATAATACCTAAATATTTAGAAAACATTTATATTGGAAAATATAAAATAAATGTGCCTGACATAGCTCAGCACGACGCAACACGTTTATTTTTCTAGCACAACCCATCCCAACACGCCTTCTAACACTGCACAGCATGTCGCGTCATAATCTCCAGCACGGCACATAGCACGCTAAACACGTGATTTTATGTACTGTGCTGGGCCGGCACATTTTACACCTCTAGTCCCGTGGGTCAGGTCTTGACGAATCAGCTTAAGATGACTCAAATGATTTGTCAGGTTTATACGATAGACACCTTCACAATTGTTAGTTTTATAAGCTTCTTCTTCAGCTTCTATATGGAAAATTGGCCTTCTGTTTGTCTTTTTTAAATGAGACGAAAAGGAAATGGTTACGGCTTTATTACGGAGACGCAATAAAAGTAGTTGTTATTGACACTCAAAGATACTTAATCTTTTTTCTTTTAAAGCCGTATCAAAACAGTGTGATTATGCATGAAGCCTCCGAGAAAATTAACACACAAGAGATTGTCTTTGATCCATCAAAAAGGTACACTGAAAATTAACCATTACCCATAATCATTCCCATTTAGCCCCAAAATTCTTTCTCATGTTTAGTTCATGCAGCATTGAAATCATCGATAATTCATTCAAAGTGCGATTATAAATTCCTCTTTGAGCATTTGCTGCACTGTGTGGTAATTTAAGATGGTATGTGTAACGTGTTATTATCCCATATCAATCTCAACTCACACACCGGGAGCGTTTTTCACCTTTCATGGGTTTTGTTCATCAATCTCCATCATTTGCATTGCTTTTATTGTTAACTACATATCCTACATTTCTCAGTTCTTTAATATCAAAGGTCCTAGTACAAGTTTATTCACCTATAGTCTCACCATTTTCATTAAGAAATTCAATTTGTCCACAAGCTTAGCAGGAAATAGAAACAGCGATATTACTAAATGAGCCCTGAATCTTTTCAGAGTTTCATAAACCATTACAAGAGTTTAAACATTCGAAATACTGAGTACCAAAATCCCAAAAATTCAAATTCTAATTACAAAATTCAAAATACCACTAATCAAACTCCATTTACCACAGGACAACTAACTGTTCGTCAGAAAACCTCCAAGACTACTACTTGTTTAACCCTTGCCAGCAACAACTATACAAGCACACAAACCAGAAAAAATGCAAACAAAGCCGACCGATTACCCTTAAGAAGCAAAAAGAAACTTACCATCATCAACAGCAACATATTTAAGAAGTTTGGGATAAAAGGGAAGTTATCAGAAGAGCCATTTCAAAAAAAACTTGCTAACTTTTTTCAGGCTTTATGCTCAACCTGAAAATCTGGCCTTTTCTAGTAACTCTGCAGTGTTCACCACAACTCATCTTATTTATCCCCTTCACAGCGTTCACTATCTTCACTATCTGATGAGCAGGCGAAGTTCCACTGGAGTATGAAGCATCATCCCTATCTTCCTCATTTTCATCATCGGAATCAGGCACATTCAAACTTACTTTCAATCTTTCTGATTCACCCTCATTCATGGTTCTTGAGAAGATCTTGGGGTTATACTCAAATCGGCTCCTTAAATGCTTCTCACCATACACCATTCTTCCATGACTGTCCTCTTCTTGACCCCCATAAGCATCTGAATCCAAATCACTGGTTTTCATCTCTCCTCAGCCTCAAACCCATCAGTTGACTCAGAATCACTTTCAGTTACACTTCCGTACTTGGGTGCCTTTGCTTGTTTCTCCGCTTGCTTCTCCTCCCACTCTTCATCTTTTCTCTCTCGCCTCTCAAAATATTTTGGTAGCCATGCATCATAAAATCTCTCAAGCCTTCTCTCTTCTCGTTCTCGTTCTCGAGCATCCTTATCTTCCCCCCTTTGTTGGATTTGAAGTTGCAACTGCCGATCGATCTCAGATTGCACATCCTCCTGTAGCTTTTGTAACTCTGCAATCCTCTGTGAAGAAAGAAGAGCCTTGGCTTGTGTATATTTTGGTGAATCTGGAGATGCAGCAGATGACGGCAAAGGAGACTCTTCAGGAACTCCCACAACCCCTGCACTCTGAGAAGACTTGCCGGCCATTTTTTAGACTTTCTAAATTCTCCCTAAACCTTTCCTTTTCTGTTGATAGAAAGATAATTTTCTGCTCTGAATATGCTAATTACCCCAAAAAAACCACCTTTTCATTGCCATTTAAGGCGCTTGGTTAAGCGTCATGTCGCTTTGTATACCACGCCTCTTCAAATCCATGCATCTGATTTTGCCCATCCAAATCATAATTACCTTATCAAGACCTATTTTAAGGCGCCCTCAACATACCTATTCATTGCCATTTAAGGCGCTTGGTTAAGCGTCATGTCGCTTTGTTTACCACGCCTCTTCAAATCCATGCGTCTGATTTTACCAATCCAAATCATAATTACCCTATCAAGACCTATTTTCAACACCTAATCTTCATTAAGACCTTTACTTCTTTTGGATTTGCCATTAAGGGAGTATCTGGTGGGTTAACAAACTTTGATATTTATCTTTGGGTTCTAATTAACACTTTATGTTTTATGCAGACTAGGAGATGGCAGCACCAGTTGGGAGGCTTCACCGCAACCTGGGTCATATTAGACAGAAACGTCTTTAGTCTATCCATCAAACCTAACCACCCAGCAAGCACAAAAAAATCTTCCCCCTTACCACCCATCCAGACAAAAAACAAATTCCCCCCTTTTCTACCATTATTACATTTGGCAGTTTACATCATCCTCAACGTCATCATGAATAATGACAAACAAAATAAATACTAAACAACTCATATCCATGTCACCTATCCTCAATCCAATCTGTCTCAAATGTTCCAGCAAGGTACTATTAGCCACATCCTCTTGTGGCTCTCCCCCGATAATACTCACGTGAATACCTTGGTTCGAAGAAAAACTCAAAAGCATGGTAACGATAGTGACGTTCCATATGTCAAACCTCTCACCCAAAGCATAACTTGCATCTTTCCTACAACAACCTTACACCAAAACTCTCCTGAAAGTTTCTCTGACTATGGTCAACAACCTTCTCATTCCTTTTTTAAGGTTCAAATTCAAAAGAAAACAAACCCCTCCTGCATTTCCATCTTCCACATTGCCTGTTACCTTTATCAAAACAATATCAAAGAGATTCTTCTCTCTATCTATTCATTTTATAATAGTAATTGGGAATTCTGATCTCAATCAACTAACATTCATATATACCCATTGCCTTTATACTATGGAAATCCCCTCTTCTTCTGAGAATCCCCAAAACTTGAATCTTGAAATTCAAACTCTCTCAAACCAGATGTCTGAAAAATTAAATCTATCATCTTCTCTTACTAAACCAGGCTTCATTGATAAGAAAGTTTCCCTAGCAGAAGCTGATACTAACTGGAAATGGTGTATGGCAAGATACGTTTTTTGTGAAACTCTGATCCCAACCTCCTCTATCATATTTTATATCTGCAACAATTGTCCATTATCTCAACACCCTACTGTCACTACCTTCAATGGTCAGAGGAACAAAGTTCTCAGAAACCTTGGTTCATCTGTGGTTACCTAATGGTGCTAAAAGTTGTACCAATTGAAGGCTGGCCAGCAAATCACCAACTTTCTTTTGATGAAGAAATTATGTGGTTCATCTTGTGTAACATCCCCAATGAATGCACAGAGTTTGAAGATCTTAAGCTTCTCAATCTAAATATGGGAGAACTCATAGAAGCTCAGAATCCGTTTGGTAAACATCCTCATAAGAAGAATGTTAAAGTCTGCATTAGAATTCCAGTTCAGGATGCTCTACCAACAGGCATTCCGTTTTTCACAAATGGTAGGAATGAACCTTTTCTTATTGAATTTAGACACATCAGAATTCCAAGATATTTCTGTACTTCCTGTCGCATCCTTGATCACAAAGATCAAAACTTCCCTGCTTGGAAACTAAAGAAAAAGAATATTACAGATCTGGACTCTCGCTGCAGTAATTACACTCTTCCGAGTGTTTCAAAGTTAATGATGCCTTCAACAGCCAAACAAGTAACTCCTCCATCTGCTAGCAACACTGACATCAATATGCAACATTCTGACGTTATACCAGATATTCAAATGGGATCTACTTCTATTGAAGTAAGTTCCCAAGGAAAAACTGTAGCTGTTGATCAAAGAATGGAAAACACTTCTTAGAAAAGTTTATCAAACACTTTTCAAATGGGCCCCTTTGTCAACGGATCTACTACCCTGAAGATTTTTGATGTTGGCCCTGTTCAAAAACACCCAACTCAGATGGAAAATGGCTTGCCAATTATCTTAAATCAAGTTACAACTCAAAATGTTACTGTTGCTGCCTCAATTACTGGTTTTTAATTATTTAAAGAAAAGGAAAACCCGTAACGAACCTAAGAACGTACGAGTTGAAAGAACTGATGCTACTGTTGTGATGAATGAAGGAATTTTCTGCTTTCTAACTGATTCCCACTATATTTTTTTAAATTAAAGGAAATCCCAACTTTCATTTCCACTTGATATAATGAGATCAATTACAGTTTTATATGCAAGAAATTTAAGAAAAAAATTAAAATTACAGTAAAGAAAATTAAAAAGTGAAAAATGTCAACCTCGACATAAAGGAGATCGTTGTTGAATAACCTTTAGTGATTGTTGTCTGAAAACTTTAATTGGACTCGGAAAATACCAACTTCTTCTTTCTTTACCACCAGAGTTGCTACTAGTACTAAATCTAACATCATCACCACCACCATTATTATTCTGATTACTAATCTGATCTCGATCTGAATAACAAGATTTTGATCTAATCATCATTATTTTCTTCATCTCTTGTTGATTTTCTTTCTCATCTTCTTCTTGTTTTTTTTGAAGCATGCAATTTATTGATATGAAATTAGTTTACAATTTGTCGTGGGTATGTGGTACCATGGAATCATGAAATAAAATTTGACTAATAAAAAGCGGGATTGCCTGGTCCCATATTTTGGTTGATGAGTTTCCCAATTGACTTACATCTTCCGCATGATTGGCCAAACCATCTGCTGCTTGGTTTCCTTCCCTGTAGTTGTGTTGAATAGAAGCATGTGGGATCTGTCTGAATCTATATTTATTTCCTCAATCATCCCTGAAATGTGCCAAGGAGGTGGAGTAGAGGATGTGATGAAGCGCAAAAGATTTTCTGAGTCAGTTTCAAAGAGAACTTTTGGCCATTGTCTTTCTATTGCCGTTCTTGAAGCCAATAGTAGATCCCAAGTTTCTGCGGTTAAGGAAGTCGTAATTCCCAAAGGTTGAGCTAAAGCCATTAAAGTTCGAGCATCGGAATGAAATTGCTCCCGCAAAATCTGGGTGACCTCTGGATTCTCCATATGTGTTAATCTTAATCCAATTGATGTTTGGAGTTGACCATCCTACTAATATTGTAGATATCTTTTGTCTCCCTGGGTGGTTATATATCGATGCATCCCCTGGTAGTACCGGAGATAAGGAATCTAGTGCCGCAGTGAACTCTTGTTGCAGTTTTTGAGCCCGGATTAAGATTTCGGATGTAGTTTTTTGTGTCAGGCAGTATATTAGATCATTCCTAGCAATCATAAGGTCCAAAAAAGAAAGCAAAATTAGGATATTACAGTTATTGGTGCAGATTTTGTAGGATTTTGGAGATGGTTGTGTGAGGTGTTAATGTGAGAATGAGGGGGGAGTTGGAGTTTGATGTGTTTGTAAGTTGGGTGCGCAAAGTGTTCCAAGAAGTATTCACTGTCGGACAATGAATTAGAAGGTGACTCGCCGATTCTGGATCAACATTACATCTGGGACATATGTCAGAGTCGGTAAAATGGATATGATGTAGAAGAGAGAAGGTTGGTAATCCTTCATTGATTGATTTCCACAAGAAAAGCCGAATTTTTGGTGGACATGGTAAAGTCCACAGGAATTTGGTAGGTGGAAGTGGGGTATGAGTTGGTTGACCATGGGTTAGACATTTGTATCCCGAAGATGCAGTGTATTTTCCAGATTTTGAGTGTGGCCAGATAATTTTATCCCGTGAGTTATTCTAGGGAAGGTGGATGTTTATGATTTTTTGGGCTATAGGATTGGGAAGGGTGCTTAATTTTTCTTGATTCCAGTTATGAGATATTGGGTCAATGATATCTGCTACCATTCGGAATGGGTAACATTATGTTGGGTCTATATTTGGTGAGTGTGGAATCCAATTGGCTTCTATTGGAGTTGATAAACCATTTCCAATACTATGGAAAATCAGTTGTTGCATGGTAGGACAGTTGATGCCATTTGTCTCCATTGAGGACTTGAATGTAGAATAGGTTGTTGATCAAAATATTTTGCACTGAAGAGACTTCCGCGGATGGAGTTAGGTTGTTTATGCAAATTCCAAATTCTTTTCATGAGAAGAGCCTTATTATGATCATTGATTTTTCTTATGCCTGTCACTCCTTCGGATAAAGGTTTTGTTACTTTATCCCATCCTATTGGATGAAGTTTTTTAATTTTTGAGTCATGACCCCAGAAAAAATTCCTAGTGATACGATCTATTTGTTTGTGAACAGTACTGGGTAGGTTTTGTGTTTGCATAATGTGGTTTGAGGTGGGGATAAGGGAGGTTTTGATGAGAGTGAGTCTTCCAGCTGGAGTTAGGCATTTTGTCAACCATCCTTTATATTTCCGGGCTAATCTTTGTAGGAGGGGTGCGAATTTTTTATTGGATGTTCTACCTTGTTTGAATTGGATGCCTAGATAGGTTGGAGGTTTTGATGTTGTCGGCATATCGAAAAATTGTTGTAATTAAGTTACCTTGATTGGATATAGTCTTGGGTTATGAATTATTACTGATTTGGAAGTATTAATTACATGTCTTGCAAAAGTACCATATGATTGGAATAGGGTATTAAGGTGTTGGTTACTCTGATCCGAGGCTTTATAGGTGATTAGTAAATCATCCGCATACATTAAATGAGTAATGGATGGTGCTTTTTTTGGAGATATTGAGTCCTTGAACTAAATTTTGGTTTTCAAGGTTTCCTAGGTTTGTAGATAGGATTTCAGCACATATGATGAAATATAGGAAGATAGCGGGTCTCCTTGTCTGATACCTCTAGTTGGGTTGATGTAGCCATGAGGTGTACCATTAATGTTGACCGAATAAGTAACTGTTGTGACACATAGCATAATGTAATCTATAAAGGATGATGGAAATCCAAGTTTTATAAAGGAGGTTTTGATGAATCCCCGGTCTAAGCTATCATAGGCTTTCTAGATATCCAGTTTGAGGGCTATTTTTGGATCCTTGGTAAGGTTTGAGGTTCTGATATGGTGGAAGAGTTCTCCATCAATTGCCATGTTTTCGTGGATTGATCTTTGTGGCACGAAAGCACTTTGGTAGGGGATTATTAAGAAAGGGAGAAGGGGTCTAATTCGGTTCACAAGGATTTTTGCAATGATTTTATATGTGACGTTACAAAGTGCTATGGGTCTATACTGTGAAGGTTTTGAAGGATGGTCTACTTTAGGTATTACTGTTATGTTTGTGTGATTCATGAGAGGATGCGTGTTTAGATTATTAAAAAAACATTGAACCATTGCTATCAATTGGGAATGAGTTGTTTTCCAGAAAACTTTGAAAAACTTACCTGTGTAACCATCTGGACCAGGAGCACTTTCGGAGTTTATGGAGAAGAGTGCTTGTTTGATTTATGATGTAGTTACTTCTTTCGTAAGCAGGTCTGATTTTCTGGGAGTTAATCTTGCCTGATATTTGTAAAAAGATCTTCATTTATCACTGTAGGTGGGGCCGTATATTGTTGAGAATAATGATCCAGAATGAGTTGAACAATGTCTTTTTTCTTGCTAACCCAGTTGTTTTGTGTGTCTTGTAATTGTTGTATATTGTTGCAGGCTCTGTGAATGGTAGCTTTAGTATGGAAAAAGGTTGTGTTGAGATCGCCCGATTGCAACCATTGAATTCTTTATCTTTGCTTCCAGTAAGTCGCATGACATTGTAGTAGCTCATCATGATCGATTCTTAGTTGTTTTTCTTGGATCAGCCAAAATTCCAGGTCACCGCCCGATTGTGTAGCACATTGACGCTGAGCATGCTTTATCTTGGTTGTCGATTTCTTGATCATGGTTGGTAGGTAGCCAAAAGTTTCTTTGTTCCATTCCAAGAGAATTTGTTCGGTTGTTATGAGTTTAATTGAAGATCAAGGGTAGGTTCAATATCTTGTTGTTGTTCCCAAGCTGTTTCAACCACTTGTTTGATCTGGGGATGAGAAAGCCACGGGTGTTCAAATATGTAATTTTTTGTTCCTTGCCAATCCATTGCTTTCTCTTGTAGTAGAATTGGGCCGTGATCAGATGCTATCCTTGGAAGATGAGTAACTGCTGCATGTGGATTCGTAGTCCGCCAATGTTGGGTCGCCATTGCTCTATCTAGTCTTTCTAGAATGTTATCATGACCTATTTGGTTGTTTATCAAGGTGTAGGGGTCTCCTCGGAACCCCAGATCAATAAAAATCATCTGGTCCATTAGAGTGAGGATCGGTTGAGTTGAGATTGAGCATATGTTACTTGCCTTCCTCCTTTTTTTTTTATGATTGATCTAAGACGTCGTTAAAGTCTCCTAAGAGAAACCATGGTGTGGAGAGGTCGATGTTGCTGAAGATTGTTAGAAATTCTTGCCAAAGATTTTTCCTGATATCAGGGTGTGGCGGGCCATAAATACCCGTGCATAGCCAAGGTTGTCCGGGGGGTGGTGATGTAACTATTGTATGGATGAAGTTTTGAGAGAGTAAAATAAAATCTGGATATTTAGGTTATCTTCCCACATTAAACAGAGACCGCCTCTCCTTCCAATTTTTGGGACTGAGAAGAAGTGATTATGAAATTGAAGGGATTGTGATAGGTTTCGCATATGCTGATCGGTGTCTATAGTTTAAGAAAAACAAAATGTTGGGCTTGTAAAGAGAGACCAATCCTCTTAAGTGTTGAATTGAGGATGGAAGGTTCATGCCTTGACAATTCCAGGCTAGGATAGTCATAATGAGGATAAGAAGTAACTTTAAGAATGAAAATCGCCGAAAATTAACCTAGAAGATGTGCTTTATATCACAACACTTACATGAAATATTTCTGAAGTCTAATTAAAACCTATAACATGATGTTTATAATTATAAACTAGTAGGTGTGATTATAATATAGCACTTAGAAAGTTGAATTAAAACCGAACCTTAGAAGGTGTGCTTTATAATACACCACTTACAAGGAAATTACAAGAGACAGAAAGGTAAGGTAATGCTAATTCAGTCATAAAAACTACTGCCTAATACTTTAATACGAAACCCAGATTGTATAAAACTATTACACAGTCGTAGAAGAATTATGATCCGATAACAAGCAAAAATTCAGATTAAATAGCAGGAGATTAGTTGGGGTAAAAATAAAATATAACAGGATGGGTAAGAAGATATAAAAATAGTAGTTTTAGAGGACTTACCTGGGGGGTTAGATTGATCAGAGGAGCTTGGGGTTGGGAACTGAGGGGGGGATCTTCATTTGGATACACATATTCAACGGATAGAAAAGACAACTCAAAATGCAAAGTAGATGTTTATAAGAGATTCTCACTTTTAAGTCTAACCTATAACTACATATCACACAACAAGCACAGAAAGCCTTAAGATTTTGCAAAAAATAGAACCAGGCCAAAAAAGTTTGCCCTCCTATTTCAGAAAATCCCTAAAGAAGAGACGTAGGAGGAACAACAAACAGAGAGGAAAAGGGAAATGAACCATCATAAACTTAAACCATCTTCAGAACAGGCAAGAAGCGCACAACTTTACAAGTTAAATTCAAAATTATGTCTAGGCAATATACTTTCAAGGAAAGAAAGGAGACATGAGGAAATTGAGGTAAAGAACTCACTAAAGAACAGGGATAAAAATAGAGCATATTGCATGCGAGGATTATTAAAAAACAAAGTAACAGTCACATTCAGAGCAACTACTTAACTAGCAAGATCCTTTTACGACTAAAGACACAAAGCAGTAGGAAGCTTTTACACCAATATAAGACAACAGTCAGCAACACAAGAAGCAAACTACAGCAGAAAAAGAAACAGAAGGCGCTGGCCCCAGGTACCACATGACCAACAAACACAGAAGGAATAGCTTAAGGACTATTATGAAGGAATTCATTATCAATAAAAAAAACTAAGAAACTCTAATAACCCACTTTAAGAGAGTCTGCTTTTACTAACACCTTATAAACCCCAAATTAGACCCCAGAGTTATTGAGATCCTAATCGTACATTTCAAAATTCTTATCACGTCAAAGAAAAATCATTTTGAGAGCTCCTTTAGAGCACCATTCACCACCAACAAAAAACAAGGAAACAATCACATTCAGAGCAGCTATTCAACTAACAAGTTTCTTTTACGAATAAAGATACAAAGCAATAGGAAGCTTTTACACCGACATAAGAAAGCATAACATTCAGAGCAGTTATTCAACTAGCAAGTTTCTTCTACAAATAAAGATACAAAGCAATAGGAAGATTTTACACCGACATAAGAAAGCATACAACAATACAAGAAGTAAACTACATCAGAGAAGAAGCAGAAGGCACTGGCCCTAAGACCAACACAAACAATAAACACATTACAAAAGCTTAAGGACTGATACGAAGGTATTCATTATCTTTCAAAGACTAAGAAACTCTAATAACCAAATTAAACTAAGACACTACAAGAGAGAGTCTATTTTTACTGACACCTTTTCATCCCCAAATTAAACCCCAGATTTATTGAGATCCCAAACATACAATTCACATTTCAATTTTCTCATTACGTTTAAGGAAAAAAACATTTTGGAAGCTCCTTTAGAACACCATTCATCACCAACAGAAAAATTTAATTCATATAATTGATTAGGCAAAATATAATGTTCTATGAATAAAATCCACTAAAAACCTTGCAAGTCGTGATAATGAAATTCAAGAAAATGGCAGCAATATGAATCAAATAAATTGAAAAACAATAATCAATCCTAGACGTCTACCCTAGAAGAGGTAATACAAATAAGATAACATACGTCAGCAATCAAGCCATACTAACACAGAACAGGAATAAGATAGACTTCGATGAACAGACTCTTTCCGAATCAACAAAATTAAAATTTACCCCTATCATGAAATCAGATTTAAACAAAGCTAAGAAGGAAGAAGAAACAAAATACCTTTCGAAAAATTGTGTCATTCATCAGTTCTTCAAATCCACAACCCCCATTTCTTAATCTATCTTTCAGCCCGCGAGAATCCTAAGTTTACTCTTGATTGAAATTGGTCATCATGGGAATCGATTTTTTCATCTGATTTTGAAGATTGAGTATAGGGATCTGATTTAATGAAAAGATATTGTAAGATTGAAGGAGTAAATAGATGATTTTGATGATAATATATCAGATCCGGAAGATTTGAGAGGATTAGGTCATCTGAAAATTGTGAATCGTTGTCGTCTGGGTCGACTCGATTTCGCCCGCAGAGCTTTTATTAACTTGTTTCTGGTATTTAATAATTTTTACCTCTACCTACTGGTAGTAATGTAGCATCTGTGTTGTACAAAAATATAGGTACACTTAAGTTACGAATTTTTTTTTTTTTTTTATTCTATTCAACAATTTACGAAGTATCTTGACTCCCATTAAATGTGTAATGAAGTTAGAATATTTTATTCCCATAATCGACTGTTTTATACCAACATTAACTTTCCCATTCCACTATCCATACAAATCTTCTCGATATCGTATAACACAATTTCAAGAAAAGGAAAAGAAAAAATGGCTCCATCAGTGGTCTGCCTGATCTCTATTCTTTCCCTCATTTTCCTCGTTCAAGAATCGTCTATTCTTGTATCAGGAGATGCTGGATTGATCCAATCTATTTGTCAACAGACGCGGTTGCCTGGTCTCTGTGAATCTTCATTAAACGCTGATCCAGCCAGCAAAGAAGCCGATGTAAAGGGTCTAGCCAAGATTATAATTAATGCTGGGGAAGTAGTTACATACTCGACGAGCTTGTTAAATCTTACACCGACATTCATGCAGTTAAGGTGGTCACAGGATGCAGTATGTTTTATGACAATTCAAAGACTGCACTTGAGGTAACTGTTGAAGATTTGAGTTCTGATCATCTTGCCAACGCACGTAGAGGATTGATTCTTGGTTTCTCATATGCTGATGATTGCAAAAATTCCTTTAGCTCAGCCCATCCTCCACTAGCATATCCTGATGGATTGGCACAAAGGCAATGCGATTTTCAGAATCTGTGTGCTGTTGCTAATGATATTATCGAAGTGATTAAGTCCTAGATAGACACACTTGCATGTATCTGAGATTCTGGCATATATAGTGAGGTCACATGGGTAGACTTTTTATTATATTTTGATCTTCATAGTATCATTTTATATGTTTGTAGTATTTATTCTAATCTAACTAATGGGACAATAATCATTAAATTATTCATTTACATGATATTTACAAATTACTTTTTAATTTAATATCTTTTTTTGGTCATTCAACCAATTCTGAGTCGGGGTGAAAAAATCAATCCCTCATATGGGTTTAACTTGATCAAGGGTCCTAATATCAAGGATGGACAAGTGCCCGGATTTACAAAACAATAGTTTGGAAATAAACCCCTATTTTTGGGCTTACCCTCCAATAAAATCTGAAGAAACCCCAGATGACTGCGTGTAGAGGTGTAAATTGGGTTGTGCCAGCACGAGCACAGCCCACCACAACATGCTAAAATTTGAGCCCAGTTCAGTCCAGCATGTGATCTAGCCCAGCACGGAACAACACGTTAGTTAAACGAGACGTGCTGAGTTTGACAAATTGGCAGAGTAGCCAGCACAGTACGCGATACTGATTAGCACGTGGCACGGCGCAACACAACACGTTAAGAAAGCACGTCATAATATGTAAAAAATACTACTACAAAACATGGCACAATACATCATATTTTGTGTCTATTTCACAAAATAACCTTTATTTTGGCCAATTATTAACATTTTACTACGGTTATGTTGATTAACGGGGGTTTACTCAAAAAAAACTTTTTGTGAGTTCCAGATACTTTAATAGATTTCCAAAATATTGTATTACTGGTTCTAAACTTTATAAAACTCCTTGTAACTATATGCTACTCGTTATATACTTGTAAAATCTCGCTCAGAGTTTGTGTTACTCGTTATAAACAAGAAAATTTAAAGACTTTGCACACTTATCAATTTTTAAGACTTTGAATAACATTTGTGTATTTTTTCCTTAAAGAAAGTTTTGCAAAATATGAAAGATTGTACGAGACTTTTACAAAAATTTAAAATTCCATTCATTATCTTTTATTTGTTTAGATATTATTTTATTTTATTTCAAGTTGATGCAAACGCTGACACCTGTACTCTAGATTCATTTCTCTCTCTCTTTTTAATTATTCCTAAACACCATATGATACGATCAAACTCTTTTGATTTTGAAATGAAAATTTCCATTGATGGCTAAATTGTTTCAGATTATGATGGGTGCTCAATTTAATTTGCAATCAACGTTTTGGATAGGATAAATTTTATAAAACCCTAAAATTCTCTAGATTTGTCATGTTTGGTTGTTATATAATCCTCTAGAAATCTTGTTTTCACAACTTTTTAGAACTCTACAAATCTCTACAGGAATTAGGCCAATTTTACAAATATCTGCAAGTATTTTTTCCAACTTTGTAGAACTCTCTTAAAGTTGTTAATTTGTTGACTTTTTTTAAATCTATATAAATCTACAAAAGTATTTTCCAACTCTGTAGAACTCTATTAAAGTTGTTACTTTCATAATAACACATATAATACCTAAATATTTAGAAAACATTTATATTGGAAAATATAAAATAAATGTGCCTGACATAGCTCAGCACGACGCAACACGTTTATTTTTCTAGCACAACCCATCCCAACACGCCTTCTAACACTGCACAACATGTCGCGTCATAATCTCCAGCACGGCACATAGCACGCTAAACACGTGATTTTATGTACTGTGCTGGGCCGGCACATTTTACACCTCTAGTCCCGTGGGTCAGGTCTTGACGAATCAGCTTAAGATGACTCAAATGATTTGTCAGGTTTATACGATAGACACCTTCACAATTGTTAGTTTTATAAGCTTCTTCTTCAGCTTCTATATGGAAAATTGGCCTTCTGTTTGTCTTTTTTAAATGAGACGAAAAGGAAATGGTTACGGCTTTATTACGGAGACGCAATAAAAGTAGTTGTTATTGACACTCAAAGATACTTAATCTTTTTTCTTTTAAAGCCGTATCAAAACAGTGTGATTATGCATGAAGCCTCCGAGAAAATTAACACACAAGAGATTGTCTTTGATCCATCAAAAAGGTACACTGAAAATTAACCATTACCCATAATCATTCCCATTTAGCCCCAAAATTCTTTCTCATGTTTAGTTCATGCAGCATTGAAATCATCGATAATTCATTCAAAGTGCGATTATAAATTCCTCTTTGAGCATTTGCTGCACTGTGTGGTAATTTAAGATGGTATGTGTAACGTGTTATTATCCCATATCAATCTCAACTCACACACCGGGAGCGTTTTTCACCTTTCATGGGTTTTGTTCATCAATCTCTCATCATTTGCATTGCTTTTATTGTTAACTACATATCCTACATTTCTCAGTTCTTTAATATCAAAGGTCCTAGTACAAGTTTATTCACCTATAGTCTCACCATTTTCATTAAGAAATTCAATTTGTCCACAAGCTTAGCAGGAAATAGAAACAGCGATATTACTAAAATGAGCCCTGAATCTTTTCAGAGTTTCATAAACCATTACAAGAGTTTAAACATTCGAAATACTGAGTACCAAAATCCCAAAAATTCAAATTCTAATTACAAAATTCAAAACCATACCACTAATCAAACTCCATTTACCACAGGACAACTAACTGTTCGTCAGAAAACCTCCAAGACTACTACTTGTTTAACCCTTGCCAGCAACAACTATACAAGCACACAAACCAGAAAAAATGCAAACAAAGCCGACCGATTACCCTTAAGAAGCAAAAAGAAACTTACCATCATCAACAGCAACATATTTAAGAAGTTTGGGATAAAAGGGAAGTTATCAGAAGAGCCATTTCAAAAAAAACTTGCTAACTTTTTTCAGGCTTTATGCTCAACCTGAAAATCTGGCCTTTTCTAGTAACTCTGCAGTGTTCACCACAACTCATCTTATTTATCCCCTTCACAGCGTTCACTATCTTCACTATCTGATGAGCAGGCGAAGTTCCACTGGAGTATGAAGCATCATCCCTATCTTCCTCATTTTCATCATCGGAATCAGGCACATTCAAACTTACTTTCAATCTTTCTGATTCACCCTCATTCATGGTTCTTGAGAAGATCTTGGGGTTATACTCAAATCGGCTCCTTAAATGCTTCTCACCATACACCATTCTTCCATGACTGTCCTCTTCTTGACCCCCATAAGCATCTGAATCCAAATCACTGGTTTTCATCTCTCCCTCAGCCTCAAACCCATCAGTTGACTCAGAATCACTTTCAGTTACACTTCCGTACTTGGGTGCCTTTGCTTGTTTCTCCGCTTGCTTCTCCTCCCACTCTTCATCTTTCTCTCTCGCCTCTCAAAATATTTTGGTAGCCATGCATCATAAAATCTCTCAAGCCTTCTCTCTTCTCGTTCTCGTTCTCGAGCATCCTTATCTTCCCCCCTTTGTTGGATTTGAAGTTGCAACTGCCGATCGATCTCAGATTGCACATCCTCCTGTAGCTTTTGTAACTCTGCAATCCTCTGTGAAGAAAGAAGAGCCTTGGCTTGTGTATATTTTGGTGAATCTGGAGATGCAGCAGATGACGGCAAAGGAGACTCTTCAGGAACTCCCACAACCCCTGCACTCTGAGAAGACTTGCCGGCCATTTTTTAGACTTTCTAAATTCTCCCTAAACCTTTCCTTTTCTGTTGATAGAAAGATAATTTTCTGCTCTGAATATGCTAATTACCCCCAAAAACCACCTTTTCATTGCCATTTAAGGCGCTTGGTTAAGCGTCATGTCGCTTTGTATACCACGCCTCTTCAAATCCATGCATCTGATTTTGCCCATCCAAATCATAATTACCTTATCAAGACCTATTTTAAGGCGCCCTCAACATACCTATTCATTGCCATTTAAGGCGCTTGGTTAAGCGTCATGTCGCTTTGTTTACCACGCCTCTTCAAATCCATGCGTCTGATTTTACCAATCCAAATCATAATTACCCTATCAAGACCTATTTTCAACACCTAATCTTCATTAAGACCTTTACTTCTTTTGGATTTGCCATTAAGGGAGTATCTGGTGGGTTAACAAACTTTGATATTTATCTTTGGGTTCTAATTAACACTTTATGTTTTATGCAGACTAGGAGATGGCAGCACCAGTGGGGAGGCTTCACCGCAACCTGGGTCATATTAGACAGAAACGTCTTTAGTCTATCCATCAAACCTAACCACCCAGCAAGCACAAAAAAATCTTCCCCCTTACCACCCATCCAGACAAAAACAAATTCCCCCCTTTTCTACCATTATTACATTTGGCAGTTTACATCATCCTCAACGTCATCATGAATAATGACAAACAAAAAATACTAAACAACTCATATCCATGTCACCTATCCTCAATCCAATCTGTCTCAAATGTTCCAAGCAAGGTACTATTAGCCACATCCTCTTGTGGCTCTCCCCCGATAATACTCACGTGAATACCTTGGTTCGAAGAAAAACTCAAAAGCATGGTAACGATAGTGACGTTCCATATGTCAAACCTCTCACCCAAAGCATAACTTGCATCTTTCCTACAACAACCTTACACCAAAACTCTCCTGAAAGTTTCTCTGACTATGGTCAACAACCTTCTCATTCCTTTTTTAAGGTTCAAATTCAAAAGAAAACAAACCCCTCCTGCATTTCCATCTTCCACATTGCCTGTTACCTTTATCAAAACAATATCATAAGAGATTCTTCTCTCTATCTATTCATTTTATAATAGTAATTGGGAATTCTGATCTCAATCAACTAACATTCATATATACCCATTGCCTTTATACTATGGAAATCCCCTCTTCTTCTGAGAATCCCCAAAACTTGAATCTTGAAATTCAAACTCTCTCAAACCAGATGTCTGAAAAATTAAATCTATCATCTTCTCTTACTAAACCAGGCTTCATTGATAAGAAAGTTTCCCTAGCAGAAGCTGATACTAACTGGAAATGGTGTATGGCAAGATACGTTTTTTGTGAAACTCTGATCCCAACCTCCTCTATCATATTTTATATCTGCAACAATTGTCCATTATCTCAACACCCTACTGTCACTACCTTCAATGGTCAGAGGAACAAAGTTCTCAGAAACCTTGGTTCATCTGTGGTTACCTAATGGTGCTAAAAGTTGTACCAATTGAAGGCTGGCCAGCAAATCACCAACTTTCTTTTGATGAAGAAATTATGTGGTTCATCTTGTGTAACATCCCCAATGAATGCACAGAGTTTGAAGATCTTAAGCTTCTCAATCTAAATATGGGAGAACTCATAGAAGCTCAGAATCCGTTTGGTAAACATCCTCATAAGAAGAATGTTAAAGTCTGCATTAGAATTCCAGTTCAGGATGCTCTACCAACAGGCATTCCGTTTTTCACAAATGGTAGGAATGAACCTTTTCTTATTGAATTTAGACACATCAGAATTCCAAGATATTTCTGTACTTCCTGTCGCATCCTTGATCACAAAGATCAAAACTTCCCTGCTTGGAAACTAAAGAAAAAGAATATTACAGATCTGGACTCTCGCTGCAGTAATTACACTCTTCCGAGTGTTTCAAAGTTAATGATGCCTTCAACAGCCAAACAAGTAACTCCTCCATCTGCTAGCAACACTGACATCAATATGCAACATTCTGACGTTATACCAGATATTCAAATGGGATCTACTTCTATTGAAGTAAGTTCCCAAGGAAAAACTGTAGCTGTTGATCAAAGAATGGAAAACACTTCTTAGAAAAGTTTATCAAACACTTTTCAAATGGGCCCCTTTGTCAACGGATCTACTACCCTGAAGATTTTTGATGTTGGCCCTGTTCAAAAACACCCAACTCAGATGGAAAATGGCTTGCCAATTATCTTAAATCAAGTTACAACTCAAAATGTTACTGTTGCTGCCTCAATTACTGGTTCTGAGTCTATTCCAAAGGGACCGGTTCGCACTACCAACTCCTCAAGAAGATTCAAAACTGCTGTTATTCCAAATACCAGCTTTATAATCACCAGAGGAGAAGGAAATTCGGCCGAACAAGAATCTATAGCAAACCTCAAAAGAAAGATAAATCCAAGGTTTGACCTAAGAAAGGCACCAAAGCTTATTCTAATGTTGCTATCCTTGAGGTTATCCCTGAAGACAAACCTCTACTGAGCCTGATTATGCTCAACTGTGCACCCCGATTACCAATTTGGGTGAATTACCAGACATATATCTCTCCACTTGCTCCCTCAATACCCAACCTATCTTCAACTCCTTTGGTAGCTACAACCTTCCTGTTGATAGCTCCCCAGGTAGCAATGATGTCCGCAACAATTCCCCTCTCAATGCTGCCGGTTCTAATCTCAATTCCTCCCGAAGTTCTTCTCAAAATGGTGATGGTTCCAATGCTTCTCTTGATGGTGGATCTGGCTCTACTACTCAGGTAAATACCATACCCAACCATCCTACTCATGATAATTCAAACCCTGCCTTTAACCTCTTCCCTGTCAACAACATAAACTTAATAGCATGGAACCTTAGAGGATTTGGAAAAAAATATGCAAACAAAGAACTTAGTATGCTTTGTAGGAATGTTAATCCTGGTATCATTTTCCTTTCTGAGACTAAAATGGGGAAAGATATGGAAGCCAGAAAACTTAAAAACATGGGCTTCCCCTGCACTTGCAATGTTCCTAGTATTGGTAGGAGTGGTGGTCTGGTTTTAGCCTGAAAAAAAGAAATACCTCTGAATGTTGTTTCTTCTAGCTTGAGGGGCATCTATGTGACTTCATCTGACATTATCCATTCAAAAACTTGTCATATTCATCTTGTGTATGGTGAACCCAATAGTACCCTCAGACCCTCCTTATGGGAACAACAGTGTCAACAAACTACTGCCCCCATAGATGAGTCTGTCTTTGTCATTGGTGATTTTAATACTCTTTTAGGAACAGAAGATAAGAATGGTGGTCTTGAAGTTAATGATTCTGATTTTGAACATCTAAGAAATTTTTGCTATACTTTCAATTTGCATGATCCTGGGTTTTCTGGCCCAAGATTCACTTGGTCCAATATGCAACAAGGTCGTGATTTAATTTTAGAAAGGATAGATAGATGTTTTTTAAACCAAATTGCTGAGGACCTTTGTCACAAATTTTGTGTTAACAATCTCCCTAGAGATTCTTCTGATCATTGTCCCATGCATATAGGTTTTAATTATGAGGAAACTTGCATGCCTAGACCTTTTCATTTCATGGCTATGTGGATTGAGGATTCTACTTGCAGAGACATTATAGCTAACTCTTGGTCTGTCAATGTTATAGGATCTCTAGCCTATAAACTAAAAGCTAAGCTTCTTAACGCTAAAAAAAGTTTTAGAGATTGGAACAAATCCTCTTTTGGTAATATTCAAACTGATATATCTGCCATTAGGAAAGATTTGTTAGAGCTACAGATTTCTGATCCCACTGATTCTATTACTAATCCTAGACTTAAAACTAGATTAGAGTACCTTTATACCTTGGAAGAACTCTACTGGAAAGATAAGTCTAGAGAAGTATGGCTCATTGAAGGTGATAGAAACAAACCTTATTTTCATAGAGTCACTCTTTTCAGGAGAAAGAGGAATGCTATCAGGTGGATCAAGGATTCCTCTAATGATATCCTAACTGATAGAGATAGTATTGGGAATTCTTTCTTAGATTATTTTAAAAATATTTACTCTTCCCAACTCCAACAATTCCAGGATGAAATTTTAAATGATCTACCTGTTAAATTTTCTGCTGAAGATAATGATACTCTAAATCTCCCCCTCACTGCTTAGGAAATAAAAAATGTTGTTTTTCAAATGCGAGGTAAAAAATCCCCAGGACCAGATGGTTTTACAGGCTTATTTTACCAAAAACATTGGGATATTGTGGGTGAAGCTGTTGTTGATATGACCCAAACCTGCTTCAGAACAGGGCATATATCTAAAGTCTTCAATCATACCAACATAGCTCTTATTCCCAAAGTTCCTCTAGCTGAATTAGTCAGTCAATACAGACCCATAGGATTATGTAATTTCATTTAAAAAATTCTTTCCAAAACTCTTGCGAACAGGCTTAAACCCTTTATGAATGACATCATATCCCAAAACCAAAGTTCCTTCATACCTAAGAGGAGTATTTCTGGTAATATTCTCCTTGATAATGAAGCCATATATTCTGTAAATCATAATGAAAAAGTTGAGGGCACTGCTGCCATTAAACTTGATATGTCAAAAGCTTATGATAAATTGAAATGGTCCTTTCTAGAAAAAGTTTTGAGAAAAATGGGGCTAGCTGAAAATTGGATTAAACTCATAAATCAGTGTGTTTCTACTGTTTCCTATTCTGTTCTTTTAAATGGTAGTCTTACTAGTTTCTTTCAACGTGAGAGAGGTATAAGGCAAGGGGATCCTTTATCCCCTTACCTATACATCATCTGTGCTGAGGCTCTATCTTCTTACATAGATAGTCTCCAAATAAATGGAACTCTTAAGGGTATCAAAATTGGTAAAAATGCTCCAGAAATGACTCATCTGATGTTTGCTGATGATTCTCTTCTTTTCTCTTCTGCTACTACTGAAAATTTTACTGTTATAAAAGGTTATCTTCAAAAGTACTGTCTTGCCTCTGGGCAGGAAATTAATTTTGATAAATCTGGTATTCTTTTTAGTAGGAAAATCCTTGAACATTAGGAAAGCCCTTTTGGATAATATTCCGGATATCCAAAGCAGAGATTTGGGTGAGAAGTACCTTGGTGCTCCTACTATTTTCAAAGCTTCTAAAATCCAAACCCATATGGGCATATTTCAGGTTGTGGATGCCAGAATAACTATTTGGCTTCACAAGCTCCTCTCTCAGGATGCTAGAACCACTTTGGTGAAACATATTGGCTAAGCTATCCCCTTGTACCAGATGGGGGCTTTTCTCATCCCAAAGCACCTCTGCAGACAGATGGATGCCCATCTCTGCAAATAATTGTGAGGAGAATCTCTTGACCCAAAATATAGAAAGCTCCATATTTTGGGTTGGGATACTCTGTGCTCCCCTAAATCTGAAGGTGGTTTGGGCTTCAGAAAAGCTGAGCTAAATAATCTTGCCATGTTAGCTAGGAATGCTTGGAAAATTATTGAAAACCCTGATTTCATGTTGGCTAAGATTTTAAAAGTTAGATATTTCCCTAGGACTGATTTTCTGAATGCCAAATGTCCTGATAAATGCTCGTGGACCTGGAAATGCCTTCATGCTATAAAGGAGTTGATTAAACCCTTTGTTTCCTGGATTATTGGGGATGGAAAGTTTATCGACCCCTGTTGTGATAAATGGATTCCAAATTTGGGTTCTGCTACTCCCAACCCTCTCACCCCTCAGGACCCTAGCATAAAAGTTGATTACTTCATTGATAACCGTACTAGAACATGGAATGTTTCTAGACTCTCTACACACTTTGATGATGCTTCTGTTAAGAAGATCGTCACTATTCCCTTAATCCAGCATTGCACTCCTGATAGGAGGGCTTGGGACCTATCGAAGATGGTAAATATTCTTCAAAATCCGCTTACTTGGGCCTCAGAGGCATTAATACCTCTCCATGTAAGACTCTTTGGTTACATATCTGGAAGATTAGAGTTCCTCACAGAATTCAACTCTTCCTTTGGAAAGCTGCTAAAAATGCTCTTCCAGCTAGAACTGTCCTTCATACCAGAATGCCCATGCATTTTGTTGAATGTGCCAGATGCAAGGATCCTCATGAAAACATTATGCATACTTTGGTTCTGTGTCCTTTTGCTTCTAAGGTTTGGTTTTTGTCAAGTTTTTGCATAAACACTTCTTTCTTTACTCAAAAAACTTTTCAACAGTGGCTTACTTTCTGGCTTCTGGAGCAAAACTCTAGATTTCCTGATGATGCTCAACAACTCTTTGTTGCTATCCTATGGTCCCTCTGGACCAGTAGAAATAACTTGGTCTTTCAAAATGTGTCTGAAAATCATAAGTATTTCATAGAAACATCTAGGGAAATGCTCCTTACTAGGAAAAATACTTCTGTTGCTACCCTTTCAAATCCCATAGCTCTAAATCACAAATGGATGCCCCCTTTGGTTGGTTGGATCAAATGTAACAATGATGGAGCTTTTGATGACATCTCTGGAGATAATGGTGCAGGATATGTGATGAGAAATTCTACTAGCAAAGCCTCTTTCTGTGCTTCCATGGTTTTTGAAGTTTCGTCTGCAGAAGAAGCTGAAACCAGAGCCATCTGGGGAGTTCTCAAGAAAGAAGTGGAACAGAAGATGACCTATATCATCATTGAAAGTGATGCTAAGAAGTTGGTGGAACAATTCTTTTTGGGTTCTTTTGATGGTGATTCTAGGACAGATGCCATATTTAAAGACATTCAGTTATTTTCCTCTAATTTAACAACTTGTATCTTTAGCTTTCAACCTAGAGTCTGTAATACCATTGCTCATGAGTAAGCTCAATGGGCTAAACGTAAGAAAACTTCTATGTACTGGTCTATGCCTCCTACTTGGCTAGCTCCAGCAGTTGAGGGAGACTATTAGCCTTGCTGAAGGCCTTTGCTTATAAAAAAAAATGTCATGTGTAACCTTCGTCTATTCTTAAAAAGAAGGAAAAATATCATTCATCTTACGTGCAGTTTTCCGGTAATAAATCGGATGACATCCAATAAAATTAATATTCAGATACTAGAGTAGACTAATGGGTCAACTGATAATCTTTTTAGGATAATTCGGGAATGTTTTTGTATTAACCTAAATCAAATACTTTATTTTATGGTGGCGTTTATTTATTGTGTGCTCAAATTTGTTCTTTTCTGTAAGAAGTTATACTTACTCTGTTGCTGCTAACCTTATGTATACTTCAACAACTATACCGATTCATTTATTTTTTTTTTTGTTTTTCTTAATCTTTGTACATATTGTGAATATTTATATCTTGGTTTGTAAAATCCAATTACAAAACACTATTTTGCAACATCCGCCCACGGCATGATTAAATTTCCAGAAAATATGATGCACAAGGTGTTACTTTTTTCAAATATTGTTTGTAGCCCACGGCCAAACCAAATGTAAAATCTGCTTCTTTTTTAACTGGTAAAATATTGAAAAACGCTAGCAGGTGTTAATGTAGTAGTGGCGCATCTTCATTGTACATGTCATTCTCGTTCATATCCACAAGTGACTAATACGAGCTTTCAAGTGGGGTGTTAGGAAGTTTGTACTATTTTTATGAATGTAATTATTCATTATGGATTTTTTGGTTCATTGATCGTTACTGAATGGAGATATGTATTTCTTCCTACCGCGAATAATAATAAAAGTGAAACAATGTGAGCCCGGCTATGTTTCTGCCCCTGCTCATGCGTACTGCATGTTACAATGAAAATCATAAATAGTTCATATAGGGTGCTATTTTAAGTTCATCGCCTAGCATTTAACATGTTGTGTGTTAGTATTCAGGGTCTCCATCTTCTGAACATCGATTGCACCATCACTGGTTGCCTATATATTCTCAATAGGAATCAAACCGAAATGTAGTTCATCCAAATTTGTTCCGTAGAACCTCCACCAGAAGAGAGCAAACCAAACTTGAACGTCACCAACTCAGACTTAACAATCCAACCTACCGGTGATTGTAAAAATCTCCACCACGGTGAAAAATCTGACCATCTCAACAACTATCATCATATGATCATCCGTTATGCAACATCTTGAGAAACACCTTACTCCTTTATGTTCAAAACTCCACATTGATTGGCACCATTCTAGGTGTATTGCATGCCAACTCAATCAGACCATACACGAACGTTGTCCATATGCTACCAATCGAACTTAGTTACAGTCATTATGCGCCTTTGAGCCTTCGCTACCTCTTGAAACTTGCTCCACCATGAGAGAAGCTCCATCTCGGCCTGCCTTGCTCCACCTAAGTTAATGTTTCACTATTCTGAGCCACTAACTCCAAGTTGCGTACCACATCCGTTAGGGCTGACACCCATAACTACTCGATAAGCAAATGAAACTACCACAGTAGCCTCCATGCGTCTGCCTAAGCATTACCTTTGCAGAACTATAGTCTTCACCTTCGTCTCTAAACTCCATCCGAGTCAATTTCTTATTTAACAACTGATCACATACTTGCTCCTTTCCACGAGCACGTCCACCAAAGCGAGTTAACGAGATACTTTGTGTTAGTTTGTAACAAATCAACCTTTAAGTTAGCTTCCAAGAAACTAACCATCTTGTATGTACCAAAGAATATTGAGCGTGACCCTAACTGTGCACCAAATACAACCAATCCACGGATCATTGCCACTGCGTGCCAATCTCGATCTCATCTCTATGAATCTTGTTTTACAAGCCTATCTCCGATTGGATCATGATTCTACGACCAAATTTCCCCAATTGAGTTTTACTCCTTTTAAAAAACTTCATCATATCTTCAACCATTGCATACATACCAAACAAGTGTCCAGCTTCACAGAGACTTCGACAGCTAACACACCATCATTTTCTACATCACCTCAGCAACTTCAACGGGCTTTGACAACAATGTCCTTTTACAGGCATAATTGTCAAGATAGTCTTTTATCAATTTCTTAAGCAAGCATGTAGTTTCGACTTCATGACAGTCAAACCACAACACAATCGGAATCGTATAGAACTGTGACCATCGTCGAAGAATTCACTGCTACCCTCGTAACAATGCGTAAATCCACACATTATGTCTTATGCATATCCATTTACCAATCTTGCTCCAAAACGTACTCCAACGTTCCAAATCTGATAATGCGTCCTCACACAAAGACCCAATCACACCCAGCCATAATCTGAAACCTTCGGTAACTTCCTCAAGCTCCAAGAAACTCAAGACGCTGTTGTTTTTATAACCTGACGGAAACTATATCGTTGCTGAACAAAAATTTTCAATAGAAATTTCTACCTTCATCTCTACAGGCTCTGTCACTATTGAAATCAATTTCAATAACTATAGCAGATGAGCAAACCCCCAAATATTATCAGTGCTATAATGTTGCTCTCTCCAACATAAAGTCTCACACTGATCATCGGAAAATCAAATAGCCAATGCATAATAAAAGGTTGATGGAAAAACACGCCGAAAATGTAGCCCACTCGAATTCATGTACCGTGTTTTCTCCAAGTAGTATGCGCTAGCTCCCATAGTCACACCACCATACACATTGTAGTATTGTATCTTTATTCTTTAAACTCTTGAAATGTCCAAGAGATATATTTTTAATTCCTCATAATGGGTCTTTACCAAAATAGGAACGTATCCGCAATACAATAGACCAACTTGTTTCTCACAATGGTCTTGCACTTCAACCAGCTCCAATCGACTTCAAATGGTGTACAACCAAAAATAACTCTTCGACTGAACTTCATCGACAAGAATCAAAAGATCACAAACTATATAGCTTCTCCATCGAAAACAGTACGAGAGAAACTCCAAAACATTGTTCTACCCGAAACAATGTCAAACTTCAACACAGACAAACAAACCCTAATAAATTGTGTCGACAAACTGCTTCTTATACAATAAGAAGAATCTATAGCTCCACCACAACCAATATCACATCTCATCCAACGATCACTGTCATGCAACTTATTTGTAACCACACGCTTCAAATACTAAGACTGAAATCAAAATCTTCACAACTGGAACATATCTAACCCTGGCCAACGGACAATACTTCCAAAACGAAACCTATAACGAGATTTTACCATATCCTTATTGTATCAAATAACTAAGGCAGAACGAGTATGAATCCATCTTCACATTCTTCAACTTCAGGTTAAATACAAACAGCAACGTAATCCAATTGATGACGATTGATAACCAAATTATTGTTTCCTTGGTTTGGAACAATAATGAGACTTTTGACATGCTTATATTCCATTTTTACTTCCACAAACATACAAACCAAAAATTTGTATCCCAACTATGATATTCTTGCCTTCTTGTGTCTTGCCAAGCAAACACTGATTAATTGAAAACCATTCTACTTAGGTCTTTCAAACAGTTCCAAGAATAGTACGAAGTATAGAGAATAGATAAACTTACTTGAAGACATGCATAAGGTTTACGCTCCAATAAGTATCAATGTCAAATATCCAATGTAGAGCACCACAAACATCAAGACCATAATCTTGACCATATCGAATGCAAATCATCTGATATAATCTCATTCCTTTCGAAGTACGCTTTACTTTGCTTTGTTCCCAAAACTGATGAAATAAAATCTCATATTAACTTGAAAACAACAAACTCTGCATCTTCGGAAGCTGTAACATCAAATCCTCACATATTTGATGAAACCCAATCCTTCATCTTTAAAATCTTCTGCCAATCAGAAAACCCAAAACTTCTCTTTTTTCAGAATATTTTATCCAGCCTAAAGCTCTAATACCAATTGTTGGGGAAATTGGTATCTAACCTAATGCTCTGCTACCATTTGATGGATCCTATGGACGTTACATAGTAACGATACTGTCCCCACTTTCACCAACTTTGGCCAGACAGGTGTGGAGTTTTAATCGAAAAGGCTTCGGTAATATGTAAGGAGATTCCACACCTTATTAGTCTCCGCATATCCCATGTGGGACTAATCTCATGGGATTGGGTCTAGCTAAATCCCCAACAGTAGGGTGTATTGCTCTGTGGCTCTTATTGTTTTTCTACTCTTATTGTTTTTTCTGGTAGATTCATTATAGTTACTTGGTTTGTGAATTCTCATTTCTAATAAATTCTCTGTTGTTGTTTTTCAACACGCAAAAATACATGATCACTACAAAAATAGTTGTTATTAACATGCAAAGATTCATGATTATTTTTTGTAAGCCGTAACGACATATAGCCTTCCAGAAACTTAATACACGAGAGATTGTGTTTGATCCACAAAAAAAGGTACACTGAAAGTCAGCCATTACTCGTAATCATTCAATTCATTTCCAATTGGCCTAAAAATGTTTTCTCATGCTTAGTTCATGTAGCATTGAAATCATTGCTAAATCATTTATAGTGCTACTGTAAGTTCATCTTTGAACATCTTCTTTTCTATGTGGTAATTTAAGATGCCATGTGTAACTTATATATTTTCTTCAAAAGAAGAAAAAAAATGTCGCCTTTGTTTTCCTATTCATTCATTGACAAACTTGATAATGCTTAGTACGCTATTGATATACTTGAGCAAACTAATGGGGTTAGCTGGTAAATGTAACATTATAAAAATCATAAATATAAGTGGTCTTTACTGATCTAAACCAAATGCTCCTTGATGTTTTTTCAAGTATAGAGTCCTCCTGTTAACACATAATATAGTTGGTGTAACTTAGGATCATTCTATTATCTATAGACCGCATTGTATCCTAGTGTATCTCATTGTTAACTTGCTTAAAGGGCAACTGCGTATCTCCTTGATTAATATAAATACATGTCTCGAACCCTGTTTAGGGTTAAGAGTGATCATAACCTTTCATGGTATGGATCCATTAGGGTCGTCTACCTCTTCTTTTTTCTCTTCACAACCCTAGCAATTCAAAAACCCTAGCAACCATGTCTACAGATTCATCTATAACTTCTTCCGTCATCTCTTCTTCTGTGTTTACAACTTCTCCTCTCAAGCTTAAAACTTCTTACATCTCCTTCAAACTTGATGAAACCAATTACATTCAATGGCGTCGTCAAGTACTTCCCATCCTACTCTCCCATGATATCTATAGTCATGTGGATCTGATGTTCCTAATCCGTCTCCCTTTCTTTCTGGTTCATCTACTGAAACACCTCTTCCAAACCCTAATTATGCTCCCTGGTTTCAAATTGATACGTCTTTCCTTAGTTGGCTGCAAGCTACCCTTACTTAATCAGTTTTTGCGGATATCACTGATTTTACTTATGCTCGTGAACTCTGGCAATACTTAGCTAATACTTATGCCGCTCCAACTGCTGCTCGTTCTCTTCAACTTCGTCACCAGCTGCAAACACTTCATAGAGAAAATCTTTCCATCTTTGCGTACCTTGCCAAAATAACTTCCATAAGAGACTCTCTCTTAACCTCATCGTCTCCCTTAAGTGATGTTGAACTGGTTCTCAATATTCTTAGAGGTCTAGGGCATAATTATCAAGATTTTTCAACTGTAATTGAAACTCGCTCTTCTCTTCCTTCCTTCTCTGAGTTAAAGTCATTGCTTATCAATCATGGAATTCTTCTTACTCAATATAATCAACCCACCCCAGATCCTATTCCTTCAACAACTTTCTATGGTTCCACTTTCTCTTCTTCTCCTTCTTCCTCAAACTTCTCATCCCCTCGGTTTTACAACAACTCAAGACGTGGAAATACTTCCTACAGAGGAGGTCGTAGTGGTAACAATGGTTCTTTTCGTGGTAATCGTGGTGGAGGACGTGTCAATGGTGGTCATGGACGTAGTACTCAATTTTACTCCTTTGGGAACCAGTCTACACCGCAAACTCAATTCATCCTTGGTGCTCCTCCATCCAGCTTTCCTGGCAGAAAACCACCACCTTGTCAGATTTGTGATTCTAAAATTCATCAAGCTTTGCAATTCTCCAACAGATTCAATCACTCTTATCAGGATCGTGATCTTCCTCGGTCGTTTGCTGCAATGGAACTTCAATCTACACCTTTTGATCAACATTGGTATGATGATACGGGTGCTACAAATCACATGACGGCTGATCCAAACATGCTTACTGCGCAGTCTTTATATTCTTGTTCCAATCATGTTATGGTTGGTAATGGTAATCTTCTACCTATTACTTCTACTGGCAATGTTTTAATCACAACACCACATAGTTCCATCTCATTAAATCGAGTTTTCCAGTGTCGTTCATTGCAAAAAATATTATTTATGTTTCACACTTAACTCAAGATTATAATGTTTCTATGTGTTTTGATCGAATCGGTTTTTCTGTTAAGGATCGATAAACGGGGAAACTCCTTCTCAGCAGACCCAATAATGGTGGTCTGTACTCCATTCGTCCTATCACTTCTCACATACCTTCTCCTTCAGTTGCTTCTCACAGTCATGTTGTAATCCTTTCTCCTACTCAGTTATGGCATATGCGTCTTGGTCATCTGCACAGTCGAAGTCTCTCCATCTTAGCCTCTCAGAATTTAGTTTCAGTACCTTCAATAATTCGGCACACTTTATGTAATAGTTGTGCTTGTGCTAAGCATCATAGACTCCCTTTTTCTTTATCAAATTCAGTGAGTGATAATATTCTTTTTAAAGTACACAGTGACTTATGGGGTCCTTCTCCAGTTATCTCTAATTCTGGATTTCGATATTTTCTTCTTATTGTGGATGATTTTTCCAGATTTACATGGATATATTTTTTGCATAATAAGACGCAAGTTTTCAATTGTATTAAGATTTTTAAGGCTCAAACTGAGAATCGTTTTTCAACACTCTGAAAAATTTTCAGAATGATGGTGGTGGAGAATATATTTCTCATGTCTTACGTGACTTTTTTGCTTCCCATGGTGTTTTACATCAATTTTCTTACCACCACACTCCACAGCAAAATGGTATGTCTGAGCGCAAAACTTGTCACATAGTTGAAACAGGTCTAGCTCTTCTTCATCACAGTCATATGCCTAAGTCTTATTGGCCAGAGGATTTTGCAACGGCAGTTTATCTCATTAATCGTATGCCCACTTCTGTTATGGGTGGTTATTCACCATTTTTTAATTTGTATAATCAGCAGCCTGACTACAACTTTCTTCGTGTCTTTGGTTGTTTATGTTACCCTCATCTGGTTCCATACAACAAAAACAAAATGGAGTACAAAACAAAACCATGTTTTTGTTGGTTACTATGACCAACACAAGAGTTATAAGTGTTTTGATTTGAGTAGTAAACGTGTGTATATCTCTCGGAATGTTCTCTTTGATGAGTCTTCCTTTCCTTTCTCTATCAAAAATCCTGGTGTTTCTCCTGAACCACATTCTCTTTTACCGACCTGGTTTATTTTACCTCTTGTCACATTATCTGTTTTACCTCCTACTCCTGTCCCACCAGCTCCATCAACTTCTTATTTCCCCTCCTCTAATACTTCTTTATCCTCCAGCCACAATTCTTTCTCACCTTATCCAGTTTCTCCAGCAGCGAATTCTACTACTTTTTCATCTCCAGTTTCTTCTCAGCAGGATTCTTCCGTTACTCCTCCTCCTTCTCCACAGGGTCTTGCTCAACATCCTATGACTACTCGTTTACGTGATGGCATCCGTAAACCTCTAATTAAAATGAACTTACTTGCTGTTACCAAGCATCCTATTGCTTCATGTTTTCTTTCTGAGATGCAGGAATCTCTTGTTGAACCTAAATCTTACAGTGAAGCTAGTAAAATTCCACAGTGGCGGGATTCTATGAAAGATGAACATCATGCTCTCCAAATCAATGACACTTGGTCATACGTTCCATGTCAACCTCATATGAATGTTATTGGCTGCAAATGGGTCTATCGGGTTAAGCGCAAATCAGATGGTATGATTGATCGCCGCAAGTCTCGTTTAGTTGCAAAAGGGTATACTCAACAGTTTGGTATTGATTATGAGGAAACTTTTAGTTCAGTTATTAAACCTGTTACTATTCGTTTGGTCTTGAGTCTTGCTGTCTCCTGTTCTTGGCCGATTCGTCAGTTAGAAGTTAAAAATGCATTTTTGCATGGTCTCTTGGATCAGGAAGTCTACGTGTCTCAGCCTCCGAGATTTGTTGACAAAATATATCCCAATCATGTTTGCAAGTTGAATAAAGACATATATAGGCTAAAACAAGCGCCTAGGTCTTGGTTCCAACGGTTCACTTCTTATCTCTCTGAATTGGGATTTGTTGCTTCAAAGTCAGATGCTTCTCTGTTCGTTCAAAAATCTTCCACTGGTGTTCTGTTACTTCTTCTATATGTGGATGCTATAATTGTTACAGGGTCTGATTCTCATTATTTTTCTCAACTGTTAGTGGCACTCAAGCAACAATTTTCTATGACATATTTGGGTGATCTACATTTTTTTCTTGGTATTGAGGCACACAGGTCTTCTTCTGGTCTTCATCTGTCTCAAACAAGATATACTCTTGATATTCTTCAACGTGTTGATTTATTGACTGCGAAACCAGTTTCTACTCCAATTGTCGTTAGTGCAAAAATGTTAGCTCATGATCTTACCTTGTTTCCTGATGCTACTTTATACCGCAGTTTGATAGGTGCGTTGCAGTATTTAACAATGACCAGACCAGATATCACTTATGCTGTCAACCAGGTTTGTCAGTTTATGCACGCTTCCACTGACATTCACTTTCTTGCGGAAAAAAGAATTCTTCGCTATCTCAAAGGCGCGTTACGAAAGGGTTTATTTTTTAGACCATCATCCAGTTTTCAAGTCTCTAACGGCTATGCTGATACGGTATATGCATATAGTGATGCTGATTGGGCTGGTAACCCTGATGATCGTCGTTCCACAGCCGACACTTGTGTTTTTGTTGGTCCTAATTTAATCTCTTGGTCTTCAAAGAAACAGCCTACAATTTCTCGTTCAAGCACCGAGGCTGAATACCGTGCCTTAGCTCTTGCTGCAACTGAAGTTATTTGGATATTGTATCTCTTGAATGATTTAGGCTTATACATCAAGCAATCACCTGTTCTATTTTGTGACAATATCAGTGCTACTTACATGGTTTCTAATCCTGTCATGCATTCTCGTGCTAAACATATTCATATTGACTATCATTTTGTTCGAGAACGTGTTGCTCGTGGCTCTTTACTTGTTCGTTACATGCCTACTCAACATCAACTTGCAGACTTATTTACCAAAGGACTTCTCAAGTCAAGATTTCATTATCTTTCATCCAAGCTTTCACTTCAGGATATTCCACGTTCAGCTTGCAGGGGGAGGGGGGCTTAACACATAATATAGTTGGTGTAACTTAGGATCATTCTGTTATCTGTAGACCGCATTGTATCCTAGTGTATCTCATTGTTAACTTGCCTAAAGGGCAACCGTGTATCTCCTTGAATAATATAAATACATGTCTCGAACCTTGTTTAGGGTTAAGAGTGATCATAACCTTTCACCTCCTTCATCGTCTTTTATTTATTTTTTTAATTGTCGTCGTTTCACTTAATATTATCGTGCATATTGCAATTGCTGTAAATTGTCTTTAACATTAAGAAAAGAAAATAGAAACCCAATTTTTTTTTCTTTTGAAGCATAATGAATCTTTGGTACGATATTTTTACATTGCTTATTTCATTTTTTAGATAATCCTATTTTGGTTTCCGACAAAATCCAATTACAAACGCTATTTTGCGTTAAACGTGTAAGACTAAGTTCTCAGAAAATCGTCAATACTTCGGGAGAGTTCCCAAAATTGTCACCGGCAGACACAGATAAAGGGACCCATTTCTGCCACTACATATCCTAATGCTAATTTTAGAAGATTTTCTTCTAGTCCATGGAATACCCTCTCGGGACCGGGGACCAACTGCAGTGTATATTTCTTATGTATAGTCATGGTCAAAAACCTAATGCGACATATATGTCCATCAGCACAGAAAATATGTCCATTACATTCGACGATGCCATCTAGGCATTAAGCCTCCTCCCCCAAGAATAGACTTGTGTCGTGTGTGACAATGAAATCATAAATAATTTATTTAGGGTGTTATTATAAGTTCTTCAACGAGCGTTTTGCTTCTTAAATTTCCTGTTCTCTTGATTCTTAAGAATCTTACATCCCGTTTTAGAAGTAAGATCCTTATAAGGAGTTTCAATTTTCAGTTATTTTCTTCCATTTTAAAGAATACCATTTTCTCGAATTTTTAAACACTTCACCATTTTTTCCATATTTCCAAATTGAATCAGTTCTTCCTGCCGTAAGAAAATGGCGGGGGAAGTGAGAAGGTCTAGGGTTGAGTTTCCCGTCAGATCAAAGTTCGTTAAGGCTCGAGCCGATTTAAAGAAGAAAATTGAAGAAGAATTTGTTCAAATGCATGAAGGTCTCGATTTAAGCACCTATAACTTTTGTTGCCGATGCTTTTCCTCAGTCTCTACAGATGGATAGATTTATTGACGTGATGGAAAGGCGTAATGCAGCGATCCAGAATTTTATTACTTCATTTGAATCTTTAGTAATTTGGTTGACGTTTGCGATGATTTTTTGTATTCTGACATCAATCGGAGAGCTGTTATCACCTCTTCTACCTCATTTTCTGAATTTATGCAAGTTTATTTGTCGCCGTTTCTTTGTTTGGGTCTGTGATTGGGTTACTTTTATCAGAATTTTATTCTAGGGTTTTGTTTGGATAGGGTTTGAATTTTCTCTAGGTTTATTGGTGGGATAGTGGAGTAAACTCCAGTCAATAAACAAGGAATTCTTAGATTACGTATTTTTGACAAGAACTGTACGCTGGATATGTGTTTTGTCAATAGGATCTAGAATGAGTTAATTTTTTGTATACGGAGAATCTTTATATTTTGTGGATATTTTCTAAATGCCAATTATAGAACACTATTTTGTGGCATATGGAATGATCAAATTTCTATAATGTAATATGTTTGATGCAGAAGGTTTTTAAAAATCCTCTGTAGCTACCCCAAGTCAAACTTAACGGAAAATGAAAATCCCCTTCTTTTTATCCGCGGAAATGATTAACTTCTCGCGGACTATCCCGACGATGGGAGTGTGAGAAAGACCGGTGGATCCCATCCTTAACCCACCCCATACAAATCCTCCAGGTTAGAGAGGATTCCTGCTTTTGTTTCTTACGGGATGGTCCGCAGAATTGCTTTTTTTCTTACGGGATGGTCCGCAGAATTCAACCCGTGGTCGATGCATCGTCCCATTTTATCTGGGAAAGTCTTGACATATGCAAATAGGTGGTAGTTAATATGGAACATCTCTAAAGTACGAATTGAAAGTAAATCATGAGTTTTTAGGTGGGTTCTTAAGAATTTCTGTACTACAATTTAATCTTTTAGGCCATTCTAATTTTTCGTTTTGGTGTTTTTGGTCATCAGTCATCACGAAATGGAAATATATTTCACTTGCCGTGTCCTATGTGATAAAGATTATTAGGGTTTAACTCGTACCGTAACGGTAGGGGCATATTTTTTTATGTAGTTATGCATTTTACGACATATGAGTATTAAATATAATATTCATTAGTATCAAGTTTACTCTTTTTATCATTACAAAAGTAAATGAAAACCCGATAGATATTTTTATTCTCCACTCCATAAATTCTTTCTAGCATTTTCTGCCTTGACATTCTTCCATATTATCCTTCTCTTTTCTCGAATTGTATCCTCAAGCCAGCCATGAAGGAATTAATTTTTACATATTCCCTCCCCCCCAGAAAAAACATTATTCGATATGTTTTTCAGTTTACAAAGATATCTTATCGATCCTCTGAAATGGTTTTACCTTTCTGCATTTTCCTTATTTCAGTGAACAATATTAGGATTTTCATGGACCATAGGAACCTACTATGGGACCAACCACATAGCACCAATGTTGTCTCTACTTGACCACCTTGGGATAAGAGGTGTGTAGTTTTAATCTAAAAGGCCTCGGTGCTACGTAAGGAGATTCCCAAGCTTATTAAGCTCCACATGTACTCCTCTTTCCTCCAGGTGGGACTATCCCTAGATATACATATGTGTTTTATCGCTCCACATACGCCAACAATCTCCACTTTGGCGAGATTAAACCACTTCACCAGTACAATCAGACTCCACGATTACTATCTGTATATGCTACCCATCGATCATGATTATTATCACTATGCGCCTTGGAATCCTACTCCACATTGAGTTAATGAGAATGTAAGCACTAACTCCACCTTGAGCATTTCCTTGCCCACCTAGAACCCTGATCCACTTGAGAGTTAATGTGTGAGACACTAGCTCCACCTTGAGCGTCAATTCAACCTTGAGCATTGCCATGCCAATCTAGAACCCTTCTCCACCTGAGTTGATGGGTGAAACACTAACTCCACCTTGAGATCCAGTTCAACTTTGGCCCTTGCCTGCTCCACCTTGGGTCTGACTCCACTTGCGTCTTAAATTGGGTGACATCCACAACCACTTCTACGTTCGGACAGTCGCCCCAACCATGAGCTCTGATACCAATTGTTAGGATCTTCAAGGACCATCAGACACTAATCAGGGGACACCCACATAACCTCGAACCCCACTTGACCACATTGGAATAAGAGGTGTGGGGTTTTTAACTAAAAGGCCTCGGTGTTATGTATGGAGATGCCCAAGCTTATTAAGCTTCACATGTATTCCTCTTTATTCCATGAGGGACTATCCCTAGCTATACACATTTGGTTTATCGTGCCACATACTCCAACAACCGAGCGGAACAAAAAAATTAAAATATGTAAGTTGTAACAAAATTACAACACCTGAACTCATTCGTCTCAAGAATAATTGTGTAGATATTAACAGTGTTCGGATCATTGTTTCCTTTTTTCCTTTTAAGAATAGCCTATAAAGAGTAAAACTCAGAATTGACTCAACAATACATATCGTATTGTATCTTCTTACTATTTAAATGACATAATGAAAAGCTGATTATATTTTAAAGTATTAAGTCATTTTCGATGGCAACCATTTACTCACGTACGATGGAGGAAGAGTTCACCAAATGGAATATAGTTAATGACTTTTCCTTTCGTAACATTGTGGCCTTTTCAACATAGTTGGATCCAGAGTTGGTAAAAAACACTGTATTTATACGTTCTCGAGCGAAAGTAATCTAGGGATGGGATACCTCCCAGAAAACTGTTGATTAATGACCGCATTAGTGTTAGTTGAAAATCCCACACTGTCTTACAACCGCAGTGGCTAAGTGGGGACAATATTGACGGAGGGTCAGGTCCTTACAAATGGTATTAGAGTCGAACACGGGTTACCTGTCAAGGGTGAAAGAGTATGCTTGATGGATTGTGTCGGGAAAGGTTCTCATGAGTGAGAAAAAGATGTCAGAGTCTAGGATTGAAGATACTCCGGAGTCGAGGATGGCTCCAAATTAGATTGATGGTATTATAGTACTCCGAATCGGCAGGTACGATTCGTCAAATGGAATATAGGTAATGGTTTTTTCTTTCCTAACACCGAGACCCTTTCAGCATAATTGGCTTCATAGTTGGCGAAAAATCTCTATAGTTAAGCATGCTTGGTATTGAGTAATCCTGAGATGGGTGACTTCCAGAAGCTGTTGCTGGATGACCGCAGCGGTGACCATTGAAAACCCCATACTCTCAGATGACCGCAGTGGCTAAGTGAGGAAATTATCGGTAGAGGGTCAGGCCATTACTCAACGACATTACACTTCCAAATGTGAGTTTACTCGTTACATAAAAATAATAAAACCATGATTAGTTAGTAAGTCAAATCGTTAAGTACTTAACCTAATAACAATACATGCTATTAACAATAAATTTTGTTATTCATAATCATTGAATAAAAATAAAGTTAAACCATTTATCAAGAAATACGTGAGACGGTGCGAAATTACTCACTGGGCACCAATATTAGCCACCGTCACTATGGTCCACTTACATAATTTTTAGTCAATCTAACTAAGTTTGGTACTGCTTTTTTTCTTTGGAAAAAAAAATACTTTGAAAACATATTTAGCAATATTAGTGTTTGGTAAAGATTTTATTAAGTGTTTTTTATGCAACACACTTATAAAATTTATCAATTTAAAAAGTGGGGGAGAGGAGCTTTTAAAAGCTTCAAAAGCAAATGTCACAGTTCACCCAGATTTCATATTTTATTATCCAATTATATCCTTTTTTTTTGTAACCGATAAAAATTATCCTTGAATCTATATATCACCAATTTTTATTTGTTAGATTTTATTCATCGAAGATAATTATTTTATATTCTCACAGTTATGCAACCCGATATTTTGATCTTTCGGTCGCATAACTTTCATTTGTCAACAATAAATATTAAGAAATTATTGATTTTTAAAAATTGGTTAATAAAAATATTCCTTTTTTAGTAATAGTACTAATTAGTAAATTTAATATTACATCTATATATGTACTCTAATAGTAGAAAAATTAATTTATTTTAAGCACAATAAAATATAATAAACAATTTTCAGAGATATGTCTGCTTTTGTCATTTTATCACTAACTATAGCTGAACCTGATATTTTCCCATACACAATTTGTTCGCTTTTTAATATCTTTAGATTTAGTTTGTAATTTTTACAGAGCTCGGCACAGTAATGTACATCGGAAAAGCACTTTTATAAAGCTCACAGCAATACCAAACTAATCCTAAGTATTAGCTAATAAAAAATATACTATTTATTATCATGATTAGTAGAATAATTTATATATTATCATTTTTAATTTGACATTTACTAAAATATTATTATGAAAAATTAATAGAGTATTTATTATGAAGAATTATGGAACCTTAATGACATGATAAATTTTGTCCTTTAGATGCATGTTTAATCTCAATCACAACCATCACTTATACAAACGATTACATCCCTAGATTTATCTCTTGTGAGGACAAATATGAACCGCCACTTACATGGGCAAAGTTATCTAAACTGTGCTTTATATTCTTGATGTTAGGGGGCAATGAAAAACATGAGAATAAACATATTCGACTATCAGGCCTAGAGGTGTCAAACGTGCCGGCCCGGCACAATCCGACACACGAAGCCGCGTGCTTTACGTGCCATGTGTCGTGTTGTGTTGTGCCAACCATTTAAACGTGATGTGTCGTACTGTGATTTATTTGTCAAGGTCTAGGCACAACACAGCCCACGGACATAGCGCACGAATAAACGTGTTGTGCCGTGTTGGTACACGTGTTATAAAAAAATTGAAATCACTTACTGTATACATGAAGTTAGACATAGAATTTAAATACACAACATATCATTTAAAATTATTTCAAGTAAAATTATCAAATTTATTCAATAAAAGAAATACTCCATCAAATATAAAATTGGATCGTTGTCATGTAAATTAATGTTCTAATTAACTATAGGATAACGGTATTATAACAACGATATTGGAATATATTTTCCAAGTATTTAGGTATTATATGTGTTGTTATAAAAAGAAACCAACATAAAATTTCAAAAACTAGTTAGAATAGTGATTCTTCTGTGAAATATACACAAAATTTGATGTATTATGCTTTGTAATATGGTATACTTGTGCTGCTATGACGTGCTTTCTTAACGTATTGTGTTGTGTTGGGTCGCGTGCTTATCTGTGTCGCGTGCTACGTCGTGCTACTGTGCCAATTAGGCTAACCCAACACAGCCCACGAAACTAACATGCTGGGCCGTGCTGGACTGGGCTGGGCTCAGATTTTAACGTGTTGTGCTGGGTTGTGCTCGTGCTGGCACATCCCAATTTACACCTCTAATCAGGCTAGGGGTGTAAATTCGGGCAGGCCAGGCCGACAGGCCCAAAAACTAAGACAGGTCGGGCAAGCCACGCTTAATATTTTCGAGCCCGTAAAAAAATTCAGGCTGGGCAGGCCGGGTAAAAGTAGATAATTTGCTACCCAAAATCCGCCCAAAACCCGCTTTTTATACGGGCCTGCCAGATCGTACCGGACATGCCACTATTCTGAAAATATGTTTTTGTTAAAAATGTTTAAATTTTCAAAAGGATGGTATTAAAAAAAAAATTAATACAGTATTCTTTTCTTTCTAAAATTGCATATCATAAGTGATATTTTATATTTAAATTACAATGACAATTTTTTTTATTTTAGCATATAATAAATAATTAATTAGAGTATAATAAATTTTCTAAATAAGAAAATATATTACCATTAATGTTTTGAAAAGGTTAATTATAAGTAGAAACAACTATATATTTTATTTTTCTAGAAACACAATTGATAATTATAAAATGGTAATTTTTAAGTTTTTTTAAGAGGATACTAAATGATTGATGGCATAAAAAAAGCTTTCAGGCCGGGCATCATAATTAATTACAAAGCCCGAGCCCACCCAATAAATTAATCCAGACCAGATGACCCGCGACGGACCATAACAGGGTTTGGACTATTTCGGATACAGGCAGGCTCAAGCGGATACAGACAAGCTGAGTATTCTCGGGTATTATTTACACCCCTAAATGAGGCCACTTACCAAACACCTAAACGGGATCGCATAAACAAAAGGGGAAATTGGAAAATTACCACGGGTGTGTTTATGGTCAATCAAGATGTAGACAAACACACCATCCATATTACCATGAAAATTAACCATTACATTCATGATTCATGAGTTCCCCACGGAGAGACTTCATGCGTATTGCATGCGACAGTGAAATCATAAATAGTTCATTTTGGGGTGTTGGTATAAGTTCCACACCGAGTTTGTGGTAATAATCAAGATCTCATGTTAGTCCTACACTCTTACTAGTTTTGGAAAGAAAGTCGGAAACAAATGTTGAAATGCTGGAGTAAACTATTGTTTTTGGTTGGTAATAAGCCACTCCAATATTAGTTAAAAAGCCAAAATTCTAGTTTCATTTTTCATAGCGTAAAATATTCTTAATGTCAAATATATGAGAAGTTTCTATGGTAAATTGGTTTCATACTTTCAATTTAGGGTTTGTTTATACTTTATATGGCAGGAATATTAAGCTAACGTGCAACAACTTGCATAGAACAATAAGTGTCGTAAATATTTCTTAATATAGAGTTTTGTTTTAGTTGTAAAATGTAAATTTGTTGGGTTTTATGATTGTTTAGCTAAGTAATAATTATTCCCTCTGTCCTAAAATTTCTGCCCTTTATTCTATTTTTCGTCTGTCCTAAAATGCTGACTAGTTTCTGCTTATGGTCATATTTTTTAGTCAAACTTTCAAATATATGTTAAATTTTTTTATAATTATACTTTTGATTGTGACCATGTTTCTCTTTCCTCTCCGGAGACTTCTTTGGGGACTGAAAGCCATTTTTGTTTGACGGATTCAACATGGTTGATGCTAGATTTGAATTTGATTTTGTGATCCTTTTGATTTCTTTCCAAGATTTTCACATTTTTGGCTTTCCTTTTCTCGTTTTTCTCAGACGACTCTGCCGTTCATCTTATTTATTTTTAGGGTTTGTTTTTCCCTTTTTGTTTTTAGGGTTCCTATGCAAGCTTCATGGCTAGATCGATTAGAGCTTCTTCCCGCAACTGGTTGACAATATCATCTCCCCTTCCTTCCCTGCCCTCTTCTTCTTCACCTCCGGACTCAGAAGAAGCTAGTAATGGTGATAGTTTCTGCCATTGCCCATTCAAGAGCTTTCATGGATGTCCAGACGGGGTAAAGTGGTAGAGGGTATGCCAAGGGATCCATCATACGACATTTACACGACACACATTTTTCTTCAGAAGCTAACAAGGAATTATGCAGGGAATTGATTGTCAAGCATCAGCATATACAACGTGCATGGGAGAAAGTTCTTATGTGCTTACGGATGTGGTTGTGTTGTAGGTGTATGCACCTACATGCCTGGTCGATGTCGTGCAAGGGAAAGGAAGGTGTGATTCATGGGGATGTTGTTGCAGGTCCACTCAATGGTGAAGACGCTGAGTTTCTTTTCCACGGATTAGCTTTATCTTCTGAGGTTAGTGTTGTTTGTTCGGATACTTCAAACGTTATGGTTTGTGTTGCTTCTGAGGTGAATGATGGAGACGTTGCAGCAGAGCCTGCCTGTCCTCTTTCTACGGAGTTGCTTAACTCTGTTTTTCAGCGACAGTTCACAATAGTAACGTGTATTCCTCACCAGTGACGGTTATCTTTTTCAAGAACTTTGAAATTCTGTCTTGAAAAAGTTATCCTCAACCCAGCTAACTTGAATACTTGGTTGCAACTGATTTTACTCCATATTTGTACATTAGCACTCTATAGGCTGAGAAACTCAGCTGAGGCAAAATCCGGTAAGAGGAAGCGTCTTCATGTTGCTGCCATAAACCATGCTTTATAAGTTTCGAAAGAGCCCAATGGTTGTCGTGTTTTGGTTGAAAAAATGCTACGGCTCCCTGTTTTTATGGGCCGAAGCAAAAAGATGAGAAGAAGCAGGGTTCGGCTAACTTAACAGCTTGCCGTAAGAAAATTAGCTGTGGGCATTTCGCCGCAACGATTCGAATACTTTCATCTAGTGGTGTGGCTCCTTGTAATGAACAAACTTTTTTGGAATTACAAGATAAACACCCAGCAGCTCCTCATCCTGCTGTCCCTTGCGGTGATATTACTGCGGATCCAATTACGGTGGATTGTCGGGCAGTCTTGGGAGCCATCAAGAGTTTTCCTAAAGGAACATCATGCGGACGAGACGGCTTACGGTCGCAGTATTTAGTTGATGTGATGAGTGGGGTTGTAGCTGCTGTTGCAGATGACTTACTCGTTTCAATTATAGGTGTTGTCAGTCTTTGGTTGGCTGGAAAATGCCCTGTTGAGTTAGGCGAGTTCATTGCTAGTGCGCCCCTAACACTGTTACTCAAGCATGGAGGTGGTCTCAGGCATATTGCAGTTGGAACAGTTTGGCGTAGATTAGTTTGTAAGGTGGATGCTTTTTTTTGTTGGGAAGGATATGACTTCTTATCTAGGCGATCACCAATTCGGGGTTGGTGTCTCAGCTGGAGGAGAGAGTATTTTACATGCTGTAAATAGTCTCCTTGAGTCGCAAGGTCACTTGGACACGATGTCAATGCTGCTTATTGACTTCTCTAATGCGTTCAACATGGTGAGAAGATCTCAGCTCATCAAAGAGGTTCGTCTTCATTGTCCAGGTATTTCTCGTTGGGTAGAATTTTGCTATATGCGACCTGCTAAACTCTACTACGACCAATATATTTTGTCTTCCGCCCTTGGAGTCCAACAGGGTGACCCTCTCGGTCCTTTGTTGTTTGCTTTGACTCTTCACCCTCTTGTGAAGAATATTGCTTCCAGTTGCAAACTCAATTTGCATACTTGGTACCTTGATGATGGTACAATTATTGGTGATACACTTGAGGTGTCTAAGGCTCTGCGTATAATAGAAACTGAAGGGTCGGGTAGAGGTTTACATCTCAATATTAAGAAAACGGAAGTCTTTTGGCCTTCTATTGATCCCAGAAGCTTTGATGATGGTGTCTTCCTGCTTGATATTGGTAGACCGTCTAATGGTGTTAAACTATTGGGTGGGTCTGTGAGTCTGGATTTGAACTTTATTAGTGATATGATGCTGTGTAGAGTGAACAAGACTGTTCAACTTATGACTTCCATCAAAAAACTCAAGGACCCTCAAAGTGAAATTCTTTTACTTCGCAAATGCACCGGTGTTCTAGATTGTATTTTGCATTGCGTACTACTAATCTTGCTGCCCTTCAACAAGCTACTGAGATTTTCGATGATCATTTTCTCAAGTATTGGAGGCTTCTTATTACTGGTGATGGATCAGGGTTTGGTCCTTTACAACAGCGATTAGCCACTTTGCCTATCAAAGATGGTGGTTTGAGCATTTACACCATGGCAGACACCAGCGCTTACTGTTATCTTGCTTCTCAGAGTCAGACAACTTCAGTGGCAAAAGCGATCCTTGGTAATTAATTCTCAACAAACAAAGGCTCTGCTTATCAGTTGGCTCTTCAGAACTTCATTCAGGTATGTGGATTACCTTCTTCTTATTGTGTCGATGATACTGCCCCCCCTCCATGCACCCAGGCAGTTACCTATTTTGATGCAATTAAGAAGAAAATTCCAGACCAATTTTCTATGTATGTTAGAGATTCCATTTTGTGGAAGTGTAACCAAGTTAAGCATGCACAAGATTATTCATTAGCAATACCTATTAGCGGGCTTAATCAATGCCTCGGGCCGAGACATTTCAGATTTGTCCTTTGTTATCGCCTGGGCATCCCAATGTTTGTTGATAATGGGTTCTGCTCCAGTTGTAACAAATGTATGGACATTTTATAGAGACCATGCACTTCATTGTGCTAAGGATGTTGGAGTTAAGTTTCGACATGACTTTGTACGTGATATAGTTGTTGATATTTGTTACAAAGATGGTGTGCCTGCGGGCAAGGAAGTTTCTCTTGGGATTCAGACGGATGATGACAAAGATCTACGGCTTGCGCATATCCTTGTTCTTAACTGGGAAAATGGTAAGGATGTTTGCATCGATGTCACAGGTGTCTCTCCCTTCACAGGTGAGCATTTGCTCTTTCGTCCCTGGAAAAGCCATTTTTGATGTTGTTGCACGGAAACGCACTAAATACTTGGATAAGTGTACATCACTTGGTTATGGTCTTGGCGTTTTTGATTTCTCTACCTTAGGAGAACTGGGAGATGATACTTTATGTTTTTTCAAGCGTCTAAAGAACTGTTTAGTTAGTAATGATGCTAGTAGTGGAGTTGTTAATTTTATTTTTCATAGATTAGGTATTGCTATTCAGAAAGGAGTTGGAGCCCAGCTTGTTGCTAGGTTACCAACCAAAAGTGTGTAATTTTCATCTCTTGGAAAAAGCATAGATTTAATTATTAAAGGAAAAATTATTAAAAATTATAAAATTCTTTTTAAAAATAATCAATCTATAATCTTTAATGATATTTTCCTGAGTAGGAAACAAAATCAATCCATAAATTATTTTTAAATATAACCAATCTGTAACATTTAATGATATCTTCCTGAGTAGGAAACAAATCTACTAATTAAATCCATAAAGATTTTTATTCTTATCTCTTATTTAAATATTTCTATAAATAATAAAACTATTGAATATGTATTCTTCTTAATACTCAGTAATCCATATACTTTTTTTAGTCTTGGAAATAACATAGCATTTAATAGGGATAGTTTTGTACACTCCTCCAGTTTCCTTAATATCTTGACTTAGTCAAAGTGGACTAATAATTTAGGACAGAGGAAGTAATTTTATTGATAACTTTGAAAACGACAAGAACACAACAGGTTCAATGCCCAAAAGTGTTTTCTACATAAAGCTATTTGCTAAAAATATCTAGTTCTTAAAAAAAAAAAATTGAGGAAGGTGTAAATTCATGATATTGTGTACACATTATCAAGTAATGGGTACACATTCTGTGCTATTCAAACATTTTTGATAATTTATAACATTTTTGGAAATAACTAATTAAAACTAGACACTTTTGAAAATTTCCTCAACATAGAAGGCCTTGACAGGCCATCTCGGCAAAATTAAAAATAAGTAACACCAGACCTTGTATATTCGTAAAGAAGTCTGGTCTCTAAGAAAAATAGTGATAAATACGCTGATCCAATGCAAACTTGGACATAGCATCCGCCGCATGGAAAGAAGTGTTTAAACTGGGAAATATATCGACACAAAACCTGGAAGAAGAAAAAAAACGGGTTTCGCCAGGTTATAATTGACGAACCAAAAATTTCTCATATGTAAATCAGATGGAAAATGAAATATCCAAGGAGTAAAATATACTGGTAAATGGAACCAAAAATTCTGAAATCTGAACATCATTCATGGGCGGAGCCAAAAGTGTAAGTAAGCGGAAGCAAAATCTTGCTGGGGTGCAAGTAGGTAAAAATGGGCTCGGGAGCTCAATACTACACCTTACAAACTTTAGGCTTGTGTGAGCCAACTGGGCTGTACACACCCATGCATGCTTGGGCCCCACCCCTGACATCAATCATAAATAGCTCCGAAGTTTTAAGATTTACGCACTAAAATTCGATCATGTCAAGCATCCTCTTGTTGTAAAATCAACTTCTTCGTTCCTTTGCCCCTAAAAGGACTCATATGGCTGACATAGTCATACGTGGTCATTCAAGGTTCCACTCAAAACACAACACTGTCACTGATCATTTGATATGCTCAGGGAGTTGACTCAATTAGGAAAATATGCTTAGATAATGAATGATATAAATGAAAGAAAAATATTCATAAAAGAGGATGCTATTTTCGGAAGATCAGTGAAACAAACGGACGGTCAACCAAATGGAAATTCAACTGTTTAAATTATGCCATGTCCATGAGATAGTCCTCTAATGTCTAACTGTTTAAACTATAAAGGTAACCGCATGAGTAGTTATATATAACTTTGCATGTGCCATCGAAATCATGGATAGTTCATTTACACTCCACTTATAAATTCTCTCTTTCTTTTTTTTTTTTTCAAGGAAACAGACTTTCATTGAATTAATCCTCAATACCACTAATAAATTGATTGCTTAAGAAAAAGGAAGAAGAAATTCTGACGAGTGTAGTTTCAGTGGTGGTTCAACTTTATAGTTTCTCCATTAGATATTGAGATGCAAACGATGATGTGCGAAATTGAGATGTTGGAGTAAACTAATGTTGTTGGAGGACAATGGTTGTAATTTTCAGTTGTCTTACCTTGGTTTGATTCAGAGGTCGAATATTAGTCAAACCTATATGGTAAATGAAGCCATATTGCTCAAGTAATCAAGCTGTTAGCTATGTTAACACGACGTCCCACCATTTCAAGAATGATAGTAAAATCTTGCGAAGAATTGGTTTGTAATTTAACAGTAAATTCATTATGCTTTCAAGCAGCAAGAAACATTGTGAATTTTGTAGGGGAAGGAAAAAATGCCAATATCCGAAAGAGCTGTCTGGACATTAATTCTTTGTTCTTGTTCGGTCTCAAAAAATTTAAAACTATGAGAGAACTAGTTTTTGTTTGTGAAAGAAAGCGACAATATCTCGTCTTTTTATCATATTAAATATTAATCATTCTCATGACCGGAGGATTTCTTGAAATTGAAATCTTTTTACACTAAACATAGGCAGAAGAATTTTTAAAATTAATGTTTCTTCATTTGATCTTTCATTAAGTGGTCAATTGGATTTTGGCTTTCTTGAAAAGTATAATTTATTTTCCTGTTGTTCCTCGGATTACACTATTTCCAATTCATTGAAGCATCAAAAATTTACACCTAAACTAAAAACCAATTTCAGTTGAGTCCGTCAGCCATAATACAAAGATACGTTCCTTACCAGTCAACCATATTAGTTTACCCCGACATCTAAACTTTGGGTATGATCTTCTGCTCCCAAATATCTAACACAAAAGTATAATCCAAAAAAATGAGCCTACTCACTTAAAATCTTGAATTACCACAGTACCATATAACTTGTCAAGTGACTAAATTATAGTAGCACCATAAATGAGATATCCATGATCTTGTTGTCACATGCAAATTGCAGTATATAGTTATCTCGTGCGAGGCTGAAGCATATGCTTTGTTTGTTTCCATACCGACTTTAAGCATAATTTTCGCCATCACTCCCATTTAAAAAGAAGCAAAGAAACCTAAAATTGACATTATCCAGAGGACTATCTCATGGACCTGGAATAATATATACAGCTAAACATGCATTTAAATGACCATATGATCATGCAGATATAATGATAGATTTACTTCAACATAACTACTCCTATAATTTTTTGCGAGACTCCACCTCCAAGTATACGTTCTGACTATTTCTGTAGGGTTATAAGTATTCAGCTGGCTGTCTGAGTAAAATTTGGTTATGAACACTAGGCGAGAAAAAAACTAGAAATCGACATTAAAGACTATCTCATGGACTTGAAAATAATCTTTTGAAGGACCTTTTGGAATATCTAATTTTGACAGGAAAATAAATAGCATATTGAAATGAATAATCCAATTTTGATGGTCGATGCATATTGAAATGAATAATCCAAGTAACATAAATATAAGAATTTGTCTATCTTCTTACTTAAATATGTTTCTTATTTTCATCTAATTTAAAAGTTCTTCGATTTATATAGGGTTGATTATATTACTGATGAAAATTTATTTCTTTCGTTAACCAACATTAGCTATTGGGATATTAAATTTACTATTATTAATACATAAACTTATTTTGCATCGAGTTATAATAACTTTACATTTGAAATACACGTGATTTCGTGATCTAGATTGTGTTGGGCCAAGACATTTTACACTAGTGACTCTCTCCTGTCCTACTAGAGTCGTTAGGTGTTAGTATGTAATGTCTGGATCGGACATCGGGAAGAAAATCTAACAATCTTAGCTTAGTAATGGAGTAATTCCAGTTTCCTCGTGAAAACTATCAAACCACTTTGGATTAGTTGATTATTTTTAATGTTAAATCTGCTTAATGTTTTAGTGTATGGACTAAATGGAAAAATCTTGATCTTGAATTTTTCTTTCTTTTTATCGGGACTGATTTTTGGTTTTCCTTTAAGATTCATGAAATTTATTGAAATAATCAAAAAGATTATGTCAAAAGCCGGATTGAAATCAAATCAGTCATAAGCCATAACATGACATAAACAAGGCAACATCTTCTGCTTAGATATAAAGTAAGCATTGCCACGTCCTTGTCATAATGTCATTCTTAGGAAAAAATCAAACCAAGCAAAATAAAGACTGTTTTTCTGAGATGCTGCTTTGAATTCGACAAAGATGTAGACATTGAACAAAGACGATTTAATCTTTGACAGACTGCCGCCTCTATAATCGACAAATGTTCCTCTTTTTTTTTTACTGGAAAAATGAAAATCTCCCGTTTGCCAACTTAGCCTTCTGCTCTTCTGCTCTCTTTAATTTCGAGCTCCCACTAATCTACTCATCTCGTCCGTGTATGGTAGAGCAATCTGTTGTTAAAGTAAAATTCAAGAACATGGATGGAGTATAATGGATGGATATGTGGTAATGAAAACGGCATAAAGCACTGGCTAAAGCCTCTGAAAACTGAAATACTCTTTCTCTCTGCTCGAAAGCAGGAAAGATGGGAGGGGATTTAGAAATAGGCGAGGAAGATACTTCGCCAGAAAAAAAGAAAAAAAATGAGGAAATAATCATCGCTTATAGTAATAAAAAAGCTAATAAAATATATAAATATCAAATTTTTGGCTTATTTTTAGTGTTTTATATAAGTTAAACACTTTTGGGAGAGGATTGAATCCCCGCTTATAACTAAATTACCTCCCACGCTGCTGGACTCAGTCCTCACTCCAACATGACGTGGCGCAACTGTTGAACTACTACCTTACCTCCTCCTCTACACTCAGCCTTAAGGTAGGAATACATTCAAAACATAGAAATAGAATTTATTAACCACTTAAATAAAAGATTAAATCAAGATACATTAATTTTAAAAATTCTCACATCTATGTCTAATGTGAAAAGATTTCATTTTTGTAGTGCATTTTCTTGTCATTTTCGGTTTCCACGTACTAGTTCTCTCAGAGCGACTGCAATGGTACGACTATACTCAAAGATCAAAGACTAAAAAAAAAGACTAAATATGAGTTTAATTTGTATTGTGACGTTATGGGGAGAAGACCAAATTTGGTCGCGCGTAAAACAGTTTTACGCATGAAGACGGGCGGAAGTATTAGTTACGTTTCATTTCTGGGCGGAATTATAAATTACGTTTCAAACGGGCGTAAATATAAATCACGTTTGTTATCAAGCGTAAATAAAAATTACGTTTGGCAAGGGGCGGAATCTTAAATTCCGCCCGTTGATCAGACGGATTCCAAATGACCGCTCGAAGAAACGTAAATCTAAATTTCGTCCGAGTTAAACACGGTCACACAGCACGTGTGAGATCAGACGGGCGGAATTTTTGTGTCCGCGTGATGAGTTGTACGGACGGACTTCTTCTGTCCGCGTGATGAATTTGTCAGGCGTAAAAAATTATTACGCCTGAGACGGGCGTAACCAAAATTTCCGTTTCATTAGGGTTTAGGGTTATGGCGTACTCTCCTGTCCGTCCGATCAAATCGGGCGTAATCTTAATGAACCGCACCTTCCACCAATACTGCCTCTCCTTCCCAACCACAACCCATCTCTTCTACACGAGGCTTCTTCTTCTCAGTTCATTTTCTTCCACAGTTCATATTCTTACACAGTTCATATTCTTGTTTGCTTCACGGCTCCTCTTCAGTTCATATTCTTCTTCTCCATTCCCATCTACCAACCGTACAGATACCCTAAAAACTCCACAAAAACCCTAAAAACTCCATTATAAGGTATGTATTTTCTACTTTCTTTATTCAATTTGTGTAATAATAATATCATGTATTGTATTTTTTGTTCGAATTTATTTCAATTTGTGTAATAATATGCGCAGATAATGTATTTTTTGTTCGAATTTATTTAGGGTTTTTACGTTGAAAATTGAATCATACTTTATTACTAATTGGATATTCATATTGGGTTAATCAAATCTTATTAAAATTGGGTTAATCGTAATTTAATTTAATTTTTTGTTTTATTTAATAGTTATAAATATTAATAATTGGATAATTATTTTTTGTTAATTTAGTTACGTGATTTAATTTAATATGTTTTTTTGTTAATTTAATTTCGTAATTTAATTTATTTTTTTGTTAATTATAAATAGTTATAAATATAGTTAATTGGATAATTATTTTTTGTTAATTTAGTTACGTGATTTAATTTAATTTATCTTTTTGTTAATTTAGTTTCGTATTTTAATTGAATTTTTTGTTAATTATAAATAGTTATAAATATAGTTAATTGGATAATTATTTTTTTGGTTAAATTTATGTTTATGGAATTTTATGATGTTGAAATTTTGTTCGGTTAAATTTATGTCTATTATGGTTCGTGGATTGGTCTTTTAATTATGAAATTGTATTTAACATATTTGTGCGTAGAATGAACAAGTTTATATCGAGGTTTAGTGGTCGCCAAAAGACCAACAAGAGACAAAAATCTACCGAAGCTGATTACAACTTAATCTCTACCGGTCAAATTGAGGAGGTCGACGTCCCCGGGTTAGGGAGGTTTCCTATAGTGGAAGATGATAAGCCGCACGCTACTGAAGACATTACATTTTCAGACGCACCAACATTTAAGTTTAAACATCGTGGATGTCTGGCATCGGTAATTCATTATTATAAATTTATTTCAATACATTGTCCTAGAGTTAAATATTTGATTGAAAAAGCGGGGTGGGAAAAATTGTTGAACATAGAGTGTAACGTTACCCAACATGCCGTTGTTGATTATATTGTTGAGAGGTTTTGGGATACAACCAACACGTTCCATTTTCCATTTGGTGAGATGGGGTTCACGCCATTAGATTGGGTCATGTTAACTGGACTGAGTATCGGTGATGGTTATGTAGTTCCGTATGATTCGAGCCTATACCAATTTGACTATGTCCGTGAGAAGATTTTTCCGGATATCACACAGGGAACAAGAGGCGCGTCGTGGATATCAAACTCAATTACAATTACATATTTAAGCTCATACTTCAAAGAAGATAAGTTGGTGGCGGCTAATGAAGATTCTCTCCTCGCCCATAGAATAGCAATTGCCTTTTTTATGTATGTTTTGGGTCAATTTTTCTTTCCTAATGCAAAGAACTATATTGATGCTGGATGGTTAGCTGCTTTCGAAGAAATTGATAAAATACAAGACCTTGACTGGGGCGGTAGTGCCTTTTCGAGATTGTATGCAGGTCTCCGACAAGCTTGTAGGAAACAACAGAAGGCACTAAGCGGGCCCTTCCAAATATTAGAGGTATTTTGGTAATCGATTTTATTTTAATTTTCAACGTAAAGTATATTTTCATTTAAGTTTATTTCCTTGGATATATTAATTTGATTCATTAATTTTATGGACTAGTTTTGGGGGTATGAATACCTAGGCATATGTCGACCAGACATCTCAATGAACGGTAATGAACAGAAATGGCCTGTAATTTCCAGATGGAATGGAAGGAGGTGTCAGAATGATATTATTCGTTGTAGGATTTTACTGAATCAGCTGACGATTGACCAAGTGACATGGCACCCATGGGAATCATACACCGACGTCCTCAGTTCTGAGATGGGAAAGTCTGCTAGGAAGCTGTCGGACTCGAGATGGATATTTTCTTGGAATGGCGTTGTGAGTTAGACATGATTTTTATATTATATCATTAATATTAATCGTCAATAACATAGTTTTTTATTTTTCGTTATTTATCTAATTAATAACGTACTCACTACAATTATATTCCTTTTTGGTTATACAGCATAATGTTATTTAGGAGAAAGATGTTGGAGGCAAAACCATCCCTCGTTTGCTGTTCCCATGAGACTACATGTAATTATTGGGCATTTGGGTGATGACCAAGCAAAACTCCTGCTAGCGGACGGTTTTGTTGATGCAACCGAGGTGGTGCAAGTTGTGCAGTATGAAGTATATTTAGAGTATTGGAAAAAGGTTACTAATTTCAGAAAATATGTGACACATCCTGATTGGGAGGTCCAAACATTTGGGTACAGCGGTGACTTCTATTCTACCGAACTTGGAAAACCAGATGAACATGTTCTTATTCCACCGCAACAACAATTATCGCCCGTAAGTGTTCGTTCAACTTTACATTGCTTATTTCAAAAAAAAAAAAAAATCTCATCTATCTCATTTTTTCATGACAGGGCGATAGTTATGCATTATTCCAAGAATATGCTGATTTTACTAAACAATTTCGAGATTTTACATTACGAGAAACGAAAGATAGGATGGAGTGTCTATTAGCGAAAGATGAACTTATAGGAAACCAGAATAATAAGATCACGGAATTGGAGTATCAACTGTCTCTTTTCCGAACGCCACACACCATCCAACCTTCCATTGGATTCGGCGCCTTTTCCCCCACATTGCCCCCACAAGTGTGGAGTTCTATGAGTCAAGGATCATCTTCAACGTCCTCGGTCAGGCCCATTCCGAGAACGGCTTTTATCCCACCGCGATCGGCACCTCCGGATACGGGAAATGTTTAGCCGGTGATGACTATTTATATGGTTTAGCTTTGAATTTATTATGTTATTTATCTTTGTTATGTGTAGTCATACTAGACATTTATTATGTTATTTATCTTTGTTATGTGTAGTCCGTGAGTAGTCATTTCAATAGGCAATCAAATTTCAGCGAGTAGTCATTTCAACGAGTAGTCATTTCAATAGGCAATCAAATTTCAGCGAGTAGTCATTTCAATAGGCAATCAAATTTCAGCGAGTAGTCAGTTCAATACTTTATCAAATTTCACCGACTAGTCATTTCAATACGACAAACACCTCACTGACAAACAGTTTACAAAATTTGTCAAATACTTTATGTTATTTTATTTATTAAAGTAAGATGTTACAAAATGGAAGCATGTGATCTCCGTCACTCACTCTATAAATACCAACACACCTCTTTTTACAATCACACACTTATTCTGATTCGCATAGAATATGGAAGCATATGAGAATACCGCTCACTATTGTTCTTCTGTTTCATCTTCTTCTTCTTCTTCTAATAGTAGTTTTTATTCCTCGGATGATGATTCAATAGCAATTATGCAAAATAACATGGCCGTTAGTATGGGAGTCCTTGTTACCAATTCTAAATGGCCTCAAACTCGTATCAAAATACCAAGAGATCGTGAGACTGGTGCTGAACTTCTGTGGAACGACTATTTTTCTCCGTATCCAAACCAACCACCTAATGTTTTTCGCAGAAGATTCAGGATGCGTCGACAATTGTTTAACAGAATAGTGGAAGGTGTTACAGCCGAAGACAGATATTTTGTGCAAAGGCCCGATGCGTGTGGAGTTTTAGGATTAAACCCTCATCAAAAAGTAACTGCAGCGGTGCGAATGTTAGCTTATGGATGTGCGGCAGATGCAATAGACGAGTACTTACGCATAGGCGAAACCACGGTGTTGGAAGCAACTCGGAGGTTCTGCAAGTCGATTGTCAATGTGTATGGGAAAGAATATTTGCGTGAACCTACGGCTGGTGATGTTGAGTTGTTGCTCAACCAAAACAAAGATAGAGGATTTCCAGGGATGATAGGTAGCCTAGATTGCATGCATTGGAAATGGGATAAATGTCCGTCTGCCGAATCAGGGGCTTACACCGCGTATAAAGGGAGCGAAAGTATCGTGTTGGAGGCGGTGGTGTCGTATGATCTATGGTTTTGGCATGCATTTTTTGGTATGCCAGGCTCTAACAACGATATTAATGTGATGAACCGTTCATATGTTTTTCGAAGTCTGGTCACGGGAAAAGCACCACCGGTGAACTATGTGGTAAACGGTCATTCTTATGACATGCCGTATTATCTAGGTGATGGAATATATCCAGAAATTGCTACTATTATTATGGCGTTTAAACATCCGCTTGGTAGGAAAAAAGAGATATTTTCAGCGATGCAAGAGGGTGCAAGAAAAGACGTAGAGCGGGGATTTGGTGTACTTCAACAACAGTTTGGAATCATCAAACAACCTGCTAGAATGTGGAATCCAGATGTGCTTGCCTATATCATGAAAACGTGTATTATCTTACATAATATGATAGTCGAGGATGAGCGTCTACCCGGTGAATGGCCACATGTTTATGATCATCGTAGCAACCCGACACCGGTTAATATATTAAGAGGCAACAGTGAGGAGTTTTCCCAAATTAGAGCTGAGCAACGCCGACGTCATATGCGCAGCAAAGATGCATATTCGCTTGCGCGATGACTTAATCGAACATATATGGGCAGAATATGGGAATTAAAAGGTTGGAGACGAGGAAAAATATTGAAATTAAATGTTGTTTCCCATATGAAAAAATTATGTGATTTTATTTTAACGAATAATTTCGAAGAAATGTATTAACTCTATTTCATATACTCATCACTTGGTAAATTAAAGTAAGATGTTACAAAATAAGTTAAAGTTGATTAAATTAAATGAAGATAAAATTAAATCCCAAATATTACATAATAATACGACTAATGACAAAATTAATACATATTAAAACGTAAATAAACTACTAAAACTATTATCACTTATTATTAGACTTAATACTTAAGGTTCGAACTATCCCGTTTTGACGATTATAATTGGCTCCTTTTGTCCCGTACTATTAAAGCCTTTCGAAGTTCGAAGTACTCCTTTTGTACATGATCCAATTTGGAAAGATCCATCATCATGATGCGAAATTCATCGTCTGCGACCTCCTTGGCTATTTTAGCCGCATGCTCAGCTTGTTTTTGTGCAAACTCGGCCTTTTTTTGTTCCATCTTGAATCTTGATTGTTCCCGGTAATGAGAATTGAAATTTTCTTGCTGTGTAATAATTATTCCCATCAATTCCTCTTGGCTGTTGGATTTCTCTCGCCCGGTTTTCTTCAATCGTTTAGCTGCTTTTTTTCCCATCTGACGAAGGTATGTATTCTCTATGTCTCCTTTATCTGTGTCGTTACCGGACTCGACTTGAGTGCCATCTTCCTCGGTATTCACGCTACTATCCAAATCGTGCGTCGTATCAAAAACAAAAGTCGATCGACGATTATATTTTATATTTTCTATGACAATTGGGTAGCACTCTTCGTGCCTAAATTTTCTTCCATGATTGCATTCCTTAAACCGTTTGTTTACTTCTTCGAGCTGTTAATGTTTTTAAAAACAATTAGGTTCATGGGCATCTCAATATTAGAAAATAATTGTTTCAAAACAGAGAGAATACTCACGGTCATTTCCGGACCCCATCCCGTATGATATTCACCTTCCACTTCCGCCTGTTTTGCCGAAAACAACGCCACTTCTTTACTTATTCCCTGAAATCGTTTTTGCCAGGAACTCCAAGACCGCTCTGGTTTATCCGGTAAATGAGCTTCAATATCATCCTTGATACGAGTCCACAACGCAATCTCTGATTGATCGGCTCCAACGCCGGGATCTTGAGATATTGATAAATGAATTTTACACATCGTGACATCTTCGATTGTCGTAAAATTTGGACCTCTTGCTATTCGTGGTGTTGACATTAAAAACGATTCGATGAAAATTTTCAAAATGATTTGAAATATGGAAAACTATTTTTTCTTCCTGATACTATTTTTTTCTTGCCGAATACAAATGAATGATATGAAAATGTGAAAGGAATTCATCTGGTATATATAGGTATAAAATAAACCCGTTATTAACATTCAATTTCAAACGTTCGAAAGATATAAATATCTTACCAACGGTCAAAAATCTGCTACGCAATCCAACGCCAACGTTCGAAAAATTTATCATTCTAACGTTCGAAAATTTCATTTCATGTTTCATAATTTTTCTCAGGCGTAAAAAAAAAGTCCGTTTGGGAGGGGCGGAATTTTGGTGTCCGCCCCAGACAGGCGGAAATTTCGTGTCCGCCTGGCAACGTGCGGAATTCTTCTGTCCGTCTCATCAGGCGTAAATTTATGTTACGCCCGCAACAAACGTAAATCTAAATTCCGCCCCACCAACATACGTAAATTTGGTTTACGCCCGTTAACAAGCGTAAATTTATATTACGCCCAGCATCAAACGTACTTTAAGTTTACGCCCGACTATATCAGAATTTGGGATTTGGTCGCGACCATATTTGGTCTGGAATTTGATCTTTGGTCCAAATTTGATCTTTACTCCGTCCCACTGTGTTAGGATCTCATCCCATAAATTTGGTTATACTCGCCCACTGTGGATGCTCTCAGAGTTTTAAAATTTGGAGGGCGAACAAAAAAATAATTGATGTTCAAATTACTTGTTTTTCGCTCATTGGATTTTTTCCTTGCCTTGCCAAATTCAACAGGTTCTTGTGACTTCGAAGCATAATGAGTTTACAACTAAATTATAAACCAAGTTCTTCCAAATATTGTATCGTTCTTGAATTTATGCCTCGTCGTGTTAATCTAATAGCTTGACTACTTGTGCAAATAAAGATAAGATAATGTAACGTTACAATAATTACCTTCCTTCCAACTACGTTAGTTTACTCCAAAATCTCAATTTTAAGCATTATCGTTTGCTCCTGAATATCTAACGGATTAATTAGAAAGTTCCATCATTTCTTTTTGAAGCAATGAATTTATAATTGGACTATAAATGAACCATCCATGATTTCTTCGGCAAGCACATGCAAGTTACAATATTAGCTCGTGTGAGGCTCATGCATGTGTTCTGACTGCATGTTTCTATCCGAAATTCAGCTTAATTTTCACCATCACACACCCATTTGAAGTACGCGGAAAAACCTTAAGTTCACACTACAGTACGATCTCATGGACGTGGCATAATCTAAACATTAATATTTCCACTTGACTGACCGTTTGCCTCGTAAATCTTTCGAGATTAAGGTAAGAAACATATCATCTTTCTACGAAGTATTTCATACTATAAAAGGGGAATAACAAAGATGTTCCTACTGAATATTTACCTAGCTTGCTTTTAGGGGAGTAAAGCTTTTGTTATTCAAATGTCAACAACGACATCTTTTTTTTGGATATATGCGGGATATTGTGTTGTTGAAACTTGGAATCGAGCGTATGAAGAATGAATTATTTTGTAATTCGTTTATCTCCATATGTAATAGAGTTTTGTCACTAAAATTGACAAAGGAGGAGATTGTTAGAGCATAGCTTGGTTGAACCTACCAAGCATTGGTATGTCAAGTTTGGTTGTCATATTTTAGTATCAAAACTCATCTAGAGTCGCTTGGTTATTTACTACAGTCAACTTCGTTTAGGCTAGACTAGAAAGTCTAGGAATGTTGATACGTACAAGTATTAGTCTGAAGACTTGAAGAAAGTGAAGAAGTAACGACTGCAACGAAAAAATCATCATTCCTCTTGAGGTTAGTAATATTGACTTGATATTGTTTTCGTTCCTAATGTATCTTCCAAGTCGCTTAATATTGAAAACATAACATGCGAAGTTATATTTATAATACTTGAGTGATTAGACTTGGTCATAGTATTATGATCAAAGTATCAATGAATTATATTACGAAGTATAAACACTTATCTTTTGGAACTTCGTAGACACGACATCAACATAATCTATGTATTTAGTTACTTGATTATGTGTAACGTATATGTGTGATTTCATCCTAGAAAACTATGTATTATACATTGATTTAAGAAAGTAGATTTATGAAATTATTTCATAATTGAAAGGGAAATCATGAATGTGTTGGTCCGGTTCTTTATTGAATTTCTATTGGACGACCAATACTAGATGACAAGGTAGAACCTATTTTAACTTATGTTGAGAATTGAGGTATAACCGGCCATTGACTATAATGTGTAGCATGTTTTAATCGGTCACGGGCTACTTTGTGAAGCAAGGTGTAACCGGTCACGAGCTACATTTGGAAGTTAGTTGTAATCGGACACAATCTACTTTAGGAAGCATGGTGTAACCGATCACAATCTAATCTAGGAAGTGAGGTGTAACCGATCACAATCTACTTTTGGAAGCATGGTGTTATATTGGGGAGCATTGTATAACCGGTCACAACTTAAATTATGAGTCTTGGTATAACCGGTCCCAAGAGAAAAACCGAGTTTCCAAAGTTTACACATTTCTTCATGTTGTGTGTGAATTAGGAATTAGGTTTTTGTTAGAGCATTGCTCGGTCGAACTCGCATGCGTTGCTATCTCAAGTATGTTTGTCAATGTTAGTGATCAGAACTATAAGTCTTGATTTCTAGTCTATTATAGCTAAGTATCGACTAGGATAGAAAGTGTAGTTGAGCTCAAGGACTTCATGGCGATTCATCTTACAAGTAGAAGAACTACTCAAGGAACCAGTGGAACTTCTCGACAAAAAGGTATGTGAAGACTTGAACTTATCTATCATTCAAAAGTCTATCTACTCTATCTCATACTCTTTGAGACAAGAAGTCGTATGTTATATATATAGACTTTGATTATATACATTTGGTATTTCGAGCCGAGTATACCTCTCCTATCTATATCTCGAAATATGTGTTGGTAAGCTTTTCGCTTCGATCAAGTTTATCTTTACCATGTGACGAAAGTCATGATATTTTTCAATCATCTGGAAAATTTCTTTGACGAGAAATGGTGTAACAACCATATAACGTCCTCTAAGAATGTTTCAATGATTGAAATGAGAGTTTAGATTACATAACCAATAGTGGACATAAGCATTGTTGTGGAAACACATTTATGTATGAGTCCTATTCCTTGAACCAAAGTTTGTGAACTTTGTTGATCAAGAGAACCGAAAGAATGGCGTGAGCCAAGTCTGCGAACTCAGTCCGCGAACTACCAAAGTTCTCAAACCCGAGAATTTCTGCTGGAGTTGACAAACTACTTGCGTGAAGCTAAGTCCGCAAACTCAGTCCAAGAACCGGCGAAGTTCTCATACCCGAGAATTTCTGTTGGAGTTTGTAAACTCTGCCCGGTAACTTAAATCCGCAAACCTAGTCTGCGAACTTGAGAAGGTTATATATCTGAAGATGATTTCTGAACTTAAACTTAAAAAGACTAAGGAATGCAGTTTGCAAACCGTGGCTATAAAAGTTCATTAATCGATTCAAGTGAATCAAATCATCTTTGCTTCAATTGTGTCTTGTGTAGTACATAAGATTTTCTTGCAATTGAACAACTCTCTAACTAGTTCATTTGAAGTAGTTATGGTGAAGAAGAACGTGGTTGATATGAAATGCATAATGGCTAACCTTTTGGTTAACTATTGTTGAACCAACAAGTGCATACGTTTGGGTACGGTTAACAAACCTAGAAGCGTCAATTGTCAAGTGTGTGTGACAAGCTAAGTTTTCGATCTAACGTACGGTTGAGAAATATTATCTTTAAACTAAATAAGGTTTTCATCTAACGGTGAATATTAAATGCTTTATTACTAAGCTAACATTGATTGCAAACCCTGATTTGAAAAACTATATAAAGGAGACATCTAGTATTGTGCAAAACTAATCCGCACACCTTATGTGTGATACTAGTTTGCACGCTAGAGTCGATTCTCCTTTAACCTTTGGTTTTCTTCTTCTAAAACCAGGTTAACGACTTAAAGACTTCATTGGGATTGTTAAGCCACACCGATACTACTTTTATCGTAGTTGTGTGATCTGATCTTGCATCTTCTATCGTACGAGTGAAATCAGATTGATTGGCTTGAGATTGATATCTCCGATAGGCTAGATATAAAAAGTAATCACAAACATATTCGTCTCATTGTTTGTGATTCCGCAACATCTTGTTTCGCTAACATACGATTAAGATTGTTGTGAGGTGATTGATAACTCTATGCTGTTCTTCATGAATATAAGACCGGATTACCAATTGGTTTCTGTTCACCTTGATTATTATCAAAATATGGAACAAAACCTTTAGGGTTTATCTGTGGGAGACATATTGATCCTTTGTTAGAATTGTCTATGTGAGACAGATTTGTTTATTGTCAAAGCCTGCGATTTTGGGTCGTAGCAACTCTTAGTTGTGGGTGAGATCAGCTAAGGGAATCAAGTGTGTAGTATCCTGCTGGGATCAAAGGCGTAGGAGCATAATTGTACCTTGGATCAGTGGGAGATTGATTGGTAGGGTTTTTCATGGTCGGTTTCGGCTCGGTCCAGCCAAACAAAAACCGAAACCAATATTATCGGTTTCTAAGAATGTAAACCAAACCAATCCATTAACCATTGGTTCGGTTTCTTAATGGTTCTATCCGCTTTCGGTTAATTCCATTGGATATCGGCTAACCGTCTACTATGTCAGTTTCAGGAAACTGACAGTTCAAATCTAAAAAAGAAAAACATAGTTCAAAGATTTTCAAACCTACCTACATTCACATTCCATACACAATCCAAATTCATAACATTCTTAAACACAATTCAAAAGATAAAGATTACATCTTCTTTCAGTTTCACCAAAACTTATATAAAAAAAAATAAACTAAGTCGGTTCTACCTAAGCATCCACAGTATCCCTAGCAGCTAAACAACATCGACACTTTCCATGCATCCACAATATCAACTGATAGCTTCAACTTTCCAGGGTTGTTGAATGCATTAATCAACTAACAACAATCATTATAATGCTATTAATCAACTAACATCCACAAAATCTAATTCAGGTATATTTCTACTTATCATGAATTACCTTGGTACTCCTTAGTCCTCAACATCATCATCTGTTATGTTTACGAACATGGATTTAGAGAGAGGGTCCAAAAATTCTGCAATGAACAAATGCACAATCAGTAGTATACAGTGAGTGTCCAAAAATTCTACAAACAAATTAACAAATGAAATAATACCTGAACTAACTTCCTCTTCTGGTCCCAAGGAAGAAATATCAAGATCAACCGGCGTCTTCAACCAATTTTGGGCACAAATCAATGCCTCAACTGTTGTGGGAAGTAAAGAACTTTGATATGTTATAGCTAAATCTGAGACCAATTTTGAGCACAAGGGCAAGAACGTGAGCAGCGCATCTCACTTGTAAGAAACCTTTCACTAAATTTGAATTCTTTCTGAGCACTTGGTTTTGCAGATGTGTTATAGCTACATCGTTGGCAAAAACATTATCTAATGTTATAGTAAACACATTTTCGATCTCCCAATCTAACAAGCATGTTCCTATCATCCTACCAATAGTCTCACCGCTATGACCTACAATTTGGATGAAACTAAATAACTAATTATCTTCTTGTGCAACTTTCAGTTAGCATCTATCCAATGTACAGTAATAACCATATATCACAACTTCTGAAGTGATCTCCATGTGTCACTGGTGAGGCAAACTCTGACTTTATTAACCTTGAAGTAATTCTTCAATCTCTCCTTCTCGTACACAAACAGTTCCATAACATCTCTCCGTACAGTGATAAGAGATGGTATCTTGAATCCACTCTCAAGTACCCTGCAAAATTCTCGGAAACCTTCCCCCTCAACTATTCTGAAAGGCTGCTCATCCACTATGATGAATATAATCAATGCTTTTCTCCCAGCCTAGCAGGTTCAAAAGGAATAGTCGACTGACCAGAATCCTTAGGAATAAGATTCAGACACTTTCCTAAATGGTTATTCAAGGAGTCGGTCCCATGTTTACAAGAGTCAGTTTCATTCTCTATTTACATTTCTTGCAAGTTACCATTATCGAATGAGGAGGGTCCAGATCAACGTGATCCCATACCCATGAAGTTTTCTTCCGCTTCTTAGAAGCTGGTGCAGTGATGGTACCAGCATCGGAAACATTGGCAGCTGGTGCAGATGGAGCTTCACCTGTAGTTGGTACTTTTCTAACTGAACTAACTTCTGTAGAGGCGTTAGAATATCTTGGAGGAGGATGTAGTGGTGGAAACAATGCATTTGAGTTAACGGAAGCCTGAATATAAACAAGGAAGAAAATTCAAATCAGATAACATGTAAAAAATCATATCAAAGTGCATTCAAATCATTTGACATGCAAGAACGTTGATAAGTGAACTTACAAACTTGTCTTAGTTCACTTATCAACAGGATGATGCGCTTTGCTTCCAAAAAGAAGTTAAAGAGGAGAACTAAGAGAAGTGTTTCATTAAAAAATCAAGCTAAGAATAAAAATACCACAGTAGTGAAACAATGGTGCATTTTAATATGTCAATCAATGGCACATAGTCCCATTTTTTGGTATTGATTCCTGCATATATTAGCCTTCAGTGCCATTGATATCCAATTTTTAATGATTTTCTATCCACCCGCACTGAAGTTAATTAGGTAGAATTTTAGCTGAAAGTGTTGTAACCTTTTCATGAAATATACTATTAATTTGTTAAAGTTTAGGCTAACTCTTACCAGAGTCCTGATAGAATTTTAGCTGCTAGACGACCGCAATACAATCTAAGTATAAGGAATAAAGTCGTTGGAACTAGTAGAAACTAGAAACAAACATGTGGCACGAATTTCAGAACCACAACGGTGAAGCATTTTGACCTGCACCAATCTGTTCTAAGTTCTTACCATGTATATATAAGTCACTAATCCTATACATCACATTCTTTCATTGCATAAAAGCTGAGTCACTAACAAAATGTCAATCAACAAACCAATATAGCTTAACCCAATAGAAAATATACTGCTGTAAAGTTGGACTGATGATATAAAGACATAATAGAAGTAAATTGCAATACATAACTCACTAAGTGCCAGTACCATTTGGTTCACATAAACGTTAGTAGTAATTTAATTTCAAATTGAAAAACTCAAAAAAAATATACAGAATGATAAGAATATTACTTCCAAAACCCAAAGAAGATTACCAGTTTATAAGTATATATATTCAACTCAGTTCACAACCACCCGGAAGTCATGGGATTAAGTCATGTCTTTCTACCATTATCATCATTATATTCAACTAAATTTAACAATAATGAGACCTAAGAATCAGGCCAAACTGTGATATGCAAGGTGCTGGATGCACCAGGCGTTTTAAACAAGACTTTTCGCATTGGCATACCATATAATTTATATACATCACTATTCACTATCACAAGCACAGTTGCAAAACAAAACAAGAAGGGTCACTAAGAAACCCAAGGCTAGTGTTGTAATAAATAAACACAACAAATCTACTCAAGAGAAGTTACATAGGCCTAAGGCAATTTGGCAAACAAAAAACCAAACTACATAAGTTTTGCTCACTGTTATCATGTTCATTGTTATGTTACTGCTGCTCTATTATTATGATTAGTTGTTATATAGCAAAATTGATAATCCAAATTTCACAAACTAATTATCAAAACCAGAATCAAACCCAAACTAGTTGAGAAATAGGAACTAACGGGTGTTGATTGTGAATCCTCCATGATTGAATCAAAGGGAACCTGCAAAATCAATTATGCAAAATCAATTTTAGTAAACCCTAGTTTTTAAAATTATAAATTATAAGCTTAAATTAGCAAAATTATCATCATCATCGAGTTGAAGTACCTTGAAATGATGAAAACAGTCGACTTAGATAATCGATTTGGTTATGTGACAAGTGAGAAGATGTTTCTAAGTTTGAGAATTTCAGTACATCTGAGAACTGAGAAGATTGAGAAGAATAAGAAAAACGAAGATTGAGAAGAAGAATAAGAAGAAATACGAAGAGAAGATTGAACTAGGGTGGTGGTTTCATTATGGTTGGAGATGGTGGTGGACTGGTGTAGAAAATGGCGAGGGTTTTTTCTTCTAGAGACTGTTTACGAAGAGGAGAAGAAGAGAAAGAAAATGTGTAGCGTAGGTTTAGAAATTAGGTTTACAAAGTGTGTTATAGACGTGGTAGATTAAATTTATCTGATTTTAATCAACGGTCTATATTTATCGGTTCCCCAATGGTTTTTGTTTCGGTTTTCAGGTCAAACCAAAACCAAACCAGTAATGTCGGTTTTTCAACTTTTTTACCAAACCAATCCAAATCTAAATGGTTTGGTTCAGTTTCTTACTTATTGGTCTGGTACGGTCGGTTTCCAACGGTTAACCGACACCATGTTCAGCCCTATTGATTGGTGTTCAACTACAGTCCAGTCCGAAGTTAGCTTGGAGTTGGCTAGTGTAGCGGCTTAATACAGTGTGTGTTCAATCTGGACTAGGTCCCGGGGTTTTTCTGCATTTGCGGTTTCCTCGTTAACAAAATTTCTGGTATCTGTGTTATTTCTATTTCCGCATTATATTGTTTATCTTTATAATTGAAATAATACAGGTTGTGCGTTAGATCGTCAATTAGATTATCCAACCTTTGGTTGTTGATTGTCATTGATTGATCCTTGGATATTGGTCTTTGGTACCATCCAAGTTATTCCTTGTATTTGATTAGAACTCACAGTTCCTTCTTGAGTAAATCAAATCAAGAGAGAGATATAAACTCGTTGATATAACTTTAATTGATTGAGTCTTGTTGATTCTCTTAAAAGTATATTCGAGTTTGTCCCTACAGATTGCTAAGAGAAATATTGGGTGGAGTTGTTAGACCCCCGCTTTTGGAATTGGTATCAGACCAGGCAAACACGTTTAAGAACTTACAAGTCTGTGGTTGTAGCGATCTGACTCTATGGACGATAAGTACATCTCTGATAACGTAACACCAGTTCAGAGCCACTCACGTGAGTCTCAAAGGGTTGAAGCTTCTAAGAAAAATTCAAAAAATTGTCCATTGACTGAATCTGCTTTCGACTGGAAAAAATCTCTTGAGGAACACTTGGATGATCTTTCAGATGATAGTGATTCAGAAGAAGGACAAAGTATTGATGAGGAAGTCTCTCAATATACCAAGTTGTTTGATCGTGCCCTGAAAGAAAAGAAGTCAACAACCTGCTTGAGTAAATACATGGGTCCTCTTTGTCAAGAAACCAGAAATTTGAGAAAACTCTTTAAAGGATATGATGGTGGATATAGACTCTTACAATCTATCGTTAAAGATCGTGAAGAAGATGTACACACAAAAAAATATGAATGTGATAATCCTTTTAGAAATCTCTTCGTGTTGAAAGAAAGACTTGCAGAAACTGAAGCAAGATATGACTCTCAACAAAAACGTTTTTACGACAAAGAACGTAGTCTTCTCGCCAAAGAAAAAGCCTTGGAGATTGAGCTTGCAGCTGCTCTTAATAAAGTAAAATCACTGGAATAGAGTCTGAGTAGATTCAATTCTAGCTCTACAAAATTATCTTCTATGCTTGGAGCATGTAAAGAACACCGTGATACACGTGGTATGGGCTATAAAGGAATATACGCTCCAAAAACTAGTAAGATAAACTTAGTTAATGCTGGTGATAATTCTCCATGCGAAAAACCTTTAGCATCTTGCAATGGTCTCAAAAAAAAAGATTCTGCTCCTTCTAAATCTGCCCATAAGAGAACGGTTAAAAACAATTCTTTTAACTGCTATTACTGCAGGAACAAAGGACATTCTGAGCGACGATGTCGTTTTCGGTTGAGGAATGAAAAGCTTCATAACATTCTTACTTGGATGTCTAAAGAACTCATTAAACCGGTATCACACATTGTTGGAAAAGGCACCTTCAACACTCAAGGAATGTATTGTGATAAGTTCGTTCTTAATTATGTGTTCAAAACACAAAATGCCTACAATGGAAGAAGGAAGAGTGGCAAAAGGGTGACTGACCCTGCAAAGAGAAAAAGGCATAGGAAAAAGAAAGAAAAGTTGAGTTCCTCATCTCTCCCTGAAGAAAGCTGCAAAACCAAGACTTCCGCTCCAGACTTTTTACATATCAACAATCGAGTCTCAGATTTAAAAATCAGTGTAAACAGACTCAAACAGAGCATCAAGAAAACATGGAAAACAATTGACTCAGGTACTCCTAACCTTTTTCTTGATAAAACTTCTTCAGCTATGACAAGTAATGTCTCTCTAAATACCCTTGATAAAGGAAAAGAAGAAGTGAATATTGATGAGAAGGATGCTCATCTCAATACACCATGACTGCTTAAAGCTGCATCCCTCTTTTATGTAAAAGATGGATGCTCTTTGTTCTCAAGATGTTCATCTTGAGAAAGTTGTCAAGATTATATTAAGTTTTTTTTTTTTGAAATTCTTCTCTAGTCCTCGTGTTCCTTCATCCCTTCTCCGAGTGTCTGTCTCTCGGAAATTCTCTTTGCATAATTGTGCTTCTCCTTTAACCGGGTGTCACGTGTGTGATTGATCAAGTACACATACCGGACCCACACGAACGTCCTAGTTCCTAGGGTTTCTTGGAACACCTTATAAATACAGTGTTCCATAAGGTCAAAAGATTCTACTGAACTCTTTTTGTACACAATGGATGGAAGCAACAAGGTTGATGAAGTTGAGAATGGAAAAAATCTTGAGTTGAATCATGTTTCTATAACATGCTTTCATGTTGTTGATCATGAAAACAAAGTACCAGTTCAGATGTCATCACAATTGGTAGGAAATCTTCTTCGAGACTTTGAAGCAGTACGTGAACAACAAGGAATTGCAACAAGGAATCTTGATTTTCTGAAAAACAAACTGAAGAAAGCAACTGATGAGCTCGTCCATCTTCAATCTCTAGTTGCTGACAGAGTTTAGAGTGTTTTAATCATGTTTTATTTGCCTAGTATGTATTCTTTTTGGTTTAGTTAGAAGAATAACTAGTGCTTGAATAACAATGATTGTGACTACACATAGCTATTATTTTTCATCTTCTTGTTCTTTAGGTTTATTGGTTTAAATTCTAAAAATATTTGGAGGATGATGTTTTGCAGTATTAATCTTTATGATTTGATATATTGCAATTTGTTATGGGATATTGGTGTTTACGTCCGTGAACTATGTTTGTCCCATACTCTGTCAAAAGTAAAGTCGTTCGTGTTCGGTATTCACGTACTGGTAAAAGAACGAATGGACTTTTGACAAATACAAAAGTTAAGCCTATATTGTCAAATATTTTGATGGAAGATAGGTTAAGATCTTTTGTTTTCAAGGATTATGTCTATTAATTGTCGTTATGCAAATACTGATTGAAGATAGAATGAATCCTTGTGTATTCCGCAGTATTGATCATCCCTGATCCATATTATTATGTATTACTGTGAGGCTCCGTAATGTATCTTATGTGGAGCACTATACAACCAAGTTGATCTTTTAGCTTAGTTGGTGTTCCGTGAGATATGTTATGTCGAGCATATTGAACTAAATTAATCATCTTGTTTGGTTATTTAGTTATTTCTCCGTAAGTTTTCTTATGTCGAACTAAATTAATCAGCTTAGTTGGTGTTACGTATTCCTTGAACCAAAGTTTGCGAACTTTGTTGATCAAGAGAACCGGAAGAATGGCGTGAGACAAGTCCGCGAACTGCCGAAGTTCTTAAACCCGAGAATTTCTGCTGGAGTTGACAAACTACTTGCGTGAAGATAAGTCCGCGAACTCATTCCGCGAACTGGCGAATTTCTCATACCCGAGAATTTCTGCTGGAGTTTGTAAACTCTGCCCGATAACTTAAGTCCGCGAACCTAGTCTGCGAACTTGACAAGGTTATATATCTGAAGATGATTTCTGAACTTAAACTTAAAAATACTAAGGAATGTAGTTTGCTTCAATTGTAACTTGTGTAGTACATAAGATTTTCTTGCAATTGAATAACTTTCTAACTAGTTCATTTGAAGTCATTTGAACTAGTTATGGTGAAGAAGAACGTGGTTGATATGAAATGCTCATCTGGATAACCTTTTGGTTAACTATTGTTAAACCAACAAGTGCATACGTTTGGGTGCGGTTAACAAACCTATAAGCATGCATTGTCAAGTGTGTGTAACAAGCTAAGTTTTCGATCTAACGGTTGAGAAATACTAGCTTGAATCTAAATCAGGTTTTCATCTAACGGTGAATATTGAATACTTTGTTACTAAGCTAACATTGATTGCAAACCCTGATTTGAAAGACTATATAAAGGAGACATCTAGTATTGCACAAATCTAATCCCCACACCTTACATGTGATACTAGTTTGCGTGCTAGAGTTGATTCTCCTTTAACCTTTGGTTTTCTTCTTCTAAAACCAGGTTAACGACTTAAATACTTTATTGGGATTGTGAAGCCAGGACGATAATACTTTTATTGTAGTTGTGTGATCTGATCTTTCATCTTCTATCGTACGAGTACAATCAGATTGATTGGCTTGAGATTGATATCTCCGATAAGAAAGATATAAAAAGTAATCACAAAAATCTTCGTCTCATTGTTTGTGATTCCACAACATCTTGTTTCGCTACCATACGATTAAGATTGTTGTGAGGTGATTGATAACTCTAGGCTGTTCTTCGGGAATATAAGACTGGATTATCAATTGGTTCATGTTCACCTTGATTATTACCAAAAGACGGAAAAAAAACCTTTATGGTTTATCTGTGGGAGACATATTGATCATTTGATAGACTTGTGTGTGTGAGACAGATTTGTTTATTGTCAAAGCTTGCGATTTTGGGTCGTAGCAACTCTTAGTTGTGGGTGAGATCAGCTAAGGGAGTCAAGTGCGTAGTATCCTGCTGGGATCGGAGGCGTAGGAGCATAACTGTACCTTGGACCAGTTGGAGATTGATTGGGGTTTAACTACAGTCCAGTCCGAAGTTAGCTTGGAGTAGTCTAGTGTCTGTATAGGCTTAATGCAGTGCGTGTGTTCAATCTGGACTAGGTCCCGGGGTTTTTCTGCATTTGCGGTTTCCTCGTTAATAAAATTTCTGGTGTCTCTGTTATTTCTATTTCCGCATTATATCGTTTATCTTTATAATTGAAATAATACAGGTTGTGTGTTATATCGTCAATTAGAGTAATCCAACATTTGGTTGTTGATTGTCATTGATTGTTCTTTGGATATTGGTCTTTGGTACCATCCAACTTATTCCTTGTATTTGATTAGAACTCGCAGTTCCTGCTTGAGTAAATCAAATCAAGTGAGAGATATAAAATCGTTGATATACTTTTAATTGATTGAGTCTTGTTGATTCTCTTAAAAGTATATTCGAGTTTTTCCATATAGATTGCTAAGCGAAATATTGGGTGGTGTTGTGAGACCCCCGCTTTTTCAGTTTTGCTAAGAGAAACTACTAGATGTCGACATTATTTGGACATGAACATAAATTTTATCATTTATTGTTCAAAGATATTCCTTGATGATCAAGGTGATCCCATACTGAAATATTGAAAAGCATTTACTTATGATTTTCATAATATACATTGTAATTACCATCAATTAAAACATATCCAATGGAAAAGATTGTTAGTTAATATGCAACATTAATAATAAAAAATTTCTGAGAGAGATTTCGGAAATATAGGTTAAAGTTATAGTAAATAGGAAAAACCTAAATTAGGTACTTTAATGAATATTTTCGGTTTTGGAATTTCCTTGTTGTCCAAACAACCTTGGTCTATAAATACTTGAGTTTGCATTTCTTGAAAACTATCTTAAGAGCCATGCAAACTTCATTCATGTTATTTCTGGTAGAGCCGTCTATTCGGAGAGGAAAGTACTCTAATTAGGAAAATTCTCTTACGACCTCCCGTTTAAAGACTTTTGTGGGATCAAGAATCTCTACGAGTACCTATGGTGGGAAACTATATAATTGCATTGTTATTTTGGTTTTCGATTATTTATTTGATTGACTAACGGTTGTCAAAACTTTGATTGCACCTGATTTGATTATTATTGAGAGCCTTCTCTTCTGACATAAGGGTCACTCAAATTAGATCAAAGGGATCTTTATAACCATTTCCGGATCTAATATTGTGATAATCCATTGTTAACAGACTTCGTTCAGTGAGTGATTGATCACAAGAGAATTCAAGTTTGTGTTGTGCAGGTTATTGAGAAGGCAATTGAAGATTTAAAGACAAAAAAGATTTTCTTATTAGTTTTCATATCTTGTTAATTTGTGAACATATTTTGATCGTCTGGGATCCGACTTAGATTAGATGTTTCTAATCAGAAAGTCGTATTGATCGACAAATATCATTTGGTGGTATTTTTTAATATCTGAATATCATAGTTGTGAATCTGAATCTAAGTTACTGATTCAGATTGATCTTACCCGACAAAGGAGTTTATTAGTTTAAACGGAAGAGCCTTTGTCAACAATTCAAACATATCTTTCACCAAAGATTGAATAGAGCGGTTACCAAAAAGTTTTATTCCTTTACTGTTTGGATTCCGATCCAAAGGAGTGGTGATTCACGTGCGTGACTCTAAAAGTCGAAGACGTAGGGATACTGAGGAAACTAACTAGCTATGGGTAGTCTACTTGGTCTCAACTATACGAAGTTGGCATTAGATTTTGTATAACGGCTTAATTATGAGTATTCAAAATTGGACTAAGTCCCGGGATTTTTCTGCATTTGCGGTTTCCTCGTTAACAAAATCTTGTTGTGTCATTTACTTTACTTCCGTATTGTAATTGTCTTATTAATCCGAATTACTTGAAATTGATCCTAATAGTCAGTCGGTTTTATTAACGTAACTATTATCAAGTAAATACCTTGTTGTCGTATTGTCTCGACCTATTCCATAGACAATCACACAAGGTATATGACTTATATGTTGATATTTAAAAGATTGTGGTGTATTTGGATACCTTCGTCTTTTCAAATAGTTGGATGTACCATTATTTCTTTATACTTATCGTACGAAAATCGGGTTTGAATTTTTACTTCTCTTTCACTTCGTAGATTACATGTAATTAGTACTTGGGGTTTGAATTTTTTGATTCAGTTTGATGCATATTCTTTTTTTTAATAAATAATCATATGATCACGTTTTTGAATTAATGAAATGTGATCGAACTATTCAAAAGAAAAGATGTCCACGAGAGCCATTTGATTGACAAAAAGTCGCATTACTAGTTAAAATGAAAGTTCCTTCATGCATTATTATTTCTTCTATTTCGAGTACTGTTCTTCTTGTTGAAAATTCAACTGGCTCGTTTAATTTACACGCGTTAAGGAAATCATGGGTAGCTCATTTATGGTGTTATTATAAATAAATCGCTGCTATATAATACTGTAGTGATTCAAAATTAAGCGTTTAATGCTCATTTTCCTAGTTTTTGTGTTAGGTATTCGGAAGCAAAAGACCACACCCAAAGTTGAGTTATGCTTCAAGAAAAAACCTAAAGTTGAGTTGTTGGAGTTAACTAATATCATTGGTCAGTGAAAAACTAAACGTTCATTTTTTCTCATCGTCATTTAATTTAGGGGTCAAATATCATTGATGTCTATGTGGTAAAGAGATTTTCGCATAAAATGGTTTCTAACGTAAGGATAACTTCTTTATGCTTGGATGAAGAGGAAACAGTGTGATCTGGGAAAGCAACCATACCCCGGTTCCAACCGTAATTATCCATCATACATGGATGGAGCACTCTTTGCAAGTCGAAAATGATAATATGAAAAGACATATATTAGTAAAATGGAATTGAAATTCTTTTTTTTTTTTGTGAAGAGTAAGGTTAAAATTGTATAAAAAAAAACTTAAAAGACCAAAAGGTCCCCATTTTTTGTGTTACATAGATTTACATTCTATCGATCATAACTTTCCAATGTGTTACAAGATCTCTAAATGAACTTCCCCATAACCAGTTTTATGCTCTATCCCGATGAAATATGAGTGCCTTAACCTCATTGATGATTACACCTTCAGCTCTTGGTGGTTTGTTAGCCATCACCCTGCGATTTCTCTCTTCTCATATAGATCTGACAATGGAAAAAAAAACGAGTAATGGTCATATTTTCCTTCCCCTATTTATTCCTCTTCTGAATTTCCAGGCCTTTAGTTGTGCCTCAATTGATCTTTCCTGAACCCTTCTCACATTATATCATCCAATGAAATAAGACCAAATCATGTGTGTATAGCTGCAGTGCAATAATAAATGATTTATAATTCTGGTGTAGAGTTGTAGAAAGAGCACATGATGTTCTGGATTCGGACACCTCTTCTGACCTGATTGTCTGATTTAGGTATTGCATTTTGAGCTACCAGCCACATAAAACCTGTGTCTGGAATTGAAATCTTACAATTTGGTTTGTTTATTAGATTTAAATTCATTGTGCTTTATGAGGTTGTTGATGGTGGTTTTTAGCTTAGGGTTAAAATCGTAAAACCGTACAACTGACATGACGTCACTATGACCATTAGCACATTTATTGAATCGATCAGCATACCTACGTAAGAATTACCAGGGTACCTTTTTTTTTATGTGTCATGTTCCACGGCAGAACCCTAAACATTGACCGACATCATCTATGCCAAATCCTGATTCTCATGCTACTGCGCCAAGGCATGCCAACCATGCCAGCCACATCTCCGCACCAAGGCATTCCAACCATGCCATCCGCACCACTGTGCCAATGGAAAACCATGCCAGACACATCTCCGTGCCAAGGCATGCCAACCATGCCAGCTGCACCACTATTCCAATGGAAAACCATGCCAGCCACATCTCCACGCCAAGGCATGCCAACCATGCCAGCCGCACCACTGTTCCAATGGCAAACCAGGCCAGCCACATCTCCACGTCAAGGCATGCCAACCATGCCAGCCGCACCACTGTGCCAATGACAAACAATGTCAGCCACATCTCCGCGCCAAGGCATGCCAACCATACTAGCCGCACCATGCGCCAATGGCATGCCAAACCCTTGGCCCCACCATGCCAAGCCAACTGCACCTTTCCTTTTACCCAAACATGCCAGCCTCACCATGCGCCAATGGCATGCCAAACCCTTGGCCCCACCATGCCAAGCCAACCGCGCCTTTCCTTGGCCCCAACCATGCTAGCCTCACCATGCACCAATGGCATGCCAAACCCTTGGCCCCGCCATGCCAAGCCAACCGCACCTTGCCTTGTCCCCACCATGCCAAGCCGTCCGTACCAAACCCTTGGCCCCACTATGCCAAGCCATGCGCGCCATTGGCCTTGGACCCACCATGTCGGCCTTCCCCATGCGGCTACCAAAACGAAGGCGTGCGACGATCAACGGCCACCCTTCCATCCTGGATGCAAATCCTAGCCGTCCAAGGTTGCCAAACAATGCATGGTAACCTTTGGCCCAAAACCCTAGTTTTGGCCATGCCAAACCGCGCCAATGGCATGCCAACCACTTTGCCGTGCCACACCATGCTGACCTTCCCTATGCGGCTACCAAAACGAAGGCGTGCGACGATCAACGACCACCCTTCCATCCTAGATGCAAATCCTAGCCTTCCAAGGTCGCCAAACAACGCATGGTAACCTTTGGCCCAAACCGCGCCAAGGCATGCCATGCCACATGTGCCAATAGCATGACAACCACCTTGCCGCACCATACCATGCCGGCCTTCCTTATGCGGCTACCAAAACGAAGGCGTGCGACGATCAACGGCCACCCTTCCATCCTGGATGCAAATCCTAGCCGTCCAAGGTCGCCAAATAACGCATGGTAAACTTTGGCCCAAAACCCTAGTTTTGGCCACGCCAAACCGCGCCAAGGCATGCCATGCCACATGTGCCAATGGCATGCCAACCACCTTGTCGCGCCATACCATGTCGGCCTTCCTCATGCGGCTACAAAAACGAAGGCGTGCAACGATCAACGGCCACCCTTCCATCCTAGATGCAAATCCTAGCCGTCCAAGGTCGCCAAAAAACGCATGGTAACCTTTGTCCCAAGACCCTAGTTTTGGCCACGCCAAACCGCGTCAAGGCATGCCATGCAACATGTGCCAAATGGCATGACAATCACCTTGTCGCGACGTACCATGCCGACCTTCCATATGCGGCTACCAAAACGAAGGCCTGCAGCAATCAACGGCCAATTTTTCATTTAAGATGAAGATCTTAGCCGTCCAAGGTTACCAGCTAACGCATGACAACCTTTGGCCCTAATTTGGTCACGCCTAAACAAAGACAAAACCCTAACTTTTGGTCGCGCCTAAACTGGGACACATTAAAGCCATACTGATCGTACTTTCATCCCACTGGCTACCAAACGAAAAGTTGCAATAATCAACGGCTACCTTCCTCTTAAGATGCAAAACCTCGATCGTTGAAGGTCACCACCGAGCCGACAAGTCTCCCAAGCTCAACTTGCCAGACAACAACAAAATTCTACATGTTTTCCACGAAAACACTCGAGACATCAGCACATGTCACAAACTGGGGGATGCTCATTGGGTATTGGTTTGACGGTTTACAACGTGCGGCGTACACTACGCTCGTTATAAGAAAGTGTCATAAGAATGAGGAGGTTAGTAAATACAGGGAGTAATGGTGAAACGCTTTCTTTTATGGAACATCAATTCCAAGCTGTTACCGGTTACCACCTCCTCCCATTTACTCACCCGTTTTCCATTTCTTAATGAGACCAGAGTACATTTCACTTCGACTTGTATAAGTAGGCATTACCTATTTCTACCGAACAACAAGTTCTGGTCAGGAGGATACAACACTCAGAAAACGTTTGCTAGCTTTCCCATCTATTAGCTTCCCACTTTCTGATACAAGTCGCAAAACAACTACTCTTCCATAATCAACTATTCTGGTCTCAACACTCTCTTCGCTTCTCTCCCCAAAACCAACCCTTCTCCTCCTCTTTGTGACCGAAGCAAGTCTGGAACGGCCATTTCTTGGTTTAGGACGTATTTGTACAGATTGATCTCTCGAATCTAAAGTACTCCCTTGCAGTACATTGTTTAGGGTTTAGACTCGTTTCTCACGCAACGCCCGAAATTACCGAAATCAGCAGAAACCGTTTTCACCTCCAAACAATTGGCGATTACAGTGGGAGATTGATCTTTCGGTTACAATGTCGATTTTCGGCCATCGATCTCATGCTTCGACCCAGACATAAAGGCGGTAGAAGCAGGCGATCCGCTCAGGGATCGACGACTCAGTTACCAGACGACCAGATTATCAGTCTTGACACGGCGAGGGATGACTGGGGACTGCCTAGAGGTTAAAAGCGAACGATCCACCAGGGATCGACGACTCGATTATCATATGAGACGACTGGGGACTTTCCACAATCATGGCGGTGCCTCCCGTAAAACTCGGTCTTACACCCGGATGATTCCCTTTACATCAGGAAACCTGAAAAACCGAGTAAGCCTTACCTAGACAAAATACATGGTTTGTTATTTCAAGTTTTCACGGGAATGATAACACTGATAGCCATATTATGTTTCACCCCATGTCATCTACCAACACGCAACGCTCACGGTTCTATGGTTTTCCTGGGATGTTTGCGTCACTTGCAATCGTAACCAAGACAATATCATTCCCAAAACAATATATTCCAAACTAATTCATTCCAAAAGAATAATCCAAAACCCTCAAGGTACCATTTGCCTTTCAAAAAGAAAAAAACCTAAAAATAAGAAGTTCAGAAGACAGAAATACATTCAAGGAAAGTTTTTCAACAATGGCTTGCTCTTCTTAGTAAGAGCCTCCTTCGTGCTTTGGAGAGCCGCCCTCTTCAACTTCAGCTTCCTGGACAATTTTTCGACTTCCACTTCTTGCTTCTTCACCATATCCGTAGAAGGACCTTCGACTGTTTCGACCAGCAACTTTTCAACCTCAGAGAAACCGTCAACGAACCAAGGAACATTGAACTCGATGTTTACACACATGTCACGATGGAACCTCCAGTTCGAGATTACATCCTCGGAAACAGTATTACCGGTCATGTTACACATGTCGTCAATCGAAGACAAAGCTTCCTGCACACTTTTAACCAACGCAAATCGACTAGTAACCTTCTTGGTCGTGGCGATATGTCCGTATCTTTCCCATATCTTGGTGTATAGCGCCGCATGTTTGGCTGGCACGCTAAATCCCCCGATCAACACATGATCCGGATAAGGAACCAGGTATGGAGGGTTGAAAGTGGCGCCCGCGTCTACATCAGCAACCGTCAAGGGATTCCTAACGACAATTGCACCTACGGCCACTGGAGTACTCTCCATTGTCTGAGTCAGAACGACGTTTTCATCTCGATCAATATCTATTTCAAGGTCGCCCGGTGCGGCTGCGACAATTGGAAACAAAGCTGTATCACCACCAGTCTCCGTCTTAGGGACATCTTCAAAAACTGTTTCCCCCTATGACATCACGGATTAGATATTTTCCAAAGAGAAAGAAAAAAAACATGCGGGAGACTCACTGATTTTCTTTCAGACTGGCTAGAGCAAGATTCAGCACTACTGTCGGAAGAACTACTCTCGCCATCACTGAAATCTGAGATTTCATCCTTCTCGGGTTCCCCATTGATTTAATATTTTTCGTGGTTGTAGTAATGAGGTTCAAACTCTCGGACTTGTGAAGGATAATTTTTTTAGAAAATAAATATATATACAAATATTGACAAATTGGTAGAGAGGTACTGGGACTAGGATTCCGCCAAATTCATTTCTTAAGGTTCAAATAATAATTCTTTTATCAATAATAGCTCGAAAAATATATTAAATATATCGACTCTAATTTATTTCCAAGATAGATTCTCAAAATATTAGGTGTAAATGTTAAGCATGGGACATCAGATCATCTAAGCTAAGCATGACCCATCAAATCAAATCACAACTAACTAATTTAAATCATAATTTAAATTAAAATTAATGCAAAAGTCATGAAAAGAATTAAATATAATTACCCCAGTGTGAAATAAGGCTTCCTCCATCGCCCCAGTGTTGGGTTCTAACTCCGCATATCGGAAACACGCTCAAAGGAATTCTTCATTGCTCAAAAGAGGTGTACAAATGATGAAATGGAGATAATAATGAAAATCGGGTGTTTGCAACGTTTATAATTGTTGCAAACACCGTTACAAAGAACGATAAATGGAAAGTGCTGTAGTATACAGAATACTACGACCCACAGATGACAGTCGTTGTTGCTGTAGTATGAACGACTGTCTCTGGTTGTCTAATGTTCTTCGTGTTCTTAGTTGCAGCAGCAGAAATGGTGGCTCTGCAACTCGATTTTTCTTCACTCTGTAGCCTCCAAAGCTTCCCCAAACTCTCGACTAAACCCAAGGGGTCCTTTTATACCCAACAGGCGCGTTTAATCTCGCCATAACTCGAGATAATCTTCATTATTGCCGCTGCCCAAAAATAGGGAATAATTGCCAAAAATAGAAGATTCTTACGTACTCTTGCTTCCTGCACACTCCCAATTTCCTTATCCACGCCTCATCACTCGTCCAATGCTAGTAGAACTCCTCCATGCACGCTATAACTCCAGTTTTGCTTGCTTACAGTGCGTGTTGCTCTGTTTTGGTTTGGTCAATAGAAACAGGAATTCTAGACAAAATTGACCAATTCTGTCACCCATAATGTGTTCCTAAACCTATCTCACATCTCTATACCAAAATTCAGCCATTGAATCGACCTACAAATCCTTCATTTTCTCGATCGAAATCTCTCATGAACTGTGAACATGTTCCCGCCAATTTTCAGTTTTCAAATTGTTGAAGAAGGTGCCCCTTATCCTGGACTGGGGTGCGAATAGCAGATGCCTTGGGGTGACCTGGGGGTGTCCCTTAGTAATTAGGTTACCCCTTATCCAAACTTGGGAGTCCGAATAACACGTGTCCTCCGGGTGCTAAAATCAACTTTCCGAGCCGAATTTTCTTAAAATATTTATTTCCAAAAAAATACCTACAAATACATAAAATAACAAAATTAGTACAAAATCGAGTGCCAACAATATATAGTATTGAGAACAAATTGGACACAAAAATGTGTCTATCAAATACCCCCAAACTTATTATTTGCTAGTCCTCGAACAAAATTTATTCTTGAAAAATGATCGAGTTAATCTCGGGTGGGTTTATCAGAGGTGTACCCACAAAAACCAATACTCCAGACCCTAGATATCTACGCAGAACCTTGGAAAGCACTAAAGAACCTCCTTGGTTGGCATACAATTATTGACTCTAAGAGGAAGAACCCTGATGCGAAATTCCAATTGTTGTACACGAGTTTGCACTCAAGCATACTAAAATTCATATAAGTGACAGAGCTCTACTAAGATAGTTTCACGATGGACATCATACTCGGAGTCAGACTAATCACATGAAAAGATTAAGAAGATGGAAAGAAAAATGTAGATGGTTGAAAAGCGAACGGTGTTTCCCATATCTGTCTGAAGGCCTCTGCCAAGATGAACCTAACCTAAATGAATGATATACCGGTCTGACTAATATTAACACACTGGCATATACAAGGGAACCAGTGGTCAATAACTTAAATCTAGATCAACAAACTGGCAAATACAAGGGAACCAGCAGTTGACTACACATAACAATAACCATCTTTTTTTTTTTTTTTAACTTAACGGCATGAATAAATCTTTTTGATCCAAGCGCATGCTTCTTGTCAGCAGATTACACGATAGTTCCCACGGGTCCTGCATTCCACGCTTGCTTAGGCGACGGAAATAGGGAGAACACACGCATATTGCTATCCAAGTGTTAATACTTATTCCGATTGGTCTAACTGGTCCGGTCTTTTTTTTTTTTCTTTTTTTTTTTTTGGAAAAGGTAACTCAGTCACTCTATTACACCTTAGCAAAGGTAACAACTTGAATCGTGTGCCCCACCAAATCACTTGAAACAAAAGAAAACTAAAATTAGAAAGTGAAAAGGACTCGACAAGATATGGCGAAACTATCATGTTGTTTCTAACACTTGAGCTCTGTGCTTTTATGAATAGACTCTATAAATGTTTCCATCTAGTCAGATTGGTTCCTCAACTCCTAAAACAAAAATGTTTCCATCCACTTAGATTGGTTAGTGTTATCCTAAATACGCATAAATTTCTAGGCTCTGGAGTTTATTTATTGCAACTAAAAAGTTTCTCCCATACCCCCAAACTTAAATCTAACATTGTCCTCAATGTTCTAAATATGAAATTAAAAGCATGAACAAGGAGAAACTGTTACCACTTGAAGCAAAAGAGATAAGGAAGGATATTACCGTGTCACAAGAATATTGGGTTACCTCCCAAGAAGTGCTAAGTTTAAAGTATTCAGCCAGACTTAGGAAAGGATTAGTCAACTCGAACCATAAAGTAACAGTCGAAATAACTGTGGGTCTTCAAAATGAAAAAGAGCTGACCAAAGGAAACTACAATAACCCAAGAAAATGAACAAGAATAACATGCCCTTATCTAGTTTCCTGATTAAGATATTTATATCTAATTGTGGTTCAGGTTCAGGTTCTATGAAAGGGTCTAAATAAAATATTTTCCTCGGATGCATTTCCTCATAGGTTGGATCCAAATTATTAGGTCCTAGAGTTTGGAAAAACTCAAATAAGAACTTAGAATCACAAAATAATAATAACCTAAATAACTGAGGATCCTCTAAGTCAATCAGGTTTGACTTACATAATTGACCACAGTGAGAGTAGTGGTCATTCTTAAGCAAATGTGTCGATTCTATTTTCCTAAAGCATTTAGGTCTAGTCTCACAACTTAATATTCGACATATTTGGAATATAAACGTTCCCACAGTTGGAAGAAAACTATTTGGTGAGAAAACAAAGTCAATCTGGGGATCATAGCCTGGGCAAACCACATCAACCAGAGGATGGGTTTCTAACGACTGAACTTCTTCCTGGACATCATTAGGTTCGGGAAAACGAGTATGAAGGTAATCTTGTAAAATGGTTGAGGCACATATGTCAAGTCCCAAGTGAGGGACCTTTCTAAGAGTTAAAGGTAAGGCACTAGGAAGGTGATAATCACCCCCAAACTTAGAGTTTTCAATGTCTCTAGCTAGACTAGTCACAATCTCCCTAATTTCTGGATCATTAGATTCTTGAAAATGGTCAATTGATTCTTCTAAGTTATTATCAGGTGGTGCATCTTTACTCATATTTAAAATCTCTACGAGTTCATGTTCTTCGTCTAAGACTAATGTTTCTAAATCGCTAGACTCTAAAACAATATTTTCAGAATAAACTCGTTCCTCTAGACCATTATCGGCTTCGTAATCCTCATCTAAAACTGTGGTATCTCTAGTCAAATCCTCGTCCTTTTGAATAGGTGAATAATTATTAAAATTATTTGGATTTGAACTAGAAATAACATTATCATTATAAGGCTCAATTGGAGAAACAAATTCCTGATTACTCTGCCTACATATTTCATATTCTTCATCATCACTATCCTCATCATCATGATACAATTTTTGAAATTCAAGAATTCTCAATCTTTGTTCCAAACTACATGGTCTATGTTTATAATATTTCTCATAGATCGTTAGAGGTGATTCCTCAGTAAAAGTTGGAGTATCCATATATCGCTGCCCACGCATATATTCACCAAGAGTCATTTCCGAAGACGTCTCTTGATAACGAGAATTTCTAGACATATATTCCCGCAACGTCATCGCATGTGGCGTCTCCTCAAAAGGATTCATCACCGAAGAAATATAAACTACAGAGGGATTCTATACAATCACAAACAAGGCCGACTCGACTCCACCAAAGAAAACCTAAAGATTTCTGGCAAACAAAAAGCATGATGGCTCCACTTAGATTGTTTCTAGACCAGCTTCTATCTTTCGAAAGGGAATTCGTTGCAATTTGAGCAAACCCCTCTGGAATCAATCCGAGTCAAAGTAAGTTGAATTGAGGCGAGGGAAGCTCAGTGGAGCTTTGATACCCAAGGCCTCACCGCTATCACAAGGCGTCGCAGTCACGCATTCAACTCACAAAAACCATCATGAACTTTGGAGTGTGCTTAAAGAGAAACCAATATTTTTCGAACGAGTTTCCTATTAAGCTCGTTACCCTATCGGTCTCGTTCTATTCCAAATTTTAAGCTTGGGTTCGCGTTAGGTTTCGTTTTCCTAAGGCGGGCAAGAAGGGAGCGGTGATGAAATCCGAACCCTTATCTTGTATTGGCCAGACCTTGCCCTTTACTAGGAATTTAAAAACAGTCCAAATTCATCCTCAATCAATGAATCACCTTCAGGAATACAGTAAATCGCTTACAGGAGATTCGCGAGTGTTTCGATGGACTTACCTTCCGTACCAGACGGGGGATGAACCGTTGTCGTCGACTCGGGCCACGACTCTTATGCCGTGTGCGAACCCGAGGGGCCGAGACGATATAGTAATTGTCATCCTTCCCTGCACACAGTTTATATAATAAATTTTCTTTTTTTTTAATAATAATACCCTTCCGTAGGGTTAAAATAAAATCCAATTGTTTAAAGTCCAAAGTCCAAAATAAATAAATAAAAAAATTACAGTTTTCCTCACACACTCTAAAAAAATTAAAAATTAAATCCTAAAATTGTCATTTTTTCTTCTCTTTTCGCTTTAAGCTTTTTCCTCTCCAAGTCCTTAGTGCTCCACTTCGAACCTGTAAATCAAAGACAAAAAGACAAAGTAAAAATGAACAAATAATAAAAAAAAAATAAACCTAAAAATTCTACCTAAGCACAAATTCGCGTCGGCGGCGCCAAAATGATTTAATATTTTTCGTGCTTGTAGTAATGAGGTTCAAAATCTCGGACTTGTGAAGGATAATTTTTTTAGAAAATAAATATATATACAAATATTGACAAATTGGTAGAGAGGTACTGGGACTAGGATTCCGCCAAATTCATTTCTTAAGGTTCAAATAATAATTCTTTTATCAATAATAGCTCGAAAAATATATTAAATATATCGACTCTAATTTATTTCCAAGATAGATTCTCAAAATATTAGGTGAAAATGTTAAGCATGGGACATCAGATCATCTAAGCTAAGCATGACCCATCAAATCAAATCACAACTAATTAATTTAAATCATAATTTCAATTAAAATTAATGCAAAAGTCATGAAAAGAATTAAATATAATTACCCCAGTGTGAAATAAGGCTTCCTCCATCTCCCCAGTGTTGGGTTCTAACTCCGCATATCGGAAACACGCTCAAAGGAATTTTTCATTGCTCAAAAGAGGTGTACAAATGATGAAATGGAGATAATAATGAAAATCGGGTGTTTGCAACGTTTATAATTGTTGCAAACACCGTTACAAAGAACGGTAAATGGAAAGTGCTGTAGTATACAGAATACTACGACCCACAGATGACAGTCGTTGTTGCTGTAGTATGAACGACTGTCTCTGGTTGTCTAATGTTCTTCGTGTTCTTGAGTTGCAGCAGCAGAAATGGTGGCTCTGCAACTCGATTTTTCTTCACTCTGTAGCCTCCAAAGCTTCCCCAAACTCTCGACTAAACTCAAGGGGTCCTTTTATACCCAACAGGCGCGTTTAATCTCGCCATAACTCGAGATAATCTTCATTATTGCCGCTGTCCAAAAATAGGGAATAATTGCCAAAAATAGAAGATTCTTACGTACTCTTGCTTCCTGCACACTCCCAATTGCCTTATCCACGCCTCATCACTCGTCCAATGCTAGTAGAACTCCTCCATGCACGCTACAACTCCAGTTTTGCTTGCTTACAGTGCGTGTTGCTCTGTTTTGGTTTGGTCAATAGAAACAGGAATTCTAGACAAAATTGACCAATTCTGTCACCCATACTGTGTTCCTAAACCTATCTCACATCTCTATACCTAAATTCAGCCATTGAATCGACCTACAAATCCTTCATTTTCTCGATCGAAATCTCTCATGAACTGTGAACATGTTCCCGCCAATTTTCAGTTTTCAAATTGTTGAAGAAGGTGCCCCTTATCCTGGACTAGGGTGCGAATAGCAGATGCCTTGGGGTGACCTGGGGGTGCCCCTTAGTAATTAGGTTACCCCTTATCCAAACTTGGGAGTCCGAATAGCACGTGTCCTCCGGGTGCCAAAATCAACTTTCCGAGCCGAATTTTCTTAAAATATTTATTTCCAAAAAAATACCTACAAATACATAAAATAACAAAATTAGTACAAAATCGAGTGCCAACAATATATAGTATTGAGAACAAATTGGACACAAAAATGTGTCTATCACCCATCGCCACGTATAGGCTCAGCACCGCCACCCTCCGTCTCGAGAAGCTATGTTTTCTGACTACTTGCAAGTTTGGTAAAGGTGTTCACGCTTCTGAGACCCTAGGCAATATACAAAGACGGATACTCAGGAAAGAAACAAGGATATACACGATCCAACTAAAGTCAAGAGGAAAATCACACGTACCCGCGTATTGGACGAACTGAAAGTCAGTAGGGCTGTCGAAACTGATTGGGAACCATCTACACGGCTTTTAGATCTTCGCTCCTTCACTTGGGGACTATCTTCATTCGGGCTAACGGATTTTCGCTTGGGCGAAGAAGGATTCCTGAGCAGTGGATACTCCGCTAAAACCGCAGGAGAAGGCTTACCGCGACAGTTTTCTACCACATCATTCACGAATCCATGGAAAACAAGAAACTCATCCTGCCAAAATATGTTATATTTGGAGGTTGTTGATGGATTTCGTTCTACAAGCAGGAAAGGGAGACTTTTACCCGACACAAGAACAGTTGGCAACGAGACTTCTGGAACAACCGGCTGACGAACAAGTGGGACTCCTTGGTCAAAACCCATATGCCGATCGGCACTATCGATATTGTAAGTGACTTCTTTTCAAGATCCTCGAAAGAAAGACGGCACATAACAGGCGTGCATCTTCGCATGATCACCATCTCTCCAACACTCATATCCTCTTTATCAAAAGACAAAGACATGATCGGAGCAGGAGCAAAGGTACTGATCTGAGTTATGGACGCATGCACCGGATCCCATGGACGAAATTTGACTGTGTGCGAGTTGTCAATGAATCCAACCAGGTTAGAACCAATCTTTGGGCGCCTATTCGACCAGCGCAGTATCCTAGAGCCACCCCAAGACTCGGGAAGTACGGACAACGGTTTTGGAGCATACCTTTCGAAGTGCTCCCACAGCCACGCTTGGAGAAAGACGGCATGAATATATGAATCCACTTTCATGTAACCATTTGAAGCGCACATGTCCGCGACCAGCTGATCCAAGTGTGTGTACAGAGAACCAAGAAACAAGCCGCCAATAGGGAGAACGACACTTTTTTCCAATTTTATGGCAAACTTGATAAGTTCCTGTCTTATCTCCTTCTTACCCGATCCATCATCGAAAATATCTCTGGATAACCAAAGAGCCAAGAACGTCGCGACCTGAAGCGTACTATTCTTCTGATTCGGATCCAACCCATCGCGAAACCACTGAGACACCCACCAGCCATAGAAGCACCTCGTATCATTTTATTTCCGAACGAATCCTTTTGATTTTGCAACCATAGAGGCGCACATTTCTTCTTCATCTGCAGACAATTTGACATTGAGGTTTCCTATTACAGGAAGGTTCAGCAATACAACCACGCTCTCTAAGGAGATAGTAATTTCACCCCACCTGCATATGGACGTGTGAGTGTCTGGACACCATCTAGAAATAAAACCAACCAAGCCTGGAATATCTTTCCTAATTTGAAGCACTGCGGAAGCCAGGACAGCATCAATGATCTGCGCCTTGGTCAAACTGGCTTTTACACATTCCTGGCTCATCATGAATCTCATACATTTCTCAAAGGGACTCAGCGGACTCACAGAGATTTTAAAGTCAATAGGAGAAGCATGATACTCTTTCCTCTGAAGACAAAACCTTATTACACCTCCTGGCCGAGCCGACCGGGCCTCTCCTTCACTTTCCGGACCAGTCAGAAGAATCGACACATACTTGGGATGATTTCTCCTAATCGTGGCCGATGTTGTAAAGAACTCATCATCTATGTTTGGCTTGGAATTGCCAACATCTTTCGGTACGGCAGAAATTTTCTCAAATGACATCCTAACGAAAATTCTCTCACGCTACTTCCACATTCGAAATAACTACAATGGAACAATACGAAGAGAAATTATTACGGAAAGTGCATGGAAATTATTTTATCAGACACAGGAGATCCATCCTGGACGCAAGCCAATTTGTTTTAAAGTCATAATGCGCATAGGCAAAGAAATAGGGACTTGTAGACCCTGCATCACCTCCTTATGCCAAGACCGTACCCTGCAGCGGGAAATTTGCGCCCGGACGAGGATCCGCGCCCCACCATGGGAACCATACACACGGTCACACCAGGAAAAAGGAGTAAACCCTAGAAGCTATGTTTTCGCGGAAAGGGAATGACAGTTACCATCTCATGCATTCCTACTTTGCACGGTAATTGAGGCGGCCAACATCACTACGGTATTCACGCCTAAATGTTACTACAAGTTCGTGCAAAGCATACCTACGGCTAGGATTCATACCAACGCAGAAGCACAACATTTCTACAAGTTCACGAAAATGTACGCCTACAGCTAGGGTTTGCACTAATACAAAAAAAAAAACAAGAAAAGCAAGTTAAAGAGGAAGTGTTGGAAGACATACCTGGGAATTGCTCGTCCGCTTTACTGTTACCACACGGCCAGAATAAAAAAAAAATATAGGTGTGAAGTAAAAGGAGAGGCCGTCCCTCCTTTTATAGGCATGATACTTGGGGGTTTGAATAAGGAAAGGACTTCCTATTTGAATCAAGTAAGGAAAAGAGGCAACCGGGCCCGCGAAGACCAATCACCATGCCAATACCGTCCGTGTCATTTCCTTGGCCCCACCACGTCAAGCCGTCGGCCATGCTTTCCTCACTAGGACCGCACCATGTCTTGGCCCCACATGCCAAGCCTTCCGCGCATGCCTTGCCTCACCAAACTGTGTCATTGCCTTGGCCCCACCACGCCAAGCCGTCCGCCATGCTTGCCTCGCCAGGACCGCGCCATGCCTTGGCCCCACATGCCAAGCCGTTCGCATGATTTGCCTCACCTAACTTCTCCATTGCCTTGGCCCACCATGCAAATCCGTCCGCATCATGACTTGCCGCACCAACACCGATAACTCGCCAAGCCAGCATCATGATGTTCCCTAACCCAGCCAAGGTGATGCATATCCAGACTAAGACGACGATCTTCATCTCACCACTTCACGGTCTACACCACGAATATAATCTACGCAAGGCCGCCAAACACGAGGATCATGGACTCTCCTTACCTCTTGAAAAAGGTTAGTCGGACCTTCCTGACCATCTTTCCACGACTTGTCGTTTCGAGTTTTGTCCTTGCGCGTCACCATCTTATGCTTACCTCGCAACAATGCTCATGTTCCGAGCTAAGCAGGGGACTTAATGTTGATGGTGGTTTTTAGCTTAGGGTTAAAATCGTAAAACCGTACAACTGACATGACGTCACTATGACCATTAGAACATTTATTGAATCGATCAGCATGCCTACGTAAGAATTATCAGGGTACCTTTTTTTTATGTGTCATGTTCCATGGCCGACATCATCTATGCCAAACCCTAATTCTCATGCTACCGCGCCAAGGAATGCCAACCATGCCAGCCACATATCCGGGCCAACCATGCCAGCCACATATCCGGGCCAAGGCATGCCAACCATGCCAGCCGCACCACTGTGCCAATGGAAAACCATGCCAGCCACATCTCCGCGCCAAGGCATTCCAACCATGCCATCCGCACCATTGTGCCAATGGCAAATCATGGCAGCCACATCTCCGCGCCAAGGCATTCCAACCATGCCAGCCGCACCACTGTGCCAATGGCAAACCATGCCAGCCACATCTTCACTCCAAGGCATGCCAACCATGCCAGCCGCACCATTGTACCAATGGAAAACCATGCCAGCGACATCTCCACGCCAAGGCATGCCAACCATGCCAGCCGCACCACTGTGCCAATGGCAAACCATGCCATCCACATCTCCACGCCAAGGAATGCCAACCATGCTATCCGCACCATGCGCCAATGGCATGTCAAACCCTTGGCCCCACCATGCCAAGCCAACCGCGCCTTGCCTTGTCCCCAACCATGCTAGCCGCACCATGCGCCAATGGCATGCCAAACCCTTGGCCCCGCCATGCCAAGCCAACCGCACCTTGCATTGGCCCCACCATGCCAAGCCGTCCGTACCAAACCCTTGGCCCCACTATGCCAAGACATCTGCGCCATTGGCCTTGTCCCCACCATGCCGGCCTTCACCATGCGGCTACCAAAACGAAAGCGTGTGACGATCAACGGCCACCCTTCCATCCTAGATGCAAATCCTAGCCGTCCAAGGTTGCCAAACAACGCATGCTAACCTTTGGCCCAAAACCCTAGTTTTGGCCACGCCAAACCGCGCCAAGGCATGCCATGCCACATGTGTCAATGGCATTCCAACCACCTTGCCGCACAATACCATGTCGGCCTTCCCTATGCGGCTACCAAAACGAAGGCGTGCGACGATCAACGGCTACCCTTCCATCCTGGATGCAAATCCTAGCCGTCCAAGGTCGCTAAACAATGCATGGTAACCTTTGGCCCAAAACCCTAGTTTTGGCCACGCCAAAACGCGCCAAGGCATGCCATACCACATGTGCCAATGGCATGCCAACCACCTTGTCGCGCCACACCATGCCGGCCTTCCCTATGTGGCTACCAAAACGAAGGCGTGCGACGATCAACGACCACCCTTCCACCGTGGATGCAAATCCTAGCCGTCCAAGGTCGTCAAACAATGCTTGGTAACCTTTGGCCCAATACCCTAGTTTTGGCCACGCCAAACTGTGCCAAGGCATGCGATGCCACATGTGCCAATGGCATGCCAACCACCTTTCCGCACCATACCATGTCGTCCTTCCCCATGCGGCTACCAAAACGAAGGTGTGCGACGATCAACGGCCACCCTTCCATCCTAGATGAAAATCCTAGCCGTCTAAGGTCGCCAAACAACACATGGTAATCTTTGGCCCAAAACCCTAGTTTTGGCACGCCAAACCGCGCCAAGGCATGCCAATCACCTTGCCGCTCCATACCATGTCGTCCTTCCCTATGCGGCTACCAAAACGAAGGCCTGCAATAATCAATGGCCACTTTTTCATCTAAGATGCAGATCTTAGCCGTCCAAGGTTACCAGCTAATGCATGGCAACCTTTGTCCTTAGTTTAGTCACGCATAAACAAAGCCAAAACCCTAACTTTTGGCTGCGCCTTGTGCCACATTAAAGCCGTACTGATCATACTTTCATGCTACTGGCTACCAAACGAAAGGTTGCAATAATTAACGGCTACCTTCCTCTTAAGATGCAAAATATCGACCGTTGAAGGTCACCACCGAGCCGGCAAGTCTCCCAAGCTCAACTTTCCAGACAACAACAACATGCTACATGTTTTCCACGAAAACACTCGAGACATCAGCACATGTCACAAACTGGGGGATGCTCATTGGGTATTGGTTTGGCGGTTTACAGCGTGCGGCGTACACTACGTTCGTTATAAGAAATTGTCATAAGGATGAGGCGGTTAGTAAATACAGGGAGTAATGGTGAAACGCTTTCTTTTATGGAACATCAATTCCAAGCGTTACCGGTTACCACCTCCTCCCATCTACTCACCCGTTTTCCATTTCTTAATGAGACCAGAGTACGTTTCACTTCGACTTGTATAAATAGGCATTACCTATTTCCACCGAACAACAAGTTCTGGTCAGGAGGATACAACACTCAGAATACGTTTGCTAGCTTTCCCATTTGTTAGCTTCCCACTTTCTGATACAAGTCAGAAAACAACTACTCTTCCAGAATCAATTATTCTGGTCTCAACACTCTCTTCGCTTCCCTCCCCAAAACCAACCCTTCTCCTCCTCTTTGTGAACGAAGCAAGTCTGGAACGGCCATTTCTTGGTTTAGGCCGGATTTGTACAGATTGATATCTCGAATCTAAAGTACTCCCTTTCAGTATATTGTTTAGAGTTTAGACTCGTTTCTCACCCACACGTCCGAAATTACCGAAATCAGTAAAAACCGTTTTCACCCTCAAACAGAGATGAACACAGAAAATATATGTTCTTGGCAGCTTGGGAGGAAAGAAAGGGAAAATGTCAAAGGGAAAACATAAGGTATATTATGAGTCGTTCATGATTGAAGATGTAAAATTATATGAAATAAATCCACCATACCTCGTTCTTTATCGTGATAGTTCATGAATAATAATCAAGAATTGACTCCTTGTATTTTAAGCCGTATATATAGGAAATGAACATATATACGAGAAACACAGATTACCTTTAATGTATATTTCTTGGATTTGATTTTTTATCTAAACAATGGTCAACAGACCCAACTATACTTTGAATATGCCGCCTTAATTACATCATCATGCTCAAGAATCTTTACCCGCCATACGCCGAGCAGAAGGCGAGGACTCCATCTCTTTTTATATTTTGAATGTTATTTCTACCAAATTTGGTTTGTTATAATTATTCACTAAATATGTTCAACAGTTGTGTGAGTTCGTCACCTTCCACAAAAGGTATTTACTATTTAAGTATGGAGCGCATCTGTTATTAAAGATGATAAATATTTAAAATGGTCAAAGTTGATTCTGGATTATACCATCTCTTTTTATATTTTTATTTAAAAATTGGATAACTTTGTGGTGCATTGATTTTTGCTTCGCGATTTACAAATTATATGTAATTGTTATCTTTATTTGTAGTTACATTTGGTTATATTATATTTTAATGTTCTTTTTTCATAAACAATTATGTAATCATTCTTTTGATTGACTAAAATGTGTCAGAAGAAAAAAAAAATGGAATAAAAGATGTTCATCGGAATATGTGTTTGACAATATCATGGATCAATGGCTAGATTTTCAAATCAATAGTTGGGAAATAATTGGAAAATAGACTCCTATTTTCTTGGGCTTATATAATTAAAAAACAACACACATGACCGGCCCGTGTATCAATTCCATAAATACGAATCAGCTTCAGATGACCTAAATGATGAGTCAGATTCATATGGCGAACACTTTCGCAGTTCACGGACAGATTCGACTCCAATTCTAACTTCCTGACTTCCTCTTGAACTTAGGGTTGTTAATTTTTAATATATTTTTGTTAGGGAGGCAAAGGGCTTGCAATAAAAAACACCGTCACCGCCAGTTGCTACAACTTGCTAACTGGGACTTTGATGATTCTCATTCTTCTGCTACTACATTGATTCGATCTTTTGTTTGTCTTTTGTAAATGAGACGAGAAAGAAATATTTGGACTACCGCTTTATTATGGAGACAGAATAAAATAGTTGTTATTAATTCGCAAAGATACATGATCGTTTTTTTTGAAGCCGTATCGAAACAGTGTGATTATACATGAAGCCTTCCCATAAAATTAATACGGGTCTGATCCAGAAAATCAGCCATTTCCCATAATCATTTCCATCTTTCCCCAAAATGCTTTCTCGTGGTTTCTTCATGTAGCAATGTGATAAATTCATTTACAATGCTATTATATAAATTCATCTTCAGGAATTCGCTATATATGTTGTGTGGCAATTTAAGATGCAATCTATAACCCTTATCTTTACCTCATAAAAAAAATGTCGATGATCATATGCCACGTACAATGACGCACCTATGAGCCTCGCAGTCCACAAGCCTAATTTATTTATTTTTTAGTTAAATACCGACTTACCAAGTACATATCATTTATACTCAATTTTTGGTGGGTTATTAAGAATTTGGGTACTTTTATGAATGCGATTTTCTGTTTTGGCGTTTCTGGTTCATCGGTCATCACGAAATGGAAATGTATTTTACTTTTCCTGTAAAAGTGTTCACTGATCTATAACATCCATCACCATAAAAAATTAGCCATTACCTTCGTGATTATTCTATTTATCCCCCAAGAAGAAACTTCTCATGCGTATTGTGGCAATGAAATAATCATAAATAGTTTATTTAGGGTATTATTACAAGTATATCATTGAGTTTGCGGTAATTCAAGAACTCGTGTATAGACTTCATCATTCTAGCCATAAAAAAAAGTTGTTCTAGCTAGTTTTGCGGGAAGAAATTTGGAAATAAATGTTGAAATGTTGGGGTAAACTAATGTTGTTGGTTGGTAATCAGTCCTCTGGTCCACTGAAGTAATAAGCCAAAAATCTGACTCCAATTTTAGTTTGATTTTTTTATTTTTAAGATAAAATGTTTGAGTGCGTACAAAATCTATATATACAAGAAGAAAAAATGATTACATACAGGTTACAACAACAACATAGATGGAGAATAATATTATTACTAAAGTGTTCAAATCTTGAATGATTTAAACACGGAAAGTTTACGTATATGTATAATCATGGATGACATAAAACCCGATTTTCTATTTATTATCTTCTACGGGAATCAAAATCCAAATATTTAATTTTTGTCATCGAGAGAAATGTTTCTCGGCTTAATAATTTACTCTGTATAACAAGAATTTCTTGTAAGATAATCATTGAACCCTTATTTTATAAATTCAAATAATAATCCTCTTGTTGTGAAACCACTTGCTCGTCCAAAGTTCTATTCTCAACGATTTTTATGATGCGCCCTATTCCAAAATGGACTGTAATAGTGTCATATGATTAAGAGGTGTTTGGATAGCATTTTCGCACTTTATTATCTTATTAAGTAAAAAAAAACAGAAATTAGTTTGAAAAAACTCAAAAAAATTACCAAATGCAAAAATATATTTATTCATATAGCATTAGTTGTCTTACTTCTAACTTCAAAAGCATTTCTGCACTTCTGTTTATGCTAATCAATGATTTTTAAAGACATGTACAAAAACATAGAGTATAAACCTCACTGAGGGTGGGCTCTCTTTTCCGCGGGATTAGCTGGGGCCACCATGTCCTAATTGTTTGCTAGAGTCGTCCTCTATAAACCTAGATTTCCTCCGAGAAACATAATAAGGCGTACGACTTAAAAACTTCACTTAGGGATTCGTGAAGCCAGGTCCAGCTATCTTTACCTTGATAGTTCGTGTATCATGATCTTATCCTTTCAGTTATCGAGGAATTAGTAATCTCTTTCAAGAACAAGATAGATAGAAAACGCTAAATTATCTTCATCTCAGACTTTGTGATTCCTCAAAATAGATATCTAAAACTCTTCTTTATTGATTGGTTTCAGATTATTCTTGAGACATGGTTAATAATATAGGCTTCTCATCTAACTTAGTGTAAGTGTTACTGATTTGTAAGTTTTGATAGCTTTGTCTATTAAAGACAGATTTTCAAGCCTTGATCTATCGATCTAAATGGAAATCAAAAAGGTTTATCTGTTAGAGGAAGATTGGTATCAAAAGTCTTCGCTTAAGCTAAAGAAACTCTTAGACTATAAAGGTTGTCAGGTACGAAATCAATTGTGTCGAGCCTTGCGAGTTTTAAGGGACATAAGGAGCATAACTGCAACTGGATTTCTTGGAGGTTGAATTTAGTGTCAATTACATTCCAGTCCGAAGTCTGATAGTAGGATACTGTCTGTAGAGGCTTAATTCAGTTCAGTTTTCAAATTGGAAGAGGTCTCGGGGTTTTTTAGCAGGTGCAGTTTTCCTCTTTAACAAAAATTCTGGTGTCTTATGTTTTTTCCTTTCCGCATTATATTGTTTTATCTTTATTTTATATTAGTTGTGATGAATTACGAGACTCTTTCTGGTAGAATTTATATCTTGAAAGATAGATAACAAGTTTCATACTTGGCAGAATTCGGCTTCAATTATTCAGATAGGATTAGATTGATCTTTGATATTGATTTTTGAGATCGTCCAAGTACTCTCTCATACAAGAAGGTTCACGGACTTTATTATCTTGACTTTCTGATTGTGAAGGGAAAGAGATATAAACTCTAGATACATATTTCCAACGATCTTAGGTCTACTGCAATTATCTTAGTTTTTTTCCATCCAGGTTGCTGAACGAAAAAGTTGGTGGTGTACTTGCTACCCTCTCCTTTTCAATTGGTATCAGAGCAGACAAACTTATAGCTATGAATAGTTTGTGTTTGGAATCTATTTGAACCTTTTGCTACATACTGTTCCAGTGAATTTGGTTATGTAAAATGCTTGGGATTTTCCTCAAAGGATAACTCTTTAGTTGATTCTTTTGAATCTAGAGGTAAAGGATTTGATATATCCCAGATCCTGGAGATATGTTCTTCATGTGTCCGAGAGATCCTGTTTCAAATTATAAAGGAAAACCAGCCGAAAATCTTGATGATTATTCTAAAATCATTGAACATCGAGTCTCTGTTATAAACGAACTCCAGGAGAAGTATTTTCACTCTGATGATGATCTCAATCAATCTCTTAACATAGAACGTGATCATTGTGTAGAAGTTAAGTTATCATCTGGGAATATTCACAAACTTATTCAATAACTTACTCGTAATAGGATAAATTTTAAGATACTTGAATACACTATCAGAGAAAATACTGAATGCTATAAAAACCTATCTGAGATTTATTCCTCTGCATTGGATATATAACCTCCGGTTGTTAATGGAAAATGATGAATTAATCTAATCTCCTCTTAGCTCATGAGCCTTGTGAATCCTTAAAAAAATCATTTTAAAGTGTAAACTTTTCTTAATATTAGATAAAGTCTCTAGTATTCTCTCAAAGACATTATCTAATGTTGATAAAGTTATTCATGCTTCCGTTGATGAACGATTGTGAAATACACATCAAAAGGCAGTACCTAACAAAGCTTCTAAATGGTATCTTGCGTTTAAAACCTCTTTAGGTACCTTACAGTCTTGTTCTCATTGTGGGAAAAAGGGTCATCTCACATGATATTGTTTTCGTAGGAACAGATTACCAATCTTACCTTGGCAATTGAAGAGGTATAAAATTGGCAACATCTCCAATTGGTATTGACTGCACAATCAACTAAACTCACTACAAAACAAGTAACTTCTAGGGACGACTGTTTTTTCAAAACCGTCCCTAGAGAGAGTTAGTTGGGACGCTCAAGGATGCATGTCCCTATTAGTCATCAAATACTTAAATTAGGGAAATTATATGACCTTCCCTAAAAGAATAGACGACCAAATAATATTAGTGACGGTGGAACATGGGACGGTAAGAAAATCGTCCATAATATCTTCTTGGGATGGATTTGGGCCTCTTGGGACCTTTTTAGCCATCCCAAGAGGCCTTCTGTTTTGTAGTGACTCATGAATAAAAAAATTCTAGATTACTCTTCTCGATTATTTCATAAGTCATGTAACTTTCATGGTATAATGTTCAGGCATAAAAAGGACATTTCCAATATCAAACTTCTTGCTGATAAAAAGAGTTTACCCGTAAATATATGTTCTGGGATCGAAATTATAACCCTGCTCATCAAATCGGATTTCAAGAGGTCCAAGACTTCCATCCTTTGATAAAATCCTCATCTAAAGAACTTTCATGTGAGCTTGCAGGTCTAGGAGACATTAAAGGTTGTTTATACCTTCCTTGAAAGAAGATGTGACGATCAAAGCTGCTTCTAAAAGGTACGCTAAAGGAAAGAAAGCAAAATGTAAGAATCATACTTTTCATAATAAAAACAAACTTGGTGTATCCAATTTGGATATAAATGGTGATTTCGGATAGATCTATGTACTATATACATGTTTACGTATATAACTAGATGGACTTTTTTCTAGTTGATAGTTCTAGATGAATCGTAAAAAAAAAACACTCAAGATCGTATAATTTATCCCAAAACAAAATATATCCAAAAGGAGGATGATGAACTTTTGGGAATTAGTGAAAAGTCCCAAACTGAATATCTTGCATCCATATATAAGTTGTTGTAAGCTTCGGAACAACTTACATTTTTAATCTATTTTGTATTTCTAATTTTGCCTGACAGGTATAATTGTAATTATTTTTTATTAATTTCTTTTTGGAGAAATAAGAAAAATGATTTAATCTTAACCAAACATGTTCACCGGAATCATATGACTGACAAGAAGTTGCATTACTGGTTAAAAAAAAACTCTCATTACACACGATTTTTTTATCTCAAAATTGTAAGGGAGAACTTGTCCAATCAACCTATGAAGATCCGTTTTCGGTTCCCAGCATACCTCATGCTTCCATACGGTAAACAAAGTTTTTTTTCACGGCATCAACTCATGTTTTTGAAGATTTTCATCAACGGGTTATACATGCAGAACATGGTATCGACCAGATTCGATGATGAATCTTCTCCAACACTAGTAAAATGATGGAGGGAGATTTACGAAAACCAATTTTATTATTTTTTGTATTATTATTTATATTTTATTAATGATATTTTTAGCAGAAAAATAAATAATTTTCTGATTTATTAATTAGGGAAATTTTAAAAGAGTTTAGAAGTTTATTTTAAGAGTTATAATAAGTTAGAAAAATTGCCTAAAGGTAGTAAATACTTAGTGAAATAAGTTTTTGATATTTTTTTAAGTTTAGGGCTTGTTTAAGAGCTCCAAAAACGAAAATTAGGGGATTTTTTTGATTAATATAAATAATTTTATTTTCATTCAACTTGTTGAGTTTATTAATTTTGATTTTTATTCGTAGTTGGGTTTACCCCCGAGGTCTGAATAATAATCTGATATCTATAGTCGTTATTCGTGGTAAACGAGGTCTAGATAAACCCGTAGATTTAGGACATCACTTTGAATATCGACTAATTTCTATCAATTCTACCTAATCTTATCCCATTTATACTTTCGCTCCGCTACAAAATAATTATCAATTTGAATGCTTCTTATTTGCATTAGGGTGTTAAACCACCTTTTCTTCTCGTGATATCAAATTTTGATGAACCTATCATTCTTTCATTTGTTTACGAACAAAATATATCAATATACCTAAAAAAAATTAGGCGAATTTAACTTATAACATATACATATATTTATGTTATCAGATATCGATAATTATTCTATGGGATAGTAGTATTCCCGTATCCGTATTCTGTAAGATATTGCAAATTCACTACTTCCCCTATAATGACGTGTTGATAGTCCTAGTTAGAACATAGGAGTGAGCAGTGAACGGGTGGGCGCGGATTTGGTATCATGGCATCTAGTCCATCCAAATACCGAATTTGGGAGTTTCCTCCTCGTCTGTTCCATCATCCGATAGATTTGACATCTGTGAATGGGAGAGTGGGAGAGCGTACTGGATATTGGTGAATTAGAGGGTTTGAAAAGTCCCAAAATAACAAATGCAGAATAAAAACATACCTAATTAATTTCATAAATTGATCAAATCAATTATTGATGTTGAATTGATGAAATTATGAAGTTCCTTTTTTGTATTTCTAATTGGTTGGTGATCGAATTTTGAATAGTGGTAAAAAGGTTGTCGTTCACTCGGACTTTGTTGAGATTGGTTTAGGCTTGAATATACAAAATACTAAAAACAAAGGAAAATATACAAAATAAGGTCACATGATGAAGAGATACTAGGACGCAGGATTTCACTACTTTTCATATTCTTGTGGTTTAATCATTAATTCTAAACAATATAGCTCAAACAAAAGAAGTTGTGACTCTAATTCTTTGCCAAAAATAGATTTCATAAAACATTAGTTGTAAGTTGTGAGCAGGACGCATCAAAAGTAATTAAAACCAAGCATGCGACATCAAACAAAATAACAAATAATTAGTAGAAATCATAATGCAATTAATGAAAAAATTCATATAAAGAATTAATTCATTTACCACAATCATGAAAAGTTGCTTCCTCCGTTGTCCCAACAATGGGTTCTAGCTACGCATGGTGAAAACACGCTCAAAGGAATTTTTCATTTCTCAAGAAGGTGTTCACAATAATGAAATGGGAGAAAAATAATAAAACCGACTTTGTAACACTTATATCTGTTACAAAACTAACGGTTACAGAAAACGATACATGAGAAGCGTCGTTGGTACTGTAGCACTACGACTGTCCCCTACTGTTTAATGTTCTTCGTGTTCTTCACAGGAGCAGCAATGGCAGCTCTCTGTAACTCCAATTTCTCCGGCTCTGTAATGCCTAAACGTCTCCCAATCTCCTCATCCCCAAATGTGCTCTCTAGCTCTCTATTTATACACACAAATACACATCACTCGAATATATTCTTCAGTAACTCCAAAATCTTCTTCTTTTTAATTAAAAATATCTTCCGGAATTTTTCCTTATCTTTATTCTATATATGTCTTTACTAAACCCATATCTTCTTTAATTCATAGAATAAAATCCAAGGAAAAATCTTCTAAGGATATCTTTCTTGTTTAATACAAGATAACTTCCTTTTTTTTTTCAAAATTTCATGTTTGTAAGGCAAGAAAATATTCTTATCTTAAAGATAATAAATCCTTTACCGTTGAAGCCAAATTTCCCGCTAATTTTTCTTTTCAAATCAAGGAAGAAGATGGAGCCCCCTTAACCAGTAATAGGGTGCGATTAGCAGTTGGCTCCCTTGGGTGCCCCTTATTAGTTAGGTGCCCCTTATCCAAAACTGAGAGTCCGAATAACATGTGTCTTCCGGGTGCCTATACCAACTTTTCGAGCCGAATTTTCCAAAAATACCTACAAACACATAAAACACCATAATAAGTAGAAAATCGAGTACCAACAATACTGAAATTTGAGGACAATTCGGGCACAAAAATGTGTCTATCAAATACCCCCCAGACTTATTATTTGCTAGTCCTCGAGCAAATCTAATCTAGAAAAATAAAAATGACTACACTTAGCACGTGCAGCAAGCCGTTAAACCGCTTGGTGGCTCTAGTGGCGGAGTGTTATCTCCGGAGGGTTTACCAGATGTGTACCCACAAAACCTTTACTCCGGAACCTAGCTATCTACGCAAAACCTTGGAAGGCACTAAAGAATCTCATTGGTTGGCATGCTCTCATTGACTACAGGAGGAAGTACCCTGATGCGAAATTCCAATTGTTGTACATGAGTTTGCAATCAGCATACTATAATTCATACATAAATGACATAGCTCTACTCAGATAGTTTCTAGACATCATAACCGGAGTCAACCAATCACATGGAAAGATTAAGAAGATGGATAAAGAGAAAAATAGATGGTTTAAAGTGAACGGTGTTCCCATATCTGTCTGAAGGCCTCTGCCAAGATGAACCTATCCTAGTGGACTGATATACTGGTCTAACTAATATCAACACAACTGGCAAATACAAGGGAACCAGTGGTCGATAAACCTAACTCTAGGTCAACACAACTGGCATATACAAGGGCACCAGTGGTCGACTTTATTAAATTTATTCCGGTTGGTCTGATGGTCAGGTCTCAATTTTTTTTTTGTGGTATCTCAATCACTCTATTTCACCCTAGCAATGGTAACAACTTGAATCGTGTGCCCCACCAAATCACTTAAAAAATAAAAACAGAAGGATTAGGATTCAACGAGATATGGCGAAACTACCATGTTTTTTTTTTAATTCTAACACCTGAGTTCTGTGCTTTTATGAATAGACTCTTTAGATGTTTCCATCTAATCAGATTGGTTCCTCAACTCCTATAACCAAGATGCTTCCATCCACTTAGATTGGTTAGTGTCATCCTTAATAAACATAACTTTCTAGGCTCTGGAGTTTATTTATTGCAACTAAAAAAAGTTTCTCCCATACCCCCAAACTTAAATCTAACATTGTCCTCAATGTTCTAAAGATAAAATTAAAAGCATGAATAAGGATAAACTGTTACCACTCGCAGCAAAAGAGTTAAGGAAAGATATTACCGTGTTGCATGAGATTGGGTTACCTCCGAAGAAGTGCTAAGTTTAAAGTCTTCATCCAGACATCAGAAGGAATTAATCACCTCATAGAATTATAAATCAGTAGCCGGAATAACTGTGGGTCATCTGGATCAAAAAGTGCTAACCACAAGAAGAGGAAACTACAACAAACCCAGAAGACATCGAACATACCCTTGTTTAAGACAACTACATCTAGTTGTGGTTCAGGTTCAGGCTCTATAAAAGGGTCTAAATAAAAAGATTTCATCGGTTGGATTTCCTCAAAGGTATTCTGAAGATCAGGCTGAAGAGTCTGAAAATACTCAACTAAGAACTTAGAAGTGCATAACAAAAGCCTGAATAATTGGGGATCCTCTAAGTCAATCAGATTTGACTCACACAGCTGACCACAATGAAAGAGGTGGTCTTCCTTAAGAAAATATGTCGACCCAATTTTCCTAAAGTAATTAGGTTTAGTCTCAAAACTTAATAACCGACACATCTGAAAATCAAATGTTCCCACAATTAGAAGAAAAGTTTTTGGTGGGAAAACAAAGTCAATCTTGGTATCATACCCTGGGTTAACCACATCAACCAGAGGATGGGTTTCTAACAACTGAGCTCTCTTATGGACACAACTAGGTTCAGGAAAAAGTGTATGAAGATAATCTTGTAAGATGGTTGAGGCACAAATGTCAAGTCCTACACGAGGGAACTTTCTAAGAGTTAAAGGTAAGGCACCAGGAAAGTGATAATCACCCTCAAACTTAGAGTTTTCAGTGTCTCTAGGTATACTAGTCACAATTTCCCTAATGTCTAAATCATTAGATTCCTGAAAATGGTCAATTGATTCTTCTAAGTTGTAATCAGGTGCATCCTCACTCATTTTTACGAGTTCACTTTCTTTGTCTAAGACTGTTGTTTCTAAATCGCTAGACTCAAAATAAACTCGTTCCTTTAAATCATCATTGGCTTCGAAATCAAAAGGAATTACAACTTCGTATAAAACGGTATTATCTCTAGTCAAATCCCCGTCCTTTATAGGTGGATAATAATCAAAATTATCGGGATTTGAACCAGAAATATCATTATCATTATCATTATCAATCTCAATAGGAGTAACAAATTCCTGATCACCATGCCTAAATACTTCATATTCTTCATCAACATTGTCCACATCATACTCATCATTATCATAACATGGAAATGGATGAACCTCATCTACACAAGGAGTGTCACCAATCCTAACCTCGATATCTTGATTATGCAAATAACTATCCTCATTTTAAAGAGTATTATTGGATACACTATATTGGAAATTCAAGTCATTTCGAGCAATACTTTCGTTCGTCTCTAACTCAAGTCTACGTGTCGACTCAACTATCCTCTCAAGGGTCTCTTCTAAAGAAATCTCCCTAAGTGTTGGATCTAAGTTTTCACTTAACCTATTGAGGATATCTTCCAAAGAATATTCAGTCGTTGTTGCAGTTCTTTAGTCCATGACTATGTTGTTCACCTCATCTAATTTGTATGTCAATTCAGCTAACTTACATGATGACTCAGCTAAATTCCTGAGAGACTCTTCTAGAGAAGGAATAGGAACTGAAGGATCATAAAAAGGACTACTTTTCAATAGTTTGATTGTATCCTCTAAAGACGAAGAACTAGTATTATAATCTTCTTGCACGCAATGTAGTCGATTTCGGCCATCTCGGCTGAGATCTCGGCGGAATTTCCGTTTTCGGCTTAGAGGGTAACGAAATTTAGGATCTCGGTGGAACGGAATCAGGGCGGAAATCTCGCTTGAATCGGCCGAGATCAATCCGAGACGAGTCATCCGAGATGAGGGTCGTTTTGTAACTTCAGTACAATTACATCCCTAAAATCCTATAACTCAGCTCTTTTTCTTTGGTATTCACTAAGTTCACTACTTCTTCTTCTGGATCCCTAAAATCGCCTCTCTCTCAGATTCATCCCACTCCCACCATGTGTAGTTCATAATCTCGGTAGAGCTTCACATTTATCTTGCAGTAAGTAACTGAGGTACGTGATTAATCTGTAATTTTGTAACTCCATCACCATATTTCTTAAAATGGCATGATAATTTAGGGTTTAGGTAGTTTAATTATGAACAATAAAGGACCAATGTTTTTTGAGTTTCACTGTTGATGTATGTCTTGGGTTTTGTATGAGTTGTATTTTACTAATTTGTATTATTAACTTTCTCCAATTTGACAAATTTATCATGATTTTGGTAATTTTGTAAGGTACTAAGATGGTTCAGTAGTAGTATTTGGTGTTGCAAGTTTATGGGTTCGCTTTCATTTTTTGTTGTTGCTGATCTAGGCCCCTTGCATGTCATGGGAATCTCTCTGATGCATTTTGTTCATATAATTAGGAGTTATTTAGGGTTAAGCTTACGATGTTTGTGCAATGGATTTTGATTAGAAAGTTCTAATTAGCAGGGGATGGTCTGTGGTTCTAATCAGTTCATATGGATGATTTTATTCCAGGTTGTGATTATGGATTCTTCTAACGCTTCTAATTCGAACACCTCAAACACTACATCTGGGTCGATGCTGCCGCAATCTTCTACTCAGACTCAAAATAAAGATCCAGCATGGAAATGGGCTACATGCAAAGATCCTGCATTTCCAAAGAAATTAAGTTGTGTGCTTTGTGACAAAGAAATGCGTGGTGGTGGAATTACTAGGCTTAGGGAGCATCTCACACAGGTCAAGGGGAATGTTTCATCATGTTTGAAAGCAACAGTTGAAGTTATAAATGAAATTAGACTTACTGACAATATAAAGAAGTTAAAGAAAGCTCATAGGGAGAATATTGATGTTATGTATCGGCGTACACAATCTGATGAGAATTCTGATGCTGATAATGAGGTACAAGAAGTTGAAAAGGATTCCAATGTAGACAGCCGTAGTTGTAGTCAAGTAGCTGTTCAGAATCAGATAAAGAGAAAATTCAAGAGCCAAAGTAATTGTAGGGGTCCAATGGATTTACTCATGCAGACAGACCACCAAAAAACTCAGCAACCCACTCTTGACAGAAACAGTTCAGCGAAAGAGAAGTTAAAGAAGGATGCATGGAAAAGCATTTCAGCTTGGATGACTGAGAATTCTATATCTTTTAATATTGTTCGTTGTCCAACTTTCCAAGAAATGGTCTATGCAATTGGTGAATATGGGAAAGGTATGTAATGCTCCCAGTAATCTTTTATTACGTTTGGTTAATCTGCTTGTGTGTTGTTTTATTTGTATTCTTCTTAGGATTGAGGTTGGGTATTTGTTGTGTTACTTATGCTTTTATGTTTTTTATTTTGATATTAGCTATGCCCGCGCCATCTTACCATCAGATTCGTTCAAATCTTTTCAAGGAACAGTTAGAAGAAACGAAGAATTTTGTTGATACATTTAGGGTACATTGGAAGAGGTATGGATGTTCTATTATGTCTGATGGCTGGACAGATGGGAAAAAGCGTCATCTTATTAACTTTTTGGTGAATTTTCCGAAAGGGTAAGTTTTCTTGAAGTCCGTAGATGCGTCAAATAGAACCAATGATGCTGATTTCATACGTGAGCTTGTAAAGGAGGTAATTGATGATGTTGGGAAAGAAAATGTAGTTCAGTTCATTACCGATAATGGTTTAAACTTTAAAAAGGATGGGAAGGATTTAATGCTTGAATACCCAAATCTATTTTGGACTCCTTGTGGTGCTCATTGTGTCCAGTTGATGCTAGAAGAACTTGGTGACAAGCTTACACGAATCAAGAGAGCCGTCATTCTAGGTAAAAGACTTGTTACATACATTTATGCTCATTTTCAAGTATTATGCTTAATGAGGGATTTGACAGGTAGAGACTTACATAGGTCTACAAAGACTAGGTTTACAACTCAATATTACACACTAGAAAGTATTCAAAAGTATAATACTCCTTTACAAATGATGTTTGTGAATGATACATGGGAAAAAACTAGATTTTCAAAAGAAAATGTTGGAATTAATGCACTTAAAATTGTCACAAGTAGTACATTTTGGGAAGATGTTGATTACTCTTGTAGAGTGCTGAAGCCTTTAGTTAAGGTTGTAAGGTTAGTGGATATTGAGCGCAAACCTACAATGCCTTCTTTTTATGATGCAATGAGAATAACAAGGGATCAACTGGAGGATAATTTCAGAGAAGATGATGATACTTGGGCTGTAATTAAGGCTTGCTTTGAGAAAAGATGAAAGAATAACTTTAACCATGCTTTACATTGTGCGGCCTACTATTTGAATCCTTCCATATTCTACAATATTGAACCTTATGAAATGGACAATAATGAGAAGTACATAGAAATCAAAAGGGGGCTTCATAAAGCAATGGGAAGGCTTATACCCAATGAAGATGAACTTGAGCTAGCTACAGGTGAATTGATAAAGTATACTGATGTTGTTGGGGTCTTGGGAACTCCGCCTTGCAAAAAAAGAAGAACCAAGGATCAACCTCGTAAGCTTGTTCGCTCTATAAGTTTAAAGTTTGATTACATTTGTGTTGGATAGCATTTATAACTACTTTTTTTGTATTCATAACAGATGAGTGGTGGATTACTTTTGGAGGAATTGATGCGCCAAACCTACAAAAATTTGCAATCAGAATATTGAGTCTTACTTGTTCTGCTTCCCCATGTGAGCGAAACTGGAGCACATTTAAAAATGTAAGTATTCCAATCTTTTGCACTGATTAGTAATATCCTGAATATACATGAACCCTGCAAAGAAATTAGCATGTGATTACTATTAAGTGTTTTAGTTGAATTATCTATGTTTGTATTTCAGTTGCATATTTAGCCATTTATTTTTCGTATTTCAATTGCATTCGAAAAAACGAAATCTCATTAAACAGCAGAAACTGAATGATAATGTCTTTATCCAGTACAATAAGAAATTGAAGCGTCGTTACATAGAAATCCAAAAATATAACGATGATGATAAAGCTCATAATCCTATTTTCCTGGAGGACCGTGATGAAAATGATGAATTGTTGGATTTAGAAAATTTGCATGACTTGGAGGTGGAAGGTGATAATGTAACTTTTGGTGATTTGCAAGAAACAGTTGGTGAAGAACGTGGGATAGTTGGTAGTAGAGGTGCCTGTAGTTCTCGAGGCAAGTCTACGTTTCCAACTAACTCGGAATACGATGGATATGATATTGATGATTTGATGTTGGACACAGAAAGAGGGATACTCGGTGGTGACGGGAACGATGGAGTTACTCCAGATGATGATATCTATGCTGATTCATCCTATATTGATTAGAATTGTAATGGCCTTGTTTAATTAACATTTTGGATAATGAACTGAAGTTGTACTTCTCTCTCTTGTGTTTTCACTTTTTTTCAACAAAGACTTCTAAGATCAGTGAAGTGTTCCACTGTTGTGTTTTCTTAATGAGTATTTGTTTTAATTGGTTAATTTAATAGTATTTCATTATATTTTTAACATATGTATAATTATATGTATAAAAGTTGGAACCGAGATTTGGAAACGGAATCTCCCCGAGACAACGTTGTACCAGTATCTCGCTCGGGACCGAGACAAACCAGAATCCGAGATCAACTACATTGCTTGCACGTATGATCGATGCGCGTGTGGATAGTAATTGGGCTCACCATGGTATGACCCAAAACCTTGAAAAGGTTGGCGTGCCCAACCACTATTCACACTATGATCATAAAAAGAGTAATGTTCATGTTGTTCAGTTGGATAATTATTGTGTTGGCTATACCAGTTCGACATCCTAACTGCAAGGAAATTCTAAACAAACACAAAGAAGGATGACTCGACCACAACAAGCCTATTTTATCTAGCAAAGAAAAAGAATGATGGCTCCCTTAGATTGTCTCTAGACCAACTTTTATTCTTTCGAAAAAGAATTCGTTACAGTCTGAGAAAACCTCTCTGGAATCAATCCGAGTTAAAGTAAGTTGAATAGAGACAAGGTAAGCTCAGTGGAGATTTGATACCCAAGGCCTCACCGGCGTATTCAACTCACAGAAACCATCATGAACTTCAAAGTATGCTCAAACTAGTAACCAATATTTTCCGAACGACTTTCCTAATAAGCTCGTTACCCTATCGGTCTCGTTCTACTCCAAATTTTAAGGCTTAGGTTCGCGTAGGTTACGTGTTCCTAAGGCTGGCAAAAAGGAAACGGTGATGAAATCCGAGTCCTTATCTTGATTTGACCAGGCCTTTCCCTTTACTAGAAAATTAAATCCGATTTCAGGTCCTCAACATATATGCATACGAAATCATCCAGTAAACCCGCTGACAGGGGATTCACGGGTGTTTAGAATTCTTACCTCCCGTTCCAGACGGGGGATGAACCGTTGTAGTCGACTCGGGCCACGACTCCTATGTCATGTACGAACCCGAGGGGCCGAGGCGATATCGTAATCGCCGTCTTTCTCTGCAAACAATTGATATTTAAACTACCCTTCCGTAAGGTTTAAAATAAAATAAAAATAAAGTCCAATGTTCAATGTCCAAAAGAAAAGAAGAAAAAAATGTCCAAAAATAAAATATTACAAAAATAAAAACCTTAATTACAGTTTCTAAAATAAAAAAAAAAAAATTATTTACAAAATCTTCTTCTTCACTCCTTTTGGATTTCTCTTTTCTTTCCTTTTTGGACTTTTCCTTTCTTTTCAGCATTTTATCTTTTTCCTTTAGCTTAACTCCAAATCTGAAAGAAAACAAAAATACCAAAACGTGTAAAAAAGAACAAATAAAATAAAAGCTAAAAACAAATCTATAAACAAATCCGCATCGGCGGCGCCAAAAATTGAACGAATTTTGAATAGTGGTAAAAAGGTTGTCGTTCACTCGGACTTTGTTGAGATTGGTTTAGGCTTGAATATACAAAATACTAAAAACAAAGGAAAATATACAAAATAAGGTCACAGGATGAAGAGATACTAGGACGCAGGATTTCACTACTTTTCATATTCTTGTGGTTTAATCATTAATTCTAAACAATATAGCTCAAACAAAAGAAGTTGTGACTCTAATTCTTTGCCAAAAATAGATTTCATAAAACATTAGTTGTAAGTTTTGAGCAGGACGCATCAAAAGTAATTAAAACCAAGCATGCGACATCAAACAAAATAACAAATAATTAGTAGAAATCATAACGCAATTAAATCTATGCAAAAAGTCATATAAAGAATTAATTCATTTACCACAATCATGAAAAGTTGCTTCCTCCGTTGTCCCAGTAATAGGTTCTAGCTCCGCATTGTGAAAACACACTCAAAATAATTTTTCATTGCTCAAAAAGGTGTTCACAATAATGAAATGGGAGAAAAATAATAAAACCGGCTTTGTAACACTTATATCTGTTACAAAACTAACTGTTACAGAAAATGATACATGAGAAGCGTCGTTGGTACTGTAGCACTACGACTGTCCCCTACTGTTTAATGTTCTTCGTGTTCTTCACAGGAGCAGCAATGGCAGCTCTCTGTAACTCCAATTTCTCCGGCTCTGTAGTGCCTAAACGTCTCCCAATCTCCCCATACCCAAATGTGCTCTCTAGCTCTCTATTTATACACACAAATACACATCACTCGAATATATTCTTCCATAACTCCAAAATCTTCTTCTTTTTAATTAAAAATATCTTCCGGAATTTTTCCTTATCTTTATTCTATATATGTCTTTACTAAACCCATATCTTCTTTAATTCGCATAATAAAATCCAAGATAAACTCTTCTAAGGATATCTATCTTGTTTAATACAAGATAACTTCTTTTTTCTTCAAAACTTCATGTTTGTAAGGCAAGAAGATATTTTTATCTTAAAGATAATAAATCCTTTACCGTTGAAACCAAATTTCCCGCTAATTTTTCTTTTCAAATTAAGGAAGAAGATGGAGCCCCCTTAACCAGTAATGGGGTGCGATTAGCAGTTGGCTCCCTGGGGTGCCTCTTATCCAAAACTGAGAGTCCGAATAACATGTGTCCACCGGGTGCCTATACCAACTTTTCGAGCCAAATTTTCCAAAAATGTTTATTTTCCAAAAATACCTACAAACACATAAAACACCATAATAAGTAGGAAATCGAGTACCAACAATACTGAAAATTGAGGATAATCGGTCACAAAAATGTGTCTATCAGTTGGTCTTCTTCTTCTTCATAGTTTTTAGCGGGAGGAAAAGCATTATGTTTTTTTTCTTCCCTAATCTTTTTTTTAAACGCATCATATTCAACATTACCTCGATTTATAGATATTTGATATTTAAATTTCAATTCAACGGTCTATCTTCAACTGGATAATTTATTCGTAGACAATAAATTGTATGGACCTTTCGACCACAGAACAATTGCTTAAAAAGATTCAAGACATTGAAGCTAAAAATGTGCAGCTGAAAAAAAAATAATGCCAAAATTATCTTTTATACAACTAGTTCTTGTTATGTAGGAACTGATTATAGACATAAATTGAAGTACAGTAGTTAGGTTTCTCGCTTAAATTATGGAGTATAGTTATACTTTTATATTCATACGTAAACAAATTAATATTTTAATGTGGGAGCTAACAAAACTGGTTGATATCTGCAAAACTATTCAAATTAAAACACATTTTACAATTCAAGTCCTTGATTATAATGTTAATTTACATCTAATAACAATTTTTTTTAAGAATTTTATAAATGTCTCTACCCAGTGACAAGCATTTTTCATAAACTTGAAATTTTTTTGATGCACTACAACAAGATATTTTATATCTCTCTAGGAATCAAAAAATTTCACTAACCCCCTATAAAAAAAATAAAAAATTCCAAACTCTCCTATAGATGATGTTCCTATATATATATGGGTCCTGAAGGACAAAGGGATTTTTACTGTGAAGTCAAGTGCAATGTGGCGTTTCAAAAATAGACAAAGACAACATGGAGATGACTAACAAAGTTGTTAAATACATGACCATATGAATAAATCAGAGTATATATATAACATAATGCGGTGTCTATATTATCATTTTTTGAACGATGAATCTTTGAAGATTACCACTCACCAACCACATGAAAAACTTAATAACAATCAGTTAATATAATTATTTATGTGACGAAGCCTCTCGAGTTCTGGTATTGTTTTAACTATGATCGATTTCACAGGAAATATCATATAAGACGGGAACTATGTCAAATGAAACTCAAAAAAAAAAAAAAAAAAAAAATAGTAGCAACTGATGCAGCTTTGCCGTGGGCAGTATAATGGAGTGGACATGATATAACCTTCCAAAGCAATTCTCAACCATCTCTATTTCTTCTATCGGGATTTATGCAAAGGCTACATATCAAAAATACAAACTAGGCATTGATATAAAAAACAAAATAAAAACTTCGATATAAACTTTAGAGTTCAGGTGTTCACACTTGTTCCAAGGTATGGCATCTTCTCTGCAATTAGGATTTCTACATTTTGTAATTGATTTGCCCTCACGCTTAACTGGATAAGCCAGACCTAATGAGGTATTGTAAACAACTTATACATCTAGTATCGGAATAAAGTGATAACAAGATATAACTCTACAAGGAGACCAGTCCTGTATTAAATATTTTCCGAGGGTTTTCTCTTTTATATAAAAGAAAAAGATCAAGAAGATGCACAAATTAAATGGAAAAGTCAAATGTAGTTTGAACATTTAATTTTAAAATAACGAAACAAATAAATATCACTCTAATAAAGCAATATTTGCAATTCTTTTACTTATAACGTTGAAGAATGACTTATACTTTTGAAGATGCCATTCTTTTATGACTTCGAAGAATGACTTCCACTTCTGAAGATGCAATAATTGTTCTGTTTTTGGTTGCCAATCATGCTCGAAAACTCATCACGAGACCTTAAAAGAGCCAGCAGGCCCAAGCTAGAAACTGGATGAACCAAATAGCTGAAACGTGAGCTTGAGCCCACTTCGCAAAAATGACACCAATATAAAGTGTAAACCTTCTTTCACACCTAAATATCATCAATTCCTCATTCTCCCTTTTTCGTCCCTCTTTCTTTCCATGTCACACTCACTTACACCTTAATTAGGGTGCCAATATTATTCCTTGGTTTCGATCTCCAAACCCTAAATCTCCATATTCATCGTTCGAAGATTCAAGATTTTCTCAGAAGATCCAAGAACTATCTTATGTTGTTTGTTATTAGTATTTTTTTATTCATAAAATTGTAACATGATATAAAAGAAATTTTTTAGATCTTTCAATATTTCTAGGGTTTCTTATTTCTATCTGTATTTTCATTCAATAGAATTAGGTCTTTCTATCTTTTGATTTCCTATAAGAAATTTTGATTTTGATTATTGTTTTTGATTGTAATGGAGATGGAGAGTAGTCGTAGACCAGGTTTAAAAAAACCTAGATTAGTTGAAGATCTTGAAAGAGAGTTATCTTCTAATAGTTCTTTAATCGATCATCGTGTTGTTCGCAGCGGCGGCGGAGCTCAGCCACTATTAAAGATTCTATCTAGGGTTAGAACACTTGTGATAACCGTGAACGTGATATAACCGTGAGAGCACTTGGACGATTCCAAAGATCAATATCCAAGTTCAATCGAGTTGTATCCAAATAAAAGGATCGGAATTTTGACAAGTATGAAACTTGTTATATATCTTTCAAGATACGAATTCTACAAGAACATCGATCACAATTAAGATGGACGTATCTACTACGAGTATACTACTTGTGGTAATCTTATTATAAAGATAAACAATATAGTGCTGAAAATGAAAAACACAAAGATACCAGAAGTTTTGTTAACGAGGAAACCGCAAATGCAGAAAAACCTTGAGACCTCGTACATATTTGAACATCACATGTATTAATCCGTTACAGACACTAGCCTACTATCAGAACTTCGGACTGGAATGCTGTTGAGACCGAATCCACCCTCCAAGCGATTTAGTTACAGTCGCGCTTCTTACGTCTCTTGAACCTCGCAAGGTTCCACGCAATTGATTCCCTCAGCTAACTTCCTTTACATCCTAAGAGTTGCTTCAACATAAGTGAAGGCTTTCTATGCCAGTCTTTCTCTAACACATAAGCCTATTTGATTTCCTTTTAGATCATGAGATCAAGGAGGGAAAATATATTTGCAGTAACAGAGCTAGAAAACCTCACAAATCTAATACTCATGACACAAAATGATAAAGAAAATAGATGTCGTTCTAGTAGAGCAATTTTTGTGAGTTTCTTACTTATAACATCGGATAATGACTCCCACTTCTGAAGATCCTTTTTTACTTATAACTTCGAAGAATGACTTTTGCTTCTGAAGATGCATTAATGCTTCTACTTTTTGGTTGCCAATCAGGCTCGAAAAGTTGTCACGAGACCTTAAAAGGAAGGCACCACTATTATTTTTTTGGGACCATGGTTTGATTAGGCCACCTGCCCTATAGTTATAAGGGGTGTCTTAAAAGGTGGAGATGACTAGTTTACTCTTTAACCAGTTAAAATTATAACTCTACCACTTCTTTTTCCTCTATTCTACAATTTTTCTTCTTCTTCTTCTCTTCTTCATCAATTTATCATCATCTAAACTTGATCATATAGAAATCTAATCAAAATCATCAAAATTTTCATCGTTGTGAATTTACTGAATTTTTATCGTCGATTAATCAATCTTTTGTAAACAAACTCGTCCACAAGTATTTTCCCACAAACCCATTACTTCTAACTCGTTTTTGATTGAGAATTTTGAGTAGTAGTCATCAAAATTGGTTGAAAATGGAAGTTATAGCAGTAAGTTCGGTTAGGAATTTTGTGGAAAAACTTTGTCGAACTAGCCGAACTTGCTGAAAATGAAGAACGTGAAGAACAGTTCGGCTGTTTCTTAAAGAAAATATCTCAGAATCGACTTTTAACTTCCTAGCCGAAATTTTAATTTCCTAACCGAACTTTTTCCGTACACAATAGTTCGGCTAATGTTCATGAAAGCGCAGGTAGCCGGACTTAGTTTTAATGGAGTTTTTTTGCTTTCAGAGAAAAGTTCGGTTATGTCGCAAATTTTTTTTCCTAACCGAACTAAGGTTTGGTTACATCGCAATTTTTTTTCTAACCGAACAAAGGTTCGGTTACGTCGTAATTTTTTTTCCTAACCAAACTAAGGTTAGGTTACGTCGCGATTTTATTCTCCTAACCAAACTTTTCTCTGAAAACCTATATATAGATTTTTCTTTTTTCTTTTGATTTAATCTTACACTAATCATTGATTATGTTAACTAATAATTCAACTAATCGTTACACTAACTTAATTGAAAAGAAAAATTTTGGTATTAAGATAAATATATGGATAAGAGGTGACTTAGTTTTACTTCAAATATCTTCCAAAAAAAAAAGAAAAACAATGCTCCCAAAAAAACAGTGGTGCCAAAAATCGTTCGTTAAAAGAGCCAGCAGGCCCAAGCTAGGAACTGGATCGAACCAAAGAGCTGAGACACGAGCTTGAGCCCACTGCCTAGAAATGACACCAATATAAACCTTGTTTCGCACCCAAATATCATCAATTCCTCATTCTTTCTCTCTTTCGTCCCTCTTTCCATATCACAGGGTGCCGATATTATTCCCTGGTTTCGATCTCCAAACCCTAAATCTTCAGATCCATCGCTCGAAGACTCAAGATTTTCTCAGAAGATCCAAGAACTCTCTCATGTTGTTTGTTATTAGTATTTTTTAATTCATGAAATTGTAACATGATATAAAAGAATTTTTTTAGATCTTTCAATTTTTTAGGGTTTCTTATTTCTATCTGTATTTTCTTTCAATGTTTCAATAGAATTAGGGGTTTCTATCTTGTGATTTCCTGTAAGAAATTTTGATTGTTATTGTTGTTGATTGTAATGGAGATGGAGAGTAGTCGTAGACCAGGTTTGAAAAAACCTAGATTAGTTGAAGATCTTGAAAGAGAGTTATCTTCTAATGGTTCTTTAATCGATCATCGTGTTGTTCGAAGAGGCGGCGGTGGAGGAGCTCAGCCACCATCAACGATTCTATCTAGGGTTAGAGAAAACAACGATACTTCAACTAGGGTTAATAATCAGCAGCAGCTTCAAGCACAACAACAACATCAAGAAATAGTTAGTGAATATAAATCTGCTTTAGCTGAATTAACATTCAATTCGAAACCGATAATAACGAATTTGACGATTATAGCTGGGGAGAACCTTCATGCTGCTAAAGGGATTGCTGCGGCTATTTGTTCTAATATTCTCGAGGTGAATCCGGTTTTTTACGACATTCATTCTCTTCCTTATTTGTAACTGTTAGATTTTTTAATTTTGTTTTTCTGTGTGTCCATAGATTTAAACTACACAAAAGGTGGTGGTATTGTAAAAAAGCAAAAAAGAGGGGAAAAAATATAGTGATTGAGAAAAGATGCATTGTTTTATAGAATCATTGGTGTCTGATCTAATGCTTTCTCTACGAAATTTGATGCAAAATAACGATTTCTCCTTCGTTTCCCTATATTAACTTCCAATTTGAAATCTCCCAAAGAAGAATTAAGGCATCCAACACAGTGTAATTTAATTTTAGTTGTCTTTGCATTATGTGTGACACAAATGACAAATGCTTAAGATTCTGAAATGAACAGTAAACAAAACTTGGGACGATACAGATGAGTTAAATCGTGAGTTTCATGGTCCAATGTTTTTGCTTTATTGCATTCGGTGGTACTATTATCGTCTGAATGATTGGTTTACAGTTGGTAGCAACGATTTGTTTACAGTAGTTTGTCTGAATGATTGGTTTACAGTTGGTAGCAATGATTTGTTTACAGTAGTTTGTGTTACGATGATGAAGCTATAACTAAACTTCTCTTTGTGCCTGTTTTACACTTCTTTTAGCTTCTGTAAATACACTTGGCTGATAAGTGCTGGATTCGTATTAGTGATGGGCATTGATGTGTTTCTTTCCAGTTTCATTATATGTCTTTCTAGTTTCATTATATGTTCAAGTCATTTTACATTCCGTGTTTGTGGAATCATGTGTATCATTGTAATCTACTTAAAAGTTTCAATTGGGTGCTTGGATCTTGTCTACTAAGAAAGATGTTTTGGGTACTTTGTCCAAGTTGACTCTTCGGATGGAGAATGTGATGTAAAGGTTTAAGAAGTTGATAGTTTGCTGGAATGGAGAAATTACATTGGACTTTTTTACCCCTGATATGAAAATATGCATGAGGTTTTGGACTTCGCTATCCATGGGACAAGTTCTACGTTCGTGGATGTAATTGCAGGATTTAGAGGACTCTTCTTTTTTGGCTGTTAACATGTCGAAATCATATAAATCCAAGTCTCACCTGGCACTATTCAGTATGTAATTCTTTCGGGAGCATTCATGAGTCAGTATCCAAGTTGTAGTATTCATTCCTGGGTTTTAAGGTGGAAGATGTTCGAAGGGTTTGTCCTTTTTTATGTTATGGAGCTACTCAAATCAGAGTTATTGAGTAGAACAGCTTATCTTTATTTTTGTTTGTTCTGGAATGGCAATTCATCATAGTTTATGTACAGTTTTTGCTGCGGTTTCAAGAAGATTATATGTACACTTTGTTAATATTGGTATTACTTTACAGGTTCCTACTGAGCAGAAGTTACCATCGCTATACCTATTGGATAGTATTGTGAAGAATATTGGCAGAGATTACATCAGATACTTCGCCTTGAGGCTGCCCGAGGTTTGATTCTTCATACTTTTTTTTTCCTCAATTCGGGGACTGTTTAGTTATTCCTGAGCAGAAAAGTTGTTAAATTCTGCCTCCATTGATGTCATTTTGCTTTTGATAGCGAAAATTGGATGTTGCTATGTTAATTATGTAGTCAAATATTGGTATAGGACAACCACATGGTATACTGTTTGCTGATTCAAAGTGTTTTCCAGGTCTTTGGCAAGGTGTACAGACAGGTCGATGCTTCAATGCATACCAGTATGCGACATCTTTTTGGGACATGGAAAGGTGTATTCCCTCCTGCTTGTCTTCAGCAGATTGAAAAGGAGTTTGGTTTTGGATCAGCAACCAATGTTTCATCTTCTGGAGGCCCAACACCAAGGCCCGATTCTCAGTCCCAACGACCAGCAAATAGCATCCATGTGAATCCCAAATATTTAGAGGCGGCGAGGCAGCGGCTTCAGCAGTCAAACAGGGTAAGTTTATTATCTGCTTCAAAGCATTTATAAAAGCTAGTAAACTAGTCGACTTTATTGTTATTTTTATGGGTTGGAAATTTGTCTGGCCAAGTGTCTGGCATGGCAAATTACTGTCAGTTTGACTTTTCACTTACATTTATGTGATAAAGGCAAAAGTTGATGAGAGTACTGCTGCAGTGGATACAACAATGCCTGTTAAAACGGCCATCAATGGCCGTGGAAGGCCATGGGCAGATCCACCAATAAAGCAGGTATTGTGTGCTTATCTTCTTTTCCTTTTTTTTTTTTTTTTGTTTTCTTCTTATAGTGCCCTGTATTCATCGCAATTGCCCTGTAACATGAGTTCAATGATCCAGGTTAATAGGGATCCTCGACTTGCATTACGTGAGCTCGAAAAGAAGACAAGTGTAGGATATGAAGATAATGAATATGGTTCTGATCTTTCAAGGCATTCAGAGGTGGAAATCAGAAAACGTAGTGAGCGGGCTTTAGAACAAGGACTTGGAAAGCCTTGGTACGCAGCAGGTGGCAATGCCACTGACACAATTAGCCAAAGGAATACTGTCAACAGTAATAATGGATCCGTAAACCTTCGAACACCCAGATCTTCACAAGTCATTGCTCAGCTCCAACCTTCGCAGAAAGCTATGAATAAAAGCATCTTAGGAGGGATGCCGGGGAATTGGAAGAATTTTGAAGAAGAGGAGTACCTGTGGGATGACATGAAATCCAGACAGAGAGAGCATGATAGCTCTAGTCAAGATACTTGGCCTCCCGAGAATGACGATAAGCCGGTAAGTAAATGAAAGGTTAACTTCTGTATAATGAGGTTTTAGGAACTTGATTATGCGGCGAACTTCATTATTTGCTATGTGGTGACTATACTTTTTGTTTCTTCAATTTATCCAATTGAAGACTTCACATAGAAACTAGCATATTGCTTAAAGTCTAGGGTAAATATGCACCATCTCTAAACCATTGTCAACACAAAACAGCGCAGCATTTTGAAAGAAAAGATAGGTTTAGTTCCTTTCCTTTCTTGTTTTGAATGGGTCATGGGGCAGGAAGATAAGTGCTGGAATCGTGTGTAGTTTTTTGTTTTCTTTGTGTGGCAGATGCTTGTTTTTCTTAGTGTTTCTCTTCCATTTGCAGGAGTTTGAAGATAGCCTTACACAACCTCACAGTGATATTAGATCGAGGATTAACAGAAAAACTTCAACTGATTCATCGTCCATGGCATACCAAAAGCAAGCTGCATTTGGCCATCATACACCGTCAACATGGGCATTGCAAGAGTCGCACACAGCTAATGGTTTGAACCATAAGGTGACCCCTGAAGGATTTTCGGGACTATCTGATGGACCTTCCACCTACCTCAGTGGGTTAACAGGCATGGCTTCATCTACAGCCAGAGCAGGACGTCAAAGTCTAACCGAATCTCCAGTAGGCGCGGCTAATTTTGGCGGGTCTCTGATGAACCCAGCATCAGGATCTGGTGGAGTTTTTGGACAAAAGCGGCATCAGCTTCTGCGGTCCGCTTCTCCATCTGAACAGTCAGAACCTGAAAAAAAAATATTGAAGTTAGCAGGACAGTTTAACCAGGCATCTCAAGATTCTTTCTTGTCTAAAAGTCACCATCACCCTCAAAATTTAAGGGGCTCATCTCCTCCACTGCCGCATCAAGAGCTGAGCAATTCAGGCAACATTTCAGATATTGCAGGGCAATTGAGTAGAAGTAATCTATTGGCTGCAATGATGAAGACTGTATCCGGCGGCATCCCCAGTTTAGAACTTCAGGACTCTCATTCAAATATTCAGCCACCTCTTCCAAGTGGACCTCCTCCAACCCTTTCAGCGCCATCCTCTGCTTCCATGGCCAGCAAACATCCTAAGAGGACATTGGTAGCACCTCCCTTGCCACCTGGCCCTCCTCCTCCCGTGTCAGTACAAACGACTAAGACAACTAATGCTGCACAGAATCCACTTTCAAGTCTTTTGAACACATTAGTTGGGAAGGGGTTGATCTCTGCACCTGCAAAGTCTTCGAAGCTATCTTCTACCCAGGGGCCCGGTCAGCTCCCACACCAGAGCTCTCCCATTTCTACAAGGAGTACGGTGCCAGTTTCTGGTTCTGCTTCTTTATTATCACATGGTAATATATGGCAGCCCTCTGAATCAAAGGCAGAGAAGATTCCTACCATGCCTCAACCAAAGATGTCAGAGATAAAGGATCTCATAGGCTTTGAGTTTAAGCCGGAACTTCTCCGAGAATCACATCCATCAGTGATTAGTGACCTTTTTGAAGACCTTCCTCATGAGTGCAGCATATGTGGTCTGCGGCTTAAACTTGAAGGAGGACTTGAAAGGCACTTGGAGTGGCATGCACTGAAAAAGCGTGAAGCAAGCAGTTCCAATAGCGTTTCAAGAAAGTGGTTTTTGAGTTCAGTAGATTGGATCTCAGGGACAACAACCCTGTCGTCTGAACTGGAGAAGTCAAAGGACGAACCTGAGGTCCCTGCAGATGAGAGTCAGTGTGCGTGCTTGTTGTGTGGAGAGCTTTTTGAAGATTTTTACAGTCATAAAAAGGAGATTTGGATGTATAAAGGAGCTGTTTATATGACTGTCCCAGCTCTTGAAACAGAAGGCAAATCATGGACAATAGATGAAAGTTCTAGTGGGGGTCCAATAGTGCATGCAAGCTGTATATCGCCAAGTTCAGTTTATGACCTGGGTCTAGCCAAGAAAGTTGAGCAGGTAAATAAATTTTTGCTTTGAATGTCTTTTAGGTTTGCAAGAAAAAGAATATCCCAAGTATGACCCACCAGAACCAGCCTTCGCTATCATTTGGCCCACCCTATTACTTTGATTACTATCATACCACATGTTGAAGCAATTTCATTGAAAGTAGACCTACTATTTTGTTTTTTATCCCCTTTTGATATTAACTGGATCCGGCATTCTTTTTGCCACAGATGTAGTAGGATTAAACAGGTTTTCCTAAGTGAGCTTACTCAAAAACAGATTAGAGAAATGAGAGCAGCCTAAACTGTGAAAACGGTGTTTTTGGGAGAGTAATACAAGCGTTGTGCTGCTAGGTGAAGCGGCGGAGTGCTGCACCCTAGATGGTGATAGTCCAGTAGCCGAAAGCATCTGCTCTGACCCAAGTTGCATCAGGGAAGTGGAATCCCGTGTGTTCTCTGTGGCTGCTTGATTATTGTCTGAAAATGTAACTACTTGATTCTGTCGCTGTCTACAAATGGAAGACATGTATCTGGGTAGTTTATAACTATCTGGGTGGTTTATAATCTACCAGGAAACAACACTACCCAGAGCTATCGAGTACAAGATTGTAACGGGTTTATTGCGCAACAACCCCTAGAGATACTCAGGATTTATGACCCATTCTCTGTACTGTGAGTAGGATCAATTATAACAAACAAAACAAAACACTCATATTCCGGAATTTGTATTAGATATATCGCCTGACCTCATGACGGTAAAAAGAAAAAAAGTCATAGTAACCAAATGTTAACAGCAATATCCGTGTGGGTGCCATTTGTAGTCCATGATCTTTTTGTCGTAGAAATTATCAGAATAATTTCAACCATGATGTTATTTTCTTTACTCTACTTGGGAGAGTTGCTGGCGGAAAAAAATAAAAGGAAAAATAAAAAAGATTGGGAGAATTGTCATTTCTTTTTACTTTTCAGTATATTATATTCACAAGTTGAGGCGGAAAAATAAAAATAAAAATAAAATTCCACAACTCAAGGGTTGGGGTTATTCCAGGTACCACAAATAACTGGCGCAGACTTGTAACCTTTAAGTCAACAAGAAATGAAGTATTTTTTTCAGGAAGTAATTTCTAGTTGTTTTCTTTTCTTCCTTCAGTAATAACAGGTAGCGGCACTTCAGTGAAAAATTTGTGATGGGACCAAAAAATCACATCATCTAAGAAAAAGAAAGAAGAGGAAAATCAATAATTGAGTACCATTTTTAATTTCCAAATAATAATATGATGATTTAAGCAGCTAGTTACAATATTTTATAGAGTAATTTCGAAACCTATCTAGAAACTAGAGGTATGTAAAAGACCATTGGTGTTAAACCCTAAAAATACTTCGCTGTTGGGAGAGTTGGTGGTGCAATACATCAGCATCAAATAGAGTATTCCATGCTAATTTCATTCCAATCAAGGCTTATGGTGTTGGGTGTAAATGTAATCTAAATGAGCTTCTGCCATCATCCTTCTCTTCAAGCATTCTTCCTCCTTTTCATGTCCACTCTCATGACAATCTTCCATACCCATCAGCTGTAAACATAATAACATCAATTAAGCACTAAGACCAAATATTAACTCATAAAAACAGAAACAAAAAACTTAAAATTATTTTATCCTATTTTTGGAAAATGGTAGATTTAAATTGAAACTGCTCTCACCTTCCAAGTATCATTTTCTTCTAACTCTAGCAGATTGGAACTAGCTAACCCATTTGTAAGGTTGGTGTCATGATGATCTTCACCTAAAAAAAATAAACATGTCAAACATCATGAATCATGATATATAACATAACTGTAAAAACATGTCAAGAATAACAAAGAACAACAAGTCCATGAAAATGAATGCAACTACCAAGCAGTACCAACCTTGTTTTTCAAGAAGAACACGACCACTTGTAGTTGTTGTAACGCAGGAAACAAGTAAGAAGAGAAGAACAAGAACTCCATAAAAGTTAATGCTTTGCTTCATGATGAGAGAAGCTAGTTTCGCTTCCAAGCAGCTACTAAAGCACAAGCTAGAAGATATCAAGGATTCAAGATGCTTATGATGCTGAAAATGAGAAACTAAGTACTTGTTGTTGTTGTTGTTTGGTGGTAGTAGAGTGATTGAAAACAAGAAACAAGTAATTGCTGTTGTTGTTGTTTGGTAGTAGTATAGTGGAGGTGAATTATGAACATATATATAGTAAAAACACAGAACATGCAGAAAGAATAGCTAGGCAGGCCACCACTGCACTATTGGTCACATGAAAACATAAAAATTAAATTATTATGAAATGGACCTAACACCCACTTTGACCCTGCAGCTAAGTATATGTACTCTCCATCACTCCATATACTCTATTATCGTCTACAAGACTCAACAGTCATTGTTTGTATATTTCTGTCTCCACTAAAGACTGGTTTCCCATTTCAGTTGACATATTGTTTAATTTGGTGCTGCACCACCATACAGTGGAGGAGAGTGGACCACTAACAGTGTCTCTATCTCAAGGAATATCTTGATTAGTGGTCAACATTGAATCAAACATATCACCAGCTTCTTGACTGTAGAGCTGACAGCTGTTTCGATATAATGTTAAAAAGCCTAAACAATGGAGGGCACTAGTGTTTAAACTTTAAGCCCTCTGAATGCTATTCCAACGCACAAGTACGTACACATCCAAATGCATAGCCATATGATGATGAACAATGGGATCAGTGATGTGCATAAAATAATCAAAGGATAGAGGATCTTATCTCTGTGTTATTATAATGTGCACAAAGTTTTGTACTCTGGTGAAGCAATTCTCTAGAGAAATGAATCTATAAAACATAAAGAAATAATGTCTGGTAATCCTTAGACAAATCTTATTAACAAAATGCAATCATATTTATACAATTAATTAAATTCTTGTTTGCTTTTGGGTATAATCGGATATTATGATCGTAAACTAATCTCATTGGCTTTTGTACTTTCGAAAACACATATTTCACTTGTCTTCAAAACTGGGTAAATCAGGATGCAGTCTTAAGTTAACATCATGGAACTAGGCCAATAAGCTATCAAAGATCACGCGTTCAGGTTGCATTCCTGTACTTGTCCATAGAAAAAGACAAGCAAGAAAAATTGTCGAGTGTGCACACAGATTGAAAGGCATATGCCGGAGAGTTCTGTGATTTTTGTCAACTACATGTTGAATGATAAATAGTATGCTGTCTTCTTGTATGTACATAAGAACTGAAAAGTTCATATTCCTAAGTATAAGTATCGTATACTAGTATATCGAGATATTTTCCAACACACAGATTTGAAATGTAGCATTGACACAAAGACATCATGGAAATGCCAAAGGGTTTTTGACGAGGAAAAAGTGAAAGAGGACAATGTTAACCTGACCATTTTATACATTGAAGGTTCAAACTGAAATAGGATTTGATAGTGAGTGGAGGAAAACTTTTGCAATCACTTTGCATTGATGGAGGGAATGAGAGATCACTTTTCATTCTTTCCAGCTAAACTCTGTTGTTGTTGTTGTTTTATTTCACTGCTTTTGGTCATGTCATGTTAGCCTCATATGCATGTTACATCTTTTTAGGGCGTTTGTCCTAATTCCAATGCTGCCATTATATATGGTTCTTTCTTGTTGAAACAAACCCTCCCTACTTATTCTTTTCCCACCTATCTACATTACTTTCTTTCAATAGGTTTCTATAGATAGGCCGGTTGTTTGGCCTCTGATCAGTGAGTATGGCCTACTACCAAACCTTAGGGACCAAACTACGATCAAGATGGTCAATGGCCGTATTTTGAAAGTTAAAATATACGGTTATTTTTTAGAAATTGATATTCATTACCTGAATTCGAATTGATATTCATTACCTGAATTCGAAACCAACGTTCCAAGTCTGTGGGCTTCCGATGGTTTCAAAGAAAAGAGGTTTAGAATATTTTTTTTTGATGCTCTTGATTCGTTCGCATACTTTCTTTCATTGGTTTTGATATATGAGAATTTACACTTGATTAGGGTTGAATGGTGGTAGTAAACATTCAATGAATCCATGTTTGAAAAATGAAAAAGTAGTTTAAATAAGTCAATTTCATAACACCATATCTGTTATCACAACTAAAAAGTTGTTTTTCTTTTTTGTTTTGTAAATTTGCTTCAAATGCGATTTCTCCACTACCATACTACTGTAATGCTGTTGTATGTCACAAATTCTTTCTGTATACAGATCTCTTGGTTGGATTGATGGGGTTGGGTTTTTGTCCAATTAACAATTGTGCTAAGTGTTATCTAATAGATAAGCAAAACCAGATTCGCTATTATCTTAATCCAATAGGAAATTGCAGGCCATATATCCGAATTTGATGTAGTGAATAGCGATGTGTATGGCCATAACTATGGATGGGTAGGTAAGTGTCAATTGATGAATGGTGGAGACTTCAAAGTTGTTACTGTTAATGTTATTAAGGTGTTCACGTTTAAGTTGCGTTTTTCATTTTGTTATGAAGCAGATGAAAAGTTATCGATTAAAGAAAGAAGACAATGAAAGTGAAATTGCGGGCATCTAAGAATAAGTCTTATGTTGTAATCCAACTTATTTCAAGCTTGCAAGTTGGTTTCATCTACATTTTTTCCACGCCATGTTCTATGATTTTGTGGAACGTTGTGGGGAATCCGAAGAAAAAGTAATCTGACTAGTGTGAAACGCCATTCTAAATAGCATGCTAAAAGATAAAAACACTATTCAGCATACTTCGTTTTTCGTCTTTTAACATAAATCAAGAGCAGAAAAATTATACTTAATCTCAACCATGTAAATATTTTAGTCAAATAACATTGAACTGATATTTTAATTGTAGAAAAACTGGTATTTTAGTCAAATATTCTAGTCGTTGAAAAACTTCATACCCAGAGTAATTAGCATGGTTTTATAATGGTTTTTGTTACATTATAAAGGTTATAAATATACTTCCTAAGAAGTTTCTTCTCTTTTATACCATGCCACAAATTCTGTCTCTAGAAAGATCATTAGAACTAATAGTGTTTTATTCAATCAGGATTATCTAATAGATATGAACAAATCAGATCAGATTTCTAGTTATCTAATTCCAAGCAAATCAGATTCCTAATTATCACTTGACGATGAGAGAAGACATAAAACTCATATGTTCATTTCATTTGGACTTCACATATTTTTGTTCTTTATTATCGAACGAGGTATACTTACTTGATCATGGTTTAGTCGGGCTTCCAACTTTATTAAAAGGAAAGTTGCATCATCTTCACTAATTAGTCTAATTAACGAATGAGGCTAAAGAAAGTGGGCTTAACGTTTATTTAGTGAAGGTGTAGAGTAGAGAAAGTGACAAATTACACTAATACTATAATGTTGACAATGTTTGAAATTTCTTCAGGTAATTTGTTGTTTGGTATCTTGGAGTTATCCTATTTGGTTACCAATTTAACGTTGACTACGAAGACCCTATTTGACATAAGTTTTTGGACTTTCTCCCATATTCTTTTCTTTCAAAGTCATATGTGTATTCGACCGTCGATTATGATTGGGTCGATGATCGATTAACATGGCACAGTAAAAAACTTAATAATGTCCCCTGTTTCTTTAGCCTACTTTAATTAATTACCGATGCTTTATTAATCAATATAAAAAAACATAGCCTAGTAAATAGCTGTATTAATGCTTCTAAACTGATAGTACAAGTTAATAAATCTGTTTTGCAATACACTTTGGTGTAAGGCTGCACACGCTCCGGTACGGTCCAATTTTTATATGGAACTGGTCCCTGTACCTGGTATTTATCGGTGCCTCATTTTGAGGACTGGTACCTGATTTTTACCTGAAAAACATTACAAAATACTAAAACAACATTTCCATAAGTTCTATGTCCAACATTACATATTTAAGTTCAACACTTCTATACATGAGTCTTTCTTTTTCTTTCTTCTCTTTCTCTTCCCTTTTAATAAAAACCCTAAGAATCTTTTCATCTTTCTTGCTCGGATTTGGTCCTTTTAGACCAGATCCGAGCAAGGATTTCATTTTCTTTTCTAGATTTAGGTAATGGTTTATTGAATAAGATGTTTCTACATCATTTTTTGTGTCTTTTGACATGTTTCTTCGCCGTTTTGGGGCGATTTTTCTTCGCCATTGTGTGGCGAGTTCTTCGATCTTTGATGGCTGGTTCACGGCTTGCTACTCTTGGTTCAAAAACATCAACGATTCGATCTACAAGGTTATGGGAAAAATACTCCTTCCAGGAGCATCTCTTTTCAAGGATGAATACAATCAAATCAAATGGTCGGAATTATTTTCTGAATATACCATCATCTCTCCCTTGTACATAATTAAAAATTGGGTATCTCTGCGGTTTATTGCTCTTTATCTTCGCGATCTACTTGTAGTTGATATCCTTATTTGTATTAGGGTTTTGATTATCTTGATATTTTTTTTTATGTATTTTGATGTTTTTGTTGATCTTGTAAGCGAACATGTAATCACTATTTTGATTGAATGAATTGAAATTGTTGATTGACTAAAAAAAAAAAGTTCAACACTTCCATAAGTTCATTTTGTTACATACTTAAGTTCAATTTTCAACATTACAAAATATTAAAAAGTACAAACAACATTTCCATATGTCTGTCTACGACAAGAAAGGAAATGCAATCATCTTGCAAACAAAAAAGGATGGGTGCACAGCCTGCACTTGCAATCCTAAGCCACAAATCTGCAGATTCCTTCCCATTGTTCCCAATAGGGCCAGTGATAGGCTGATAGCACAACATGTTACCTGTGTGTATTACAACCACAAACAACAAGCAAATACAAATACCTAATTCTGTAAGGAAAAACACTAACCGCCGAAAAGCAAAAACATATAGTAACTGAAATAACATGCTTCCTATAAATACAAATCTCAAAACACAAACCATCACTACCACCAAACTGAGTAATTAACAAGATAAGAAAACAGAAACAAATTCAACAGTCAACACTAAAAGAGAGTGATGTTCAAATCATATTATGCTATTGCAGTATTGCCATGGAAAAGAGTAAAGAGTAATCATATTATGGTATACATTATGTAGATAGAATCATAGAAGATCCTAATCCTAACCATGAAAACGATAGAAATTGATAAAATTAGACAAAATTAAACAGATCCCATTAGATAAAACAGAACCCATTAGATAGATTGAATGTATCAGAGATTCAATCTGTACCCAAGTAAAAACTCTAAATCAATCCACAATCAAACCCCAAATCAATCTCAAAACCCTAAATCAGTCACAAACACATATTGAATCTCTTAATACAAACAAAACAAGGGTTTACTAGAAAGTAAAAAGTCTAATCAATCTCAAATCAAACGATTCCAGCCCTAAATCAATCCATGAGAGTTACAAAGATTGAAACAAATCGAACAAGAAGGAGAAGAATAATTACCTGACTCAGTCAGAGATGGAGAAGAATAAGAAGAAGAAGAAGAAGAAGAAGTGAACAGATCGAACTCAGAGATGGACAGATGGTGATAGAGAGAACAGTGAAGAGTAGGCTTCCGCTACTCTTCATAGAAGAAAAAAAGAAGAAGAAAAATGATGATTGAACTGATTCTCTCTATAGTGTATACCTATAATGGACGTCTGTGATTAAAACTGATCAAGATCTCAACGGCTCGTATTAACCGGTTCTTATGGTCCGGTACAAGCGAGTCCCCACCCAAGAACCGTTCCCTGTACTTGGTCCTCTCCCGGTTCTCATATTCTGTCCCGGTCCCTATACCGCCAACACAGGTTTCGGTGCGGTTTTTCCGGTTCCAGTCCTCTACATGGACAAGTGACCGGTTCTTGTGCAGTCTTACTTTGGTGTGATGACAGAGTTGGAGTAAAAAAGATAGTTTATATTTTGGATTGAAATTTATTCAGATGTGGTTAAATCTTTATCCAGGCCAGTAGTGTACTACAAAGTTGGCGTTAGAAGTGTTTCCGATCATATCCCATTGTTGGGTTCTAGTGCAACTATTCCAAGACTAAAAAAATGTTCCTTTTAGAGTTCTGAAAGTTTAGCCGGAGCACGAGGGTTTTGGGCATATAATTCAAAATGCTTGGAATGAAGATGTGAGTGGTAACGCTGCTAATGTATTTATGACCAAAATAAATAATGTTAAAAAATGGAAATAATTGAGTGGAATATGGATGTTTTTGGAGACATAAGATTGAGATTGTAAGAGGCAGAAAATGAGGCGTTGATTGCTTCTTTACTTTCTGATCAGTATTCATGAGATATAAATTTAATGGATAAGCTTGTAGTAGCTAGAGGTAAATAGGAAGTGCCTATTCATCAACACAAAGAAATTGTGCAATAAAAGGCTAGGATGAAAAACCAGTTTCTTTCATAATTCTATAAAAAGTAGATAGAATCATAGTGTAAATAGAGAACTTGAAAATGAAAATAGTGGTTTAGTTTCTTATCAATATGGGATAATGATATTTTTGAAGCTATTCCTGTGTAGTGTTATCATATGGTATATATGGAAAGCAAGGTGTAACATCACTTTTAGGAATGAAATTCAAAACATTATAAAAACGGCTAATAGCATAGCAAAGTATATCGATAACTACATGACTATAAACAAAAAAGGGTTACAATATAACGTATTCTCTAAACTACAATGGAAGGGATGATGAAAATATGAAAATAAAAACCCAGTAAATGATGGAACAACCACAAAATATGACTCTGAAAATGAATATAGTTCTATCAATGATGAACTCAGTAGAAAATGCAGGAATTGGGTTAACACTATGTGATTACATAGGTACAGTCAGAGAAGCCAGATGACTTAATGTTGATTGCACTTCCTGGGAGCAACTAGAGAAGAAAGGGGCTGAAGCAGCATTCCGATGGCAAAAAAATGGAGTGGTCACACTATCTCGTTTAGAAGCAATTATGAACCTACTCTATTGCTTCTGATAGGAAAGTATGCAACAACAAGTGAACAATGGTACAGGATAAGCGCAGACTTTGGAAACACGACTAAATTTGAGATAAACTTTCGAGCGCTTGATTTTATTTTAACTAGAAGATTTAATGTAATAGAGGAAGCAAATATCTCAGCGTTTTGTAACAAGTATGCAATACAACATACTTGGAAAGACATCAGTTTAAATGCTTTACTAGTTTATATGAACTTGCAAAGTTGGAATCAATATGTAACCAAACTCCAAAACTCTCTAAATAGAGAACAAGGAAATGTTCAATCAATGATACGAGGTTATCCTCCTTTTTCCAAAAAATAAATAAAATGAGATGATGCATCTGAAAGAAATTCCTGATGCTAATGCAACTAAGGAAGCTGTTTTTGATCTAGCTATCTGGTCCAGATGGTTTTTTTTGGATTTTTCTATAGTTTTTCTTGAGAAAGTTTACGTGAGGGAATTTTAAAATCCATTCAATATCGCTAGATACCATAGTTTTTTTTTTTAAATCGCATGATTTGCGATTCAAATTGTGCATTTCGCTTCAGTTTATTTCATAACGATTCAAGTCGTATTGTTGAATCGTTTCTATTTAGAATCGTTAAATATCTTCCAATTATGTGGTTCTTGACCACGTTCACCATTGATTGGAAGATTATCATTAAATTTTAAAATAAACTAAGTTGAGGAGATTCGAACTCCCGACCCCCTTTCCTACTAATTTTGAAAAACCGGGGGTCTAACAACCATACCCAATATTTCGCTTAGCAATTTATATGGAAAAACTCCAATATACTTTCTAGAGAATCAACTAGACAGTCAGACTCAATCTAAATAAAAAGTATATCAAAGAGTTTATATCTCAATCTCTTGATTTGATATATACTCAAGCAAATAGAAATCTGTGAGTCTTTATCAAATACTAGAGAGATAACTTGGCTGGTACCAAAGACCAATATCCAAGTGTCAATCAATTTAAATCAACAACCAAAAGGTCGGATATTATAATTAATTGAACAACGCACAATATGTGATATTTCAATTATATAACAAAATATAATGCGGAAAATAAATAACACAGACACCAGAATTTTGTTAACGAGGAAACCGCAAATGCAGAAAAACCCCGGGACCTAGTCCAGATTGAACACACACTGTATTAAGCGCTACAGACACTAGCCTACTCCAAACTAGCTTCGGTCTGGACTGTAGTTGAACCCCAACCAATCTCACACTGATCCAAGGTACAGTTATGCTCATATGTCTCTGATCCCAGCAGGATACTAGTACTTGATTCCCTTAGCTGATCTCACCTACAACTAAGAGTTGCGACGACCCAAAGTCTAAGACTTTAATAAACAAATCTGTATCACACAGAAAATTCTATGGTAATAGATAAATCCATCTCCCACAAATATACCTACGAGTTTTGTTCCATCTTTTGATAAATCAAGGTGAGAAGTAACCAATAGATAATCCAGACTTATATTCCCGAAGAACAACCTAGTATTATCAATCACCTCACAGTAGTCTTAATCCACGCAGCCAAAAAAGATATTGTGGAATCACAAACGATGAGACGAAGATGTTTGTGATTACTTTTTATCTTGCCTATCGGAGATAGAAATCTCAAGCCAATTATTACAATTGTACTCGTACGATAGAAACAACAAGATCAGATCACACAACTACGATAAAGTAGTATCGGTCTGGCTTCACAATCCCAATGAAGTCTTTAAGTCGTTAACCAGGTTTAGAAGAAGAAACCAAAGGTCTAGATTAGCACAACTAGTACCAAACAGAATGTGTGGGGATTAGGTTTCCCAGTTGCTAGAGTTCTCCCTTATATAGTTTTTCAAATCAGGGTTTGCAATCAATGTTAGCTTGGTAACAAAGAATTCAATATTCACCGTTAGATGAAAACCTGATTAGATTCAAGGTAATATTTATCAACCGTTAGATCGAAAACATAGCTTGTTATACACAAATGAAATGCACGTTTTTAAGCTTGTATAACCGTACCCAAACTTATACATTAGTTGGTTCAACAATAGTTAACCAAATGGTTAGCCATATGATCACTTTCATATCAACCATATTCGTCTTCACCATAACTAGTTCAAATGACTCAAATGAACTAGTTAGAGAGTTTTTCAATTGCAAGGAAATCTCATGTACTACACAAGACACAATTGAAGCAAAACCAATTTGATTCACTTGAATCGGTTCATGAAATATATAGCTACGGTTTGCAATTGCATTCCTTAGTTAATATGGAAAAGTTCACAATCATCGTTTTTATATATAACCTACTCAAGTTCACGGACTGGGTTCGCTGACTTAAGTTCCCGGATGGAGTTCACAAACTCCAGAAGAAATTCTCGGGTTTGAGAACTTTGCTAATTCGCGGACTGGGTTCGCGGACTTAGCTCACGCACTACTCCGGTTGACTTGATCAACAAAGTTCGCAAACTTTGGTTCAAGGAATAAGGACTTATACATATATGTGTTTCCACAACAATGCTTATATCCTCCAATGGTTATATAATCTAAACTCTCATTTCAATCATTGAAACATTCTCAGAGGACGTTATATAGTTGTTATTCACAAACCATTTTTCGTCAGAGCAATTTTCAAAGTGATTGAAACATAACATGACTTTCGTCACTAGGTGAAGATGAACTTGGTTAAAGCGAAATCTTACCAACACATATTTCGAGAAATAGATAGGCGAGATGAACTCGGCTCGAAATACCAAATGTGTATAATCTAAGTCTATATAGCAAAACGACTTTTGTCGCAAGATAGGAGATAAATAGACTTTTGAGTGATAGATAAGTTCAAGTATCCACATACCTTTTAGTCGATGAAGATCCACCAGTTCCTTGAGTAGCCGTTCGCCTTGTATGATGATTGCCATGGAGTTCTTGAGCTCAACTACACTTTCTATCCTAGTCCGAGACTCTAGCTATAGTAGACTATCAAGACTTATAGTTTTGATCACTAACATTGACAAACATGCTTGAGATAGCAACGCATGCGAGTTCGACCGAGCAATGCTCTAACATAATTGATAGTCAAATAACCATACCATGGTCTTTTTTTGTGAATATATGAGTTTAAATAATTAAGCTTATCTATCAGATTTTTTTATAAACATTTTCCCCCATATATTAGGTAATATAAGAATGACTAAAAGAATCTTCAATTTACGATTCAATATACGATTCGGTTCTGAAAATTGAAAAACGATTCACTTTATGATTTAAGGTTTCACAACTTTGCTAGAGACATGCTTCATTCCTAGATGTTTGAAATCTAATTTTATATTTTTCCTTCCCAAAGTAAGTTTTGCTAGAAAGCCAAATCAGTTTAGACATAAGAACGAGTAATTTCAGTTTTAAGATTTTCACTCAATTTATTACTACTAGAAGGTGTGAATTGATGAATAAGGTGGTGTCTATGCAACAAAGTACTTTTATTTAAAGGAGAATGTGTACAATGACTCAAGCTTATGATTTTTTGAGCAGGAAGTTCTTATTAGAGGTGATGATGAAGTTTGGTTTTTATGGTAAGTATATATCTTGGTTACACATTTTGTTCGGTTCATCCAGAATATCAATGTTAGTTAATGGGAGTATCCTGGGGTTTTGATACCCTTCCCACCAAACTGGTAAACATTAACCGTTTTGTCTTGGAGGACCTAGTGTCGTTAGTTTTTCTTCAAATGAAATAAGGTTGAAGTGAAATCCAAACTAAATCTGAACTGACCTCTAGCAAAATTCGTGACTAACCACGTGGACAATTAAGTTGATTTTAATCCCCATGTTGGACAAAACTTGTGACTAATCACGTGGGACAATTAAGTTGATATTTCAACGGCTTTTCATTTCAGTGCATAGAGATAGAGTTTAGTGATATCATACACTGAATTTTGCATTTTCTACTGGAATTTCATCTTAAGGCGCAAATTTCAGAGCATACTTAAAATGAATTTTGTTTGTCTGAATAATGGATACAAAAAATTTGTTGGCGTTTTTATTTCAGATATTTACATTAATCAGCTGTTGAAATTGGCTTGGTAGATGTGAATATCTGAAATGATGCGTCTAATCAATATCCAAGTTTAATTTAGATACGTAAAACTGGAAGCTTGTATATGTAGATCATGAAAATGATATAATTCTTGTTGGTGATGAATTTGATGATCCGTTGGAGCAGTCCCTTCTAGTACTTGCGCTATTGGTTTCTGTTTGAATACAATGGATAATCAGTTAAAATGACAAGCTGCATTCCATTGTGCATGGATTCGTTAGCTGTATCGGTTGCCTACGGATTTTCTCTGCTTCAGGATTACATCAGCTGAGTGGAAAAGAGTTGCATAATAGAAGTGCACTTTAGATGGTGATCATCATGAACATTATTAGTAAAATTTGTTGTCGATGATGTTGATTTTTACTAGTCCACAAGATTATTATTATTTTAGTTTTCGATTATTGATTTAATTGACTAACGGTAGTTGAACCTTGATAATCACTAGTTTGTTTATTCCCTGATCCTTCTCTTATGATATAAGGTCACTTGAACTTGATTAAAGACAAAGATCATAATACCATTTGGAAAATCCTAATGTCTTCAAATCTCGGTCTTCAATGTACCTGCACAAATAACTTGATTCCCTTGTGATTAATCACCCACATAATAGAGTATGTTAACAGTGGATGATCACAAGCCTATCTTAATTCATATCATAAAAAAATGAACTTTCTATATGATTATACTTCGTTCACACTTGAGTGGCTGGGATCTAACAGGTTTGTTTATCTTTGATAGACCTTCATAACTTGTTTTAGATCGATGATCTACTATTTGGTGGTTCTTTTCAGGATCCGAATCTGATAGGTTGTGAACTAAGATTTTGATTATCTCGTTAATCTAGGTCTTGGTTGATCTAAACCTATACAAATGAGTTTATATTGATTAAATGGAAGAGCATTTGTGTAACTCAACAAATATCTCGGACTTAGTTCTTGAGATTGATAGAGCGGTTATCGAATACATATTAGTCTTTTACTGTTTGAGAATTTGATCCAAAGGAGTTGAGTCGTAGAAGTCTTCACAGCGGGTGAAGTAAGTTAATATAGTGGACTCTATCTTAGAATTCACATGGGATGATCAGATTGGTAGTAGGGTGCAGGGATACTGAAGAAATTGAATAACTTGGAGTTAGTTTATTTTGTCTCAACTATACAAAGTTATACTAGGTCCCATGGTTTTTTTTTTTCATCTGCGGTTTTCTTGTTAACAAAATCTTGTGTTGTGTTATTTACTTTATTTCCGAATTATTTAGCTTGTCTTAATTAAAGTAAATACACTTGTACGTTAATAAAACACTTGGTTTGGTCCCATAGTTGCTTTGTTCTAAATTTATACTATATACCAATTGTACATCTTATGGTTGTTATGTTTGATAGACGCATTTATGCGTCTATTTTGTTCTCAATATTCTGTATTGTTAGACTCGATTAAGTACTTATTGTGTTATTTTGTAGATGTTTTTAGAGAAATAAGCCTTTGCGGCGAAATGAGCTCGAAAAGTAGACTTTTACACCCCAGGATAATGTACTGGAGGCACCTCAGAAATGCACCGGAAGCGTCCCATAAATGTACCGGAGGAACCCAGAAAAATTACTATTTCCACCCCAAAATTACTATTTCCACCCCAATTGCTAAAGGGACACCTGTACAGGATTAGGGGGAGGACACTTTTCTTCTCATAATTCAAATTTTGGAAAAAGGCGGGAAATTTCTAAATAGTTCTGTCAGAATTTCGATCGTCAAAATGAAGGGGTTATGGGTCGATTCAGTGGCTGAAATTTGGTATAGAGATGTGATATAGGTTAAGGAACATAGTATGGTGACATGATCGATCAAATTTGGCTGGAATTTTCGGTATGATTCACACACCCAAAACAGAGCACGTGTACTGTAACACGAGCAAAATTGAAGTTCTTGTGTGCATGGGGGAGTTCTGCTGGCGTTGGAAGAGTGTTGAGGCGTGAATAAGTCGAATTGGAGCGTGCTGGACCAGAGAAAACGCGTGAAAATCTAAAATAGGAAAGAAAATATCAGAAAATATTTTCTTTCACTGCCGAGGATTTTTGGAGTTATGGAGGAGATTCGATGCATGCTTCGGGTTTAAATAGAGTCCTTGGAGGTCATAGAAAGGGTGTCGAGAGTTGGAGGTCGAGAGGATAGCTCAGGAGCAAGAAATCACGAGTTGATCAAACTCTGTTTCTGCTGCTGCTGATGATGAAGAACACCAAGAACACGAAGAACAGACTGGCGTAAGCAGTCGTTAATCAACAGTTTCTGAGACGCACACTGGAGGGTCGCAGTGCAGTCTCAACATCAGCAGCACTTGTCTCTTATCGTTCCTTTTGTGACGCCTTCTGTGGGTCGTACATTCACTGTTTTACTCATTTTTATCATTTTAATCAACTTTTGAGCAACAATTATGTATTTTGAGAACATGATTAATATGACGAGTTAAACCCCAAGCACTAGGACGACGGAGGGGGCCGTGTTTCATCCATGTGGTAATTTGAATTAATTCTTTATTTACTTTTTGCACCAATTTTAATTGAATTAAGATTTTAATTAATTATTTGTGATTTTATTTGATGGAGCATGCTTAGTCTTAGGGATTCTTGATGCTCCATGCTCATAAAATACAAGTAATATTTTATAGAATCTACTTTGGCAAAGAATAGAGTTAATATTTGTTTTGTTTTGAACTGTAATCGCCTAGAATTAAATTTTGAACCACTTGAAAATGAAAAATGGTCGAATCTTTAGTCCCACTTTCTCGCACCAGTGTTAATATTTTTATTGTATATATTTATCTTTTTTTATTAAGTTTAAAAAATTATCCTTCACAAGTCCGAGAGTTTGAACCTCATTACTACAACCCCAGAAAATCTTTAATCAATGTTCATGACGGTCTCTGTCTATATTAGATCATGCAAGGTGTGTTTTAAATAGGTTGAAACGAAAATATTGTGGTGTACTTTGTACACTCATCATTTCGAAGGAGGTTAGAGTATTAGACAGTTAAGAGTTATTGATGAATCTTTATTGATGAAGTTGTTATGGAGAATCCAGATCTCCGATAAGGAGTGAGAAAGGTTTGGAGAGCTAAATAACTAATAGAAATGGAAAGTGGATAAAAAAATCTTCAGTTCGCCATGATTGAAATGGGTTATCGATGATGTGAAACAAAACACTAGGTGGTTGGTTGGGAATGGTGCTAATATTTCAGTGTGCAAGGGTATGAAATATTTCCAAGTGATGAGTACATGGAAATAAATAAGGAGATACTTATTGCTGATCTTTTTGTTGATGGTGAATGGTCAATTCCTCGGGAGATGCTGAATTAGTTTCCATTGGTGAGCTTCCATATTTGAATATAGGGGAAGACAAGAGGATGTGGAATGGTAGAACGAAAGGTGATTTTATTTGAAGTCTGCTTTTCACGTAATTAAAACTCATTATCCTGCAATGAACTGGACCAACAAGTTTTGGCATTCTTGTCTTCACCTATCACTTCTTTTAACGCATGAAATTTTGTGAGAGGGGTTTTTGCTTTAGATTATCACATGAAAGAGAGACGGTTTCATATTGCTTCAATATGTTATATATTTGTGTGGTAAGGATGAAAAGATTATAAAACATATTCTTTGGAAGTGCAAAATTAGTACGATTATCTGGAAATGGCTTGGAAGTATGTTTCTGTTTCTAGATCTAAATATGATAATATGATGAGGTACGCAAAGGACAAGAATAATGTTATAATGGAAGTTTGGATTATTGCATCTTCTATTACAGTGATGGAGCTTTGGTTCTCAAGGAATAGAGTTGCTTTTGACAATCTTAACCCTTACCTCAATTCCTTCAAGACAAGATTTATGCAATTTACAAATATTGCGCAGTAAGGAGACACAAGTTATGAATTTCAAATGTTGAAGAACTTTGACTCAAGAAGAAGGTATATGAAGATACAAAGAGTAGTAGAAGTGAGATTTAGGCTACCTGATTTTAATTTGATTTTGGTACGCTACAATGGTGCTTCAAAAGGAAATCCTAGGCCTGAAGGATATGGTTTTGTTTGCAGAAAAGATGATGGTAAATTTATGTATGTTGTTTCAGGTGGATTGAAAATTTTTACCAACTATCTCGCAGAGATAATGACACTACTTGGTGAAAAGAGTTACTAGTCTCCATATCAGTTCTTACTCAAAGGCGGTAGTAAAATATTTTACTCGAAGGATACTTTAGTTTGTTAAATCTAGGTGGAGAAAACCCTATTTTGTTAGTAGTATCATTTTTTAGGGTACTTTGGTTTTAGTCTCCGGTTCCTATTTTTGATATTTTTTTTTGATTGGTTTTGCTAGTCTAATTTCAGAATTCTTTTTTGTTTTTAATTTTTTAATTTTTTCTGGTTGATGAGTAGTAAAATTTCATTGACCGAGTAATAAAAAAAAATCATATCAGAAAACAATTTTTGATCGGTCACTATAAAGACATAATGGGTATGGAGCACAATTAGTGTTACATGTGATTATAAATTTGTTTAGGAGTGTACCAAACCCCATTTTTTTATAACTCCTTCGTCAATCTTAATGAAAGGATACGTCAAGTACGATGTAGCCTCAGCAAATAGTTACTTTCGTCAAATGAAATATTCGTATTCTTTATACAGTCCTGGTCCCGACTATATGACTATAATAATTACTTTACTAAATATGTTAAGTAATAAAAGATTTTGAGTCCCAAAAGGCTCCATGAAAGCATAAGACTGCACCACGTTTAAATAAGCCAAAATACTTCATCTAACAAATAATTTTCATACAAAAAAATCATTTTTTTATTTATTATTTTTCTTTGGCATTGTTGAGATATTTTATTGTATTCTTTTTATAACAATTTACATATATAAAGCCAAAGTAGAAATTTAAAATGACTTGTTTTTTCCACTTAAACCGAAATGCATCCCATTCTTAATATTTTCGTAGTGCATACCTAACGATCTTTTATGATGTCTATTGTTTTAAAAGCCTATTCTAATGGCACATTTCATACGATGCTACTATATCTAGTTCAAGATTATTCTCATCATACTTTTCTAACTTAATAATTTCTTCGTTTGTTGGTGTTACATGACTACACCGTTATCATTACACAACAATTTTTTTTTTGAAACTAACAAAAGGGAGAAAAATTATTTTCATATTCGGTAAAAAAGAAAAAGTACAATATTTCACACGATGATTTAAAGCACAATAATTTAGATAATTTAGATTTAGTGATATATATACTGTCTCTTTCTCTTTCTTCACTTTCATACCCGAAAAACCTTTTCACTTCGAGTTTTCCCTGCAACCCTAAAAATCCAATCACAAAATTTTCCATGATTATTTCCTGACCTAATTGGCTAAAGCTTTTATCCTCCGGCCCCAGTCAAGATGTAATCTTCACGAAATTACTGAGTGCAAAGATGATGTGTTCATGGTCAAAACCTTTTTCCCATCTCTGGTGTTGTTGCGTGTTTCAGTGTTCTTAGTTTTTTTTTATCCCCAATTCCAACAATTGGGTTAGATTCAATCTTGAAGAAAGAGTCTGCTAAATCTTTTCTTGCTGCAGCGATCAAAAGGTTTCAATTGATTTCTACTAATTTCTACGGATCGGTGGAATTTTATCCTCATCTTATTGGGATTTTAGAATTCTTCATGAGATTTACCAGTCAAATCGCTTTCTGCATCTGAAATCAACTTCCCATGTTCAAGGTACTTCTGGTCATCTGTTTTGACTGAGATCATCACCCCACTTTGGTTGGATCGGGATTTTTTTATTCAGGTTAGTGGTTCAATCTCTCTAGGTGGCGCATGATAGGCTTACATCTAATACTTCAACTTATCAAAACCTTTTTAGCTGCTGTGACTTTTTACCATTCTTTTGTCAACCATAAACCTTGTTTTATGTGATTGTATTGCAATAAGCTTCTATATCACTTTTTTCTGAATTTTAATCATTACACATCTTATAATATGTAGAACACTTCTCGGTCGAACTCGCAAGCGTTGCTATCTCAAGCTTGGTTGTCAAGTTTAGTTGCCAAAACTATAAGCCTTGATTTCTAGTCTACATATAGCTAAGTCTCGGACTAGGATGGTAAGTGTAGTTGATCTCTAGACTCCACGTCATTTATCATGCAAATACAAAGAACTACTCAAGGAACTGGTGGAACTTCATCGACAAAAAGGTATGTGGAAACTTGAACTTATCTATCACTCAAAAGTCTATCTACTCTATCTCCTATCTTGAGACAAAAGTCGTATTGCTATATAGACTTCGATTATACACAATTGCTATTTCGAGTCGAGTTTATCTCGCTTATCTATTTCTAAAAATATGTGTTGGTAAGCTTTCTTTTTGGGCAAGTTCATCTTTACTCATGACGAAAGTCATGTTGATCATTTCAATATTTAGAAAATCGCTTTGATGAAAAATAGTTTGTGAATAACAACTATATAACATCCTCTAAGAATGTTTCAATGATTGAAATGAGAGTTTAGAATATATAACCATGAATGGATATAAAAATTGTATATGAACTCATACTTGTGTAACTCCAAATTCCTTGAACCAAGTATGCGTACTTTACTGGTTTAGGATGTACGGAACTAAGTCCGCATACTGTCGGAAGTTCATATCCCGTGAATTTCTGCTGGAGTTTGTGAACCAAAAACAAGCTCAGTCGGGGTACTTAAGTATGCGTACCGGTATGCGTACTTAAGTGGATTATTTTCTAAAAACGGTTTATTCGTGAACTAAGACATTCATAAATTAAGGAATGCAATCTTTGCAAACCGTGGCTATAATGTTCATGAATCGATTCGAGTGAATCAAAATAGTTTTTGCTTCGATTGTGTCTTGTATACTTCTATGAGATATAAGCAATTGAAAAACTCTTTAACTAGTTCATTTCATTCATTTGAACTAGTTGTGGTGAAGATGAATAAGGTTGATATGAAAGTGCTCATATGGATAATCATTGGTTAACTATTGTTGAACCAACTAGGTGTACACGTTTAGGTACGGTTACTCAAACCTAAATGAAGTTACATTTTATTTGTGTGTAAAAAGCTAAGTTCGATCTAATGGTTGAAAGATATCATCTTGAATCTAATCAGGTTTTCATCTAACGGTGAATATTGGATGCTTTGTTACCAAGGTAACTTAGATTGCAAACCCTCATTTGGATACTATATAAAGGAGAACTCTAGCAACTGGGAAACCTAATCCACACACCTCCTGTGTGATACTATTTGTATAAGCTAGAGTTGAGTCTCATTTAACCTTAGGTTTCTCTCGAGACCCTATAGGTTAACGACTTGAAGACTTCATTGGGATTGTGAAGCCATACCCAAATATTTTCTCTGTAGTTGCATGATATGATCTTGCTGTTTCTATCGTATTTGAGTACAATCGTAATATTGACTTGAGATTAATTTCTCTGATAGGCAAGATAGAAAAGTAGTCACAAACACCTTCGTCTCATCGTTTGTGATTCCACAATATCTTGTTTCGCTAGTCGATTAATATTATTGTGAGGTGATTGATACTTCTAGGTTATTCTTAGGGAATATAAGTCTGGTATATCAAATGGTTCCTGTTTACCTTGATTTATCAAAAGACGGAACAAAACTGGTTGGTAATTCTGTGGGAGACATACTTATCTATTCTTGTAGACTTTTCTGTGTGAGACAAATTTGTTTATTAAAGTCTTCGACTTTGGGTCGTAGCAACTCTTAGTTGTGGGTTAGATCAACTAAGGGAATCAAGTGCGTAGCATCCTACTGGGATCAGAAGCGTAAGGAGCGCAATTGTACCTTAGATCAGTGTGAGATTGATTGGGGTTCAACTGCAGTCCAGACCAAAGTTAATTTGTAGTAGGCTAGTGTCTGTAGAGACTTAATACAGTGTGTTCAATCTGGACTAAGTCTCGGGGTTTTTCTGCATTTGCGGTTTCCTCGTTAATAAAACTTCTAGTATCTGTGTTATTTCTTTCCGCATTATATTTTGTTATGTAATTGAAATATCACAGGTTATGCATTGAATCGATCAATTAGTAAATCCAACCTTTGGTTGTTGATTGAAATTGATTGATCCTTGAGCATTGGTCTTTGGTACCGTTCAAGTGATTTCTCTTGTATTCAATCAGGCTTGCAGATTCCTATTTGTTTGAGTGAGGATTGAATCGAGAAATTAAGTTATAACTCTCTGATATACTTTTCGTAAGATAGAGTCTGAATGTCTAGTTGTTTCTCTTGAAAGTATATTGGAGTTAATCCATACAGATTGCTAAGCGAAATATTGGGTGTGGTTGTTAGACTCACGCTTTTTCATAATATCCTATGTATTTGCCTATAAATAGAGCATGTAATTCAATATGCATTCATCTGCCTCATATATTGTTCTGTCTCCTGCCTATTTTCATTTTCTAGTTTTTCTGTCTTATTTTCTATCATTGGTTTATTGCTGGGTTTATCCCTGTTTTTGCAATATCTAGTCGTTGGCAATTTGTAGAGGTTTTAATAGTTTTCAATCTCACTCTAGAAGTCTTAATAACCCTGATGGAGAATGGAAGCATAAGCTTGTTGTCTTGGTTTCTCATAAATGCTCTAAAATATAGGTGGTTCATTGATAGAGGTTTATCTGTTAGTAAGTTCAATGAGTTTTATTATCTTATTAAGTTTGAGTTTCACCATGAAATGACTAATGTCCTTAAGAAGGGGACTAGAGTAATCTATGGAGAGTTTTTCATGTTGCATCCTTGCAATCCATATTTAAGCCCTCTTACTTTCTCAATTAAATATGGAGATTTTGAAATCATTATGCATGATTTGTAAAATGAGCAAACACAAGTTATCAATGTCAAGAAAATCACTTCAGAACTACGAGAGCTTATTGCATACAATGACCATATCACTCATCAAAATGGTTACAGCAGCATGAGTATTAGGGTAAGAATTGATTTATCTCAACCTATGAATTTTGAGGTACCATCCCCAAATAATCATCATAGTATTAACTGGATTGCTTTCCATTACTTAGAACTCCCCACGCTGTTTTGCAACCACTGTAACAGGTTGGGCCATGTTATTGAAGATTGCATAGACATTTATATTCTCTACCATCAAAGAATGTAATCACCAGACCCTCCGCTTCCCCCACCTCCGCATAACACTCCATAACCTGAAGACAACTGCACTGATGATGAGATATTTATTGTGGATATTGATGCTCTAGACTCTGATTGGAGAGACTGGAGCTTGGAGGTGGTGTGTAGGGAAAAGTAACCTACAAACTAACCTGCAAGTATACAAGGAAGTTGAAGCAAGTAATAGTAAATAGGGGTTTGTCCACAGGGACTTGGAGGATTTGCTACAGTTCTCTTTGGGGAGTTTCTAAAGTTATCTGAGTTCAAGGGAGGGTACTAAGGCTTTTGATTTCACTACCTGACCCTAGGCTAAGGAAATTGTGATGCAATGTATGTCTTGTTTTTTTCATGAAAGGTTACAAAGAAGGATAGAGAAACTAACCTAGCTAAATGACCCCTAGCATCAGCTGTCTTTCAACAGCACAACTGATCACAAGTATTTAGCTCAACTAGCTAACTGAGCTTGATGCAATCTCTCTAATGGATTAAATTCTCACACACTGACCTAGCTGCACTCCTAGCATCAGCTGTCTTCTAACAGCACAGCTGATCACAAGTGAGTAACTCAAATGGCATTTCATTAATCCTAAGGCAGTTAAAGCATTTCAAGACAATACATATACATTTACTATCCTAGCATATGATCAAGAGCTTCCTCTAAGCCCTAGCAAATGAAACTAACACATAATAAAACTGAAATTAAGACAAAACAACATATGAATTGAAGTTCAAACAAAACAGGGCAAACATATGAGGAACTGGCTAGCCCAGTCCTCTTGGTGGTGCACTGGCTAGTCCAGGCATGTCCATTTTCACAACCCATGACCCCAATTTATAGTCAGTTACAATTCCCCCAAAATACCCAAATGTCAGAAATTAGGGTTTCACAAAAGGGTGAAATTGGCTTACCTAATACACTGATAACAACTCTAAATCTTCCCCCCATGCTTCTGTTGATCCAATTGCATCTACCCTTGCTCTGATTTCTTCTCCAACTTCACCTATTCTACCAATTTCAAACCTAGGGTTTCTGTGAAGAAAAAGGGTTGAAATCGATAGAATATGTGTCTAGAGAGGTAGGGTAATGATGGGTTATGATTACAAGTAGCCATGATGGCTTTTGGAGGATGCGTGGTGGTGGTTGAGGCAGAGGCAGGCGGAGCTGGTGGCGGACATGGTTTCTGCAGAGGGAATGGGGAAGGAGATGGGGTGAGCTCGATTAGGTTTTGGCTAGGGGTTGTTTGGTTTGTGGGATATAGGCTTAGGTGTTTGAGTGTTGAGCGGGATCATCGAACCTTGATGTTCGGTGATGAAAGGCGTAGGATGATAACTTCTGAAACGGATCTAACGGATTACGGAGAAATTGAGACAGATCGTGAGCGACCGTTGGATGCAAAAATACAACGAAACTGACGGCTCAAGATGGAGTTAGGTGCTGTAGTGTAAGGCGGAGATATCAAACTTCGATGCACAGCAAGGGATCGACCGTTGGATTCAACTACCATCTAATCTGAAGGCTTGGAATTTCAGCGCTGTGGTGCTCGGCAGAGACTTCAGATTTTGATGCTCTATGAAGGAGCGACCGTCGGATGCTTCTGAGAACTGATCTGATGGCTGAGAACGGAGGCGCTTTTGTGTGTAGAAAATGAGGTTGTGCGCACCATTCTTCGCGGCTTCCTTGCGTAATTTCTCCCGGCTTTTCACTACTTTTCTGCTCTTTTCGCTCCGCGACTCATCCGAACTTTATTTATTACCTAAAAATGCAAAATTAATTAATAAAAATATTTATTCTTGAAAACAATGAAAATACAGAATATGGGATAAAATGTAGAATTAATGCATAAAAGATGAGTTAAAATGCCAACAAAAAGGGATAAATATATACAATATTTGGCACTCATCAGGAGGTCCACCATTCACTTGTTTCCTCAGTCCAAAATCAATCTGCCATTTCATTTTCTGAAGGAGATTGTCATTTTGAAGGCTATAACTAAAGGGTATTTAATTCTCATATATCCACAGACTCTAATAGCAATAATATCAACATCTCCACCATTTTAGCAGATGATTCAGTACAAGATACACAACTGATACAACTAGAAGAAGAATCAACTTTTCCACAGCAAAATCATGATCTTAGTCCAGTCAATTTCCTAACCTCAGACATCGATACAGATTTTGCACCGGTTTCTGACTCATCTTCAAGCTCTCAAAACTCTAGACCAATACTTCGGAAGAAAATATTGAACCCTGAGCAACAAGCATTCTTTCTAAGGAATGGAATCGACACCTCTTCTGAACCAGCCAACTCTTGGAGAGTTTCAAATGAGAAACTAGAACAATGGAGAGCTCTACACCATTCAAGAGAATCAAAACATCGGCACATCATCAACAACGACAATCAGGCTTGAAAAGTGACAGTCACTGTTAATACCGGAATTCTCGTTAGGTCCTACCCGTCCTGGTGCACCAAGATGACCTCCTTTTTCTTAGAATAGTATGAGAGAGAGTTGTTTTTCCATTGTACTTTGTCCTTCCTTATATAGACTTTCCAAAAGCCCTTTATTTTTATGACATCTTGCCATGTGTCATAAACCTCCTTCATTACTATTAATGCCATCCCTTCTCTAATATAACCCTTATTTTTTATTGTTAATTCCTTCATTGTCCCTTCCATCCTATGAATACTTCCTTGGTGGACGGGCCTTAGTCCCCAAGTCCTCATGTTTTGTGTGGCCTTTCCCCTCTTTGGGGCACCCCAGCCTAGTTAAGGGGAATTATTTTTCATGTATCAATATTAGTCCCCTGACTATGAGGTTAATCGTAAGATAACCTTATAGTCATTATATGGACATCTTCCCTCTTGGCGTTCGTAGGCGACGTTTGAACTCCTCCTAGCACGTTCTTTTCAGTTCCTTATCAATTATCATGTTCGTCTGTGCAACTGTTGCCTTTATGCCTTCAGATTCCCTATATATATGAGCCCTCCAATTTACTTGTTTCTTTCACTTCTTTTACCATTTACCTTCTCACATATCATACCCATACACGCGCCATGTCCAGTAGTTCTTCTAATGGTAGCTCCTCCGACGAGTCTGACGAATCAGAGGAAGTAAAGAGTGGGAGATAGGAAGAAAGCGGTTACTCAGGAGAGCATGAGGTTCATTTACCTCCTCCCGCTGATGGAAAATCCTATACACTCGCGGAGTTCACCGGAACCCCTATATTAAAGCGCGCGCTTCGCGGGGATAGACGCGCGATGCCTCTAGATGATAATCTCATTCCTCGTCTTTTGAATCCCCCGGTGCTGCGTTACTCAACCGCCCCTAGATGTCTTATGTGTCTATAGGCGGAGGATACAACTACTTTTCCGTTTAAATGGGTACCCCGCATGGCTATCCATCGTGGTGATTATGAGCTCCCAGACATTGACACCCAATCTACATCGAAAACCCCCCAAATATGGCCACATTGGGTAGCTTATATTCGTGATAATCCTGACCACAAGACCATATTTCGCATGGCTGGGATCAATGGGGCTATAGATTATTTTCTTCAACGAGAAGTAGAGAAATGCAAGCGCGACATGACGCGACTTTTCTGCCGCTGGGTATCTCACGTTCGTACCCTCCTTACATCATGTGGAGAAGTCATTGTCGTTTTAGAGGATATCGTCACACTCACTGGCTTACCTCTTCACGAGACCCATTCTTATGACGAGGAAGCCGTCTATGAAGCACTTAGCCCGGATGACCGAGTTATCTGGGGATATTTGCTAGACTGCAAGGATGCTTCCCAGGTTGAACTGGTAGGAAAGGACAAGGCATCAACCCAAAAGGGCGAAACAAAGAAAGTCGTCGTCGCGGAGGGAAAAACTGTGGGCGCGAGCAAAGTGGGGTCCTCGGCTGGTGTCAAAGGGAAAGATACGCTTGTTGGAAGTAAGAAAAGGAAGAACACTCTGATCCCTCCCTCGGGGGAGCGTCTACTTAGTAGCTCATTCCGTGCTTATGAATCAATTCACGGTCCTAACGCTTTGGCCGTTGCGCCTGATTATGAATGGGTTGTCAAGGATAGCACGCACCCGTCTTTTCCTCTTTGGATTTGATTCTGGGCCCCGCGATTGGTAGAGGGAAAGGTGCTTCCCCCGGAGCGCAAGGAGTCTAATTCACGATCTGAGCTGGATGCTTTCATTCTTCTTTGGATCTGTCGCGACGTATTCGAGTACAGTCCTCAGGACACGATAAAGAACGAGCTGGTTCCAATGGCGGTGTTATTGTCCTGTGGGGTTTCCTTTCCTCTCGCTCCTATGTTTTTTGGCGGCCTACACCGGCGCTTGGATTTGTTTTTACAGGATCTTCAATCGGTGGGTCGACCCATAGGTCGAGACCTATATTCCCGCCTCCTTCATGCTTGCGTGGTCCTGGGAACAAATTACTCCACATGCCCCTGATCCCCATGAATTGGAGATTCGCCGCGAAGAGGATGTCGAACAAGACGATGGCTCGGTGAGAAAGGTTCCAGTTGATTATAGTTATCCCCACATGGCACTCTGACGCAAGAAGGGGAAAGTACCGAAGGGCGATATAGCGCGGTTCTTAGACACGACTAAAGATTTTGAGCCATTCCACTATCATGACGGTCGATCCGGTCCGGCCCACCACGACTTTACTGCACCCTTTGACACTGATTTGGATTCGACGCAATTATTATCAGAATCAGACTTTGACTCGGTGATGACGATGTTAGCTGGCTATCTTCCTGGTTTTCATGATGGTAAATTTATAGCCGTGTCTTACAACCCCGATCGTGTGGCTCTTCAAGTTGTATTTTACCAAGGAGTCACTCTTAGATTCTCCCCTCCGAAGAGCACGGACACCACGTACATCATTGCTAGTTTTAACCGCTATGTCTTCAAAGGACCGGTGCACTTGGCCGATCGGGGGATTGATTTCTCGTTCAAGCATCCTCTTCCGGATCGACCCTCGGCAGTTACCGGAGGTCCCCATAATTATCAACTTTTGATGTGATGCCGCTCTTTGAACTTCCCTCTGCGAGAGCGAGTTCCCCATAAAGATTTGTCTTACAAAGACCTTAAAGCACTCCAAGCATCGGGGAGGATTAAACTTGATGATGTCGTAGCAATGGCGCATCATCTTCCTCCGGGTACCAAGGGCCTCCCTTTAGATCTTATCGTGACTTCTTGGGACCTCCTTCCATACCAAAGCAACCATACACCAATATTCAACAATTACAAGATCCGCAAAACAACTGGATTTCCGATAAAGAAGTAATTCAGATAATCCTGAACCATTGATCACAACTCAATAACGTCTCTGTACACAATAATAGATGAAGATCGATTTGAGGAAATAACGCCAAGATTAACAACCACACTATGTGATTCACTCTCGGCAGAAGTAACAGTACAAGAAATCAAGTAAACTCTATTCTCCATCAACTCAGAAAGTTCCCCTGGGCCGGATCATTATACAAGTAAGTTTTTCAAAGTTTTCTAGGATACCACTTACACTAAAATAATAGCCATGATACGAAGTTTTTTTTAATTATTTAAATATTCACCCCTTCATGAGCCACACCAACATTACGTTAATTCCAAAAGTGGACCACCTAACAAAACCATCTCAGTTCAGACCTATCAGCCTCTGCAATGTCTCTTACAAAATCATATAAAAAATTATAGTCAACCGCATTCGACCGCTTCTCCCATTTCTAATAAGTCCATATCAGGGCGCCTTCGTCCCTCAACATTCAATTCATGATAATATTGCAATTGCAGGAGAGCTATTCCACTACATCAAAACTTCATCCATCACCAAAGAGCCCAAAATTGCCCTTAAACTAAATATCCAAAATGCATGTGGTAGCCTTGACTAGGGTTTCATTAAAAAATCCTTCACCAAATTAGGCTTCCCAACAATATTTGTGTACCATATCATGTTATGTATCATCTGTGTCACCTACTCCATCAACATCAATGGTACCCCTCATGGTTTCATCGCACCGACGAGAGGCATAAGACAAGGTGATCCCATATCTTCATACATTTTCATTATATGTGCTGAATTTTTATCAATAAATCTTGCCAAACTGGAAGCCAAACATTTGGTTCGAGGTATCAGAATATCGCAAAAAGAACCACCTACAAAGCCTCACAAGAAAGTAACATTCACCTAAAAAATATACTTCAATCATATGGCTCATCGGTAGGGCAAATAATCAACACAACCAAATCAACAATCATCCACCACAACCACATGACATAAATACTCTACACCAATTTTACAAAATGCCAACCTCTTCAACCCCTCATATATATACTGGAGTCCAATTCAAACACGGGAGAACCTCCCGTCACATCTTCGAACCTTTGCTTCAAAGGTTAGCTCGTAAAGCCCAAGGATGGATGACAATTTGCCTTACACCTGCGAGGAGGTTAGTTCTCATTAAAACCTCCTTAAATCCAACCTCCAATCACCTTATTCAAACACAAATTTCCCCCACTCATGTTCACAAACAAATCGATCGGATTACCAGAAATTTTTTCTGGGGGTATGATTCTTCTGTTAGAAAAATTCACCCTTTGGGATGAAAAAACTCAACACACCGATAGCGAAAGGAGGACTCAGCATCAGGAAGAGTAGCCACCACAATAAAGCTTTGCTCATGAAAATACTATGGAACATTCACGATCAACCACATTCCATTTGCACTGGTATCTACAATGAGAAATACCTCTAACATCAGCCAATTTTTCAAGGTACGATCACTTTTCTTTCTACTGCCAGCCCTCAATGGTAGCAAATGACATCTCTTATACCTTTCGTAAAACAAAAGTTATTTCATTGCATAGGAAATGGTTTAGACACTCCCATCCAAGCTAATTGGATACCTCATTTTCCTAACCTTGATACTACCCATTGCTATCTTATCCAAACTGTAGCTGATATAATTGAACCTCTTTATCATAATTGGATACATGGTCAGGTAAACAACCTTCTACCAAATGCACTACAACATATTATCAATATCCACCTTACCCTTGACAACAATCCAGATAAAATAATCTGGCCACATTCAAAATCAGGAAAATATACCACTATTTCTGGATACAACTGTTTATCCTAACAAGATAACCATACAACCGTAAACCCCCTCCCAACCACCAAATTTCCATGGGCCTTACCATGTCCTCCAAAAATTCAGCTTTTTTTGTGGAAAGCTATTAACGAAGGATTATCAACCATATCTTTATTACACCACATAAACCTTACCAACTCAAACATCTGCCCCAGATGCAACTCCGACCCAGAAACAGTGACACACATGCTTATTCATTGTCCAGTGGCAATAACTACGTGGTCCAGCCTTTTAAACCGCATACTAACAAACGGTATTCAAGATAACAACCAATCAATCACCGTAAATCCTTAAAAAAACCATATTGCATCTACTGCAAGCTTCTGTCAATATTCCTTCCATCACATCTTTCTGTTTTCTTTTCTGGTCGCTATGGAAAACCAGAAATGAACTTGTCTTCAATTAATCCACATTTCATCATGAATACATCCTGAGGAAATCTCTAGCACAAGAACAAGAATTTGAATGGTCAAAGAAAGATTTCCCCACCAGTACTACCTGGAGATCCAACACCCAGGATTGCAACAACTGTCACAAGAACATCTACAATCATTCAAGTTGGATGGTCTACTCCAGATTCGGGTTGGATAAAAATAAACACAGATGGAGCTTCTAGAGGCCATCCAGGCATGGCAGGAGCGGGATTCATTTGCAGGGACTTGAACGCACAAACCATAATGACTCTTGCACAACCTCTAGGTTTAACTATTGCGCTGACGACAGAGACATGGGCGACTGTAATAGCAACCAGAATAGCGATGGAAAGATAATGGCCATGGGTGATATTTGAAACTGATTCTGAGAATCTCATGAGATTTATCAAAACACCGGAGGAAGCTCCTTGGTATATATCACAAATGATTGCAGAAACCAAACAAAGAATGCACCAAATACCTTCCTGCCATATTCAACACAATTATAGAGAAGGAAACCAAGCAGCTGACGGTATAACAAACTTCGCAGCAGATAGGAGCGAAGAAGGAAATTACTCGACAACAATATGAGATCAAGCAAACCCGTCTTTTCTTAATCAGATTCTCCTAAGTGACTTTATACGAATTACATTCCCTCGTATAATCACAATTTAATTACTTTATTAATATACACATGCTTCAAAAACACAAAAAAATTAGATTTGTCTTTAATCAAGAACCCAGATCCGATCTGAGATTGGCACGGGTATAGATTCGAACTATGACCGGTGGCAACAAGCACGCCAACCCATTGAATAAAAGTTTTCTATGTAAACTTAACCAACAACAACGTTGATATGGCCGAGTTGGTCTAAGGTGCCAGCTTAAGGCGCTGGTCCGAAAGGGCGTGGGTTCAAATCCCACTGTCAACAAGTTATTTTTTGAAGTGAAGGTTCCAAACTGAACCAAAATTATGTATCAGTTAACTACTAATTAGCTGACTATGTAATTGGTTTAATTTTTTAGCAATGCGGTTCTGGTGTAATCTTGGTATTGCCAGAATGAGTGTGTTTTTACGAACGGGTCTGTGTCACTATAAAAGTAGGAAGGTTAGACTTGGAAAGAAATAAATCGGAAACTGGAACAAAGTGGTCGGATTCGCGGCCAAAGCTTGGTTACACTAAAATTATTCTGTCATACGACTACCAATATCCAGGAGCAGCTGGTGGGACCGATGATGAATTCACCTATCCCCAAACAGGAGCAGCCGGTGGGACGTATGAAACCTGAATTAGCTTGAGTCAACGAAACCAGAAGAGGAGAAAAAAATGGGAAAATCCGAGAAAGAAAACCTTACTACCATTTTGCATAAGCATCTAGAAGAAATGCAGCAGGCTTTCCAGGTAAAACCCATTGATCAATCTTATCAACTCCAAGTTGTTCAATTCATCTGCAATTTAGATTTTCCGTTTCCATTATCTGAAGATTCAATTTCAAATATTTTTTTTTTTTTGTAGGTTTTGGAAAGTAAACCTCGTTCATCTCTTGAGAAAGTAGATTGGGAGAAAGTGATAAACATGGCGGAGCAATTATCAAAAAAAAAAACAACAGTTGGTAACTCCTCTATTCTGCCTTTTTCTTATGTCATCTTGCAACTTGCACTTCAAACAGGTCGTTTATATGCTCTTTATAAACTTATTCAGAACCCATTTGGAAAAAATAAACTTTGACAGAAACTTGATAGAGTTGTGTTTATGAGATGCAGCTGGATTGCAGAAGCACCAGACTGTGAAGAGTTGGAGGAGAACATGAAGATCCACTTTAGCATGCTGCAAGAATTTCTCTTGCTAGCACACAGGAGTAAGATTGGATCCGGTCCTACTCTTGCGGATTTCATCCAAGAATCTGCAAAGCGCTTTGCTCATAGCATTTATTCATTTTTTAAGGAGGCTGTCTCCTGCTTTGGTACCATTTTTTCCTCCTACATGGTTTACTTGTCATTAGGATTCACATAAAAAATGAAAATATGTTGCCTCCTAACCTGGCTAACGTATACTCCCTAATTGTTTGCAGGAACTCTTAATGAAGATCGTAAACTCTCGATCCAACAGCTAGCAGATTCTGTCAGGGAAGCATGCGCATTTCTCAAGAAAATTCCTAGCACAAACCACGCAGCCATTGCACGAGAAATAACAAGGGTTGCAAATTCCTTGGAGGGTTCATTGCGTCAACTAAAAGATTTGAAACCAGCTTCATCTGAGAATCCAACAAATGAGAATACTACTGATGAATTAACAACTGGTCTGAATGAGAACTATGATGATGATGATAATGGATCATTTGAGGGTGGTGAGATTGGAAATGGCCTCTCACCTGATGAGATGAAAATGGCAGTATCGGGTGTAATTGTTTTTTCTGACACACTAATAGTAATCAAGGAACTTGTCTGCGTCATCACCGGATTGGGTTGGCACTCAAAACCAGCCAACAATGATGTCAAACCTGTAAAGTTACCGGAGTTGTTATTTGTACGCTGTCGTAATATCAAAGTGTGTTTGTACGAGCTTGGTGTAGATTTATACCCACCATAAGTGGTTACTGCATTGAAGCTGGTTGTCGATGAAACTTCAGAGGAAATCAGAAAACTTCAAGCAGATGTACGTCAATTTGAGGACGCGTCCTGTGATAGTTTCTTCCAAGCATGTGAATGTTCACTGAGAAATATGAAGACTGAATTCTACTCATTGGAACCAATACCATCAGAAAGTGAATTGCAGAATATGTCTGTGAGTTGCTGGCATACCGATGAGTACTCATTAATTTAAACATTTCTTCATTGTAAAATAAAATGTGACTACAACTTGTTTAAATTCTGTAATTGTGAGTAAAGGTTACTTTGACAAGTTTCTTCCTATATTACAGAATCAAAGAAGCAAGTACTCAATTTTGTGTAGATTCTTTAGCTAAAAGAGGCGGCATGTTATATATATTCTGAGGGTCTTATACTTGATTATGTGGGCTTTATTCAATCTCTTGAATGGCCGGGTATCGCTTAGTATAGATTTAAATAGTTTAATGAACTTGGGGATTTTGTAATCTTTCGTAATTATTTCGTTTGTTTTCTTTTTAATAAAATTTTTGAACTAGCCAAAGAAAAAAACGAACTTAAGAAAATTGTTACCGGTGGCTAACAGTCAGCGGGCTAACAGTCACTGAATAGAAGTAAATTTGCCCATTCTCTTGGAATATTTATAGAGGGAAAATAATTTTTCGAGCATAAAAAATCAAAAAATTGCCAAAGCACTAACTTTTTCTTTTCATTTTTTGTTCTTTTGATCAAGTGCTAACATAATTATGCGTGGGGTTCTAAAATCTACTCCCATGCTTTAAAGCTCACAACACCATAATTTTTGTGCAAAGCTGCTGCATCCTGCGTACCCCCAGTTCCTGGCCCCAACGGGACAAAAATTTGAGGGGGGAAATCAGAGGGTATGTATTTCAGTAATTTATTTTCGTGGTGTGTCTTTGCAACCTGGCTTGATTGGGGTATACCCAAATTAATTGGGGTATACCAAATGAGATAAGGTCATTTTGAAGTAAAACACAATGCCCCTTATCCACATATTTACAAAAATGGTTAATCTATCCTTGATTAATTAACACTAATAAATGTTATTAGGATAATTAATTTAATTAGTTGATTAAAATTTTGAAATTAGGTTTTATTTTAGATTGAACCTATGGATGTGGGTAGATGTTTGAGATATTTTTTTTTCTTAAGAATTCTACTTGTAACGGAAATGAAATCGTACTATCCAAACACTTATAAATATAGGATTGTAGAGCTGTTGGGCGATTTTATACTCAAAATTATAGAAGGAATCAACATTTTCAGTTCTGAAAATATGAAAAGTCGGCAAGGTCTACGGATGAAGAACATGCCGACTATATCTGGCCGGCAAGGTCTGCGGATGAAGAACATGCCGACAACTTACGGTCGGCAAGATCGATAAAAAATACCCTGCCGGCTGTAGGATTTTTGACATACAGAGAAGGTGTTACAAATGCATGATTAGTCGGCAAGGTATTAATTTCATAACCTGGCGACTATATTTTAGTCGGCAAGGTATAGAGATGGATATCTTGCTGACCCTGTAACTGCTAATTTCAGAGATGAAAAGTCGGCATGGTATTCAACCTCATACCCTGCCGACAATATTTTAGTCGGCAAGGTCGACAAAAAATACCCTGCCGACTTTTGGTTCGTTTTGATCCTTCGTTGTTTTTTTTTTTTTTTTATTTCACATTTATAGTTAGAGTGTAGAAGAAAGAGTTTGATTTTTTTTTTAATATGTTTTGGTCGGCATGATTTTTTGGTATGGGCAATTTGGTTTTTTAACACCTTTTAGACATCCTTAACACACTAGTTTGGATAGGAATAAAATGAATATATCCCAATTAATCTGGGTATACCCCAATCTCGTGCAGCTTTGCAACACCAACTTTATGATAAGTCGGTAGATATCACATTCAACGAGGGGAATCTATTACTGAGGTTGGAACAAGTAAGTTTCACATGTACTATGACTTGGTCCTAATTGTGCAAGTTCAATTTAAATGCCAACACTAGTACTAAACAATAAAGAAGACATCACCATTTCTTCAGAACTTGGATGGATGCGTAATAGTACCTGGTGGTTTCTTTACCTAATTTAGCTGAATTGCGCCTTTTTCTATTTTTAGCCGAAAATGCGCATCTATACACCATTGGACACACATGATTATAATTTTTATAACACTTGAAGTGTTTTTGCTTCTGAATTTCTACCTGTATGTCAGTACGTGTGAGTAAAATAATGTGAACCCTAATTATGGTGTTGATGAAATAAGAAATGAGATGCACTCTTTGTTCACTTGGTAAGATTCCTTGATAAGAACCAAACCTACCAAGTAGGTCTAAGAATGTGATGCAAAACATAGAACACATCGATGTGGTAGACGAAAAATTCAATTATGTTCACCACTAGATCGGAGCATTAATTTGGGCATGTCCCAAATAAACAAAAACGTCTGGTACAGCCATGTACGGTTTAAGGAGGAGCGATTGCCACACTCTCAAAAATGTATGGCAGCCATTTATTAGGTTCTGTATTGACAATGACCAACCTCGGGAGGTCCCTCGAATCATCCAATGCCCAAGTAGTTGTTGCATTGCTAAAAGGCGTGGAATCATCGGCGTCTCTTATTTTTCACCAACGCGATCCGCATTAAAGCGATGCCAAACTCATATGACAAAGTGCTTATATCATCCGACACTAGCTTTAAAATTTCATTTCAATGAATCCTTTGGATTATAGTTAATACTACCTAACCCAATTCTTCAATTCCTCAATTAATAAAATAGCTACTGAATACGCAATGTTGACAAATAGAAGCAAACTAGTATATATTATAAGTGAAGATTCTATTAAAATCATAAAAACAAAATTAGAAGATAACTAATCATTATCATCACATTGTACTACCTAATACAAAAGAATCACCAAACCAGATTCACTCTCCCCTAAATTATAATTTACATGATTGCTAAAGGCTGGTACCAATCCACGGATTCATAGGACTGGTACCAACTTTGATGTTGTTTTATATGGATTGGTACCAGCCTTTAGCAACTGTGTTAAATTAGATACATAAAAAAGAAACATGATTTTAGTACTTAGGGAAATTTTATATGTTCTTGCAACGAAAACAATACAGTAAAGAGTACTCCATTTAATATCCTTTTATTCACTAATGATCACATAATGTGCTTTTTACCGGATTTTCTCTTAAATTCACTAACACTCAAAATCGTCTAAAAGAATTTCTCTTTCCAAAATTCGGAGCAACGAAAATCACTCCTATCTGAAAATTCTCTTCTCAGATCGGCTCCTTGAGAGGAGATCTGAGAAGATCAATCACCACTAACCTTCGTTTCACATGTTTTCAGTTTGTATGCATTTTTCTTTTTCCCTTTCTTCTTTTAACCGTTTATAGTTTTTTTTTTTAACCGTTTTTTTTTATTTCTTTGGGCTTATCTCATGGATTTCTATATTATCAATGCAGATATTTTTTGTGGGACAAGATCCTGAAGCATAGCATCTTCAACAAAACTGATCTATCCTCCAAACCAAAGCAAATCTGCTTTTTTTTTCCATAGATTTTGATGGTCATCTGATGTTGATTTTAACTGTTTTAGTTTTATTTTTCTCTCATGTGCTTGGCTATAGATATAATTTCAATACACTAGCTTAATGGGGTTGTTAATTTCTTCTTTGTGGCTAGGTTATTTTTAATAATCTATATTTTCTGTACTAGTTTAAGGGAGTTTTTTTCAGATTTGAATTTGTATTATCTAGGTTTTTTTATTCTTCCTCTAGATGTAATTCTTTAGGTAGATGTTTATGTTTTAATGTTTGTTATCCTCACTGTTGATGTTATGAAACTAGGGTAACCAAGATAACATCAATTCGTTCATCAAGAACACCATCACGTTCATCAATCACTATAAGAGTTAACACATCTGCAATGCCGACATATTCCGATTCGTCCCAATTCAGATTCTTAAAGATCTATTCAAATTACCGCTGCTACTTAAGAGATTTTGGTTACCTTTACTGATACCTGGTTCACTGCTAGCCTGATTGCTTTAGGCAATCAAAACTTAAAAAATTCCAGTCCATTTATTGCATGTTCTGATGAACACTGGGTTGGATTTGATCCAGTTATTGCATTTTGCTTTTGTACATACTGGTATTACTTTCAAAATCAGTTTCACCCCAGTTGTTTGTTTCTTTCTTTTGCAAGAGAAAAATATCTTCTGAAACTGTTTTTAGGTATGAAGCAAAGTAAAATCTCGTCCATCTTGGCTGGCATTCTGACAATTTTTTCGGTTTCAACAAAACAACATAAGAAATTCATAACCTCGCCGAAACGGGATTCAATCGAGAATATCGTCTGTGTCGCCTGACATGCTCAAATCTCAACCGAGATTGCTTTCAAATTCAGATGAATTTGAGTGCTTTTGATTTCGAAAAAGTCTCATACAGACTTGCGCAAATAAAAATCAAGATATTCAAACCCATAATATTGATTTCACCTTATCGTAATCTACTTGTATATGTAGAAATTAAGCCTTCAAACCCACTGATTTTAGAGTATACTTACAACACGATCATGATTTAAAAAAAAAAAGAATCCTAAGAAAAGAAGACCAAAAACACTAAGTCGTTGAGCTATTGAGACTAAGGTAGTAACAATATTTTTTTTCTCCGTCAAATGGATCGATCAACTTGTTAGTAGTTTGAGAAGGAGATAATGAAGGAGCTGCGAAAAAAGGAAGAGCCGGAAGGAAAGCAAATTTAAAGACTTACGTGTCTTGATTTATTAATAATGATAATTAAAGATATTTATTACTAGGTTGGTTTATAAGACAGCACAACAACTATATTTCCTAAAATAAGCATTCCGGAATCTTGAACAAACATCTCGGCGAGATATCGTTGTTTTGGACCTAGCCGGGACAAACCGAAACACGAGATAGACCACAGTGGTCTGAAGGGATGAGTTGATAGGAAAGAATTCGTGAAGATACTATAACTTGAATGATTCTTTTATAATCTTGAAAAGTTCCCGTAAAATTTTTCAATTTTCTAAATCGACTTTATCAAAATATCTATTCAGGTTAGATTCTTTTCCGGAAAAAGAAAAAGAAAAAAGAAAAGAAAAAAGGAAAAACTTAGCCAGACAGGTTTCCTGCTCAATTACACATGTGGATATACCAAGATGGGCGTACATCCTATCACGGCTCAGTTAAAAACAAAGAGAACTGAACCAACCTTGTGGTTACAACGTAGTTCCCAGGAACCAAGCAACAGCATACGACATGGATGACTTGGTCCAAATATAGGTGGAGTTAAAATGCAAGAAAAATCATGAATCATCAACCATAAGGTCCATAGCCTCCCGTGTGGACCAATTTTTACTTTCCATTTCACACCTTCACTCACCAAATTTTAATTACGCAACAATCCACTGTATTTAACCAAAACTTATCATAAATGGCTCACAAAATTCACTCCATTAGAACATCCACACTGGGCGAGTATAACCAAAAATTTGGGATGAGATCGTAACACAGTGGGACGGAGTAAAGATCAAATCCCAACCAAAGATCAAATTCCAGACCAAATATGGTCGCGACCAAATCCCAAATTCTAATATAGTCGGGTGTAAATTTAAAGTACGCTTGTTGCTGGGCGTAAATTTAAAGTACGCTTGTTAACGGGCGGAGATTTAAATTACGCCCGATGAAATTTTAATTAAATAAATAAAAAAAAAGAATGAGGCGGACTTTTAAAGTCCGCCTGATGAAAGTTACAAAGAATGGGGCGGACTTTTAAAGTCTGCCTGATGAAATTTTAATGGGGCGGACTTTTAAAGTCCGCCTGATGAAATTTACAAAAAATGGGGCGGACTTTTAAAGTCCGCCTGATGAAATTTTACCAAAAAAAAATGGGGCGGACTTTTAAAGTCCGCCTGACGAAATTTTAATCATGTACCGTTGCGTCACAACACGGACTAAACCCAAATTTTGGTCTTTTTTTTTGATCTTTGATCTTTGATTTTGATCGCACCACTGCAGTCGCTGTTAGTGACACGTATGCACTAATCCACTGTACTTAAAAAGTAACGCTAAACAAAATTGGTAGGTAGGTGAGTAATTTGACAAATGTTGATTATTCACTCCCTCTCTCTCCAAAATCATATCCATATAAAAACCCCAATCTATCATCTCCATTGTCAGAGCTTAACATTTTTAAGTTCAATCAGTTTCACTTTTCAATCTCTCCATCTCTAGAAAATTCAACTCAAAAATTTCTGGTTACAAAAAAATGAATTCAATAACTCCGTCAAAATCTATACTGAAATCATTAAGTTATTTAGATTCTACACCAAAATTGTCAATTCCTAGAAAGAATCATCTTCATCTTCATCATCAATCAAATAGATCTCAAATTTGTACCATCAAATCAATCTATAAGCATGAATCAAGAAATTTCTCAGTTGGTTCAAACAGAGCAGATTGGCAAAGTTCTTGTGCAATTTTGGCAAGTAATGTGGTTTCACAACAAAGTGCTGAGAAAACTGATGGTGGTAATGCAGATATAACTTCCATTAATGGTGTTCATCAAACTCTAGATCTAGTACCAGTCCAGCAAGAAACGAATTTACCAAAGCCTCTTTCGATTACCGATCTATCTCCAGCTCCGATGCACGGTTCGCAATTGCGCGTCGCTTATCAGGGAGTTCCCGGTGCTTACAGTGAAGCTGCGGCTGGTAAAGCTTATCCTAATTGTGAAGCTATTCCTTGTGATCAATTCGAAGTTGCTTTTCAAGCTGTTGAGCTCTGGATTGCTGATCGAGCGGTGTTGCCGGTTGAAAATTCACTCGGCGGTAGTATTCACCGGAATTACGATTTATTACTCCGTCATAATCTTCATATTGTTGGTGAAGTTCAATTACCGGTTCATCATTGTTTATTAGTCTTACCTGGTGTGAGAAAAGAGTATTTAAATCGGGTTATTAGTCATCCACAAGCGTTATCTCAATGTGAGTTGACTCTTACAAAACTCGGTCTCAGTGTTGCCCGTGAAGCTGTTGATGATACTGCCGGTGCTGCTGAATTCATTGCTACACATAATCTACGCGACACTGCTGCTATCGCGAGTGCTCGTGCCGCTGAGTTATACGGATTACAGATTTTGGCAGATGGAATTCAAGATGATTCGAGCAATGTTACTAGATTTGTCATGTTAGCTCGTGAGCCGATTATACCGAGAACCGACCGTCCGTTTAAGACTAGTATTGTTTTTGCACATGATAAAGGAACATCGGTTTTGTTTAAAGTGTTGTCTGCTTTTGCATTCAGGAATATCAGTTTGACGAAGATTGAGAGCCGGCCGTATAGAAATCGTCCGATTAGAGTTGTTGGTGATGCCAGTACTGGTACTGCTAAACATTTTGAGTACATGTTTTATGTTGATTTTGAAGCTTCAATGGCTGACCCAAGAGCTCAAAATGCACTTGCTGAAGTTCAAGAATTCACTTCATTTCTAAGGGTGTTAGGAAGTTATCCTATGGATATGACTCCATGGAGTCCCTCTAGTAGAGATATGTAGAGAATCGTGGAATTGAAACTGAAACTGTAATGTAATTTATGTTTGAAATTGAATTTGTTGGTTTGACGGAGTTGAATCGGTTTTTTTTGTTTTTGGATATTGCCGGAAACGGTGACCGTTTCCGTTTCGTTTTTTCTTACCTTGTTAGGTAGCCGTTTATATTGAGGTAATGTTAACTCAGAATAAAGTGGGTTAAAATGATTTAAAATCATGTGGAGTTGACTATGACCATTGACAGGAAGGGGTGTCCAGTGTCCTTTAGCTACAATAAAAGTTGGTCGGACCAGACGTGAGTGTCCAACACTTTTTTCTATCTGAAGGTGGAGGTAGTCTGACGTAAAATCGTGGGTGTCTGACGTAAAATTGTATGCTAAAATTCGAAAACCGAGTAGAATCTGATACTTAGATAGAACATAGATTCTAGTTGACAAGAGTTTGATATGTGAAAATGATATATGTATAAACCAACAAATTAGAGACCAAACTAACAACTCATTTGTTGAGATTTTGTCCTGTATCCATCTGACTAAATTCGGACGAAAAGACTATATTCAATCTAATTTGGATGTTGGATGCAATAATGCTAGGTTTACCGGGACTCAATCCCGTGAAAAATCCGGTCCCTCACATCACCTGAGATCCACTCTGCAGCCTTTTCATATCCAAATGCAGAGATGCATTCCCCTCATTGGTCCCATCCCTTTACGGGATTTCACCCGATTTTTTTGGACGTGAATGTAACATCACTCTGTTGGATGTATAAATATTTAATAATTTTCTCGGTTTATTGGGAGGGGAATATCGGGAGAAATCCCGTAACTCAATACATGTGGAACCTATATGAGTGTAAAACAACACCCCTCATAAAACTTCGTGGGCTCCCCAATACTGTGAGATGCGAGAAATTTTATAGGATTTTCTCCCGGTTAATGTAGAAAGGACTTATTAGTCATTCTAAGTTAATTTTCAGCAGACTTTGTTTACGGCTTATACATAAAAAGGCATACACAAAACCAATTGGTAATATCACCAAGGATGAAATAGATTTTGTGCACATAAAAATGTATACAAAAAATTCAAGTTAAAATCATCCTAAAATATGAAGTTGGTCTTGTAACTCACATCACCACCACCAAACACCACATTTGTCTTCACTTTAAAAATAAAGCTCTTGTCTACTTAATCAAATTTATTTATATATTAAGCACATTATGAGTTCGCCATGACCAAGTGCTCATCATAATCACGTATTTGAAAACCAAGTTTAGTGTGGTAAGTAAGTAGGTGCACATAAGAAAAGCAAGTCACGCCGGCTTTACCTATAACGCTATAACAAACACCAACTTCCATGCACCATGAGAGTAGGTGAATTAGTGCATGATGATGGGGTTGTTAAGTTGCCACGCACCTAGCTGATTCATTCGTGCTTGTTACCCACTTTCTAATTGTCAAGAATTTTCCCTTTCAAAGGCCCCAGAAAATGGACAGGTAGTAGTAGAATCTGGTTTTTTCCTTCGAAATAGAAGTCAAAAGCAGAAGTGAAAAATAGAAGTCAAAAACAAAATATTTTTCCTTCACAAAAAATTAACTTTTTTTGATTCCAAAAATCACCTTGAAATTTTGTACGCAAAGTGATTTCTAATTTTTTTCGCTTCTAGAAATCAATAAACAATTTCTGAAATAACATCCAAACAGGCTATACACATTATCCATAGCATGAACTCTAAAATCTTAAAACAACGTCCGACTTTTTAATCTTTTAATTTCTGATGAAATTTGGATTTCCCTTTTAGACTAAAGTCCAAACAGGGATAAAGGAGAATCCCAAACCATCTTAAACGTGGTGATACACTTTCAATGTCGTCACTTAAATTTTTAGAGTTCTTTATCGATTGAAAACCCAAGTTTGCAAACACACTTGTTCACAAACTTTCCCCAAATGCAATTCAACTTTTATTCACATATTACCTAACCATTTTCAATGGTTAAATATTTTTGAAGGTATTGAGCGGTTTTCATTTGTAGGTTTGGATTGGAGGCTCAATTACAATATTGTTATGAACGAATTTTTGGGACCATGTTCTTTTTTTGGACCATGGTTCTATTTTTAGTAAGACATTTAAAAGTAAATCTAGATCACCCCTTATCTAGATATTTATATTAATACCTAAACTACCTTCCTGATTAATTTTGGGTAATGATTATTGAAATCATTAGTGAAATGATTAAGTAGAATTATTGAGAGAGTAAAGTTAGAGAAGATGAAGAAGAAAAACATGGAAAAAAAATTGAGTTCAACCACAATCGGAGGAAGAGCATTTGGATTATCAGGTATGCTTCAAACTTATCTAATGTTGGTTTAATTGCTCCAAACTTTCAAAAAAATGAAATTTTTTATGTAGATTTGGACCAGTTCGGTTACCATATGTCAAGAACATGTAACCGAACACACATGAAAGTGTAGTTCGGTTACGTTTTCCAAACACGCAGGTTACCGAACTCGCTCGTTAATGGAGTTTTGGCCGTACAGTGTAATGTTCGGTTTGCCCGCAATGTACCCGAACTTTAGGGTCTAGAAGTTCGGTTGCTTTGCAAACAATAACTAACCGAACTTTACATGAAAATAAAATTTTACCAACTGTACATAGTTCGGTTGGTACGCAAAGTTCATACCAACCAACTATCCAACCGAACTTAACGTTAATAAAAATTATTCTAAGTGTAAGAAGTTCGGTTGGATCACAAACTTTTATCCAAAAGCGTATCTAACCGAACTCACCGATACAAAAAATCCCAAAGTTACAGTGTTATATTCGGTTACCTAGTATAAAATGGTAGGTAACCGAACTTTGAACTTAACAATTTATATGGGTACATCTTGTGTGTTCAGTTACATATCAAATTTCTCTACCAACCAAACTTAAAGTTCGGTGATATCCTTATTTTGCGAAGGAACCGTAACTTATGGACTTGTGTTGTTCTAATATAAGGAGTTCAGTTAAAAGTATTTTTTGCGAATCAACCGAACTCCGATTTCGGTTAAGAAAAAATTAATTCGTGATAACCGAACTTTTTGCGACTAAACCGAACGTTTTGCGACGTAACCGAACTAAAAGTTCGGCTGAGACTTGTTTTCTGCGACGTAACCAAACTTTTCTCTGAAAAAAAACCCTCCATTAATCCTCTATGCAACTTCCATTTTCAACTCATTTTGATGAGTACTTCTCATTTATTCCACCAAAAACGAATGACAAGTAATGGGTTTGTTAGAATATCTTTGTTAATGTTTTAAATTAAGCTATATATATAGAGGTGGTGGTGGTGGTAATCAGAGGTGGTAGTGGTAATCGGTGGTTGGTGGTGGTGATAATTGGAGGTGGTGGTAATCGGCGGTGGTGGTTGGTGGTGGTGGTAATCGGAGGTGGTGGTGGTGGTGATAATCGGAGGTGGTGGTGGTGATCAACGGTGGTGGTGGGAGGAGGAGGTGGTTTTATATATATATATATATATAGGTGGTTATTAGGTTGGTTTTAAATTAAATTAGGTTAAGGATAGATTAGTCATTTTAGGACACCTCATATAACTATAAGGAAGGTGGCCGAATAAAACCATGGTCCCCTTAAAAAAACAAGGTTCGGCTGGACATAAATTAGCCGAACATTTCTCTGAAACTCGTCATTTTCATTAAACCATGAGGTTCGGCTGAAATCTATAGTAGTACGAATCAGCCGAACCACACACATATTTACAAAACCCTAAGGTTCGGTTGTAGACTAGGAGCCGAACTTTTCTTCGCGCCAAGTTCTGCTTCCAAAATAGCAGTCGAACCTAATGTTGAATTCTGAAAAATTTTGTAATCATTCAATTTTTTTGAAGAATAGAAGTAAAAAAAAAAAAAAAAAAACTCCTTCATCATATGGAATCATCCATTTTGAATCACAATAATCTCAAAAACCTAGTTTTCCTTTTTTCTTCTTCCTCCTCTCAAAAAATTTGATTTCTGTACTAATATAACATTAGCAACTTAACTTAATCAATGAATTAACATTACTAATTAATCATAATCATTAACATTTAATTATTATTATTAGAACTAAATAAATAAAGATATACTTACCATTATTAAAAATGGATGGATAAGAAAGAATGGTTTTATCTAACGATCCTATTTTGTCACCATTTGATATGCCTCAAAAATAAAATAAATTAATATACCTCAAAACAAATTTCCTTTGTAAACAAAGAATCAAGCATTCGCAATTGTATAACCTTATTCCATTACGTTCAAGCATATCCAATAAATTAAGCATACCACAACACACGAAGAAGTTTATTTTTGGAGACAAATAATGGGTTTCACATTTTTACTACATGATGAATTTGTTGGATGCCTTGGCTGAGATAGTGCCACAAGTTTACTTATTGCCGCAAAATCATCAGAGTGATGTGTAGCTTGGCAAGACGTGCATATTGTACTTGTCATGGTGTTCATGAGAGCAACACCTTTGGATTATTACCAATGAAAAAGACTTCTAAGTTTCCAACGCATTCCGACGGATCTACAGTTCGGATTGAGAGAAGAACCTATGATTAGCTTTTCGGAAAACTTCCAAAAGTTTCAACTAAAAAAATATATGAACAAACAGTCTTTTCTCTTTTTCTTATAAGAATCAATGAACAAAATTACAATAGCATCTGTGATTTCTCAAAATTCAAATTTCTATGGTTTATTTACTAGAAAATGTAATGATCCCAAAATTGAAACCTCTTTCAGTCATAAATCTCTAATAGAAGGACTCCAAGCAGTCATATCCATGGGATAACTTCCTAAAACCCTTAGAAACGAAGTGAATTCTTGAACTTCAGCTAATGCATTTTGCGCTCTTGGGTCAGCCATTGAAGCTTCAAAATCAATATAAAACATGTACTCAAAATGTTTAGCAGTACCACCAGTGCTGGCATCACCAACAACTCTGATCGGACGATTTTTAAACGGCCGGCTCTCAATCTTCGTCAAACTGATATTCCTGAATTCAAAAGCTGATAATACTTTAAACAAAACCGACATTCCTTCATCGTGCGCGAAAACAATACTAGTTTTAAAAGGACGGTCTGTTCTTGGTATAATCGGTTCACGAGCTAACATGACAAATCTAGTGACGTTACTCGAATCATCTTGAATCCCATCTGCCAAAATCTGTAACCCGTATAATTCAGCGGCACGAGAACTGGCAATAGCAGCAGTGTCGCGTAGATTATGTGTTGCAATAAATTCAGCTGCACCGGCTGTGTCATCAACAGCTTCACGGGCAACATTAAGACCGAGTTTGGTAAGAGTCGACTCACACTGAGATAACGCTTGTGGGTGACTAATAACACGATTCAAATCTTCTTTTCTCACACCAGGCAAGGCTAATAAACAATGATGAACCGGTAATTGAACTTCACCGACAATATGAAGATTATGACGGAGTAATAAATCGTAGTTCCGGTGAATACTACCTCCGAGCGAATTCTCTACCGGTAAAACAGCTCGATCAGCAATCCAGTGCCCAACAGCTTGAAAAGCAACTTCGAATTGGTCACACGGTATAGCTACACAATTAGGATACGCTTTACCGGCTGCAGCTTCACTGTAAGCACCGGGAACCCCTTGATAAGCGACGCGCAATTGCGAGCCGTGCATCGGAGCCGGAGATAGATCGGTAATCGAAAGAGGCTTCGGTAAATTCGTTTCTTGCTGAACTGGTACTAGATCTAGTGTCTGGTGCACACCATTAATTGAAATGATTTCAGCATTACCACCACCATCTGTTCTTTCATTACTCTGTTGAGAAACAACATTACTTGCTAAAATAGCGCAAGAAGTCTGCCAATCTGCTCTGTTTGAAACCAGACCAGCTGAGAAATTCCTAGTTTCTTGCTTATAGATAGATTTGATGGTACAAATTCGGGTTCTTTTTGGTTGATGATGATGAATCTTCCCAGGAATTAATGATACTTTTTGTGTAGTATCTAAAGAACTTAATGATTTGAGAATATGTTTTGTTGGAGTAATTGAATTCATCTTTGGAACCAAAAATTTGAGCTGAAGTTTTTAGCAGAAAGAGATAGAAAATTTTAAGCTCTGAAAATGAAGAGGATGGATTAGGGGTTTATATAGAAACTCACAAGACTGTAAATGGAAAGACTAGAGAGTAAGTGGTCAAATTACTCACCTACCTACCATTTTCATTGTAATAAGTGTCCACTATCTTTGTATTGTTTTGGAGAAGTAATGGGGGTATGGATTAGTCCATAAAAACCACTTTATTATAATAAATGATGAATTAATGATTAATTAAGTTTGGATTATGAACAATGAACATGTGTGAAATTGAATGGAAAAAATTAGTCCCCATAATCCCACATAAAAGAGGAGGCTACTACTTGGTAATGTTTAACGACTGAGCCATCTTTGTCGTATGCGCACTTTTGCGGTTTGTCCTGGTTTTCCTGGCAAGTACATTGTAACTACGTGGTTCGTTCCATCTTCGTAGACTCAGTCAAGTGAGTCGGAAATCTTTAGTGATCGAGGGATTACGTTTTTCTCATACACCGAGTATTTGTGTTAGGTGGTCGGGTTTGATAGTTATTTGAAACCTTGCAATCGGATATGATTCTAAAAGAATTATTGTATTGACTATGGAGGGATCGGAAGAGTTCGAGTTTGGTGAACATTTTCTGAGCAAGTGTCGGATGATATAAGCAAATGCATGGATCACGCTTGACTGAATATGTACCCCGAGTAGTTTGGTCTGATTGCATTTTCATAAGGGAAAAAAATGAGGTATTTTATAGCATGTCCAGAAACTAGAAGTAAAAGTGGCGATGCAGAGGTTAATTCCAGAAATTTAGAAGTACATATTTTGTTACTTTATAAAAAGTTGATTTTTTTTTTTAAATTTCCAAAAGTCATTCTAAAATTATAGTGCCAAACTAATTTTTGAATATGTAATTTTCTTTTTACTCGGCAAAAATGAAAATTTCATTAAGGAAGCTTACATTAGCAAGTAGGGAACAAAGGATCAAGAAGACCCTAACATGGAGGAATTACAAACACAACCAACCCACGCCTAAGAAGATGTGAAAAGTTAAGAAAAACAATAACAGAAACGAAAAAAATCCCATACTTAAAACCAAAGTATTTGGAAACCCTATGTTACAAATAGCGTAGCCCAGTTAGCTATTATATAGTTCAGGCCAATGCCCTTCAAGGAATCCAGGTTTTTGCACCAGAAGAAAGCTTCAGTGTTTACCATGTCAATGGTTTTGGTAATGGTCGCAGTCTTGTTGTTAAATATGATGACGTTTCTAACATTCCAAATGGTCCAAGCGATGGACGCAGGAAGTACTTGCCGAAGAGATCTAGCGACAACATGTAAGTTCTTTACTCTCTAACCTTTGAAGATTGTGTCAATACAGTTGGGCATAACCCTTTGGAGATTCACAAAGAATTAAAAAATACAACCAAATGTCTCTTGTAAATGTGCAGTGGAAAACAAGATGAGAGATGGATTCTCCCTCTTGACAGCACGAACGACATCCATTGATTATTAGCTTTCCATTCCGATAGAGAACATCCATGGTAGCTAGCTTTTTATGATAAACTTGCTAAAGAAAGTGTTAGAGCACTGCTCGGTCGAACTCGCAAGCGTTACAATCTCAAGCTTTTTTGTTAATGTTAGTGATGAAAACTATAAGTCTTGATTTCGAGTCTACTTAAGTGATGTCTCGGACTAGGATAGATTGTGTAGTTGAGCATTAGACTTCACGCGTTCATCAATTGAAGACGAAGAACTACTAAGGAGAGCTTGTGTAACTTCATCAAAAAATGGCATGTGGAGACTAAAACTCATCTATCACTTGGAAAGTCTATTTCTACTCTATCTCCTATATTGAGACAAAAGTCGTATTACTATATAGTTTTCGATTATACACATTTGAGATTTCGAGCTGAGTTTAACTCGCGTACACATTTCTCGAAATATGTGTTGGTAAGCTTTCGCTTCAACCAAGTTCATCTTATATTCTTGACGAAAGTCAAAAGATGATCATGTGAAAATCTCCGAGTAACATCTTACATGATTTGTGTGATACAATCATTTGGTGTAGAGACTTGCATTGGAATGTTTCGTTATGATTATTTTAATATCTTGAAAATTGCATTGATGCTAATAGTGTGTGAAAATGGCTATTTTCATCCTCTAAGAAAGTTTCAATGATTGAAATAGAGTTTAGAACTATTGGATTATGAACATAGTATGCATTCTTGCATGTATGTAATCCATGACTGGAACTATAGCATGCATACCCGTATGCATACTTGTAGTTGTGGAATTTCGGGTACAAAGTACACGTACCGGTACGCATACTTGCGTAAGGTATTGGTCCGGGAATTTCTGCTGGGTTGTGGAAGTGTACTAAGGTATGCATACCCGTTCGCATACTGGCAAACCCAAACTCAGACCGACTACTTAAGTATGCTTACCCGTATGCATACTTGAGTGGTTAAAGTTCTAAAGTCGGTTGGCTCATGAACTAATACATTTATATATTAAGGAATGCATTCTTTTCAAACCGTGGCTATAATCATGAATTTATTCGAGTGAATCATACCGATTTTACTTCAATAGTGTTCTTGTATACTTCTATGAGAACATAGCAATTGAACAACTCTTTAACTAGTTCCATTTGAGTCATTTGAATTAGTTATGGTTAAGATTAATAAGGTTGATATCAGAGTGTTCATATAGCTAACCTCGGTTAAATACTGTTGAGACAACATGGTGTACACGTTTACGTATGGTTACTTAAACCTAAATGAAGGTACATTTCATTTGTATATAATAAGTTAAGTTCGATCTAACAGTTGAAAGATATTAGCTTGAGTCTAATCAGGTTTTCATCTAACGGTGCATATTGAATGCTTTGTTACCAAGGTAACTTAAATGGCAAACCCTGATTTGAGAACTATATAAGAGAGAACTCTAGAAATTGGGGAACCTAATCCCCACACCTCCTGTGTGATACTAGTTGCGACTAGAGTCGATTCTCCTTTAACCTTAGGTTTTTCACGAAACCATGTAGGTTAACGACTTAAAGACTTCATTGGGATTATGAAGCCAGACCCAACTATTTTCTCTGTAGTTGCGTGTTCTGATCTTGCCCTGTTTTATCATATTGAGTATTATCTTCTCTAAGATTTGCTCGAGATTGATTCTCCGATAGTCAAGATAAAAAGTAGTCACAAACATCTTCGCCTCATCGTTTGTGATTCCACAATATCTTGTTTCGCTACCATACAATTAATATTATTGTGAGGTGATTGATAATACTAGGCTGTTCTTCGGGAATATAAGTAAGGTTTATCAATTGGTTCATATGCACCTTGATTTATCAAAATACGGAACAAAACTCGTAGGTATTTCTGTGGGAGACAGATTTACCTATTCCAATAGACTTTTCTGTGTGAGACAAATTTGTTTATCAAGTCTTCTACTTTTGGTCGTAGCAACTCTTGATTGTGGGTGAGATCAGCTAAGGGAATCAAGTGCGTAGAATCCTGTTGGGGTTCAGAGAAGTAAGGAGCAAAAATGTACCTTGATCAGTGTGAGATTGTTTAGGGCTCAACTACATTCCATTCCGAAGTTCATTGGTAGAAGGCTAGTGTGTTAGCGGCTTAATACAGTGTGGTGTTAAAAGCTGGACTAGGTCCCGGGGTGCTTTTCTGACTTGCACATGGAGTCCAGGTTAATTAGTAGCTCCCGCCACCCAAAAAGTGCTAAATTTGGCGAGTTTATATGAACATCGGATATCATATCGAAACTAATGAGATAATATCTCAAATAATTCATTTGATCAGTTGAATCATCAAGAAAAACCAACGTGCCATCAGCAAACTAAAGATGGGTGATCACAACCCCATTATGGCTCATTGCGAAACCTCTTATGTGGACTTGATCTTTCCCAGTTTGCAACAAGATATGCAAAGCTTGAGAAATAATAATGAAAATAAAGGGAGAGAGAGGGTCACCTTACGTCAGTCCTTTTCCTGTGGTGAGTTTGGTGTAATCCGAGCCTATGATTAACACCGAGATAGGCGTATATGAAATACAAACTCGTCACTTCCTCCACAACTCTCCAAAACCAATTTTATCCAACACATCATCAACGAAATCCCAAGAGACGTGGTCAAACGCCTTCTCAAAATGTATGTTGCATATCACCCCCGGGATACCACTCTTGATTCAAGAATCGATGCATTCATTGGCCAAAAGAGCACAATCAAGAATCTGTCTTTCTTTTATAAAAGAAGATTGTTCGCCATAAATGATGTACAGAAGAGCATATTTTATTCTTTCCGCCAAAACTTTGGAAATCGTCTTGTAGACGCCGCTCATGAGGCCGATAGGGAGGAATCCCTTGATTTCTTCCACTTTTTCTTTCTTTATTGAGCTTATTCGGAATATAACCAAATGGATAGGGCCTCATCCGATTCCGTCACGATAAGGATGGAAAATCCGTTAAGGAATCAGGTTCTGATATCCAAAATCCTATACATCGGTTTATATTCTATAAGATTTCGAATTCTCAGAATCCCGAACTTCAGACGGGGATTGACATCCCTACCGGGGACGAATGCCCTGAAAAAAACGTGTGAGGTAAAAAATCATGTAAGTCAAAAAGATCGACCTCACTTTAAACCTTTACCATCCCAATAAAAAAAGTCACTGTCAGACACTTAATTGAGATGTAGAAAACACGTGTGAAAAGTTATCAGCCGAACCTAGGAAAAAATATAGATTATCAGCCGAACCTTGAGTATGCCTCAAAAAATTTGAGTATGCCGTAAAATATGTTTCTTCCAATAGTCATCTCAGTCAGGCACTAGCCAAAGCTGGGGTTAAAATTACATTATAGCCAAAGAAAACGTGTCCCCATAGTGCTTGGCCTACTAAATACACTGCGTCATTTTGATCCGTGTTATCTTTAAAAATTTTCCGTCCCACTATTGTGTCTCGTTTAACAAGAAATTAAGGAATGAAGATTAGTTCTGTCAAATACGCGCCATCTCACATTTTTTTTTTAGTAAACCAACCAAAATTAGCTAATTTCTGAACAATATAAATTTGATTGATTGATTGAATTTCTAACCAACGACTCGGTGGTCTCATTTTAATAGAAGCTGCATTCAACTCAAGTTTTTTTGTCAGATAAGTGATAGAAAATGCAGTTGCATGTTTAGGAAAGTAGTCGCGTCCACGCATTGACCCTGAGTCGTTAATAGTGTCCTATAAGTTGCAAGACTTTAGTCGCGAAACATTCATAGTTTTTTAGTCCTCCGTACCTTCTGCTCTTCTTGACTGTGTTTTCTACTTTTCTCCTTCATTAATTAGCTAGTCAATTTCTGTTTTTCTTGTTCTTTTTCTTTTATTTACAGGCAATAATGCAATTTGTTCTATATGAAGGATGGAAAAAATCGCAAAGGGTCAAACGGAATTGTGCCCATGTATCTATTAGTGGTCAAGGACAACGGTGGTGTTCCCTGGTTGCAACCAGGGCAGTCAGGTTGTGCTAATCTAACACACACAAAATAAAAAAAGAAGAAAGAAATCTAGGGTCCATCAAAAATATATGGTGCGGAGTCTTTTTTGTCCTAAATAAATATACTATATATTATCCTGGTTAAATTAGGGTCTATGCCACTTAATTGGAGCCTATAACTACATGACGAAATAGGGTCATTAAGAACTAATTCATAGAAACCTCTTAACCAACTATTTTCTTAATGGTTAATTTATCCCTGATTAATTAGTGTTAATTCGTGTGATTAGTGGTAAAATACAGTGTTAGATGTGAAATCAATTTGTGTTAATTAATCATCTGAACATGAAAAAATTTGAAAATTTGAAATTTTTTGAAGAACACCAACTCAGAATCGGTATATGTTGTCAAAAACATATACCGATTGTACCCTCAAAAACATAAAGAGATTTTTTGAAACTAGCTTCTACCCAGAATCGGTTTATATGGACATAAAAATCAACCGGTTATCCATAATCGGTTTATATTGGCATGAACGTAAACCGATTGTGGGTAAATTTTCTCTTTTTTATCTGTGAATTATGTGTTGTTAAACATCAAATAAAATTAAAATTCATTTATACTCGAGTTAATGAAATAAAATCGAGTATGATTTCATACTCATTTTATGATCGAGTATTAACAGGAAAAAAATGGGTTAACCAGAATCGGTTTACACGACACATATGTAAAAACCGATTCCTGACATTGCACAACAGGAATAGGTTTATAAGAATGCTCATGTAATCCGATTCTAACAAAAAAAAGATACAAAAAAATTGAGAACAACAATCGATTTACTCGACACACATATTAAAATCCGATTCTAACATTATACATCAACAATCGGTTTTTATAAGTGCCAATGTAATTCGATTCTGGTTCAAATTTCTCGAACCAGAAAACATATCAAGGACAATCGGTCTTTGTGGGCATGAACATAAACCGTTTCTATTTACAATCGGATCACATATACATTAACGTTAACCGATTCTGATAAATCAGGAAAAATTTGATTTCAAAATTTTCAATTTTTGAGCAATTTTATGTTACTAAAACCTAGTTTATAGGATTGGGTTGAGAAGAAAAGAAGAAGAATCAGTTGAAGTGGAGATGAAAATGAATTTGATTTTGATTTTAGTTTTTAATTTTATGATTTTAGTTTTATGATTTTGATTTTGATTTTGATTTTGATTTTAATATTTAAATTTTTTGATTTTAGTTTTATGATTTTGATTTTAGTTTTTAATTTTATGATTAGGATTTGATGGGGACAAATTAGTAGTATTAATATTTGATAGAGGATAAAATGATAGTTTCATCAAACTTAGACACCCCTTATCATTCTTTATGGGGTGGATGAAAAAATCCATAGACCCCAATTTAACCAGGTATTTTATTGGAAGAATTTGTTGGATACCTTGGCTTAGAGGGTGCCACATTGTTAATTTGTCAGCAATTCATTTGAAGTGATGTGTACCTTGAGTAGGCGTCCATATACTCAATTAACTAATCTAAATGTAATTAATTAATCTAATCAGATTGTTTTAGTGTTAATTAAACAAGGGTATATTAGCTATTTGGGAAATACATGGTTAAGGAGTATCTTCTTTTACTTCAAAATGGTCCAAGTTTTATCTCATTTGATATATCCCAATTAATCTGGGTATACCCCAATCAAGCTACGATTAATAAATCGTCCATATCCTTTTCTTTTTGAAAATAAGATATATATAATAGGAAAAGGATCAACTAATCCTTTGATTCATCCTGGATGAGATGTTCACCGGAGAGATGATTGAGTCCAAGAGATTAGTTTCTTCTAAGTGTACAACATTGTTTTGTCTGGGTACAACAAGAGACTTAACAAAATCGAAAGTTATTCTAAGAATTAATAACACATGAAGAGAATCCTCCCAGTAAATTAAAGCATTTGATTTTCTTCCTTCTTTGGTTAATAAGCCTGCTGCTCCGTTTGCACTTTTGTCTGCAAATTTAAAACCTTAGAAAGAGACCATGGTATTCGCCACATGTGCCAGCATTTACTAGAAGTTAGAGTCATGAATAAGCATTTTTCATTCCCTTTTCTCAATTCATTGTAGTGTTCTAAGAAAGAGCTATTGGGAATGAGATTAGAAGATACTCACTATGAAGCCATTGGTGTTCCAGATTTCTTTTGCAAAATAACAATCGAAGAATAAGTGTTGTGTAGATTCCACCTCCCTTTCACAGAAAACACATTGTGTTTCCATTTTTTCAATAGAGCCAACTTTTTGTCCACCGGTTGGTAGAGCATCCTGTAGATATTTCCAAATGAATGGTCTGATTATGTGTGAAGACATTTACTAGTATCCATGCTTCACAACATTTTCCAGAACTTTTTGGCTTCTATAAAGACAAGAATGGAAGGATTTTGCAGTTTAGTGTAAAGAGACTTTGCAGCGAACTCCCCATTTTTAGTCAAAGTCCTTCTTAACCTATCATGTTTGAGGATTCTGTCATTAGTTGTGTAAAGCTTCATATTTAATATGTCTTAAACCTCTGTGTTGCTAAATAAAGAATTTTGTCAAAACTTTTTCTCTTCAACCATTTAACATCCCATATGTTGATTGATTTCCCATCTCCAACCACCCAAATTCTATATTGTTTGATATGAGTAATGCCTTATAAAATGCAACTTCAAATCAAAAAAGATTTATCCTTTTTTTTGGTCTGTAAAACTCATGTTTTCCTAAAGTATTTATCCTTTAAAATTTTGGCAGACAGGTTGTCTGGGTTACTAAAATCTCCGTGCTATTTTAGTGATCATAGCTTGGATCATCTTATAGACCTCCTTAAAACCTATCCCCCCTTGATCTTCAAGTTTACATAGAAAGTCAAAGGATTTGATGTATAGTGTGTTTATCCTACCAAAAGTCTCTTTGAATGTCATTGATTTTTTTAGGCAAAACAAAATAACCCATGCATTCTTTTAGCAATAGCCCATATCCTTGAAATCATAAATACAAAAAGCTTTCTGGGTATGTTAATCACTGGGCTGACCGAGCGAAGCGAGGGAGGATCTTTATATGACCACTTTTTTGTAAATTGTAAGTCATCAGTTTACACAAAAAGATTGAACTTGGTGTCCCAAATCATTTTCAATCAACAATGTAATGTCAAAAAAGCCCCTCTAGATCATATTTTTCTTTTTTTTCCTTTAGACATTTTCGTAAATAACAAAGAGGAAGGACAATATGTATTAAACATTTCGTAAATAAATCCCATCTTCAGATTCTTCTTCGGTCGGTCCTCCCACCGTGGCAACGGTTGTACTAGTTGTTAATAAGAAGAAACCTGTTTTGAGGCATACCAATTTTTTTTTTGAGGCATATTCAATAACGAAAAAATAGAATCACTAGGCAGTAAAACTAATAACCCCATATCATCGATATTTGATAATGATAGTAATGCCCGTATGTTTGTATTTTTTAAATTTAATTTTTATTTTAAAATTCAAATCTCAAAAAAAACGGTACACCAGATAAATTGAAATGCATAGACAAAAATTAGCAGGCTTCGAGTTTTTTTTATCTTTGCCGACATGAAAAGACAAAATTCTTGTTTGTTTTTATCCTATATAATTTATTTAGTTGTTTATTATTTTTTTTTAAAGTTTCTAAAATTATATTCCGTTATAAAACCTAAATCTAGATCTGGTTGATAACTTTTCAGCCGAACTTCGCTCTTTCTTCATTCTTTAACAGTCCAACCTAAATTCGGCTGACTCGAGCAAAAAATAGGACAACCGAACTTAGCATTGTTCTTCATAAAGTGAAGTTCGGCTAACATTTTCGTGTTTAATTATCATTCGAAGTGTTCATCAACACTTTTAGAATGAAAATCAATGAGTGGTTCGGCTGATAATCCATTTCTATTGTAAGCCGAACTTCACTCTGTAATTAGTTGAAGATGATGAAAATTGTATTCCGGTTGGCATCGGTTGAAGTAAACAAGAGAGAATAAAAATAATTAAAAAAATCTTATCAAAAAAGCAAAATTTTTAAACAGAAAATAAAAAAAAAGGTTTTAATAAAATTTAAAAAGTTAAATTAATTAAATTAAATAGGTAAATTGAAATTAATTAATCAAGGTTAACTAAATAATTAACTAGTTTTTGACACCCCTTATCAACCTACACTGGTTAAGGTAAGCATTGAGTATGCTTCAAAGAAATTTGATTCGCCTCGAAACAGGTTTCAATCAAAAACTACTAACCAGTAGAATATTAGTGGGCTTGGGTTCGAATATTTTAACAAGAACACATAAGCTACCTCTATGAATTGGAATAATGACTTCTAGTATGCTAACTGAAGCTATTCAAACTTGGATAATCAACGTCAAATGTAAAAACAAAACAAAATCATAATTTAGATTAGCCAGACTTATTTATAAGCTAGATAACTAATAAATATTGCAATAGGATGTCAGAGAACATTATTATCACTAGAAATATAAAATTCGAGATCATGCACTTAAATTAATATAAACCGATAGTCGAGTCGAGAGCGCTCTATCTTAGAAAGTGTCTGGTGAGAATGGTAATAGTTTATCTTTGCATGATCATAATGATCATACTCATCTTCATAGAAAAGTTGTTTCCTGACGGTGGAATCGCTACCATATTCAGAACGAGAAAAAGTGAAAAGAAAACCTGACCTTTCAGTTTTATTACAGAGGATTGCTCTCCAAGTTGTGCATACATGTTTGGCATGTAAAGCCGCCTCATTAGGTAATCGAGTAAGTATGTTTTCTATGATATCAAGGTGAAGATTCTCCATGATATCAGTGTAAACTTCTCCCTTTTCTATACGGCGAGAGATAAGCAAACAAAATCTGAACTCTACCGCTTATATTACATGTTTATTATAGCCTAATCCTATTGCATATAAAAATAAATATACCTAAAACTTATTAGGAGCTTCAAGACAGAGGACCTGAGCCCATTTTGAAACAGTTGGTGCACTTGCGGACCAAATGACTGCGAGTCCGAGGCCTCTACATCAGGGGTGCCTCTAACACTTGTTATTTCTGTTGGGGAAGACTTACAAAATCCGAGCCGCTATGCGCAATACGAAACCTACACAAGCAATGAAACACAAATGCGGAAAATACACAACTACGTAATATAGAAGCAATCACACAACAGCGGCAATTACGTGGAAAGCCCCCTCCAAGGTGAAGGATAAAAAATCACGGGCAAATCTTCCACTATGACAATAATGGGTTACACACAATTCTCCCAATTTGGGGATAACTACAACTTCAAGTTGCATATAACACTTGGATACCTACCCCTAAGGATGGATCAACAATTCATTCACCAATAAGATGAGATTCACTATCAATTTGACAATAAGGAGAGTAAGATTACTTGCTACTAGAGTTTGAGCAAACCCTAGATTTTCCCCCCTTTGAAGAGATGTGGAAATTGATGGAACAATCTTCACCACAACGAACCAAACGGATCTTTGATAAGAAAGCTTACTTCTTCTCTTCAAGATGACTTCAATCTCACCAAAAATGGTGGCTTAACCTTTCTCCCTCACTCACTCTCTTTCTCTACTACCTCTCTATCTTTTCTTCACGACCTGAGAAGAAGATAAACTCATAAACAAAAGAAACATCTCCTGATGGATTTTGTTGAAACATAACAAGGAAACTTTCAAGTCACTCCCCCTTGATTTGTTAAGGGCTAGCCTTCTGGATCCATAAGGAGGGAACATGCCCAACAATCTCCCCCTCACGACTTATGGCGAGGTACCCGTCACCATCAAACCAACCCTGCTGCAGAAATACACATGCTTGTACTTTGGTAGCGACTTTGTCATCATATCAGAACCGTTGTCATCTGTATGGATCTTCTCAAAATAGAAGAGCTTCTCGTCGAGAACTTCTTGTATCCACTGATACCTAATATTGATGTGCTTGGACCTCGAGTGAAAACTCGAATTCTTGCTGAGATGGATGGCACTCTGGCTGTCACAGTAAACGATGAACCTTTGTTGCTTCACATCGAGTTCTCTAAAAAAACCTCTTCATCCATATCATCTCCTTGCAACTCTCCGTAGCTGCAATGTACTCTGCCTATGTAGTAGAAAGTTCCACACATTTTTTTAACTTGTATTTCCAAGACACAACTCCCCCTGCATAGGTAAATAAGTAACCCGATGTCGACTTGAGACTGTATTGAGCACCTGCCAATCTGAATCTGTGTAACCAACTACCTCTAAAGTACCCCTTAGATACCGTATTATCCATTTCACTGCCTCCCAATGCTCCGGACCATGATTTGATAGAAATCTTCTTACCACTCCAACTGCATAATCTATACACGGCCTTGTACACACCATTGCATACATCAAACTACCAACTGCAGATGCATAAGGAATATTCTCCATCTTCCGTTTCTCAACATCATTCACAGGATATTGATCATGAGTTAACTTAAAATGGTTTGCAAGTGGACAAGTTACCGGCTCAGCCTTGTCCATGTTTAATCTTTGCAACACCTTCTCAATGTAGCTTTCTTGTGATAACCACAACTTCCTTGCTTTTCTATCACGAGTGATTTCCATGCCAAGAATACGCTTTGCTGTACCCAAGTATTTCATAGAATAAGACTTGCTCAAATCTGACTTCAACCTGTCAATTTTCTTCTTATCTTTTCAACAATAAGCATGTCATCAACATATAGCAAACGAATAAGAAAATCACCATCAGCAAATTTGAATGAATACACAATGATCTGAAGTTGTTCTCTTGTACCCATGTTCCTTCATGAACGATTCAAACTTCTTGTACCATCTTCTAGGAGCTTGCTTCAAACCATATAGAATCTTATTTAGCTTGCACACCATGTTCTCTTTGCCTTTGACTTCAAAACCCTAGGGTTGTGCCATATACACATCTTCCTCCAACTCACCGTGAAGAAATGCTGTCTTGACATCTAGTTGTTCTATCTCAAGATCCAAACTAGCGGCTATTGCCAAGACAACCTGAATAGAAGGAAATCTCACCATTGGTGAAAAAATCTCGTCAAAGTCAACACCCTTTTCTGCTCATAACCATTCACAACTAAGATTTCTTTGTACCTTGGTTGTGAGTTACCATCTTCAGTCTTGATTCTATACACCCATTTGTTCTTCAGAATTTTCTGGTTCTCTGGCTTGTAAACCAAATCAAAAGTGTCATTATCATCTAAAGAGCCAAACTCTTCTTTCATGGATTTCAACTACTTCTGACTTTCAGGAACACTAAGAGATTCTTCGTAAGACTCTGGCTCACCTGCATCTGTGAGCAACACATACTCATGTGGTGTATACTTTGTTGAAGGTAATCTGGTCCTGCCGGATCTTCTCACCTCAACTTCTGGTTGTTGCTGCACTTCGTGCTCAACATCATCCACTGGAACATCTTCATGAGCTTCATCTTCATGATTGTGTTCTTCTTCTTCATTACCATTACCATCAACATCATAATCATGTTGTTCAAGAGAAGGAACAACTGGATTTGGATCCAAGGTCATATCATCTTGAAGCTTTGGCATCTCAATCTTCTCAAAGTCTTAAATAGTCTGGTCTTCAAGGAATACTGCATCCCTACTTTTGATAACCTTCTTCTCAACTGGATCCCAAAATCTGTAACCAAACTTCTCTGTCCCATAGCCTAGGAACACACACTGCTTTGCTTTGTCATCAAGCTTTGATCTCTGATCTTTTGGGATATGAACAAACGCCCTGCAACCAAACACTCTCAAGTGATCATAAGTAGGCTCTTTGTCTCTCCATACCTTTTCTGCTACTTCTCCATCTAGTGGTCTTGAAGGAGATCGATTGATCAAGTACACAACAATATTCATTGCTTCACCCCAGAAATGCTTCTGCAACTTGGAATGAGATGACATGCACCTAATTCTCTCAATAATAGTGAGGTTCATCCTCTCTGCAACACCATTATGTTGTGGAGTCTTCGGTACTGATTGTTCATGACGTATACCCATGCTCTTGCAATACACGTCAAGTGGTCCAATGTACTCTCCCCCGTCGTCATAATGAAGGAACTTCAAGGTTCTACCTGTTTCTCTTTCCACCATGCTGTGAAACATCTTGAACACAGGAACAACATCATTTTTGGTCTTGATTGCATATGACCAAACCTTCCTTGAAGCATCATCTATAAAAGTAACAAAATAAACAGCACCACCAAGTTTTTTGGCCCTTAAAGGTCCACTTACATCAGAATGAACAAGATCAATAATACCAGAATTGCGCTTGGGTAAATATTTATGAATAGATACTCTAGTTTGTTTACCAACTAAACAATGAGTGCACTTACCCAATTGCATACCTTTCGCCTTTGGCAAGACTTGTATTTTGGTGTGGATTTGAATTCCCTTCTCACTGAGATGACCAAGTCTTTTATGCCACATCTCGGAGATTGAATCTTTGTGAACAACATTCAAATCACCTTTCAATACCTTCAGTTTTGTTTTGTACAATGTGCCACACTTCTCGCCTCTTGCAATAACCATGGAGCCCTTGCTTAGCTTCCATTTTCCATCACCCAAGTGATTGTTGTACCCTTCATCATCTAACACTCCAGGTGACATTAGATTCAAACGGAGATCTGGTACATGTCGCATATTTCTGAGAACTCATGTGCAACCAACACTGGTCTCAACCTTCACATCACCCGTTCCTACAATCTTCGAAACACCACTGTTTCCCTTTCTGACTAAACCAAAATCACCATCCTTGTAGGAGGTAAATGGATCTTCATGAGAAGTAGCATGATAAGATGCACCTGAATCAACTATCCACTCTGAATCAGAACCTGCAGAACTCACACAAACATCATTACAATCTGAGAATAAAATGATATCACCATCTGTTGCAATAGCTGCAACATCATTGTCTTGTTTATAATTTCCTTTCCCCTTCTTCTGTTCTTGCTTCAGCTTCCTGCATTCATTTGAATAATGACCTCTCATACCACAGTTCCAATATTCAATGTCCTTTCTGGACTTTAATTTACCTCTTGACTTGCTACGACCAACTTGTCTTCTACCCTGATTTTCTGTAACAAGAGCTTCTGAATGAGATGATTCTAACGACCTTCTTCTAACTTCTTCATTCAGCAAACTGTTTGTTGCAACAGTCATGTTCAACTTCCTGTCAGGAGCTGAATAACTAAGACAATTCCTTAATGGCTTCCAACTGTCTGGTAAAGTATTTAGCAACAAATAAGATCGAATCTCTTCAGGAATTATGAGATCCATAGATGTAAGCTGATTCATAATACCCTTCATTTCATTTAAATGTTGCGCCATTGAACTTCCTTCCTTGTAACACAGCTTTCCAAGCCTTTTGAATAGAAGAGTTTTTGCACAAGGAGACTGCGGATCATATATCTGCTCTAACTTGGTCCACAAAGAATATGCTAGTGTCTCACTAGACACATGATGAAAAATACCATCATCAATCCACTGACGAATAAAACCAACTGCTTTACGGTTAGTAACTTTCCAATCTTCTTCATTTGTCTTCTCAGGCTTCACTCCCTTACTCTCTATTGGACCATAGAGATATCTTAACAATATAACCGGTCTTACATCTTCGCCTTCCATATCACAAAGTTCTCACCGGTCAAATTGACCATTCTATTACTAGTCCTAGCTTTCGTCATTGCACAGGATTAGCTCAACCCAAAAGCTCTGATACCACTTGTTGGGGGAGACTTACAAAATCCGAGCCGCTATGCGCAATACGAAACCTACACAAGCAATGAAACACAAATGCGGAAAATACACAACTACGCAATATAAAAGCAATCACACAACACCGTCAATTACGTGGAAAAACCTCTCCAAGGTGAAGGGTAAAAAACCACGAGCAAATCTTCCACTATGACAATAATGGGTTACACACAATTCTCCCAATTTGGGGATAACTACAACTTCAAGGTGCATATATCACTTGGATACCTATTTGCCTAATTACACTCACCCCTAAGGATGGATCAACAATTCATTCACCAATAAGATGAGATTCACTATCAATTTGACAATAGCAAGAGTAAGATTACTTACTACTAGAGTTTGAGCGAACCCTAGATTTTCCTCCCTTTGAAGAGATGTGGAAATTGATGGAACAATCTTCACCACAACGAACCAAACGTATCTTTGACAAGAACCCTTTATTCTTCTCTTCAAGATAAATTCAATCTCACCAAAAATGGTGGCTTAACCTTTCTCCCTCACTCACTCTCTTTCTCACTGCCTCTCTCTCTTTTCTTGAAGACCTGAGAAGAAGATAAACTCATAAACAAAAGAAACATCTCCGGATGCCTTTTGTTGAAACATAACAAGGACACTTGTTAATCACTCCCCCTTGATTTGTTAAGGGCTAGCCTGCTGGACCCATAAGGAGGGAACAAGCCAAACAATTTCTCCTCTACCAATGTATTGCTCAAGTTGTTTGATCTTATAATTCAAGTTGGGAATCTTTATTCAGAGGTTTTAAATGTCTTCTTTTTATTTACTGAAAAATATCTAATCCCAATTATGAATCTCTAATTAGAACAACTCCATGGAGTGATTGATTGTTACTTAAACGTATTATAATTCTGTTACTATATTGCATATAAATTAACATCAAAGATTATGCAAGGTCTTAGGTGGTATCACGGGCTTCAGCTGCTGGCATAAACCTTCAGGTTAATGTTTGCCAATATTGTCCTTAATTGGGATTCTCTGTTTATGTTGCTTTTAAATGTTGTTCTTGTCCTTTTGTTTCTTTTATATTTGTATATCAACAGTCTACCACTGGTAGATGGTTGCACATTTTTTTTCTAATAAATTTTCCTTTCTAATCATAAATTTTCACTATCGTATCGGCTAACAGATTGTAAACTTTTATCTCTGATCTTATATAACGTCTAATAAAATGTGATTAGATTTTTGCACCACGAATTTTTGCAACATAATCCAAAGTCAGTTTACCGTAGAAATTAATAGCGCCGTGCTTCAAAAAAAGAAAAAAAAAATCTACTCCCAAGATCTTTGGCCTGTCTCAAAATTTGTATTGCGGTTCAAATTATATGTGTGACCTATATAATCTGCCATGGGACTAAAAACATAAATTAGTGATGGTTGAAAGTTGAAACAATGACTTCTAGTAAACTAAACTTCTAATAGTAAAATGCTGCTGCTATGTGAACTTCAATATACAATTTCATGTATGAAAACAGAATCACAGTTGAGATTAGCGGGACTTCTTTATAAGCTAAATAACTAATAAATATTGCTAGGAAACATTAATATTATCAATGGAAATTTAAAATTTTTTATAGCATTAACTTGAAGTAACTGATTGTCGGGAAGAACAGCGAAACACAAAAGAAATCATGATCTTACTTGTTTGGATGTTTAACAATTCTTCAAATATTTAGGAACCTCTTAATCTTCCTGTTATTCTTAGTGGGATCCTTTTACCAATACCATTAAAAATATTAGCTTGTAATATTAGTTTCTGCGAATCCTTCAAAGAAATAACATTAGTTTCTCCCAAATCTTTTAAACAAACAACGCTCTGAACGTGAGGAATTGTTTGGATGTAGTCACATTTGGAACCATCTGCCTTGTCATCCCAAATTTTGTTTAAGGTTGAAGTGTTAGGGTCATAGCAATAGAGTCTTAAGCCAAAAGGTTTAATGTGTTGTCCGTACCACAGTAGAACTTCATTGTTCCGTGTGATTGCAAATAGTTTAAAACTTGGATCTTCCAATCGCATACTAAACTCCTTAATCTAGCCTGACAAACTATTCTTGTCGTAGGTTTGTTTCCGATTACACGCCGCGTAACTAGTACCAGAGTTAATGTTATTATTCTTGTATACCCATATGTCAGTGCAAAAAGATGCATCTTCTGTATAAACCAAATACAAATTATTGTTCCCAAAAGGAAGGTACTTCTCTTAACCATACTTTTGGTATTCCCTTGAATACTAACAAGTTTGAAATGCTTCAAGACATTAATGATGATGATTCTTCTTCTGAAGATGGTGAAATTAAAGAGGTTAGTACCTCTAGTCTGTTGGAATTTGGTATTATTACTCAACATGTTATCATTGTACCCAATATTGAAAAATTTATTCCTATTTCTCCTGAGATTGGAACATCTAGTAAGGTGGTTGGAGTTTCTAAGAAAAAACCTCCTCCAAATCCTCCTAAACCTATTGCCACTAGGAAGAGCAGTAGAGAAGTTATAAAACATGTGGCTGAAAAAGGGGGATTATCTCCTTCTTCTCATCCTCCTCTCCCCAAATGAAAGTAATCTTTTGGAATCTTAGACGCCTTAAAAGACAAAAGGCTAAAGATAAACTTTACTCTTTAGTCAATTCAAATAATCCTTCTTTGATTTGGGTTGTAGAACCTAAAATTAAGTTTAAGAAAAATATTATTAAACGTCCTGGTATGAATTACAAGATTATTCATAATTCTTCTGATGATAACAATAAAGCTAATATATGGTTGTTCTAGAACTGTACAATTAGTTCTCCTTCAGTTATTGCTTCTTCTAGGCAATGTATTACTGTTGAAATAGGTGGAGTTTTGGTACTGGAGTTTATGCTAATTCTTATACTGTCAATAGAAGAAAATTATGGCAAGATTTATGTGATATTAGTTTATTAAATAAGCCTTGGCTTTTATTGGGTGATTTAAAATCTGTTTTATCTGTGGATGAGAAGAAAGGTGGTAGAAGTCCTCTGTATTCTGCTTTGAGAGACTTTCAGGATTGTGTCAACTTTTGTGGCCTTATTCAAGCACCTAAAAGTGGCCTTAAATTTTCTTGGTGTAATGGTAGAGTTGGTTCAAAAAGGATTCTTTGTAACTTGGACAGAGCTTTATTTAACTTGAGATGGCTAGATTTTTTCAATGGCTGGCATTATCATGTGGGTACTAGGGGTATTTCTGATCATGCTTATCTTATTGGTTCTGATACTATAATTCCTATATCTACAAACATTCCTTTTAGATTTCATAAGATGTGTCTCTCCCATCCTTCTTTTATGCAAGTGGTGTTAAATTCCTGGAAAGAAGAATTAGTTGGAAATCCTATGTTTGTTTTCATGAATAAACTTAAAAGGCTCAAAAAGATTTTAAAAGTCTATAACTGGGAGGTTTTTCGTGATGTAAAAGTCAATCTTACAACTGCTGAAGATAAAGTTACGGCAACTACCTTAGCATCTGATAATAATCCTTCTGATATTAATCTGCTGGACAAGTTGGTAACTGCTAGAGGAGAATATAATATTGCTGCAAACAACTATCATACTTTTCTGAGAGATAAAGCTAGACAAAGATGGATTCAAGAGGGTGATATTAATTCTAATTTTTTTCATACAAGTACTAAATTGAGACAACAAAAAAATTCCATTGCTGAAATTGAAGACAATTCTGGTAATATTATATCTAACCAACAAGGTATTTCCAATGTATTAATTGATTACTTTAGTAAGAAGTTTGAATACCAGCCTACCCAAATTAATGATTCTGTCTTTTATGTTGTTCCTCATATTCTTACTGAAGATGATAATATTTTCTTAGAACAAACTCCTGATGTTTATAAAATTAAAACGGCAGTTTTTGAGCTTAATCAAGATGGTGCTCCAGGTCCAGATGGATTCACTGGTGTCTTCTATAGAGAAACTTGGGACATCATCAGCTATAGTTTGGTGGATGCTATTCAGTTTTGTTGGCAGAACTGCTTGATTCCTAGTGGTATGAATTCAAATTTCCTTGTTTTAATTTCTAAACTTAAAGGTGCCAAAAATTCAAAAAATTTCAGACCAATTGGATTAAGCAATTTTTGTTTTAAGATTATCACCAATATTATTACTGTGAGACTTAGAAAACTTATGCATAGAATTATCTCTCCACATCAATTTGCATTTATTAAGGGTAGGAATATCCATGAACAAGTTCTTCTTACTTCTGAGTTAGTTAATGAAATGTCTACTACTAGAAGAAGACGGAATTTGAGTCTCAAGCTGGATATATCACAAGCCTATGATACTATGAGCTGGGAATTTCTTTATAGAACTATGAAGAAACTTGGTTTTTCAGCAAAATTTTGTAACTGGATCTTGGTGCTTCTTAAATATTCAAAAATATCTATTATGATAAATGGTGGACCAATTGGTTTTTTTAGTATTGGAAGAGGCCTCAAGCAAGGTGACCCCCTCTCTCCCATACTTTTTATCATCGCTGAAGATGTCCTTAGTAGAAATATCCATAGAATGGTCATTGAACATAAAATTCAACCAATGGTTGTAAGGAACGAGTTCCATCCTACACACTTACTTTTTGCCGATGATATATTTTTATTTTATAAGGGGAGTATGAGAAGTATTACTAATCTGAAATCTCTACTTGTTGATTATCAAGATGCTTCTGGTCAAGTTATAAATGTTGATAAAAGCAAATGCTTTGTCAATGGTACTGTTACAAGGAGAAGACAAATTGCTAAGTTTTTCCATATGAATCTGTCTTGCTACCCAGATAAATATTTGGGTGTAATGTTGGTGCAGGGTAAAATTAAATCTGTTCATTTATGGCACCTAGTGGAATATATGCAATCTAGCCTCACTGCTTGGAGTTGTAGATTATTACATTTCCAGGAAAGAATTACTCTAGTGAAACATGTTCTTTGCAGTATCCCTATATATAATATGTCTTTTTACAAGTGGCCAAGGAAAGTTACTGCTGCTTGTGAAAGGATTATTAGGAATTATCTTTGGTCAAGAAATGCTGAAGAACAAAAATGTGTAACATTGAAATGGGAAAAAGTTTGTTCTCCTATGGAAGAAGGTGGTCTTGGAATTTCAAAACTTGAAGACATGAATAAAGCATTGCTTATGAAGTTTCTATGGAAAATGCTAAATTCTCAAGATGAATGGGATGGTTTTTTCCTTGCTAAAAACAAAGATAAAGAGGGTAATTGGATATCTTACTACAAGAAATCTACAGTGTGGATTGGTATCAAATGGGTTATCAAAGAATTCCAAGAAAATACTAGATGGATTGTTGGCACTGGAGAAAACATTTCTATATGGAGAGATAGCTGGATTTATGAGGAAACTATCACTAAATTATTTCCTGGCCATCCATTTATTATTTGACATCCTAATCTGAAGGTGCAACACCTTATAGTAAATGGTCAATGGTGTATTCAAGAAGATTTCCTTCAGTTCTTCAATGCTACTCAGCTACCACTGCTAATTTCAGGTAAAGATACTTTGATTTGGACTAATTCCCATTTAGGTTGCTTCACTGCCTCTGATGCAGTCAAGAAAATTAGTAAGCTATTGCCTAAACATCATTGGTATAAAAAAATCTGGCATAATGCTGTTATGCCTTCTGTCTCAGCTAATGTATGGAAAATCAGAGAAATTTTTCCTACTGATAAAAATTTGAAAAAAAAGGGGTTATCAGTTTGCTTCTAGATGCTTCATCTGTCATCAAGGGGAAGATTCAATGAATCATATTCTATGGCATTGCCAATTTAGCAAATTTTTATGCAGCTGGCTGGGAGGTATTTTTCACTATCTTAACCCTCACTCCTTTGAAGATGTTATTAAACTTTGCAAGCATTCTAGTCCCATCATAAAAGACATATGGATGGTCTGTTCTTATACTCTTATGACAGAACTATGGTCATTAAGAAATGAGATTTTATTTGAAAATACAAGACATGATCTCTTTAAGGTGAAATTCAAGATTAAAAAGATGGCACATGACTGTGAATGTAGAATGAAAGGTACCATGTGGGGATCTGAATATGAAGTACTTATATTGCAATACTTTTTGATTCAACACATGAAATTGAAAAAACCCAGAATTATTGAACTATTCTTCTATCTTCCCAATGATGAGGAAAATCTCTTATGCTGTGATGGTACCTCAAGGGGTAATCCTGGCATTGCTGGATATGGCTTTGTTGTTAGAAATCCGTATGGTGACTTTGTTTTTGCTGAATCTGGAGGTCTTGGGGTGACTACAAACTATATTGCAGAATTTGTTGCAAGTATGAGAGATTTAGAATGGGCCACTGAACATCAAAGGTACAAGATTATTCTACAATCAGATTCACAGGTTTGTATACATTCCTTAATGCAACAGAAGATCCCCTGGTTTTTAATGGCAAGATGGCAAAGAGTGCAGGATAAAGTTCTCTCAATTCTTATAGGCATGCTTATAGGGAAGTCAATTTTTCTGCTGATCACTTTGCAAAGAAGGGTGTACATCTCATGAAGGGGAAAACAATTACTTATGAAGACAGACCAAGTAGCTTGACTATCATGGAATGGCCTGACCAACCTTATTACAGATTTCAGTAGCTTTTCTTGTTTTGTTTGTTAAAGTTTTTTTTTTCCTTTCTCTTGTATTTGTGAACTTTAATTCTTTTTAATAAAATTTCTGTTTTTTCTTCAAAAAAAAAAAAAAAAAAATAGTTGTTCCCACCAAGCAATTTCTGTGGACTATTAGAACCTGGCAGTGCAATGTAACAAAACTTTTCACCTTCCAAATGAAAGGCCACAATCCGACATTGTTTCTCTACCTGAAAACGATTACTATAGCTGTCATGCAACCGTTAAAGTACTCCATTTGCATAGACACCAGAAGAATAATCAAATACGTAACGGTTGAAACGACTGATAAATCCAACGTATCTCCACTTACATTCGCCAACGGTATATACTTGAATATGTCCTTGTTGATTCATCTGATTAAAATGTATAGTAACAACTTTGTATTTATTAGTCGAAGGACAATAACCAAACCCACTTGATACACAACCACGAATATATTCAGAATAATTATAATCCGGAAGAAAGACAGATACTCCTGTCAAAGGGTTGCAGATTAGATAAGGAATCATGCCGTGAATTTCTTTATAATCCTTGCCAAAACAAACCAAACCATTGCAAGACCCAACCATGATATCTTTTAGATAGTATGTCGTGATCAGTCTGCCATTTTCTACCTCCAAAAGTGTCTTGTCAGACTAATAATAGTTTATGTTTGCATGATTATAATGATCATGCTCATCTTCATAGAAAAGTTGTCTCCTAACCAAACATCATGGCTACTATTTTCAACATGAGGGAAAGAAAACAAAAAACCTTTCAATTCTTACGGAGGATTGCTCTCCAAATTATGCATACATGTTTGGCATAAAGAGATTCCTTAATAGGTAATCGAGAAAGTATGTTTTCCAAGAGGTCACTGTGAAGATTTTCCATGATATCACTGTAAAATTCTCCTTTTCTATACGACGAGACTGGCAAAGCGGCAAACATGCAAAATTTCGACATTACGGCTTAAATTATATATATTTCATGTAACCCTAATTATATATACTAGATTTGTGCCATGCTACGCACCGGACATTTTCCTTCTTGTAATTTGGTGTGCACCGGGCTTCGCCCGGTCCCATGGAGATGTATTTTTGATTTGATGTGCGCGGGGCTTTGTCTCGCCCCGTGGAAATGTATTTTTGATTTGATGTGTGCAAGACTACGTCTATCTCGTGACGATGCATTTTTTATTTTGTGTGGTGGTGCGAATACATTAAATAGGTTGAGAAACGATAAGAAATATGTGCATATTTTATATATTTTTTTCCTTTTAAAATATACATCAAATATGTGGACTTTTTTTTCTTTATATATTTTAGTTTGGAAAACATATCCTAATATGATAGAGCCAATTACCGAATTAAATTTGGACACACAAAATTAAAAACGGTATGTAAAAAATCTGTATCTTTTGAAGGTACAATCTTATCCAGTTTCACAGTGATATTGTACAACATGAAAAATTGTATAAAACGTAATTCCTTAATTACCCTTCTCATTCAAAAAAGGTACGATTGTTTTACTCACTTTGCAGGATTCTATCTCATGAGCGTACAATGTATTACTCACTCCACATGATTCTATCTCATGAGCGTACAATGTGTGCTCATGAGATTCCATTTTATATCACGAGGAGCTAATCGCATGGGTTTGTTTCCTTGCTAATCATATCAATTTCTATGAACTGCGTAAAAGAAGTTGTACTCTTGAGATTTTAGTACTACACATGCCCTACCGTTAATGGCATGGTGAGAGAAATTAAACCACATGTTCCGTATCTACCGTAGATAAACTCAGCCAGAGGGTCGGTCCATCGCTGTGGCCATTACCTATATTTTTGCCTCTCTGCTCACTAATAAATATCCGTTCTCAATCAGAAAAAATAAAACCTTAACGTAAACCCTTGTTTACTTTTTCGGTAAAAGGCACCCTTGTGCAAACTGCTTTTGACTTTGTCCGATCAAGAGTGGGGTGTCATGCAATACTTCAATATTTTGAGATACAACAACATTATAAATAATTTATAGCATAAATAGCACACTGTCAGCTCAAGTCCACGGCCGCCAAGGGTGAGCAATACGTGTTTTTGACTGATTGGCATGTTTGAATTCTTTACGATTGATCCTGATGGGGTTGTATTTGAGCCTTTATGTATGTAGTCGGATCTTAAATTCCAAATTTTCACGGTTTGAATTCCAAATTTAATTTGGTTTCTTTTTTTCTCTAACTAAAAATACGTTGTTAAATGTCCTCACCACAATTCTCGTTTCACAAAACTCAAAAAAATCCTATTTCGACCAATAAAAAGTGAAGATTTTCTCACCGTTCAACGTGAGAGCTTTATTTATCTAGGCCTTTAAATCTTTAGATGTCATGTAGCCCTAAAACTTGTTAGGAACTTCAGGATAGATGACCCGAGCCCATTGCAAAACAGTTGGAGCAGTTGTGAGTTCAATCACTGTGAGGCCGAGGCGCCTAGTACTTGATCCTTTTTACATGAAGCGAAAAGAGGAATGAGAAGAAGTTGAAAAGCTGCTGCTAGAACTTTGTAAACTAACTCGGTGAACAACAATTGATGTTTCCTGTTGGCTCACCTCCAGGTTCAAGGTATACAGCCAGACGTGACCAGACGTGAAGTCTCCTGGTCCTGGGATGTTTCACTATGAACGGAACATCGACTCATAAAAACTTTGGGTCCCTTTTCAACGTTCTTTCACAGCATTGCAAATCTGCAAGTGCTGGCTTTATTGTGACATTAAACGTATTTTAATTAATTTTTCGCATAAATCAACACTGAGAAGTTCACTCACCACTATTCCAGGTCACTGAGAAGTATCATTTTCAGCAAGGAAACGCAAACATATAACCAAGCTCATACCTTGTATATTTTTCTTCTATTTACTTGAGGATGTAAAAATAGCAGGGTCTAAAGAGATTGTGCCCATTTATCTGGTCAAGGTCTAAGATAAAAGTCTTATTGGTGCCTTGGTGGTAGTTCCATGGTTCCGAGTTCCCACGAAGGCGAGAAGGGTGCCCTAAATACCCAACATAAAAATATTAAACCTACTATCCGTCAAAAACTAGATTTTGTGCCCGTGTTATGCACCGGGCAGATCCCAAAACCATCCACTATCATTTGGTCCATGTCTGCTATGCGACGGGTATTTTTTTATTTTAACCATATTTTTGATTTGGTAAATATGGTGTCTCTCGGATTCGCCTCGCCCAGATGCATCTTTGATTTGGTGTCGTGCGGCATCACCTTGCCTCGTCCTAATGAATTTTTGATTTTGATGTCGCATGATTTTGATGCATTAAACCTTGAATTTGGTGAGTCGCGATGATGCACTAAACCTTGAATTTGGTGTGGCTTTGCACATGTACAATTAAGCAAAATAAGAAATGAAAAAAAGGTGAGAAATCCAAGTGTTTGGTATTAAAGACGATAAACAATTCATCTGCATTTATAAAAAATGTTATTTGTTTTATGCTATATTGCTATCGTTAAAATAGATAGAATGAAGAATACTTCATTTATTTTCCATGAAGAAAAAAGCCTTCTACACTACATCTGATGATACCATGTCTACTACGCATCAGACATCTTTTTCTTTTAACCATACTTTTGATTTGGTAAAGCTCGGCTTCAGCTTCGCCTCGTCTTGTCCCGATATGATTTGGTAAAGTTCGGATTCGCCTCGCGTCGCCCCGTCCCGTACCGGTTTAATTTGGTGTGGCTCGGCTTCGCCTCTCCCCCTCCTGATGCATTTTCGATTTAGTGTCGCGGGACTCCGTCCGTTGCGATGCATTTTTAATTTGGTGTGGCTAGGTTTCGCCTCACCCCGTCCCGATGCATTTTTGATTTAGGAGTTTTTTCTTGCACCATTTTTTTTCTGCATCGGGAAAATTAAGAGTAAAACTGTTACAGAACTAAGGTAACAAAATGCCAAACACATTGCATACTATGTTTATGGAAAGCACCCAAGATTGATTAGTCCAAGGGGGTCAATAAATAGAGCAGAGAAATCGGTGAAAGACCTTTGCACCTACTTAATAATTTTTTATTTTATTTTTTTTGATCGATAAATAAAAATTATATACCAAGGAGGTAAGGTATATAACAAATGGACCTGACCATGTTGTTAGAGCATTTATCGGTCGAACTCGCATGCGTTGCTACTCTAGCATGTTTGTCAATGTTAGTGATCAAAACTATAAGTCTTGATTTCTGGTCTACTATAGCTAAGTCTCGGACTTGGATAGAAAGTGTAGTTGAGCTCAAGAACTCCATGGCGATTCATCATACAAGACGAAGAAATATTCAAGAAGCCGGTGGAACTTCATCAACTAAAAGGTATATGGAGACTTGAACTTATCTATCACTCAAAAGTCTATCTACTCTATCTCCTACTCATTGAGACAAAAGTCGTTTGCTATATATAGACTTTGATTATACACATTTGGTATTTCCGAGTATAACTCGCCCATCTATATCTCGAAATATGTGTTGGTAAGCATTTCGCTTCAACCGAGTTTATCTTTACCTAGTGATGAAAGTCATGTTATGTTTCAATCACTTTGAAATTGCTTTGACGAGAAATGGTGTAACAACTGTATAACGTCCTCTAAGAATGTTTCAATGATTGAAATGAGAGTTTAGATTATATAACCAATGGTGGACATATGCATTGTTGTGGAAACACATTTATGTACAAGTCCTATTCCTTGAAACAAAGTTTGCGAACTTTGTTGATCAAGAGAAACAGAATAAGGCGTAGCTAAGTCCGCGAACTCAGTCAGCGAACCGGCGGAAGTTTTCGTCCGAGAAATTCTGCTGAAGTTTGTGAACTCCTTCCGTGAACTTAAGTTCGCGAACCCATTCCACGAACTGGAGTAGGTTATATCTAAAGATGTTGATCGTGAACTACTACTTATAAAGACTAAGGAATGCAGTATGCAAACCATGCCTATAAAGTTCATGAACCGATTCAAGTGAATCACATCATCTTTGCTTCAATTGTGTCTTGTGTAGTAAATGATATTTCCTTGCAATTGAACAACTCTCTAACTAGTTCATTTGAAGTCATTTGAACTAGTTATGGTGAAGAAGAACATGGTTGATATGAAATGCTCATATGGCTACCAATTTGGTTAACTATTTTTGAACCAACAAGTGCATATGTTTGGGTACGGTTAACAAACCTATAAATGTGCATTAATTTTGTGTAACAAACTAAGTTTTCGATCTAACAGTTGAAATATATTAGCTTGAATCTAATCAGGTTTTCATCTAACGGTGAATATTGAATGCTTTGTTACTAAGCTAACATTGAATGCAAGTCCTGATTTGAAAGACTATATAAAGGAGACATCTAGCATCTGTGCAAAACTAATACCCACACCTTACGTGTGATACTAGTTTGCGTGCTAGAGTCGATTCTCCTTTAACCTTTCGTTTTCTTCTTCTAAAAAACCAGGTTAACGACTTAAAGACTTCATTGGGTATGTGAAGCCAGACCGATACTACTTTTATCATAGTTGTGTGATCTGATCTTGCATCTTCTATCGTACGAGTATAATCATATTGATTAGCTTAAGATTGATATTTCCGATAGGCAAGACATAAAAAGTAATCACAAACATCTTCGTCTCATTTTTTGTGATTCCGCAACATCTTGTTTCGTCACCATACGATTAAGATTGTTGTGAGGTGATTGATAACTCTAGGCTGTTCTTCGGGAATATAATCCCGGATTTTCAATTGGTTCCTGTTCACCTTGATTATTATCAAAAGACGGAACAAAAACTTAATGGTTTATCTGTGGGAGACAGATTGATCCTTTAATAGACTTGTCTGTGTGAGACATATTTGTTTATTATCAAGTCTTCGACTTTGGGTCGTAGCAACTCTTAGTTTTGGGTGAGATCAGCTAAGGGAATCAAGTGCGCAGTATCCTGCTGGGATCAGAGGCGCAGGGATTACAACTGTACCTTGGATCAGTGGGAGACTGATTGGGGTTCAATTACAGTCCAGTCTGAAGTTAGCTTGGAGTAGGATAGTGTCTTTAGCAGCTTAATACAGTGTGTGTTCAATCTGGACTAGGTTCCGGGGTTTTTCTGCATTTGCGGTTTCCTCGTTAACAAAATTTTGGTGTATGTTTTATTTCTATTTCCGCATTATATTGTTTTATCTTTATAATTGAAATAATACAGGTTGTGCGTTATAGATCATCAATTAGAATATCCAACCTTTGGTTGTTGATTTAAATTGTTTGATCCTTGGATATTGGTCTTTGGTACCATCCAAGTTATTCCTTGTATTTGATAAAGACTCGCTGATTGTTGTTAGCTTGAGTAAAGATCAAATCAAGAGAGAGATATAAACTCGTTGGTATACTTTTAATTGATTGAGTCTTGTTGATTCTATTAAAAGTTTATTCGAGTTTGTCCATGTAGATTGCTAAGAGAAATATTGGGTGTTGTTGTTAGACCCCCGCTTTTTCAATTGGTATCAGAGCAGGCAAACACGTTCAAGACCTTACAAGTATGTGTTTGTAGCGATCTGACTCTATGGACAGAGTTTTTATCTCTATTAACGTACCACCAGTCTTCGATGGCTCTAATTACTTATGGTGGAAAATTGCTATGCGAGCTTTTCTTCAAGAACGTGATTTTCAATCATGGGTATATGTTGTTAATGGCTATGATGCTCCCGTTGTGGCAGTTGGAGATGTAATTTTCCCAAGAATATTGGTGAATATAGTCTTGTCGAGATACTTGCTGCAAATCAAAACTCCGACGGTTTGAATGCCATCATACATGCCATTACCCCAAATCTTCAGGACCATGTGTCAAATTGCACTAAGTCTAAAGATGCTTGGGGTATCTTAGAAACCGTATTCGAAGGTAACTCCAGTGAGAAGGAAGCTGGGCTTCAAAACCTTAATTCCGATTGGGAAAACCTTCGTATGGCAGATGAAGATACGTTTGATTATTTTAATCACAAAGTGTCTGAGATTGTTAATGCATACTTTGCATTGGGTAAGACTATTCCTGAAAAGGACACTGTGATGAAAATTCTCAGATCGCTGCCATCTAGATACGAGTCTAAGAAGCATGCCATCGTTGAGGGAAATAACTTTGATAATCTTTCCAGGAATACATTGGTTGGAAAGCTAAAGATATTTGATCATGAGCATACATCCAAAATCGGAAAGGATGTTTCCTTTAAAGCACAAAAGAACACTAAATTACTTGATAAGGGTAAAAGTGTTTATGTCTCTGAGGATGATTTTTGGGATGAAGATCTTGAAAAATCAATCTTCTTTATCACAAGACGGTTTAGGTATCTTCTACTAAAGAGAAGTAAACCGTTTTCAAGAGACAAACCTAGGTCGTCAGATAAACCTCACAATCGCGTTCCTCATAAAAACAGGGATGCTGACAAGGCTGATGACGAGGATATTCCACAATACTTTAAGTGTATGGGTTTTGGTCATTTTTCAAACGAGTGCCCAAATCGTAGAAAATACACTGGGAACAAAGGTCTTGCTGTAACACTTGATGAGATGTCTAAGATCTATGATTCTGATGAAGATAGGAAATCTAGTGTCGATCTTCTATGTGAAAACATTGATTTTGATAATTGTATCAATACATATATCAACCTTGATGGTTTCTGTGAAGAAGAGAATCCAATCAAGCTGGAAGAATCAATTGACCCATCCTTTGGAAACTCTGTTTGTAATGTTTCAGGATCTACTATGTGTCTAGCTGCTTTCACACCACAAATGCTTGAATATTATCCAAGATTGACGTGCTCATTTGGTTCTCAGAAGGGTCATGAACTATCAAGATTTTACAAGTACAAACATCAAGTGAGGCACGCCAACAAACTTCAACGAAGAGCAAATCGATTAGCAAGGAAGCTTAAACTTGCTCAGGAGACCGCTGAGGTATGTAGGATTTTATCTTCGTCTAAGAAGTTAGTTTCCAAAGACAAAACAAGACCATTAGAGAAGAAATTATGATCAAATCGTTTTGATAGACAGAGGTCAGAGGGTTCCTCTCAAGAGGAAAATGATGGATAAATTGTTGTTCACCGCAGCACAAATTAATTGTGTTGTTTGGTAAATCTTGTCTCATGTGCCTGATCAAAAGAGACAAGGTTGTGTGCGCTCAGGGTTCAGGAAAATTTCTTTTTCTTAGGTTTGTTCTTTTCTATCTATCAAATAAAATAAAAGGTTATTATCGACAATTTTACTCTTTATAGGGTTTAGATTTGGACGTCCACGAACCTGTTTAAAGGTTGCGAACCCTACATTCCTTTTTCCTTTCTGATATTCTTTGTATCTTAAGACTGCTTGTTGAGATTGTGAATTCCACTCACAAAAGTCAGTTGTTTATAGCTGTTCTCTAAGCATCATGTCTTTGGATGGAAAAGATGTCAACATGATTGTTAAGCCATCAATCAAGGAAAAAGAGAAATCTCCAGTAACTCCTTTTTTGAAAAGAAAAAGGAGGAATGCAAGAAAGCCAAGAACCGTTCCTTCTAACTCTCAGAAGTTTTCTGATGTTCTTGATGCGTTGAAGGAAGCAAGAAATGAGATTCGTGAAATAAAGGCTTGCGTTTTAAGATCTTTGGAAATTCAGAAAGCCCTGGTTCAACATCATCATCCAAGACAGTTTGTTGATATTAACTCCTATATCCACGAACCATATGTTCCAATGGCTGTTGACGACAAGGAGTTCGGGAATGTTAAAGAATTTCTCAAAGACATTGTTTCCTAGTATGTCTTCTTTTTGGCTTAGTTGGAAGAATAATTAGTGCTTGGAATAGCCATTATTGTGATTACACATAGCTATGTCCATTATTTTCATCTTCTTGTTTTTTAGGTTTATTTGATTTAAATTCTAAAACTGTTTGGAATATGATTTTTGCAGTATTAGTCTTTATGATTTTATATTGCAATATGTTATAGGATACGTGTGTCTGTGAACTTGTTTGTCCCATACTTTGTCAAAAGTAAAGTCGTTTGTTGTCAATATTCACGTATTGATAAAAGAATGAATGGATTTTTGACAAATACAAAAATTAAGCCTATATTGTCAATTCTTGATGGAAGATAGGTTAAAATATTTTGTTTTCAATGATTATGTCTATTATGTGTCATTGTGCAAATGGTGATGGAAAATAGAATGAATCCTTGTGTATTCCGCAGTATTGATCTTCCCAGATCCATGCTTTATGTATTACTGTGAGGCTCCGTAATGTGTCTTATGTTGAGCACTATACAACTAAGTTGATTATTTTCATGATTAGCTCTGTTGTTGTTCCGTAAGGTACTTTATATCGAGCATATTCAACTAAATTAATCATCTTGTTTGGTTATTTAGTTGTTGCTCCGTAAGTTTTCTTATGTCGAGCATGACCAATTAAATTGATTACTCTTTTGTGATTAGTTTGGTTGTATATTCCGATTATATTAATTATGGGCTCTCTTGTGATTAATCTAATTTAGTATTTTTGAGTCTCCATAATTTCACTTATGTTGAGCATTACTAGTTAAATTAATCATGAATTCTCTTGTGGTTAATCTAATTGAGTTTTTGGATATAGAAAATCATTCTCATAGTTTTTGGTGTCCAACAAAAATCCGCCTTTTCTTTTGAAATTAAGGTCGCTCTTGTTGTTCTTTCGGGAATGACATCAAATGGGGGAGAGTTCTTTTGAACTTGTGCTTAATGGTCATATCTTGAGGGGTGTGCGGCTGTGGAATTTTAGAGGGGTTATCTTGTATATTTAAACTCCTTGATGAATGCATTTAGCTTCGGCTTTATGATTGCATCTAAATTAGTTGGTATGTGTTTTTTCTTTTAGTCATGAAATGTCTCTTTCGAAAATTTCATTATGATCCCGTTCTTGTACCTTTGTCAATTTTATTGACAAAAAGGGGGAGAATTAATATGTAGTTCACACTACAAATACATATGGTTTTCGGATCATTATGTAAGGGGGAGTGGTTTCCATGTGAGATGGAGTATTGAATAAGGGGGAGTGATGCATATCACCATAGTATTATTGTTGAAGTTGTGATACAATTGAACTTTGACACTGTGTAATAATACTATGACACTGTATAACAATGATCGAAAACTATGTTTTCTCATTGTTATAGCTACGGATCTTCAACAACGGTGATGCTGAACTTACAACCTTTGGGATCATTGGAGTACTTGGAAGTGACGAAGATTTCTAGTAATGTTGAAGATTAGGCATGTGGAATAGGAGCTACTAAAGTTTCATTATCTTTTTTGTATTCCATATGTTTGATAGTTTTGTCACTAAAATTGACAAAGGGGGAGATTGTTAAATCATTGCTCGGTCGAACTCGCATGCGTTGCTATCTCAAGCATGTTTTTCAATGTTAGTGATCAAAACTATAAGTCTTGATTTCTGGTCTACTATATCTAAGTCTCGGACTTGGATAAAAAGTGTAGTTGAGCTCAAGAACTCCATGGCGATTCATCATACAAGACGAAGAACTACTCAAGAAGCCGGTGGAACTTCATCAACTAAAAGGTATATGGAGACTTGAACTTGTCTATCACTCAAAAGTCTAACTACTCTATCTCCTACTCTTTGAGACAAAAGTCGTTTGCTATATATAGACTTTGATTATACAAATTTGGTATTTCGAGCCGAGTATACCTCGCATATCTATATCTCGAAATATGTGTTGGTAAGCTTTTCTCTTCAACCGAGTTTATCTTTATCTAGTGACGAAAGTCATGTTATGTTTCAATCACTTTGAAAATTGCTTTGACGAGAAATGGTGTAACAACTATATAACGTCCTCTAAGAATGTTTCAGTGATTGAAATGAGAGTTTAGATTATATAACCAATGCTGGACATATGCATTGTTGTGGAAACACATTTATGTACAAGTCCTATTCCTTGAACCAAAATTTGGGAACTTTGTTGATCAAGAGAAAGGGAATGTGGCGTAGCCAAGTCTGCGAACCGGCGGAAGTTCTCGTCCGAGAAATTCTGCTGGAGTTTCTAAACTCCTTGCGTGAACTTAAGTCCGCGAACCCAGTCCGCGAACTTGAGTAGGTTATATCTAAAGATGTTGATCGTGAACTAATACTTATAAAGACTAAGGAATGCAGTATGCAAACCGTTGCTATAAAGTTCATGAACCGATTCAAGTGAATCACATCATCTTTGCTTCAATTGTGTCTTGTGTAGTACATGAGATTTCCTTGAAATTGAACAATTCTCTAACTAGTTCATTTGAAGTCATTTGAATTAGTTATGGTGAAGAAGAACATGGTTGATATGAAATGCTCATATGGCTAACCATTTGGTTTACTATTGTTGAACCAACAAGTGCATACGTTTGGTTACGGTTAACAGACTTAGAAACGTACATTTCAATTGTGTGTAACAAGATAAGTTTTCGATCTAACGGTTGAAAGATATTAGCTTGAATCTAATCAGGTTTTCATCTAACGGTAAATATTGAATGCTTTGTTACTAAGCTAACATTGATTGCAAACCCTGATTTGAAAGACTATATAAAGGAGACATCTAGCATCTTTGCAAAACTAATCCCCACACCTTACGTGTGATACTAGTTTGCATGCTAGAGTCGATTTTCCTTTAACCTTTGGTTTTCTTCTAAAACCAGGTTAACGGCTTAAAGACTTTATTGGGATTGTGAAGCCAGACCGATACTGCTTTTATCTTAGTTGTGTGTTCTGATCTTGCGTTTTCTATCGTACGAGTACAATCATATTGATTGGCTTGATATTGATATCTCTGATAGGTGACATATAAAAACTAATCACAAACATCTTCGTCTCATTGTTTGTGAATCCGTAACATCTTGTTTCGCTACCATACGATTAAGATTGTTGTGAGGTGATTGATATCTCTAGGCTGTTCTTCGGGAATATAAGACCGGATTATGAATGGGTTCCTGTTCACCTTGATTATTATCAAAAGACGGAACAAAACCTTTAGGGTTTATCTGTGGGAGACAGATTGATCCTTTGGTAGACTTGTCTGTGTGACACAAATTTGTTTATTATCAAGTCTTCTACTCTGGGTCGTAGAAACTCTTAGTTGTGGGTGAGATCATCTAAGGGAATCAAGTGCGCAGTATCCTGCTGGGATCAGAGGCGTAGGGAGTACAACTGTACCTTGGATCAGTGGGAGAATGATTGGGGTTCAACTAGCGTCAAGTACGAAGTTAGCTTGGAGTAGGCTAGTGACTGTAGCGGCTTAATACAATGTGTGTTCAATCTGGATTAGGTCCCGGGGTGTTTCTACATTTGCGGTTTCCTCGTTAACAAAATTCTTGTGTCTGTCTATTTCCGCATTATGTTGTTTTATCTAAATTGAAATAATACAGGTTGTGCGTTATAGATCCTCAATTAGAATATCCAACTTTTGGTTGTTAATTTAAATTGATTGATCCTTGGATATTGGTCTTTGGTACCATCCAAGTTATTCCTTGTATTTGATAAAGACTCGCTGATTGTTGTTAGCTTGAGTAAAGATCAAATCAAGAGAGAGATAAAACCCATTGATATACTTTTAATTGATTGAGTCTTGTTGATTCTCTTAAAAGTTTATTCGAGTTTGTCCATACAGATTGCTCAGTGAAATATTGAGTGTTGTTGTTAGACCTCCACTTCTTCAAACGTATCAACCAAAAGGCACCAAATGCAACAATTTTAAATATACAGATGACTTACTTGGTGCGGATTCGAGAATATTTCCCTTTACACCACATTCCGAGTATATCCTTTGGACACGACTTTCATTGTTTCTGAGTTAGAATTTTCTATCCATTCTTGTTCGTCCATCTTGAGGCCGCAACATAAAGCTATCTACAACAGAAAATTGGATTTGGAAGATAAATTCCACTCTATGCACATAAGTGCTTCAATAGAAACTCCAAATTGTTTCGCTCCAGCTCCAATATCGTTGATGCCTATACATTTGTAAATAGAAAGGATGAAGTTTTCAATTGTTCCATACAACAAATTACAGATATTAAGCAAATTCCAAAATCCAGGCACAGTGATTTAATAGAACGTGATGGCATAACTTTATTCATATATATAAGTACAGAGGTTCCATTGAGGTATGTACATAAGTTAATAGGTAATACCTGTCCAGTACTGAATTAACTGCAACCGTATATATCAAAATCTCATTGAATTCACATTATATCCCAACCATTCCCATACATGACCTAATTAGGAAAATCACAGGGTCAAACGTCGAAAGATCTTGTGATGAGAGACAGTTGCAATCCTGGAACTTGTTTATCATCATTGAAGCATACTTCTTAATAGGAAACATCACTCTCCTCAAGTCAGGCGTCTTTCTGTTGGTTGTATTAATATTTTTGGAACTGTAGCACTCTTACCACACCGCAACGTTGTAATATTTGGAATTTACATAGTTCTTGTGCATATCCGGGTAACAAGAAGTCAACCAAGGCTGTTACAATTATCTTGATGGGGAAAACTTTAAATCTGCAAAGTCAAATATGCATGAAGTATTGAATTTCAGGTTTTCAGACTCAAATCTGCATGAATTATTAAATTTCAGTTTTTAAGCCACCCTAAGTTACAATATCATATCTACCAATTCTATCTATTAAATTACCCATGTCATCATGTGCAGAAGAGTTAGGAAATCAAAGATTTTATCTTTATATCAAAAATAATAACCAAAGGTTCTCGATAAATCTCTCCCGTGCTACGAATGGTGGGTTACTGATGCAGGGCGGAAGCGTTGAATAAAATTAAAATCTAAAACCACATATTTCCGAGATACCACTCTCAAGGAAAAACACTACTTTTTTATTAATCAAAATCCTTTCCTCTAATATGAAAACATGGAGCTCTTTATATAGATAACTTCCAGACAAATAATCAAAATACTTATTCCTTAAAATACGAGATTTCTAAACTAATATATAAAATCCCTAAATAAATAATTATATTTCTAAAATATTATTAATAAATGAAAACATCTTAATTAATTACAATATATCTTTCTAGATAATTAAAATATATTAAATAATAATGAAAATATCCAAGCATATTTTCATCCCATGAATACTCCACCATTCTCCCCTTCTCAGAAAAAATTCGCCCTCGAATTTTGCCAGTATTAGTTCTTGTATAAATAATTCGCCGATGAAAATATTTATAATCCGTCGACTTAAAAAATCTTGGCATAATTGCTATTGGACTCAAAAATATTTGCGCTTTGAAAATGTGAAGTTGATGTCGTTGATCCACCTGACTACATACTGCTTTTAGAGAGTATGAATCAACATAACTAGAACATAATATGATCTCATCATCAGGATAAATATCATAAATTGGTGGTAGATTCCAATCCACGGCAACATTATTTTTCTCAACCACAGAAAAAGAAAAAATTCCATCAAACCTTGGGATTTCAAGCTTTAATCCGGACTCCAACGAATCTCGTGGATCATGTGCAACTCCTTGAAATCCTTCTTCCTCGTCGCCAAGGAAGTTTTTTTGTTCATCACCGGTCACTTCCTCCACTCGCTGTAGGCTAGGACCATGATGGGGCTCTTGCTGATGATGCATTTCAGCCAATTGGAGGGTGAGCGCCTTAACCTTCCGTTCTAGATCATCTATTACCGCTTGCTCTTTCTCATCGCTGAGAGCGGCTCTTCGAACAACATCATAATTTCTTCCTCGAAACATGATGCAGGAGCGTTGCCTGTCTCTAAACCAACTGATGCAGGGCGGAAGCGTTGAATAGAATTAAATCCAAAACAACGTGTTTCCGAGATACCACTCTCAAGGAAAATACTACTTTTTTATTAATCAAAATCCTTTCCTCTAATATGAAAACATGGAGCTCTTTATATAGATAACTTCCAGACAAATAATCAAAATACTTATTCCTTAAAATACGAGATTTCTAAACTAATATATAAAATCCCTAAATAAATAATTATATTTCTAAAATATTATTAATAAATGAAAACATCTTAATTAATTACAATATATCTTTCTAGATAATTAAAATATATTAAATAATAATGAAAATATCCAAGCATATTTTCATCCCATGAATACTCCACCAGTTACTTAACTTGATTTTTCAAACAATTACTATTCATTTGTAGTCATCTGCATTTGCTTTGCTGCAAGATACACCTGCACTCTAAAATTGTTGATATTTACCGCAGTCTGCAAGAGATGTTTTTCATACTTAAACCAACTCCAATATGTTAATAAAAGATGCTAATGAACCCTATAAATAATCTAAAGTTAGTTAAGGGTCTTACCAAAAAACTTCAGACTTGAAAATACGAATTGATGTCAAACATTTCACTGGGAGGCTCAGGGACCTGTTATTCAGACTCTATATACCAATTAAAACAAAACAAAATAAAAAACACATCCCAAAAAAGAACTTCTCTTAATATTATCAAAACTGAACTTTGCGTTCCCATGAAAACTTACCTACAATCTGAATTGGAAAACCCAGTACACGAACATTTCACCGGAAGGCTCATGTACCTTTTATTCAACTAATACGAGCAACAAAGAAGCGATGTAATACTGGAAACTTTAATACACTGGAAGTCACATCCCACAATCGAGTTTCCAATATCACATAGTATCTTGATTCTCATCCTCCAACTTTGTCCCTATGAAACCCAACACTTTATAGTCACCCCACATCCTGGTCCCGAACACATGTAGCTACTGCTTCAACCTAACTTGATTCCCATGAACAACTAAGAAGATAGGATATACCTTGCAAAGATGGATCTGACTAATACTTTCTCTTTCCCGCCAAATAGCAAGTGACACACACAATATAATATTTGCACCAACCTGACACTGTATGAAACAATTAGTACGCAGATTAACAAAAATTGCATAATCATACTATACTTCAGCCATGGCCATTGTCGCTATTAAATCATAAGAAACAACAATACCTTTTGATTGCACCAACCATATTCATTGCACCATCCATTGCAGTTTCTATCATTGCATCGTTTCTTAGGAAGCAAGCATATTTTCCAAAAATTGCAGAGTCATTGTATACTTCAGACATGACCATTGTCACAATTAAATCATAAGAAATAAGAATACCTTCTGATTGCACCAACCATCCTTGCAGGTTCTATCTAGCCATAACACCATTTCTATCATCCGTGAAAGTGAAAATTACACCCACAAAAAATTATAAAAGTACTCAAAAATAATATCAAAAAAGGAATTTGATTTTGGATTTAACAACAAAGAGATCAAAATCAGAATATATTGAATACGTTTTATACAAACCCTTATAAAACCAAAAATCCCAGTGGAAAAAAAAGAAGCAAGAAGAACAAATCAGAAGAAGATAGGATTAATATATGCATCTTCCTGAACCCGTTGACATGTCTGGATATATTGAACCCGTTGACATATCTAGAACAAATATAATACGACGAACAAATTTTATTGATAATGGTATTGATACCCTGAAAGGGTTTTATTTTAGGATACAACTCCACCTATAGTCATAGAAGGAGTAAGTGAAAGAGAAGACGGAAAAGTCAGGGTGACTTTTGGATTTTTGTCTGTATAGGGTTTCATGAGAAAGAGAGAGAGAAGAGAAGAGGGAAAAACGCGAGTGATTTATGATTTTTGGAAGGTACTCATCACCATAATACTTTGAACCAAAAGTATTATTAGGGTTAGGGTTTACGAATAGAGAGATACCAACACTGTAGCGTCATCTAAGCTAGCAGCTTACTAATCCAAGAAATTAACTATAATAATGAGGCACTAAGGATCTAAATCATTTAATTACGAATTAAGTTAGAAGTTCAAAACAAAGATTAACCCGAATCTAAACCCTCTCTGAAATAAATACAAGAACTTCTCTCAATTGATACATATACATTGGTGATTTGGCTTGCAAACAAATTATAAACACAAATAAACATAGCGGAAGCTAACCAACTAACGAAATCAACTTCTCAAAGCTTTCATTGCCACATGCACATCTTGATCTGAATCTGTCTCTGAAAATGAAAGTGGGAATGAGTGAGCACATCATCCCGAAGGGTGCCCAGTAGAAATAACAACTAAATTTTGAGTAATCACTAGAATGATTTAAAGATAATGCAGGTTTTGCTAAAAACGATAAAACGCGAAAAAACAGATAAAAATAATAAGTTGTACTGAAGTATAAAGTTTTACCAACCATTAAACTGGCACACATTCACAACATAAATAATAGTTGAGCGACGTCTTCCTTCGGAGTAGCAAGGTATGACTGTTGCAGATTCTTCAATGATCATTAAGGCGCCCATGAGTTTTCCGTCCTCAAGTCATAAACGATATGTACCTTACTAGTACCTTATTCTACGCGCACTCTACATAGCAATTATTCAAAGATACTAATGGTAACAACATTATATCCGACAGAAGTACTTACACAGTGGAGAGTCGATAACCATCCCCGCGTAAATCTAACAATCTTACATAAGATTCTCAACATCATTCCCTCTAAACACCAAAACATAATATAATAGCTTTTTAAAGTATTTTAAAAGAAACAGTAAATATCCACGTATGAGACATGTGTTTCCCCCGTATAGAAATAGGGAAAATATAATGACCAAATTAAAACCAGACCTATATAATATTCAACCCAACGAGGCCTATCTAGGTTCGCATAAAATAAATATAACATTTAGGAGCACTCATCTCACACCAATCAAAAGGGAACCTTCTCCCTTTCAAGCTAACAATTAATAAAGATTGTAACTGCTTTCTAGTCAATGGAAAGAATCACATTTTGAAAGATAAGTAAATACTCCCAAAACACAAATATTAGTTGTTTTTAAAGATCCAAACCCATCCCAAATGTAAAAGAAAACTAGTTTGTATTACACACAGATAATACATGCATACACTATTATATAGTAACAAAGATATGCATGCATTTCATAAAAGATAGATTTGTAAAACAATATTGAGTACAAGAGAGTTCGTTATCGATTCCCACCTCTTTTGATGACAAGCCTCGCCTACCTTGATATCCACAATCCACTGGATCATCCTTTGAATCGATCGTTGTTAATAAAAAGTAACTGTTAATCATAGAAGCACTCTAAGAGATTAGCCAAAAAGGCTCGTAACATAATTTCATATAATTCTCTAGTTATAGGCTAAGTGAACTATCTAATGGACTATAGAACCAATCAAATTGGATTAGTAAACCTTTGTATGCTAAAGATAGATATTGAAAGATTGACTTTGGTTATACATCGTTTTCAGCAAAAATCATACCTGCAAAATCGAGAAAAAAACAAACAATAATTGGAAAAATTGGTCACCTTTGGTAGCCAATGCCTTCTCATTATCCTTTTCTGTTAAATTCTCGAAGAGGATGAAGCATGAAGGTGGTGGAGAAGTCCATGGGTGACAGGAAATAATAACGTTTTTGACGATTAGGTTAATAAGGGAAGGTTAGATTTTCATCTTCTTAACACATTAGAGCAATGTTTTCCTGTAGTCGTACCAAAATACAAAGGGAAAATACAAGTAGCAGTACAGCGCGCATACCTTCTAAGTTTCATAAAGATTTTGAACCTTAATCTTATCCGACTCTGTACATTACACCCGGTAAATATCAGTCTCATGAAGTTCAACCAAGATGATACCTTTGCTCAGAAGTAGCAGATGCGTTTTTCATTTTTTTTCCTACATTTACATCATAATCAGTCTGAAACTTTTGAGGCACACGGAAAAGGTACACAAAAAATATTGAAACACAATAAATTTAATAATGTTATTACCTGAGGACTCTTCCAATTGGTTGGACCAAGGTGCATTCCTCAATACCTAACCTATTTTCCAATAACCATGAAATGTTAGAATAAGTTTTCACCTGTTCAAACTTGAATATAACGTGAGTTAGAAATAAAATGACCATGGGCTTTCATCAATGACTTTATGATTACTAACAAAGATTAAACAAAAAATAATTGGAAGAGAATAAAGAACCCACGAAATACGAAAAACACAAAACACAACCACATAACTGATTCTTAACGATTTCTACTTAAGCTAGAATTTATAACCATTTCTATCAAAATCTGTAAAGGGGAAAGATAAAAGAAGATACCCACCAATAAAAATCACACCTGTAATATAAAACACAAAAAATCAAACACGGACAAATTAAAATTAAATAAAAAAACGAAAGAAAAACAAACCCAGTTTGTTTCACGCAGAAGAGAATAGGTTTAGCCATTTAGGTTACCGTAGAATCACCTGCACAAAAGGCAGAAAATAATGGCAGAAAAGTATTTGCAAGAAAAGAAAACCCTAATCAAAAATTATTAAAACACTACACCAAATTCAAGGATTAGTAACTAGATTTCACAACAGCTTTATCCCTGTTACGAATTTCAGTTGCGAAAATTTTGCAACAGTTAATCTTTGTTACAAAATTCGCAACTTGTGGTTTTGTTGCGATTCACAACATATTGGAGTTGTATGCTGCGACTCATGAGTGTGCATGCCCACACTTTTAGCTGACTCACTATTCAACCCATTCAGATACTCAGAAAAGATGACTCGGTTCTCTATCTTTTTTATTATCGATCACAACCTCTCATTCTCTATCTCATTACCTTCTCTCTCTCGTTCTACCTCACTACTTTCTCCCACTTTCTCCTCTCAGTGGAAACCATCCGAAACCCAGTTTAATTCATGTTTTTTCTCATCTCTCAGCGAAAATCATTCCTAATCAACTTTCTATCTCTCGATCTCATCTCTTTCAGAAAAAAAATAATAAAATCATTTGATTCAAATCGTTCAAATGAAAACCTAGTTTCTTCGTCACTGTATGCTGCATCTTTTGGATGACTATCTATCAAATTGAAAGCCAAAATCTAACTCCTTACCCTAGATTTACTTTAAACAGATGTGACTTTCTGATGAACTAGTAGATATGGATTGGATGATAACATTCTCTATTGTTATCGTGTTTCTAGGTTATAGCTGTTGATATTTACGATAGGGGGTAATCTTATTGATGTATTGGTTGCTCCAAAGCTTTAATCAACGTTCTGCAATCAATTGGTGGTGGTTAGTATTCTGTGATATTTTCTTAGATTTAGGCTTTTTGGAGTGAGAACATATAATCAAGCAATTGAGCTCTTGTTTTTTTTGTTGTTGTTGTCGTTATTGCGATTTTTTCTTAAATTTTTAGGGTTTTTATTACTTATTTATTTGGTTTTTGTTGTGAGAGAGAAGGAGGTGGTGGTGGTGCTGGTGGTGGTGGTTTACTGGTTTTAATGGCGTTTTTGTTTGATAATAACTCTGGGGAAGTACAAAATATAGGTGAGATTTTGATTTTAATGATAAATGGGTTTTAATTTTTCTGGGTTTTATTCAGAAATTAGAAATTTAGCTAATATTTTTGTGTTTGTTAATGAGGTTCTCTTAATTTTTCTGGGTTTTGATTAAGAAATTAAAAAAAAGGCTCATTTTTCTGATTCTGATAATGAGGTTCTCTTAAATTTTCTAGGTTTTGATTCATAAATTAGAAATCAAGCTTCTCGTTTCTCTGAGTTTCATTTTGTGTCTATTTTGACATTGTTTGATTTTGAGTTTGGTTGGATTTATCTAGGTTATGGATGTGATGATCTATATTCAGAGTTATGGAGAGCTTGTGCTGGTCCTCTTGTTGATGTTGGTGAAAGGGTTTCTTTCTTTCCTCAAGGTCATATGGAGCAAGTAAAGACTCATCATCTCTAATATGAATTTCATTCTCCATTATTCATCCATTTTGTGTTTTTCTTGTAAAATTTTGAGCTAATTTGGTATATACATTAAAACCTGGTGAAACCGTCACTGTCGAAGTGCTTTCTGTACTAACACGTTCGTTAGAACCGCTTCCTGAAGAGATCAGACAATCAGAACCACAGTTTTGTATTTCCGTGATAGTGCGATTATTTTATCACCTTATCATGTTAAGGAACAAACAACATTTGTTAAAACTCCAAGCAATAAGGTTGAATCTTTTACGAGAGTTGAACCTACTAACCGTGCTGGTGCAGAGATGAAGTATGGGAAATATGATAACCGTACTCCTTATATTCATATTCTCCAATACTTGTTCACTTTGAGAATAACAGTCCATTTTCGGTTGGTGAAGAACTTGTACATGAGGCTGAAATATCTCACCGGGGAAGCCTAAAATTACAGAGCACTATGCTCTAGCCCATGCTGGTGCACGTCATAAGGGCATCTTCTCAAGGTTAGTTATTAGTTCATAATAAGGTTTTCGTATCATTTATCTTGTAAGTATTGGTGGAATTATTGCACCGTAAATGCACTTAGCTTATCGTTTTTTGGTATGTTTACTTCATGAAACCAGATAATATGACATCCTATGAAGTCTTCTAATGTTTTGAAAGAAATTCAATTTACTTTTGATACATTGTTGATTTGCGGCTGTTTGTATTGTTTCTACTTCTAAATTGTTATCTGTCATAATCCTCTGAACTCTTCATTCTTCCAGGGTTGAATATCAATTTAGGCCATCGATTAGTGGTGTATCTTCATTTAAGCAGCTAATTGCAAGACTACCCCCTCGAGTGCACTCCGTCTACTATCACATCACACTTGCGTACTAGTAATTCAAAGTTTTTTTAAACATCTTACACTTCTGTACTGCACAAATTTCTTACTAAGAAATTGCTTCATGGGGTTCTTTGTAAATCACTATAACTGGAATTTTCTTTTTCATTCCGAGATTGAAATAGAGCCACGTTATCCATTGTTTGGAGGATGGAAAGACACTTTCGTATTGGGTATGGACTACCATTAGAGGACTTCCTTTTCGAGTCGGCTGATGGCAAGTGTTACCTTAACTTCAGTTTCGGATGTCCCCTTGTTAACACCGTAGTTGAAAAATTTACCATGAAGGTACAAATAATATCATAGTTGTGTTAGACTCTTAATTTTATTCTTACCGGATCCTTTCATCCATGATCTATTAAGTGATATGGAAATGAAAAATGTACAATTATCTGTTTACATACTGGTTGATTGTATATACGTTATGCATCAGGTGGTGCTACCCGAGGGATCAAAATATCATTCTGCAATCGTTCCTTTTCCAGTTGATCAACATCTCGAGGTATTTCTTCTCGTACACAATATTAATGACTTACTGTGAAGATTTGCTAGACATTTGCGTATTTTTGTTGACTCTACCATGAGAAATGTACTCAATCACCCATATCTAAAACATTGTATCTTTGTGGAACTCTTGCAGACAAGTTACTCATATCTTGATGTTGTTGGAAGAACAGTGGTGGTTCTTGAGAAGAAAAATGTAGTTCTTGAAACACGATATTCCTTTCCAGGTAATTCTCCAACCTATCAATCAAATGGACCAAGGGTCGAAATTAGCACTAAATATGAATCCTAGTGTCTAGTGTACCTTCTTTTGCTTTTTTCTATTCTAATTTCACTTTCTGGATTTTCACCGTTCAATCCTTTTATGAAGAATTTTTTTTTTATAGTTAGAAGCATCAACAAATAAATAATTAGTTCAGAGAGTTCTTATGTTTACTCTACCTTCAAGATTTTTTTTCGAGTTGTTCATATCGAATTACTGGCATGTATTAGTCTTGGTTCTAATCTATGTTTAGATCTTTTTTATGTTATAATGTCTAGTATGATTCTAATTGGACTTTGAATATTTTGTTGTAGGCTGAACAAGAAGCCGATGAGGTTTATGCAAGAGTGACTTTGCAGTCAGAAGATGATGCAAGGAATCAATCAATCTCTCATTGAAGTGTTTTTCTTCTTTTGTTGATTTGTCGATTTTGTTTACTTATAAGATTTTTTGTTTGTTTGTGTGTTTTTGTTGCATTTTAGCCGAATGAACCTAGTAGTCCTGATCCATGTACACAAGAACCACCAAGAAAGGTTGTTCAATCTTTTTGTAAATTTTTTTCACATTTGGAAGAGATTGTAGTTTGTTGAACTCGTAAAATGATGTCAGTTAATGTTAATTCAATTTCATTTTTTTTTGATAATTTTGTTGAATTAATTAGATTCCCAAATGAACAGGGGTAACTTGATTTTGTTACAGGGAACTTTAATTTGAGCCTGGTTTTTGACCGGACAAAACCAGATTTTGACCAGTCAAAACCACCATTTTTTTGATGTTGCAAAAGTTCGCAACTGTTTAAAACTGTTGCGACCTCCTAATTTCGCAACAGTTATGAATTGTTGCGACAAATTCACGTTGAACCGAAAATTCGCAACGGCTTAGGTGTCGTTGCGAAAATTGCAACATCGACTTTCGTAACTGATTCAAACTATTGCAACCCCTCTTTGCAACTCAAATACGCTATTACTAAACACTAAAAATGGTGTAGTGAAAAAAATAAACAAATACGAAATTGAGATACAAAACCTAAGCAAATAATTTAAGATGTGGAAGAAGGGAGTTTTCTCTGTATAACATGGAGAGGAAGAAACGCAGAAAAATATTCTTTTTGCGGTTAGGTTATTAGGGTTCCGCGGAAATAAGATTTTTTCCTTTTTTTTTGTTCACTGAATATTTGATAGAAATTCGAAAATCGTGGAAAATTTTTATTCTTTTGCCACGCAATATTTGACAGAAATTTAAAGAAAATGAGAAATTTTTTCTGCAATTTGGTGAGGAAAGAGAAATTTGGAACAATTTGGTGAGGTGGGTAATGTTCACTTTTAATATACGGGAGAGTTTCCGTCACCACGCGACGTAGGGCCTCATATGATTTAGGATTTTGAAGGAGTTAGATATGGTTTGGAATCTTCAAATACGAAAACTTTGTTGGATGCGTTCGTTAAGATGGTGCCATGTTCTAATTTAGTAATTTGTATGGTGCGAGTGGACTCTAGCAAAAATCTGAGTTCTTTTGGAATGATGTGTAGTTCCCGTTAATGTATTGTACTAATTTTACTACACTTAAACGTTCTGCGGAGGACCAGGTAAATTTGCCGTCAGATTGCAGAATAAACAAATAAACAAATCTATTTTGGTGTATCACGTAGGAAATAAACATACCTATATATTTTGGTCGCACGGTTTAGAATTTTGAAACACTATGCACCTGGGGTGTTGTTGGAGATGATCAACATTCATCTTCAATGGACAGATTCATTAGTGTATTCGTGGTCAAATCGAGAAAATACAACCCTTGAATTTCATTACGTTCTTTTTTTTTTTTTTTTTTTTTTTTGTTGGTCAAGTCCATTGCATTAAAAGCAAAGGATATAGACAGTGCAAAGGCAGTGAGGACTGAGCAATGAGATGATTAAGAATGGTCAACTTAGTCACCTACCGTCACTAAATTTGATCAAGTGCATACAGTGAATAACTAATGGAGAAAAGGATATGAAAAGCACCTTATTAAATAAATAGTCGATTAATCATAAATTAATGATATGAACACGTGTGCAATTGACACTTTCAATTTTGGTCCCTATGTAGGGATGGTTATGGGGCGGGTATGTGGCGGGGATTTTGCATCCCATTCACTGCCTCGTTCAAAAAAAAAACCAACACCCTCTCCATTATCCGTTTGATCTGGGACGGAGTGGGTATGGAAAATACCCGTACGGGACGGGTTTTTTACGGGTTACCCATAACATTAAGCTCAAATATGATGAGTTAATTTAATAATCAATACCTAAGTTCAACCAATAATAATAATAATAATTTAAAATTTCAAACTCATAAATTCATCGTAAAACAAGCAAAGAAAAACAAATTGGTCTATAAACGAGCATCACTCATTTTAGTTCTTAATTATTTCTTATCAAGTATCTTTCTTATAATATAATATAATTTCTTAGTTTAAATATAATATAAATAATTAATGATACCTTATATTTTTACCTTTTCTTTTATAATATAATATAATATAATTTTTTAGTATAATATAATATAAATAATTATTGATATCTTATATTTTTATCTTTTCTTTTATAATATAATATAATATAATATCTTAGTTTAAATATAATATAAATAATTAATAAAAATATAAAATTCTAAAATGGGAACGTACGGGGCGGATATGGGGCGGGGACCTAGAATCCCATCCCTGCCCCATCCTCGCTTCACTAATTTCGGGTATTACCCATACCCAACCCCAATCCCGTTTGTACGGATAAAACCTTACCCAATAGGAGCGGGTACCCACGAGGATGGACTTGGATGGGGCAAATGGCCATCCCTATCCCCGTGTAAGGCGCTCTCGGTAATGTTTGGTGATTCATGCACGGCTTTTTTTTGTTCCATTTTCACGCACCTGTTTGGAAATATTTCTTTTTAAACTACTGTGCAATGAAATGTCGTATGCTCTTTGTTAGTGACTTCTGAACTATGGCTTCTGAAATATTTTTCCAATTACCTTATATACACATGGCTTGAAAATTTGGAGAAAAAAATGTTGTATTTTGAAAAACTCATATTCCGTCCGTTTTAAAAAGATAGGCTGGTTTGTGTGTAAATTTGTACACAAACCATCTATCTTTTTGAAACGGAGATAATAGTATTTTGATCCCAGTCGATCGGATACCTGTTTGGATTTTTTTTCTCGATCGGATACCTGTTTGGATTTTTTTTAAGGTTTTTTTTAAACTACTGAACTATGAATGTTGTCGTATGCTCACTACCAACACTACTGAGCTATGAATGTTGTCGTATGCTCACTACCAAGAGAAAGACTTGACACCAAGACTTGTCACATACCAAAACTTGATCGCAGGATCTCGTGGATGGTTGTTGGCAACCACAACCACCAAGGTGATGGGGAATTGGTGCTCAGATTAAGCCATTAATCATTAATTAGTGGCATTAAACTCTCTGCACGGTTCAGTCTTGAGAGTGTGGAAGGGCTCCTCCTACTAGGACCATTCATTACAGGGGCGGAGCCAGCCCATTGCAAGGATCCAAAGCCCAATATAAGTTTAAAAGAATTTTCTTTTACTATATACAAATCTAATTTTGCTTGTTTGTATCCCTAAAATTTTATTTGCAATAAAGTTTTGCACCCTTTCTCCAAAATCTTGGCTCCGCCCCTAATTCATTATTGTACTAGTAAACGCTCTGTCTAATTGGGACATGCCCAAATTAATAGTTCGATCCGGTGGGTCTCATCTTATCATATATACTCATTTTAATGAACATTTATAATTTTTGATTCACCTCAGTAATCTGTTTGATGTGTTATACTATTTTCTTGCTTAGTTGTTGGGTGCTAATATTTTTTTTTTTGAGAAAGAGGATTAAAATTGATAACAAGGTGCCGAGGAGAAGCAAGGATACAAAAGGTTTAAAAGAAGGAAGAAAAAAAATAAAAACTACAATTCAAGTTGAGCATAACAAGAGCTCAAGCAAGGTAAATTTCAGATCTCAACTAGGCCTGCTAAGAACAGGGTAAAGTTTGGCTTCCCAGTGAGCCACCAAATCATCAAAAAAGAAACCTGCAAAAACTTTCATTGGAATTTCCCATTGGTACAGTAAGGCCTTGACTGCTATAATTGTATCGGTCTCACTTTGCGACTTGTTGTGAAAACATCTTCTATTTCTCTCAATCCAAATAGCCCACCATATCGCAAGCGGGAGATAATTCCAAATGAAATTGTGCAGAGGGTTAGGCCAGTTCCTCTTCCACCCATCGAGACACAAACCGATTGTCAAAGGCATTACTCTGCCGACCCCTGTAAATTTCAGAAAGTAGCTCCATACTGTATATACGTAGTTACAATGCAGAAGAATATGGTTGTTCGTCTTTTCCTCCAGATTGCACATTTTACGTGTAGTGTTGATTGATGCAGGAAGAACTTTCCTTCTCACGAAAACATCCATAGTAGGAGCAGCATTCCGTAAGGTGGATCAAATAAAGAATGAAACCTTAGTCGGAGTAATGTTCTTCCAAATTAAATCTGAGGAGGGGGGGGGGGGGGGGGGGGGGGGGGGGGGGGGGGGGGGGGGGATTTTCCCGTTCGTACTATTATTGGAGTTCAGAATCTCGTAACAAGATTTTGAAGAGATTTTACCCGAGGAAGAGGGTAACCACTCCCGCCTATCAAGCTGGTTTGAAAAAATTTCTGGATTTCCTATAAGCTCCAACATATGAGTAGCTTCTGCAATCTCTTCCGCTTTAAGGTTTCTAGGGAATCCCAAACTCCATGCTGTAGAAAATCTGATATCAAAGACTTAATGAAAGAACACAAAACTAAAACTAAAACTCAAACAAACTTCTCTTAATTGATGTATTTAAAACTCACGACTTAACAACCTATTTATATGTTTACAAACTTGATTCTCAAGTAATAAACACTTTCCTAACATAATCAAACTCTAACAAAGACTCTTCTAGAAAATACTCACGTAAACAAACTCTAAAACCAATAATACTTGCAACCCAAGTAAACTTCTAAATACCGTACCATGCGTCAACAACTCTTATTGATCCATTTACTTCATATCAACTGTACCAGTTGATCCAACCATACTCTGTCAACTCTCATAGTTGATCCACACTATTGTCTTCTTCATAGTATCTTGGTTTATTCTTCAACATCCACCCTTAAACCAAGATACTCTTTGCTAATCATCCCCAACTTTCCACGCAAGTAAATGAAAGTATTAGACTTCAAATACTTGGAGAAAGTATCTGCCACTTGCTCTTCACTCTCAACAAACTCAACATCTATCTCCTTATTGCTTACAATCTCTCTGATGTAATGATATTTGATATCAATATGCTTACTTCTTGCATGAAGTACTGGATTCCTAGTTAGTGAAATTGTCGACTTATTATCACAAACTATTGTTGTTGGTATTGTTTGTTCTTAAAAAAATGACTTCAGCATCATTGTTAACCATACATCCTGTGTAGCACAGTTGCTAGCATCTATATACTCAGCTTCTGTTGTAGATAATGAAACAACTTGTTGCTTCTTAGATGACCAAGAGAAAAACCCAGTTCCCAACTGAAAACCATCACCTGATGTACTTTTTCTACATTCTGTATCTCCAACCCAATCACTATCAGTGAAACCAACCAACTTTGGATCTTCTGAGACAGTATAAAAGATTCCCATGCTTGTTGTTCCTTTTACGTACTTCAGAATACGTTTTGCATCTTGTAAATATGATTGTCTAGGAGATTCCATAAACTTACTAACCAACCCAACTGCATACATGATATCAAGTCTTGTAGCAGTCAAATATCTTAAACATCCAACAAGACCTTTAAAGTCTGTTGGATTCACAAGCTCTCCTGATCCATCTCTTGTCAACTTTAGTCTCTCTTCTACTGGTGTTAAAATTGGATTACAATTATCCATCTTGAAACGCTTCAAAATTCCTTCAGCATACCTTTGTTGATTAATAAAAATTCCTCTTTTAGTTTGATGTACTTCAATACCAAGAAAATATGACATCAAACCAAGATCTGTCATCTCAAATTCCTTCACCATATCCTCCTTGAATTCAATGATCATCTTAGAACTATTTCCAATAAATATAAGATCATCCACGTACAAACATACTATACTATGATTGCCAAGAGTATCAGCTTTCATATATAGAGTATGCTCATGTGAACATCTTGTAAATCCTTTCTTAATGAAATAAGAATATATTCTTGTATACCAAGCTCTTGGTGCTTGTTTCAAACCATACAAGGCTTTGTTTAGCTTGTATACTTCATTCTCCTTCTCCATCATAATGTAGCCAGCTGGTTGCTCTACATAAACTTCTTCTTCCAATACTCCATTCAAGAATGCTCACTTAACAACCATCTGAAAAATCTTCCAATGCTTCCGTGCAGCCAAAGCAATTATCATTCTTACTGTGTCAAGTCTTGCAACTGGTGCAAATATTTCTGAGCAATCCGCTCCTTGTCTTTGTCTATATCCTTTAGCAACTAACCTTGCTTTCAGTCTATCTATTTCACCATTTCACTTGTATTTTATTTTATAAACCCACTTAACACCAATAGGTTTCTTTCCTGGTGGAAGTTTTGTTAATTCCCATGTGTCATTCTTCTCAATTGACTTCAGTTCTTCATTCATAGCTTGAATCCAACTTTATAGATGCTTCTTCATAAGCTACAAGATCACAATCTCCAAACAATGCAAAGTTCACCACATCATCATCAATATCTTCATAATCTCTTGATACAACATAATCATTCAACCTAACAGGTATGATATATTTTCTTCTTGGTCTTGTATTTTCATGTTGTGTTATTGCTTCTGTTCTTGCTTCTTCATGTTGTTCTTCAATATTATCTTGAGCTTGTACTTCTTCTTCAACCACAGTTGGAACAGTGCTGACAGTAGTAGATGGATAACCATTCATTGTGGACCCAATATTATGTGGATCAACAAATGAGGATCAACATTCGTTGTTGATCCATTATTCAATTCCATTGTGAGTCTTCATCAAATATCATATCTCTACTTATAACTATCTTTCTAGTTTCTGGGTTATATAGCTTGTATCCTTTAGTCACTGAACTGTAACCAAAAAGAATACATTTTTTACTCTTATCATCCAGCTTATTTCTCAGTTCTTTTGGCACATGTGCATATGCAATACATCCAAAAATTCTCAGATTTCTTACACTTGGTATTTTTCCTCTCCATGCTTCTTCTGGTGTCTTTTTATTCAAACTATTTGTAGGACATCTGTTAAGTAGATAGACAACTGTATCAACTGCATAACCCCAGAAATTCTTTGGTAAATCTTTTTTTCTTCTTATAGTTCTTGCCATCTCCATTACGATTCTGTTCTTTCTTTCAGCTACACCATTCTGTTGAGGTGTATATCTTGCTGTTAGCTGATGTAGAATACCATGTTCTTCCATGAAACTATCAACAACAGTATATTTTGTTCCTCTATCAGTTCTTAATATCTTGATGTTTTTACCAATTTGTTTCTCAGCATAAGCTTTGAAACTTCTAAAAGCATGAAAAACATCACTCTTTTGTTTAAGCAAATATACCCATGCTTGTCTACCAAAATCATCAATGAAAGTTATGAAATAATTATTACCTCCATGTGATGTCACTTCTATAGGACCACACAAGTCACTATGAATGATCTCCAACTGTTGTTCAGCTCTTCTGGCTTTGTTAACTGGAAATGGATCTCTATGATGCTTGCCAAAGATACAATTCTCACATCTTGATTCTGGAATTTGAATGAAAGGTAATCTTGACACCATCTCATTCTTTACTAAAGTTTGTAAACTGTTAAAATTCATATGTCCCATCCTCTTATGCCATAACCAAGTATCATTATGCACACTAGTACTGAAACAACTTTCCTTTTGATGCTGAATATTCAAAAGAAATAACCTGTTTTTGGTCACTTGTACTTTAGCAATCGATCTTCTTCTTCTACCTCTGATGAAACACAAACCATTGTAAATATTCATAGAGTATCCTCTTTCAGATAGTTGGCCCATACTCAACAAGTTTTGATGTAATCCTGGTACATAAAACACATCCATGATATATGCTCTTGAACTATTCTTAAAAACAATTCCAATTCTTCCTTTTCCCATAACTGGAATTGTAGAACTGTTGCAAAACTTTATTGTTGATCTGACAGACTCATCAAGCTTATCAAACAAATCTTTTCTGTCACACATATGATTGCTGCAACCTGTATCTAAGTACCACTTAAATTGAGGTTGTTCTTCTGCTGTATGACATGCTAGTAACATGTTTTCAGCCTTCTGCTCTTCTTCTTCTTCTTCTTCTTCTTCTTCTTGACTTTCAGCAATATTAGCTTTGAAATTTGATTTATAATTATTTTCAGCAGTGTTTCTAGGTTTTGGACACTCTGGAGCAAAGTTCCCAAAATCTCCACAGTTGTAACACTGAAATTTTGATCTATCAAATGTTTTTCTTCCTTGATAACCTCTAGTATTAGATCTTCCTTCATTGTTATATCTTCCTTGAAACCTTCCAGCATTAGGTTTTCCTTGGTTGCTTCTCCAGCTAACTTGACTTTGAAGTGCTTCTTCAACTTGTTTTACAACAACTGTCTTCTCTAGCAATCTTTGTTCATGGTCTTGTAATGAACCCAATAACTCATTAAGAGTCATAGTTGCAACTGTGTTGCATTCCTCTATAGCAGTCACCTTAGATTCAAATTTCTCTGACAAACTTCTTAATATCTTCTCAACAACTGTTGAATATTCTACAGTATCACCATTAGCCTTCAGCTCATTGACAAGATTCAAAGTCTTTGAGAAAAAATCTGATATTGTTTCAGTACTCTCCATCTGCAATAATTCATACTTTCTCTTTAGGGTTTGCAATCTAACCTTCTTGACCTTGTCAGACATTGTGTAGTATCTAACCAAACCATCCCATGCTGCTTTAGCTTGCTTAATATAGATAACTCTGTCCATGAGAGATTCATGAACACCTTGATGAAGAATATATGTAGCTTTAGAATTCTTCTTTCTGTTTTCAGTTAATAGAGTTTACGCAGCTTCTTCAACTACAACTTCTTCTGCTGTTTCTACATAACCATCTTTCACAATATCTCATACTTCTTGATATGTAAAAATATTCTCCATCTGTAACCTCCAATGTTCAAAGTTTTTGCCTTCAAACACTGGCACCTTGATTGAACTTAAACTAGTCATCTTCTTCAACTTAACTTCTCATACCCACAACCCTAGAATCTGAAGCCTTGCTCTGATACCAGATGTAGAAAATCTGATATCAAAGACTTAATGAAAGAACACAAAACTAAAACTCAAACAAACTTCTCTTAATTGATGTAATTAAAACTCACGGCTTAACAACCTATTTATATGTTTACAAACTCGACTCTCAAGTAATAAACACTTTCCTAACATAATCAAACTCTAACAAAGACTCTTCTGGAAAATACTCACGTAAACAAACCCTAAAACCAGTAATACTTGCAACCCAAGTAAACTTCTAAATACTGTACCATGCGTCAACAACTCTTGTTGATCCATTTACTTCATATCAACTGTACCAGTTGATCCAATCATGCTTCGTCAACTCTCATAGTTGATCCACACTATTGTATCAACAACTCTTGTTGATCCCTTCTGTCTTCTTCATAGTATCTTGGTTTATTCTTCAACACATGCTGAATCAGATGAAGCGAACTGAATTACCTCACTAATTGTTGCATCTTTCGTCTTGCAAAGTCTCCGTAGCAATGGGAATTGGATCTCTAAAGGAATGGTTATGCACCAACTCTCATTCCAAAAGCTTATATTAGCTAGGTGCTAATATATACAGTTGGAACTTCGATGTCAGATGCAGTGTAGTTTTTCTCGCACCACCATCGAATAGGACATAACATATAACTATATCATTTTTATCCATATCATCATTAAAAGTTTTCAACCGAACTGTTAAGTTCACATTTGACAATAAATCATGATGTGATGGAGTCAGATCATTCCACTCCAACAAAAACGAAAGTACACAGAAGAATAGGTTTTTAATCACTTATGTTATCAATTGTGCTGTCATTTGACACATTAAAATGCCAGTATATTATATAAAATCAGAGCCAACCATTGGTTAAAAAAAAAGATAAAAAATAATAAAATATATTAGAGAGATTAACGGTTGTTTGCATCGAAGAATGCAAGAGAATTTCAAAAATTCGTGAATATTTACGTTCTTCAATGCAAGCAACCATTTTCTGAAATATTTTATTATTTTTTACCCTTTCTATATTAATGATTAGTTCTTGATTTATGTATGGGTGCACATGATAACAACGTACTTTTTACATACATACATAGACTTTTGAAGTTACTGTATTTTTCTTTCATTGGCGATGATGTAGATTTTTTTTCTTTGCCCTCGTACCTTCAATCGTGAGCCCACCATGGTCCTTCGGGTGAGGCCATTTCATAATTTCATTCATCGAGCTCACCTAAAAGTATCATTTTCAGAAAGGAAAAGTAAACATATAGCCATCTTTTAGTAGCATCTTAGAAAAATGATCGACTTTACAATGTCTAAGTACCAGCAGCTCATTTACAATGCGTAACACCTGAAAACGGATCCTAACTTTTCCATTTTTTTATTATATTTTAAAAGATTGAAAGTAGAGGAAATTGGCTGCTATTTTTAAAGTTACAGACGAATTTGGACAAATCATCTCCAGTTTGAATCTAATGCGAGGTTCTAGTTTTATACTTGCTCAATATCTCCAAGTGGGAAGCTAGTGGGAGTTTTACTAAATCCTCGTTCTGCATGTTGTCTACATGCTGCATAATCTCTTTCGTTCTCAAAATAAATTAAAAAACACTTCTTCAAACCCATAATGCTGTTCTCAACGATGAAAGTTGCAGGGTTAATGGGGTTGCGCCAAGGTATCTGTTAGTGGTCAAGGTCCCCTATAAAGTTCCATGGTTCCAAGTTCAAACCAAGGCAATAAGGGTGCCCTAATCCATAACACACACAAAAAGTGTAATATTTTACTGTTAAATAAGAACGAGATTCAACATTTGATGTAAAAACTTTTGTTGGATGCCTTGGCGGCAATGGTGCCACAGCCACATTGTAATTTGCATAGTGCAAGTGAATTCATTTGGAGTGATGTGTAGCTCCAATAGATGTAAGCACAAAATTTACTTGTAATAATGAAGTTCATCAGAGCAATACTTAAGAATTCGAACCAACCAAACCTACAAATACTAAAATTGACTATTTCAAGTCCATATAAGCAGAGGATACCCTAAAATAATGGTAAAACTTGCATTCATTTATGTTGCTCCTAGGTTTCATCGTATCTTGAAGGCATTGATTCAGTATTATACTCGCAAAATAGTACAACATTTTTGTGAGTATTTTTTAACCATCATAACCAAAAACTTCGTAGAGAGAACCTTGGAATATCAGTTGGCTTGGGTTTAGAGGTTTCAACAAGAACAAGTATGTTTTAGTGTGCTCCTAAATTGCTACCAGATAACCCATCTCTATGAATCAGTGATGGTGGAAATAATTACTTCTAGTACGCAAAATGATGCTATTCAAACTTCAATAGACAATGTCAAAATTCAAATGTAAAAACAAATTCATAATTTTGATTAGCCGGACTTGTCTTCAAGCTAGATAACTTATAGATATTGCAATATACGACGCAAAACGAAACATAAAAGAAATCACGATCTTACTTGTTATGGATGTATAACGATTCTTCATTCTTTTTGCACCTCTTGAACCGGTCCGAAGGTTTGTTTTCTCCTTCATAGTAAACCTTAGTTGTTCCGGTTGAAGGTATATTATGTTGTGATGTTCCTAACAGTCTTTTCACCCAAACCATTTCAACTAACTTGTAACATTAGTTACTCCAAATCCTTCAAAAAAGTAACGTTAGTTTCTCCCAAATCTTTCAAAGAAAGAGAGGTCTGAATGTGAGGAATTGCCTGGATGTAAATACAATTCATATCCATTACCTTACTATAATCCCAAAGATTTTTTGAGATTGAAGTTTTAGGGTCATAGCAATAGAGCATTAAGCCAAAATCGTGGTGGAACCACAATAGAACTTCGTTGTTCCTTGTGATTCCGAATGGCATAAAATATTTATACAACACTTTTGACTGTATGCTAAACTCCTTAATCCAGGGTAACCAGCTGTGGTAGTTTTGTTTCAGATGACACTCTTTCGTTGCGCAATAAGTACCAGAGAAGATATTATTTCTATTATATACCCATATGTCAGTGCGATAAGATACATAGTCTGTAATTGTATAACACAAATACAAATTATTCTTTCCTCCAAGCAACTTTGGTGGAGGTTGATCTGAAAGTGGCAATGCGATGTAACGAAACCTCTCACTCTCCATATCAAGGGCCACAATCTGCCTTTCTTGTCCATAAGGATCACTTTTGTGCAACCAATGAAGTGCTCCATTTGCATAGATGCCTGTAGAACAATCAACTGCATTAGAACTATGGTTGAAACGGCGGATAGATCCAATATATCTCCACTTACCTCCAATGGTATATACTTGAAAATGTCCCTTGTGATTATTCTGATTACAATGTAATGTAACAACTTTGTATTTATTAGTCGAAGGAGAATAACCAAACCCATTTGATACATGACCCTGAGGATACTTAGAGTAACTATAATCGGGAAGAAAGACAGATTCTCTTGTTAGCGGGTTACAGATTAAAGAAGGAAGTAGACCTAGCGCATCTCTATTATATTTGCCAATCAAAACCAAACCATTGCAAGACCCAACCATGATATCCCTCGGGGAGGATTTCATAATGCATTTACCGTGTTGTATCTTTGAAAGTGTCCTGTCAGAGTAATAGTGGTTTATGTTTGCATGATCATAATGATCATACTCATCTCCATAGAATAGTTGTTTCCTAACCTTATTATTACTTTCAGCGTGAAAGAAAGCGAAAAGAAAACCTGACCTTTCAGTTTTCTTACGGAGGATTTCTCTCCAAGTTGTGCATACACGTTTGGCATGAAGAGCTTCCTTAGTAGGTAATCGAGAAAGTATGTTTTCCAAGAAATCACTGTGAAGATTCTCCATATTGCAGCTGTTGCTGTTGATTACGTTCCAACCAATTGTGTCTACTAAATTCTTCTCCTCCGGTATAAATTCTCACTTCTTGTAACCCTGATTAAAACTTCTTCGTAACTTCAGCACAGAGGACCCAATCCCATTGTAAAGCAAGATATTACACTAACCCATCAATATTAGGTAGGCATTTGTTAATAGGTAATACGACTCAATCAACATTCTAGAAAATCAGTCTAGATCATACACTGATACACCTACGTTACTAGCTTAGAAGTCTTTGCCATCCTTATCATCCATATACATTTAATTTCTCCTTGACCTTTCTTGAAATATGGAATTTCCGCAAAAGCTACATGAAATTTCCACAAAAGCTACAAACTCTCAAGCTATTCAATGGAAAAGGGCCGGGATTACATGTATTAGACAAAGATAAATCTAACAAAACCGAAAAGAAAAATAAATATGAAGAAATCATCGTTTACAGATGTATTATGTATTTTGTTGTTTCATGTTACTCGTAATAGTAGGGATTTCGATGATGCATAATAATCATTTTTTCGGTTATGGAGCAGAAGACAACGGAGAGGTCCTCTACAGTCACCACTATCCATCGGCAAGTTACATCCAAGGTATATATGTGTGTATTATTGAGGAAACACAGTTTTAATTGCATTCCTCAATTAGTAATCGATAATTTATTTGCAGTGAAACAATACTTGGACATGCGCTCAAGAAAATTGATTGCCGATAGGCGAAAATTAGGACGGGGGCGATTTGGAGGCGCGCCTTCCCCACCACGTTATAATCCGCCAACACCATACAGCTCCCGCGGGTGAGTGCTCTCGGGTGACTCTCCCATGACTTGTACTATTGATAATCTTCAAAGTTAAATTCACAGTTGTAATAACTCTAGTCTTGGGTGTACTCGATACAGTCCAGAGGCATGCTTGTTGGATGACGCAAAGTGAGCTTTTGAATTTTAATAAAAGCATGCACGTACTCATTAGCTGCTTTTAAATTTTACAACTAGTCTCTGGATCTTCCAGTTATTCAAAAATCTCCATCATTGAGTTTCAACTTTCAAACAGTTCAATACTCGATTTGAATATACCCGTTAGCGTCTGCTGGGGTATGTAGATTTTTCCTAAATCTGCATACCTGCAACAGTTTGTTTTTGTTAAAAAATACTAATGGCGACAAAAAGAAACATCTTCACCCAATCCTGTCATCAGGTTATTTGCAATAATTCGAATCCTTATAGAAATTCTAACATCGATAAAGATAAACAATTTGTTCGGCAAAAGAAGTAGCATGTGATATCTTGTCAGGTATACATACTGATGCTATCGGCTAAGTCTCTGTAAAAGACAAAGATTAACGAAAGACGGCCGAGATTGAGAAATTCTAAAAAGAAAAGGAAAAAGTGACGTACATGAGTGATGTTTTCAGAAATGTTCCTGGATAACTTGAATCTTATCTGAGTGAAAAGTTAGTGAACACAATCAATTTGCTGGTAAACAGTCATAGAAAAGAAAAAAAATATCACCCAGAAACATGAATCCAGAAACATGATAGATTGGCATAAAACAAAATCAGATCCACTAATTATGTCATTCGTATCACTAGAAAATAATATTGCAATAGAATTCCATGTTTACGTTATTACAAGGTTTCCTCAACTATATCGACTTTTTAGTATAAGTAAAATATGTTTAGGGAATATTGATAAAATGCCCCACTTTCAATTTCGGTTTATTAAATTGCCCACGTTTTTTTCAACTTTTCAAAATTGCCCCCACTGTTAACTTTTCCATCTTATTTAGTTTTCCATCCAATTTTTTACTTATTTACCCTTTACTTGTCACGTTTATCTTCTACTTAGTTTTTTCAGGTTCGTCGAGCTCGGTTCACGGATTTAGGGTTCAGGGTTAGGGGTTTAAGGTTCAGGGTTCAAAGTTCATGGTTCTGGGTTCATGATTCACGATATAGTTCAGGGTTCAGGATTAGGGTTCATAGTTCAGGCTTCGTTGTTCATGGTTCATGGTTCACGATATAGTTCAGGGTTAGGGGTTTAGGGTTCATGGTTAGGGTTCATAGTTCTCGACATAGTTGAGGGGTAAATATGACTTTTTAACAGGTGGGATAACTGCCACCTTGCATTTAACGAGATGGAAAGCGTTATTTGAAAAAAAACGGGACAATTTAGAAAGTGGAAAAAAACGGGGACACTTCTTTTAACCCTAATTCAAAACTGGGTCACTTTATCAAAATTCCCATATATTTACTAGAGGAACACCATGCAAATTAACATGTGGCATCATCTCAGCCAAAACATTAATAATAACTACTTAATATTGCAATAGAATGTGATAAAATAATATTATCACGTCTGGAAGAATAATAATTGAGAGCATGCACCTTGAGTAGTCGATTGTCGAGGACTCGCAACGAAACATGAAAGCAATCACGATCTTGCTTGTTACGGATGTTTAACGATTTTCAGTCTTATAGCACCTTTTGATCTGGTCGGCCGGTTTGTTTTCTCCTTTATAGTATACCTTTGCTGTTTCGATGGTGGGTATTATTTTCCTTTATATATGTAACTTATATCGACCGTTACACCAAAACCATTTGAATTAACTTGTAACTTGAGTTCCTCCAAATCCTTCAAAGAACTAATATTATTTTCTCCCAAATATTTCAACGAAACAACACTTAGGATGTGCCCGGATGTAAATACATTTCATACCCCTAACCGTATTAAGATCCCAAAGTTTGTTGAAGGTTGAAGTATTAGGCTTATAACAATGGAGCATTAAGCCAATATCGTAGTGCAACCACAATAGAACTTGATTGTTCCTTGTGACTGCGAATGGTGTAATATGTTTATATAACGGATCTCCCGACTCTATGCTAAACTCCTTAATCCAGGGTGACGAAATTTTACCGCGATTTTTCCTTTCCTGATTACATTCCTTCGTGATCTTGTATTTCTTATATACCCATATGTCAGTGCGAGGAGTTTTATTTCCTGTAACCAAATACAAATTATTGTTCCCTCCAAGCAACTTTAGTGGAGGATTGTAGAAAATCTGATATCAAAGACTTAATGAACACAATTCGTAACTCAAACAAATCTCTTCTATTGATGTAAATAAACTCATGGCTTAACAGCCTATTTATAGTTTAACAAACTTGACTCTCAAGCAAAGACTTTTTCCTAACAAATCAAATTCTAAAACAAGACTCTTCTAGAATATTCTAAGCTCTATATGTAAAATGCTATACCTAACCAAACTTTAAAACTGGCGAACTTGTTTCTCAAGTATACTACACGTTCTCAATAACGCGTAATATCTCCTACTGATTGTTTTCATAGATGACACCAACTTCCACTGGTTGCTTTCACTCAGACAGTAACAACTCCACCTAGTTGCTTCCACAATATCATGTCAACTTCTCTAAGTTGCTTCCACAAACTATATCTTGGTTTAATCTTCAACATCCTCCCTTAAAACAAGATATTCTTTACTAATCATTCCAAGTTTTCCACGCAAATAGATGAAGGTATTAGACTTCAAAGACTTGGTAAAAATATCAGCCACTTGATCTTTACTTTCACAAAATTCAACATCAATCTCCTTATTGCTGACAAGCTCTCTAATGTAATGATATTTGATATCAATGTGTTTACTCCTTCCATGAAACACGGGATTCTTTGTTAATGAAATTGAGGACTTGTTATCACATATTATTGTTGTAGGTGTAATCTGCTCATTGAAAAGAGACTTCAGCATCATCCTTAGCCATACAACTTGTGTAGCATAATTTCCAGTAGCTATGTATTCAGCTTCTGTTGTAGACAAGGCAACAACGTGTTGTTTCTTTGATGACCAAGAAAAGAATCATGTTCCTAAATGAAATGCATAACCAGATGTACTCTTCCTTCCTTCTATGTATCCATCCCAATCACTATCTATATAACCAACCAATTTTGGATCTTCAAAAATTGTATAAAGTATTCCCAAACTAATTGTTCCTTTGACATACTTCAAAATCCTCTTTGCAGCTTGTAGATGTGATTATCTTGGTAACTCTATAAACCTACTAACTAATCCAACTGCATACATAATGTATGGTCTTGTAGCAGTTAAATATCTCAGACATCCAACAAGACTCTTAAAATCTGTTGAGTTCACCAGTTCTCCTTATTCATCTTTTGTTAGCTTCAACCTTTCTTCAGTTGGTGTTAAAATTGGATTACAATTAACTATCTTGAAACGCTTAAGTATTCCTTCTGCATATCTCTGTTGATTAATAAAGATACCTCTTTCTGTTTGTTGTACTTCAATGCCAAGAAAGTATGACATTAATCCAAGATCTGTCATCCCAAATTCTTTCACCATATCCTCCTTGGCTTCCTTGATCATCTCTGAGTTATTGCCAGTAAAAATAAGATCATCCACATACAAACAAACTATAATATGATTGCCAAATGAATCATCTTTCAAATAAAGTGTATACTCATGTGGACATCTTGTAAAACCTTTCTCAATGAAGTATGAATCTATTCTTGTATACCAAACACGTGGTGCTTGTTTTAAACCATACAAATCCTTTTTTAGCTTGTACACTTGATTCTCCTTCCCCTCCATAACATAACCTGTTGGTTGCTCAACATATACTTCTTCTTCTAGTACAACATTCAAGAATGCACTCTTTACATCCATCTAAAATATCTTCTATTGCTTCTGATCAGCTAGAGCAATGATCATTCTAATTGTATCAAGTCTTGGAATTGGTGCAAAGACTTCAGAATAGTCTATTCCTTTTTTTTGTTTATATCTTTTAGCAACTAACATTTCTTTCAATTTACCAACTTCACCATATGATTTGTACTTTGTCTTGTAAACCCATTTGACTCATATTGCTTTCTTTCCTTCTGGAAGTTCTGTAAGTTCCCAAGTATTATTCTTCTTTATTGAGTTTATCTCAGCTTCTATTGCTTGTACCCATCCATTATCTTTAGAGGATTCTTCATAAACAAGAGGATCACAATCTCCATATAAAGCAAAATTAATCTCCTCTTTTCATCAGTATCATCATCTTTTGTTATCACATAATCTTTCATTCTTGCTGGTATAACGTATTTTCTTCTTGGTCTTGCAGTCTCTTGTTGTGGTATCACATTAGTTCTTACCTCTTCAGTTGTTGCTTCTTCAGTTATTCTTTCTTCTTGTTGTTCAATAACTTCATCTTGAGTATTTATTTGTTCTTCAACTGCTATTGGAACTGTTCTGATATTTTCTCTTGTTGAGATGGTTGCATTCCAATTCCACTGAGAGTCTTCATCAAAGATTACATCTCTACTAATAACTATTTTCCCTGTTATAAGATTGAAAAGTTTATATCCTTTGGTTACTGAACTATAACCAACAAGAATACACTTTTCACTCTTATCATCTAGCTTCTTTCTAAGTTCTTTAGGTACATGTGCATAAGAAATGCACCCAAAAACTCTCAGATGTCTTACACCTCTCTAAGCTTCTTCTGGTGTTTTATTATTCAAACTATTTGTTGGACATCTATTAAGTAAATACACTGCTGTATCAACTGCATAACTCCAGAAGTTCTTTGGTAAATCTTTTGTTCTTCTTATAGTTCTTGCCATCTCCATTATTGTTCTATTCTTTCTTTCTGCAACACCATTCTGTTGAGGTGTATATCTAGATGTTAATTGATGTAGAATGTCATGTTCTTCCATAAAACTATCAATAACTGTATATTCTGTTCCTCTATCAGTTCTTAGTATCTTGATATTCTTTCCAATCTGCTTCTCAGCATATGCTTTAAAGCTTCTAAAAGCATGAAAAGCATCACTTTTCTGTCTAAGCAGATATACCCAAGATTTTCTACTAAAATCATCAATGAAAGTTATGAAATAATTATTACCTCCATGTGTTGTTACTTTAATAGGACCACACAGATCACTGTGTACAATCTCCAACTATTGTTCTGCTCTTCTAGCTTTGTTCACTGAGAATGGATCTCTGTGTTGTTTTCCAAAGATACCATTTTCACACCTTGACTCTGGAAACTCTACAATGGGTAGACCTGTCACCATCTCCTTCTTAGACAAAGCTTATAAACTGTTAAAGTTTACATGACCCATTCTCTTGTGCCACAACCAACTTTGGTTTCTTTCATATGTACCATAACATCTTGCACTTTGATATTGAATATTCAAAGGAAACAATATGTTCTTAGTCATCTGTACTCTTGTAATGAGTCTTCTATATCTATCTCTTATTGAACACACTCCATTGAATATGTTCATAGAATAACCTCTTTCTGATAATTGTCCCATACTCAACAAGTTCTGATGTAAACCTGGTACATAGAATATATCCATGATATATGTTTTTGTACCATTCTTAGGAACTATTCCAATTCTTCCTTTTCCCATAACTGGAATGGTAGAATTATTACCAAACTTAACAGTTGATCTTATGGATTCATCAAGGTTATCAAATAGATCTTTTCTTCCACACATTGATTACTGCATCCTGTATCTAAATACCACTTATGATGAAGTTGTTCTTCAGCTGTGTGACAAGCTAGCAACATATTCTCATCTTTCACTTCATCTTCTTCTTTTTCTTCTTCTTCTAATATATTTGCCTTGAAGTTTGATTTATAATTATTAGCAGTTTTCCTTCTAGATTTTGTACATGTAGTTGCAAAGTGTCCAAAAATTCCACAATTATAATACTGCACCTTTGATAAATCTATTGGTTTTCTTCCTTGATAACCTCCATTATTAGGTCTTCCTCCAGTATTTTTTCTTCCTTGAGAACCTCCATTGTTAGGTCTTCCTCCAGAACTTGAGTTTCCTTGTTTGTTATTCCATGTGACTTGACTTTGTAGAGATTCTTCTACTGGTTTTGCAACAGCTATTTTTTCACATAATCTCTGCTCATAAGCATGTAATGAACCTAATAACTCATTGAATGACATAGTTGCATCAATGTTTCACTCCTCAATAGCAGTTACTTTTGCTTCAAATTTCTCAGGTAAGCTTCTTAAAATCTTTTCAACAATTGCTGAATCTTCAATAGTATCACCATTAACTTTCATCTCATTTACAAGATTTAATGACTTTGTCAGAACCTTTGTAATAGTTTACCAATCCATCCCATGCTTCTTTAGCTTGCTTAATATAGATAACTCTATCCATGAGAGATTCATGAACTCCTTGATGAAGAATATAAGTTGCTTTAGAATTGTTCTTCCTATTAAAACGGTTTGTTGTTCTTCCGTTAAAACAGCTCCTTCTGCTAGTTCAGCGTAACCATCTTTTACAATATCCCATACTTCTTGATATATGAAAATATTTTCCATCTGTAACCTCCAGTGTTCAAATTTTTTTTATTCAAACACCGGCACCTTTGAACTTAAACTTGATGTCATCTTCTTAATCAACAACTCATACCCACATCCCTAGAATCTGATACCAGTGCTCTTATACCAGATGTAGAAAATCTGATATCAAATACTTAATGAACATAATTTGTAACTCAAACAAATCTCTTCTATTGATGTAAATAAACTCATGGCTTAACAGCCTATCTATAGTTTAACAAACTTGACTCTCAAGCAAAGACTCTTTCCTAACAAATCAAATTCTAAAACAAGACTCTTCTAGAATATTCTAAACTCTATACATAAAATACTATATGTAACCAAACTTTTAAACTGGCAAACTTGTTTCTCAAGTATACTACACGTTCACAATAACGCGTAATATCTGTTGCGTCTGTAAAAATAAAACACTCAAGAAAGATGTTAGAAAGATGTAAGAATAAAAGGATTAATTTCTGGAAAGTAAATACACACTCAATTGGACTGCAATCAGATGACAGAGTCACGTGTTCAACACGCTGTCCTTAACACGATATTTGACCGGTACGCCTCAAGAATGAGTGATGCCTATACCCTGTGGTCAAGTTCGTATCCAGGATAAAAATGCCCGTTGCAAGCACTGTTAGCACTACAGTACTTGCCCACTCTTACGACCTCAACAACAATTGCGCACGGAAATAAAAATAAAGGACCACACAGGGGGAGAAGACGAAAATAAGAGGATAGTACCTCTTCTGGACACAAAACGAAATGAGAGAAAGTGATCGCTTTATATAGGGGAGAATAGAGAGAGGTCTCATAAACGCGCATTAAAACAATTTCAATTAATTCAGATTCTTTCCAACGGTTTGAAACGTTCACGCGTCGTTATGTTTGATATAAAACGTTCATGCAAATTTAAATTTGAAATAAAAACGTTCATGCAAATTTAAGTTTGATATAAAACGTTCATGCAAATTAATGTTGATATAACGTTCATGCATAGACATAAAGTCGCCCAAAGATTTATTTTGTTTGAAATCTTTTAAGTATTAATTCAAAAATTCAAAAGAAGTTTTGCCAAAAAAGATAAGTCTTGACCCACACCCACACCCACACCCGAACCCGAGCCTGGCCCGGCCCGCCCGCCCGCCCGCACGGACGGACGGCGGCGGCGGCGTGCGTGCTTTGGTGCGAAGCACCGCGCGTGTGTGAAAATGTGTGATTTCACCAACTAGCCCATTGCCTAAGTCCTCTCCCTCGCACAAAAGTGCTAATGACCCAAGGGCCACTCTAATATCAAAATTTTCAATACTTATGGAGAGGTATCATCTTTAGTTTTCCATATGTGGGACTAAAGGTTCATTCACAAATAGTGCAAATGATCTAGTGTCCTTAGTGACCAATAGATCCTAAGTTCCAATCCCACCAAGACCAAAAACCAAACTATTTTATAAACTCATTTTCTCTAACAATCCACCACATGAATGAAATACCGATAAAAAATCAGAAAACGGAAAGCGAGAAATACCACTTAGGCAAGAGGTGTCCATGAGGTCTTGAACCTTTGCTTAGTGAGAAATTGTCGGAACTACTTGATGGACAGTGAACGCGATGTCTTGAACTACCATCGTTTGGTGTAATCCGCGATAATAACCACGCGTGATATCTCTCTAGGTGCTGTCGAGTTCGTGCCGTTGTGTCCTTTTTGGCCCTGGACAAATCCCGTTTCTCCGAATGCTCTAGAGAATCAGCTCTCTTCTCATAGGAAGCGACCCTCTTCCACATTCAGATAGGTGAGTTCTATCAAGAGTGTTTACTGCTACACCCCACTTCAATCTAAAATTGAAACTATAAAACTCATTGAGACTTAATAGAAAGTCATCCTCACATGCAGTCACACTATCACGTCTACATCATAGGGAAGGGGCAAAGAATGAATTCTATGATAGTGTTTACCTTGACCAGCCACAAATTAGTTTCTCATTCGAAACCTTGATCTTGGGATCTCCAGTCAGCAAGGTTGAGTATCCTTCATGGCAAGTTTATTTAATGAGCCTAAGCCCCATCCCCTTAGATGCATTACTAATTATCTCCTTGGACAAACCTTTCATCAAAGGGTCCGCGATATTCTCCTTGGAATTAACCCAATCAATGGAAATAACGCCTTTTGAGATTAGTTGTTTTAGGGTATCGTGTCTTCTTTTTATATGTATAGACTTCCCATTATAGTAGCTATTTTTAGCTTTAGCTATGGCAGCTTGATTATCACAATGTATAGATATGCCAGAGAGGAATGTCTTCTAAAAAGCATCTTAGCCAAGCGGGTTCCTCTCCTGCTTTATCTAGCGCAATAAACTCAGATTCCATAGTGGATCGAGCTATGCAGGTCTGTTTGGAACTCTTCCAAGAAACATCCCCACATGCTAGAGTGAAAACATATCCACTCGTAGACTTAGACTCCTCTGAGTCTGATATCCAGTTTGCATCACAAAATCCCTCAAGGACGGCAGGATACCTTTAATAATTCAAACAAAGGTTCAACGTGTATTTCAAATACCTCAACACTCTAAAAAGTGCATCCCAGTGTTCCTGCCCTGGATTACAAGTATACCTACTTAACCTACTCATAGCATAAGCAATGTCTGGCCTAGTACAGTTCATCAAATACATCAGACTTCCTATAACTCGTGAGTATTCAAGTTGTGATACTCCATTACCTATGTTCTTTTTGAGTTTACAACAAGGATCATACGGAGTATAAGCAGGTTTACAATCAAAATGATTGAATTTTATAAGCACAGATTCAACATAATGAGATTGACTAAGACTATAACCGTTAGAATTTATCCTAATTTTCATCCCTAAGATCACATCTGCAGGGCCTAAGTCTTTCATGTCAAAGTTCTCATTCAGCATGTTCTTAGTGGAATTAATTACATCCATGTTTGTACCAAGTATAAGCATATCATCAACATACAAGCATACAATCACACATGCATCATTTACAAGCTTAGTATATACACACTTGTCAGATTCATTGATTCTAAAACCACTAGAAAACATTACATGATCAAATTTTTCATGTCATTGTTTAGGTGCTTGTTTCAATCCATACAAAGTTTTTTTTCAGTTTGCAAACTTTGTTTTCACAACCTTTCACTACAAAGCCCTCAGGTTGTTCCATGTAAATTTCTTCATCTAATTCACCATGTAGAAAAGCTGTCTTTACATCCATTTGATGTATTTCTAGGTTATGAACCGCGGCTATAGAAATTAACATCCTAATGGAATTAATTCTCGTAACGGGTGAGTGAGTATCAAAGAAATCTACACCTTCCTTTTGTTTGTATCCTTTTGACTACTAACCTAGCCTTGTATTTTTGAATAGTTCCATCTATGTTACGTTTCCTCCTGAAGATCCATTTACATCCTATGGCCTTACACCCTGGAGGTAAATCTACTATCTCCCATGTATCATTTTCTTTGATGGATTCCATTTCACTAATAGAAGACTCTTTCCACCACGGAGCTTCAGAAAAAGTCATGGCTTCTCTATAAGTCTGAGGATCATACTCTGCTAGTGTTATGAAGTCAGGTCCAAAAGAGGTTTTGGTTCTAGCCCTTTTACTCCTCCTAAGATCAAATTCTACTTCATCTTACACTAAAGGTAAGGTCTGACTGGTTGAAGGAACATCTAGGGGATCAACACCTCTCTTACGAGAGTCAGATTTTAAAGGAAAAACATTTTCAAAAAACAGAGCATCCCTAGACTCCATAATAGTATTTACACCAATTTCAGAAACATCAGAATTCACAACCATAAATCTATATGCAGGTGTATGCTCAGGATACCCTATGAAGAGACAGTCAACATTTTTGGATCCTATCTTGGTTGCTTTAGGTTTAGGGATCTGAACCTTAGCCAAACACCCCCACACTTTAAAGTATTCTAAAGAAGGTTGTCTACCTTTCCACAATTCATATGGAGTTTTATCTGATCCTTTAAAAGGTACTCTGTTCAGGATATAGCAGGCTGAGAGGACAGCTTCCCCCCACAAGTTCGAAGGTAATGCTGAACTAATTAACATGGCATTCATCATCTCCTTAAGGGTGCGGTTCTTACATTCAGCTACTCCATTCGACTGAGGTGAATAAGGAGGGGTAACCTCGTGTATTATGCCATGTTCTACACAGAAATCTCCTATAGGAGTTATGTACTCACCACCACGGTCAGACCTAATGGTTTTAATGGTAGTATTCAATTGGTTTTCAACTTATAGTTTATACCTCTTAAATGCTTCTAAGGCATCATCCTTACCTCTAAGCAAATAAATATGACAGTACCTAGTACAGTCGTCTATAAAAGTAACAAACCATTTCTTACCGCCTCTAGTTTGAACTGATTTCATGTCAACTAGGTCTGAGTGAATTAATTATAAGGGTTTAGAATTTCTATGAACATTTTTGCTAAAAGGTTTTCTAGCATACTTTGATTCTACGCATATTTCACATTTGTGTTCCTTTTCCAAACTAAATTTGGGTATGCAGCCCACATTGGCTAGTTTAAGCATTGATGTATAATTTACATGTCCAAGTCTACCATGCCAAACGTTCAAAGACTCACAAACATAAGCAGAAGAATCATTATTATTCATTACAGCAGAGTTTACATTAAGCTTATACATACCCTCAGTCTTATAACCCTGCCCCACATAATCCTTACCCTTAGTTACAACACATTTCCCAGATTCTATTACAATTTTAAAACCCTTATCATCTTAAACAGCACACGAAGCAAGATTTTTGCAGATGTCCGGAACATGAAGAACTTCATTCAAAGTGAGAGTCTTGCCAGAAGTGAGCTTGAGCCCAACTTTGCCTTTTCCTACAACCGCAGCTGCAGATGAGTTACCCATATAGAGTTTCTCTCCTTCCCCTACCTTACTGTAGGAGGTGAACATTTCTTTGTTCCCACATACATGTTTGGTAGCCCCAGAGTCTACCCACCAGTCTCTCACATTTGTTACCAAATTTACTTCAGATACCGTGCCAGAAAATTCATCTTTGTTGTTTTGAACCAAGTTAGCATTATTTTTCTTTTTAAGGTCCTTACGGTTTCTACAGTGAACCGCCATATGTCCAGGATTTCCGCAAGCATAGCAATCACCCTTAATTTTATTAATGCTAGATTTAGGTTTCTGAAACATACCTTTCTTGCCTGGAGGTTTCTTGGAGTTGTTTCGGTTCTTATCAGCATTGGAACCTTTGTGTTCAGTCACATGAGCTTTGTAAGACATGTCCCTTGAAGAAGATACATTTTTGTCCTTGGAGCACAACAATTCTTCAACTTGAATTTTCTTACCCAGTTCAACCATAGTAACTTCAGCAGTTTCATGTCTCAGTTTCTTCTTGTACTCGGACCAGGAAGTAGGCAATTTCTCGATAGCAGTAGACACTTGAAAGTTTCATCAATCACCATACCTTCGACAAGAATTTCATTCATAATTTGATGGAGTTCAAGGAATTGATCAACCACAGATTTTTCATTCACCATTTTATACTCATAAAGCCTAGCTACCAAGAATTTCTTACTTCCGGCAGTTTCAGCTTGGTATTTCGCCTCCAAAGCAGCCCATAAATCAAAAGCATAGAAGTTTTCTTTAGCATTGTAAAAATCATACAAAGCATCCTCCAAGCAATTCAGAATATGATTTTTAGACATGTAATTGTTCCTCTTCCATTCTTCTAAAGAAGACTCATGACCAGCATCATTCAGTGATTCATCAAAAGGTTTCAGAACATATGAATCGAACTCATGGTAACTTAGAAAGAATAACATTTTTTACTGCCACCTCTTAAAGTCTTTTCCAGAAAACTTTGCAGGCTTTTCACCATCGTTATTACCCATTGTTACAGACAGAAAACAGAAATATCGTGTTAAGATTGTTGCGTCTGTAACAATAAAACACTCAAGAAAGATGTTAGAAAGATGTAAGAATAAAATGATTAATTTCTGGAAAGTAAATAGACACTCAATTGGACTGCAAACAGAGGATAAAGTCACGTGTTCAACACGCTGTCCTTAACACGATATTTGACCGGTACGCCTCAAGAATGAGTGATGCCTATACCCTGTGGTCAAGTTCGTATCCAGGATAAAACTGCCCGTTGCAAGCACTGTTAGCACTACAGTACTTGCCCACTCTTACGACCTCAACAACAATTGCGCACGGAAAAAAAAATAAAGGACCACACAGGGGGAGAAGACGAAAAGAAGAGGATAGTAGCTCTTCTGGACACAAAACGAAATGAGAGAAAGTGATCGCTTTATATAGGGGAGAATAGAGAGAGGTCTCATAAACGCGCATTAAAACAATTTCAATTAAACGGTTTGAAACGTTCATGCGTCATTATGTTTGATATAAAATGTTCATGCAAATTTAAATTTGAAATAAAAACGTTCATGCAAATTTGAGTTTGATATAAAACGTTCATGCAAATTAATGTTGATATAACGTTCATGCATAGAATGAAGTGCTCCATTTGTATAGATGCCTCTTGGATCATCAAAATCGTAATGGTTGAAACGGCTGATACATCCAATGTATCTCCACTTACCACCGCCAACGGTATAGACTTGAACTTGTCCCCTTTGTTCCTTTTGATGATAATGTACTGTTACAGCCTTGTATTTATTACTTGAAGGACAATAACCAAACCCACTTGATAAGCTACCACCAGGAAATTTAGAGTAATTATATTCGGGTAGAATAACAGATTCTCCTGTCAACGGGTTACAAATCAGAAAAGGAACTTCGCCTAGAACATCTCTATTATCTTTTCCAAAACAAACCAATCCATTGCAGGACCCAACCATGATATTGTTTATCATGGATCTCGTAATAAATCTGCAGTGTTCCATCTTCAAAAGTGTCTTTTCAGAGTAGTAATAGTTTATTTTTGCATGATCATAATGATTATACTCATCTCCATAGAAAAGTTGTTTCCTAGCCTTGTCATCGATATTAGCATTAATCCCAGCATGAGAAAAAGCGAAAAGAAAACCTGACCTTTGGAGGATTGCTCTATAGAAAAGTTTTGCATACACGCTTGGCCTGTAAACCTACTTGAATAGGTAATCGACAAAGTATGTTTTCTAAGATATCACTGTGAAAATTCTGCATGATGATGTAGTTGTTGATTGATTTCTAACCAATTCTATCTACAAGATTCTTCTGCTACGTTTTTGTTACTTTGCTACACGGTGAGGCGAGAGAAGCAACCAATTTAACCCTAAAACTACTGTGAGGTCGAGGCCCTAAATAAATGCGTAATATAGGGCACCTTTTTGCGGGAGGCCCCACGGGGAAAATATCTGAGAAAAATACCCTTTCTGGGGCATTAGTATCACATGACAGCCATTGGATCTGGCCACAAGATTTTCCACGATCAATCGGGAATTAGTGGAGGAGTGTAGCAGCTGTTGCTTGCACATTGTAACCAACTTAGTGAACAACAAGTGATGTTGCCTGTCAGCCTGTGTCAGTTGGCTCATTTCCAGACTCCAGCAATCATTCACAATAGTATATGGTGACAGTTAATATACAAATTGTGCACTCATGTCTTGGGTGTACTTACTAGAATCCGGAGGCATGCGCACACTAAAATGGATCTTAGTTTATTCTCAGTTCTCAAGTGATTTAATTTTTTTGCTTCTAAAACGAGACTTATTGGCATTGGAAATGTTCCTGATTTACTAAACTGGGCAAATCTTCTTGGGTGTGCTATAGATCAGCTTCCATTCTCATATCTCGGCATGCCATTAGGAGCTAAGCAGGGTCTAAAGCTTTATGGGATCCTATCATAAAAAAATAAGCTTTATGGGATCCTATCTTCAAAAAATTTGATACTACATTGTCTTCTTGGAATCAATGTATATTTACTTTCTAAAAGAGGTAAACTAGTGCTTCTCAAGTGCATTCTCTCGTCCTTGCCACTTTACTTCTTTTCCATTTTAAGACTCCTGCCGCAGTTACAAAGATTTTATTAAAGAAGATGAATTGAAAAACAGTGTGTTCACCTAAAAGCAATTTAGAAATGAAAGACAGTGATTATAAGCTAGATCAGTAGTAAATATTCCAATAGAAAACATTAATATTATCACTGGAAATTTAAAGTTTTTTTTTAGAGCATTCACTTAAAGTAAATGTCGGGACGAACTCCGAAACATAAAAGCAATCATGATCTTACTTTTTTGAATGTTTAACAATTCTTCAAACTTTTGGAATCTCTTAATCTGCATGTTCTTCTTCGTGGGATCCGTTCGCCATGATCGTTAACATTATAAGCTTGAAATATTGGTCTCCACGAATCCTTCAAAGAAGTAACATTAATTTCTCCCAAATCTTTTAAACATACAACGCTCTGAATGTGAGGAATTACTTCAATGTAAACACATCCTGCACCATATTCCCGACGTTCCCAAAGTTTGTTTAAGGTTGAAGCATTGGGGTCATAGCAACAGAGTCTTAAGCCTAAAGGTGCCTTGAATTGTCCATACAAGGGAAAAGTTGTGAAGTTTTTTTCATCCCATCACAGAACTTCATTGTTCCTCGTGATTGTAAATAGTGTAACATTTGACTCTTCATACGAATCATACCGTATGCTGAACTCCTTAATCCAGCCTGCCGAACTATTGTTGTGTTCGTTTTGTTTCCGGTTACACACTTTCATGGCTTAACCAGTACCGGAGTTCTTGTATACCCATATGTCGATGCAAGAAGATTCACAGTTTGTATAGACCAGATACAAATTATTGTTCCCTCCAAGTAATTTATCTGGAGAACCAGAATCTGGCAATTCAATGTGACGGAGCGTCTCCCCTTCTAAATAAAAGGCCACAATCTGACTTTGTTCTTCTTCTTGTAAACGACCACTAACGCATTCGTGCAACCAGTAAAGCGCTCCATTTGCATAGACACCGGAAGAATAATCATATCCGTCACGATCGAAGCAGCTGATAAATCCAACATATCTCCACTTACATCCCCCAACGGTATATACTTGAATATGTCCTTCTTGATTCATATGATTAAAATGTATCGTAACAACCTTGTATTTATTAGTCTTAGGGAAATAACCAAACCCATTTGACACGCTACCACCAGGATATTTAGAAGTGTTATACTGGGGAAGAAAGACACATTCTCCAGTTAACGGATTGCAGATTTGAGAAGGCACTGGACCTAGGTCAACAGCTTTGCCAAAACAAACCAAATAATTGCAAGACCCGACAATGATATCTTTTGGATGGAATGTCGACGTAAAAAATATGCCATGTTCTATCTCCGAACGTGTCTTGTCAGAGTGGTAATAGTTTATCTTTGCGTGATCATAATGATCATACTCATCTTCATAGAAAAGTTGTCTCCTAACCCTAACTTTACTTTCGGCATGAGAAAAACGGAAAAGAAAACCAGACCTTTCAGTTTTCTTACGAAGGATTGCTCTCCAAGTTGTGCATACACGTTTGGCATGTAAAGCTGGCTCCGTAGGTAATCGAGAAAGTATGTTTTCCAAGAGATCACTGTGCAGATTCTCCATAATGCATGCAGGTGTCGTTGTCAGTTATGTCCTGACCAATTGTGTCCACTAAATTTTTCTCCTCCGGTATACATTAGTAAATTACATATTTCTTGTAACCCTAATTAAAACTTCTTCAAAACTTCAGGACAGGGACCCAAGCGGCCAAGGTGATGCTGCTAACACATGCTCCTCAAGGAGAACCGAGAAAAATCCAATGAATCTACACGACAGCCATGAGATTGTAGACTTATATTAAGTACAAAAGCTTACAGTAAAGTTCCGGAAGTCCATTTGACTATCCATGACCAGACCTGAAGCCTCTTGGATTGTTTGAATATGACCCAAACTGCGTAACTTGAAAACTGCCCGGCCCTTGAAGTATCTGGATTCCGGATGGAAGACTCTTTCACATCATTGCAAGTGCTGGCTTGATTGTTACTTAAACGTATTCTAATTCATTTTTGTATATAAATCAACTCTCTAAATTAAATGAACCAATCAATGTTGTGCATTTGCTGATACGACTCAATCAACATTCTAGAAAATCATTCTAGAATATGTAACTAGTTTAAAAGTCTTTGCCATCCTTATCATCCATATACAATTTCTCCTTGACCTTCCTTGAATGAAATTTCCGATGAAAGTTACAAACTCCTAAGCTATTAATGGATGAGGATATTACATGTACTAGATAAAAGCGAACATAAACTGAAGGAAAGCCAAAAGAAGATAAATGAAGAAATCATCGTTTAGGGATGTATTGTCTGTTTGCTGTTTCGTGGTACTAGTAATAGTAGAGATATCGATGATGCATAATAATCATTTCTTTGGTTATGGAGTAGCAGACAACTGCGCCGAGGTCCTCTCCACTTACCACCGTCCATCGGCAAGTTTCATCCAAGGTATGTGTATATGTATGATTTAGGAAACACATGCATATTTTTAATTGCAATCGCCAATTTAACTTGTTAATAATAACCAGTGAAACAATACTTGGACATCCGCTCAAGAAAGCTGATTAGTGGCAGAAGGAAGTTAGTGGAACCGCCGAAGACAGGAGACCCACCTCCCCGTTCTAATCCGCCAGGGCCCGTGAGTGCTCCCGTGGACAGGTGAACTCTCCCATGATTAGTCTTGAGTGTATTATGTACATGTCGGTCTCTTGGGGTGCAAATTACTAGAAACCAGAGGCATGCACACCTAATAATGCTTGTTAGATTGAATAGAGTGGGCTTTCAATTTTACAGAAAAGCATGCGCGTACCCATTTTTAACATTGTATCCAAGTACTTAGTTGTTGCTTTATTTATTTTTGCATGTTGAATTGTTTCATTTTCTAATTGTAAGCATCAACTTCAGTTGTTGAGGCTTCTTGGAAACTAAAATTCAGTACCCCTCAAACTTGGCCCAACAACTAAAATCCTTATTCTCGGATTTATTTCATTGGAATTACGAAGTTTTCGGTAATATCCACAAAAATATAAAAAAATTGATTACCAGGATAGAGAATATTCACAATTCGGGAAATATTTCTACCAAGATAACAATTCTCAAGGATTTACAAGAGGAGCTTGGGAAATGGTATGAAATTAAAAATAATTATTACCACCAGCTCTCTCGTGATAAATTTTTCAAGGAATACGATCAAAATACTGAGTATTTCCATGCTTCAGCTTCCAGTAGGAAAAAAATCAATGCAATCCACACCCTCAGAGAACCCTCAGGTCTTTGGATCTCAAATAGAGAACAACTAAATTCCCTTCTTATAAACCATTTCACCCAGATTGGAACCTCGAATATGAGTAATTTATAATGTCGTTTTGTCGGAAATAATTAAACCTTGTATCTCCAATGAAGAAAACTTTACCTTAACTCAAATCCCATCTCGAGAAGAAATTTGGTCTACTCTATTCAATATGAATCCTTGGGTTGCTCCTTTCCCGGATGGTTTTCAACCGGGCTTTTTAAAAGCAAATTGGGAAATTTTAGGGCATGATATCACCTACACGATCCAGGAGTTTTTTAATACAGGAGTTTTTTAAAACATGAGTTTTTGACCAGGATTTAAATCACTCTTTCATTACCCTTATCCCAAAAACCACCACTCCTCAAACTCCGAGCGACTTTAGACCCATCAGCCTCAGTAATACGGTCTACAAACTTATCTCAAAAATTCTCGCAAATAGATTAAAGCCCATTTTAAACAAAATCATTTCCCCAAACCAATCCTCTTTTCTTCCAGGAAGACAAATCACCAACAACATCATCATTGCTCATGAGCTAATTCACTCGATGAAAACATCAAAGAAAAAGAATGGTTTCTTAGCGCTAAAATTAGATCTTTCTAAAGCGTTTGATAGGGTTGAGTGGCCACTTATAAAAAAGGCGCTATCCTCGTTCGGGTTTAGCGATACCTGGGTCAACCTAATTTCTCAATGCATCTCCACTACTTCGTTTGCAATCCTCCTAAATGGCTTCCCAGGTCCAATTTTCAATACCTCAAGAGGTCTCAGACAAGGGGACCCTCTATCCACCTATCTTTTCCTCATTAGCATGGAGATCCTCTCCAGAATTTTAGAAAAGGCTACCTTAGAGAAAAAATAATCAGCGCTAAAAATAAACAAAAATGCACCAACCATCTCGCACCTTTTCTTTGCCGATGATTGTTTCTTCTTCACCAAAGCCGACCTGGGAGAAGCAAAAAATCTTCTAGATATCCTATCCTCATTCGGGGAGAAATGGTAAACCTCCAAATGGTAAACCTCCAAAAATCCGGAATTTACTTCAGCCCAAAAATCCATCCCAAACATGGGAAAATAATAGAAAAAATTCTAAAAGTTCCCCTGATGACGAAAAAAGATAGATACCTTGGAACCCCCTTTATTTTCGATAGAAATAGAAAAGATAATTTTGAACCTCTCCTACAAAGATATTACAACACCCTTCAAGGTTGGAAGGCAAAATTGCTATCTCAAGCGGGAAGAACAGTTTTAGTACAAGCTACTCTTCAATCTTACCCCACTTACCAAATGCAAATGTTAGCTCTTCTCAAAGAAACTTTGGATAAACTAGACAGAATTCAGAGAGATTTTTTGTGGAAAAAAGGCGATTCCAAGAAGAAAGGTGGATATATATAAGGGCGTGGAATAATATGTGTAGACCTAAATCTCAGGGAGGATTGGGCATCAAGAAACCACACAAGTTTAATATAGCTCTGCTCACAAAGCTAGCCAGTAGATTATTAATTGAAAAAGACCAATTATGGGTAAAACTTTTAGCAGCGAAATACTTCGATAACGGAAACCCAATGGAACCAACTAGAAACTATGAACTTTCTTGGATATGGACAAGCATTCAAAAAGGTCTGAATATTATCAAAGGAAATTACACTTGGCAAGTGAAAAATGGAGACCAGGTGAAGATTTGGGAAGACAATTGGATACCCAATAAAGATATCGTGAACCAACCAATTGATAAAGAAGAATCCTTACCACAGAAAGTCAAAGAGCTATTAAATGCAAAAGGAGAGTGGAACTGTGATTTAGTAACTAACTTATTCACCCCCGAAATAAAGGAAAAGGTTCTGACAATTCCCCCTAGAATAGAAGATTCGGATAAAATTAGATGGAAACACCATGATTCAGAGGTCTTCTCGGCAAAAAATGTATACAATTTTTTGATAAATCAAGCCCAGGATAATGAGAACGACAAGGATTTCCCCTGGAGATCTTTATGGAAAATACAAATTATCCCAAGAATTAGACTATTCATCTAGAAGTTAATTCAAAAGGCCTTACCCACAAAAAGTAGACTGGCAGCACACAATTCGGAAATCTCGCCAATTTTCCCCATGTGCAATTCTCAAAAGGTGGAAACGGAAATACATCTTTTCAAAAATTTCCCCTTTGCGAGGGCCATATGGTTTGGGTGTTCTCTAGATGCAGCAAATACGCAAATTTTCACAGCTTCGATTGAGGAATGGGTTAAAACTTGGATTGAAGACCCAAATTTCTCACAGTTCAAGGAAAAATATCTACTATTATGTGGTTTATTTGGAAATACATATGTGAGGTAGTTTTTCAACAAACAAACCCATATCCCATAAGACTGATCGAAAAAATCAAAAATTATATGAAAGAGGCAAACACAAACGACAGTCCTTTAACTAAAAAAGGAAATAAGACTAATAGATCATCTTGGTCGGACTTCAATTCAGATTGGATAATATTTGTTGATGCTGCTTTTAAAAAGGAGGATCTTTCTATGGGGTACGCTTTCATACGTTACTCAACTGACCAAGAAGCGTTCATGCATATATCAGTGGGTTCAGAGTTGGATTTAACAGCCGTCCATGCAGAAGTAAAGGCGCTCCTACGAGCTTTGAAATGGTTAGAAGAAAATCTCCTCTCAAGTGTTACAATAGCTACAAATTGCAAAATCTTGGCTGATTCTATCAACAAATCCGGTGAGGTCACTTCTTGGGTTACTGAGAATACTGTTGAAGAGATTATGCAAATTCTAAAAAGACTTCCTCAAGCAAAAATCAGGCAAATAATTAGGGACCATAATGCTGCGGCGGACTCGATAGCTAAAGAAACGAGGATTTCGGGATCCCAACATAAGACTAGCCACATTCACTAGAAAGTCAAAAAGGAGAGTATCATCTCCAATATATTTGCAAAAAATGAAATTGTAGAATTATTGTACAATATCTTTTAGTCTTTATATAATTTCGTTTTCCATCAAAAAAAAAATAATTGTAAGCATCAGCATTGTACCAAATTGTGCCCTTATATACCCCAAAATCTACCAAGGTACAACCTAAAATTAGCCACATCCAATGATCGATAGTTAAGAATATGAGATTAAGATCCAAAATTTGTCCTCTCCATATGGCCCATAAAATTGACTTGTACCCAAAGTTTTCCAAATAATCCAAAATCTGCCATGCCGCCGCTTGACCTAAAATTCACTAGGAACCAACGATTTGATTACTCGATACGAACCAAAATCTGCCACACAAATTACACAAAACTTGCGAACAAAAAATTGTTCAAAAGAACTGAAATTTTTTTGGCGGCTTAATATTTCTAAAAATTTTCTCAGTGGCTTTGTGATGTCAAACCAATACCATGACCAAAGTTTTTCCTGTGACGTCAAACCAACACGGTAATTAAGCCAGGTTTTCCTCTCTAACATAAATTACCATGAAATAGCTCAGAATTATCCCTGTGATCTATGTTTGTACCCATAAATAATTCCGACCTCTAAACACGATGATTTTATGATGTTGAGGAAAACAGGGTTAATGACATGAAACAAGCATGAAGATGAGAGTCAAGAATTTTACGTGGTTCGGCAAGTTTTGCCTACATCCACGGACGAATTTTCCTAGGGAGAGATATTTTATTGGTCTGATTACAATTGGTTTTTGATCCCTTTTAGGGTTTGTCCTCTATCTTTTTTCCCCCACTTCTATTAGGATTATAATTCCCCTTATTTACACAGTTGTGAATTCGGGTCTCCCCTTAAATGCCAGGTAGGCATAAATTGTATTAAGTTTCCCTTCATGCCTCCGGGCCATACCATGCATGCTTCCTGCATTAAATTGTATTAACCTACCCTGCATGCCTCCTGGCATAAATTGCATCAACTTTCCATGCATGCCTCCTTGTATTAATTCTGCATGTCTCCTTTCTGTTGTTTGACTGCGACTGTCAAGCTTTGAATGGTGTGACCTGCTGGCAGACTGGCTTAACTGTTTGACAAGTATAACGAGGGCTGGAAGTATGGATGGAGGATTCCGCCTATGTACATGGCTGAGCAACATGGACGAGGGACATGCCCGGGGGAGATGGCCGAGGACATGGCCGGGGGACATTCCAGGGGAGATGGCCGGGAACTGGTTGGCAGCATCGCTGGTAACATGGACTAAAACTGGCAAGAAGCGCGACTGGAATTTCGGTTTCGATGGTTGACTGACGGCTGAATTTTTCCATTGACCGTATTTTGACTTTGTCCACTGACCGGTCGTTGACTTTACGAAACGCTTGGACTAGCTGGTAGCTACGTCGGTTGGCTGGATAGCAGGCTTGGATGACGGACAGAAGGTGATTCAAGTAGCAATTTGTCCCATTATGTGGAATTTTTACTCAGGTACAAACATCGCCCCCTCTTAACCTCCAACTTGTTGGGGGTTAAGAAAATTTCGTTTTCCTTGTTCAATGACAAAATTCTCCCCCAAGTGTGGATTATTGCTACTGAAGTGAGTCTATTGTGATTGGAAGATCGGCGGGGAACAGTTGAGCATGAACCATTGTTGTATGTAAAAAATAGAACGAAGCGTTAACTGGTCTGCAACGGAAACGTGATACTGGAGCGGAGTAGTGTTGAAAGTGAGTTGTAGTTGTTGATGTAAAACTAAATTGTGGCAGTTGCGTAGAACTAGACTGGTGATAGTTGTTGGAAAAGACGAGCTATATTTGAATTCAATCAGCTGGAATCTGTGTCAGCTGTTGTTGTAAGCGAAACTTGAATTTGCATATTGTCAGTAATTTCCGACCAAACTGGGTAGCAGTAGCTGTTGATACTAAACTGCTGGAAGCTACAGGCTGAGATGCGACAATCACGAACGAAAAGGAAGCAGCCATTAGTGATACCCTTCAATCATTAGGATGGTAAAATAATTTGTGCGCCGCTAGACCTTCTAGCGATCTTGGATTTGCTATCGGCTTTGACAGCGATCTTCATATGTCGTTAATAGTTAAATGAATCAGGATAGCAGTGATGTAAAACTAGACCACAACAGTTGATGTAGAACTGGAATGCAATGACTGTTGTAAAATGGACTGCGACAACCATATAAAATTTCTCTGCATCAGTAATGAGAAAAACAGGATTGCAACATCTTCGAGCAAAGTTGGACTGCAATATCTATGATCAACTGGACTGTAGGAGATGTGGCTAAGTTGCACAACGACAGCTGTGATCAGCTGGACTGCAGGAGCTACGAACAATGATGGAATGTAGCAGCTTCGATCATCTGGAATACAACAGCAAAGAGAAAAGATGGAGTGTAGCAGCTTTGATCTGATGGACTGCATCATCAATGAGCAAAGCTGAACTGCACAAGTTGCGGGCAACGCGACACTATATCAGCTAGACAACAGGAGCTGCGAACAAAGCTGGACTGCAGCAGCTTCGATCAGCTAGACTGCAGCAGCAACGAGCAATGATGTTGTGCATCATCTTTAATCAGATGGACTTCATCATTAATGAGAAAAGCTGCACTGCAGAAGCTGCTATAATCTAGACTGCAGGATTTGCGAGTAAAACTGGACTATATGAGTTGCGTCCAACTGAGTGCAGCAGTTGCGAGCAAAATTGGACTACATCAGTTGCGTGCAACTGAGTGCAGCAGTTTCCAGCAAAAATGGACTACAGCAGCTTGATCAACTGGACTGTAGCAGTTGCGGGCAACGCGGCACTGCAGCAGCAGGAACTTAGGAATTGGACTACAACAGCTTGATCAACTGGACTGTAGCAGTTATTAACGTTTCTGTTTGCGATAATTTCATCAAAATATTAGGGTGTATGGTCGCCCCCTCTTAATCATGTAACTCGTTGAAGGATTAAGAAGTTTGGGTTACCTTTTATTTCGATTTCCAGCAGCTGAATTTCGCATCGCATTTACGTGCTACATAACTCTCCCCCAAGTGTGTGGAGTAATACGCATCTCGCTTCAGAAGAGTTACTTTAGACCATGAAGTGTTACATATCTCGCCCCCAAGTGATGGTCAGTCACGTTGAAGTGACATGCAACTCACCCTCAGAAGATAGTGATTATCATGCTGCGCAATGCTCGCACAAGGGTGCACTTCCTTGCTGCATCTCGCTCGCGCATGAAATTTTGAAGCTGTCTGCTATCTGTAATTCGCACGGGGGCCAATCCCACTATTCCAGATGCGCGTAGAATTGAGATGTGTGCACCTCCTCGTGATAAAATTCTCGCCATATTATAGGTGTCCCATTGAATAAAAGTATGAATGATTAGATGGAAAGATGCAAAAATATGTAAATTGTATACGCACCATATTAAAAGTGTTATTGCGACTTCATTTATGAGGTGATTAGGATTTCCACTGGCTATGTTGATGTTTTCCAGCGACGATGACTAGTGCAGTTGGCTTAGCGTCTTGGCTTGTTGATGAAGGATTATGGTTTGCGTCATAGCTTGACTCAGCAACTAGATTTGTCTGCGGGACTGGAATGCACCACTTGAATTAAAACTGGATTGAAGAAAGTTTCCATGGAAATGTATTTCAGCATCTACGATCAGCTGAACTATAACAGTTATAGGTAAAAATGGACTGAAGCAGTTGCTGAGAAACTGGACTACAAAAGTTCGATCAAATGGACTGTAGCAGTTGTGAGGAAAACTGGAGTGAAACCGAATAATGGCTTCATTTGGTGATTAAATACGTCATCTTCGATGTCTCCGCCCCAATCTCAAAACATAAGTGTTCTGTAATCGTTGAAATTTCACCCTCATGATGTTGGAAATTTATATGCGATTTCAACGAGACGAAAATCGCTCAATTTGGACGTACGATAAAGAAGTTATCGAACAAACAAAATTGCATGTGGAGTAAGTCGGGTTGAATAGATTGTTGTCGGGGCAGGATTGGTGCAACTTCTACTGACATGGCGGTAAGTTGCTAATGTGGAAACTTGTATGGAAAGAAGTTAGATGACGTGGCACCCGGTTGACGATGTGGTACTAACATGTTGATGATGTGATCCGTTTTTTAATGGATTTGCTCGGTGAGCACATTGCTCCAAAAATGTTAATGATGTAGTTGCTCCAAAAATATTCTCCCTTAATTATAGAAATTTTACCTTCTTGATGTAGGATATTGAAATACGATCGCAACGAGCCAAAATCATCCAATTCGGACGTCATATGAAGGAGATATCAAATAAACAAGATTGATGACCAAGCCCAAAAATGGGTATAGTTGGATAAGCCCATGAAGTGCGGCCGAAAAATCCTCAAGCCAACTAAACTGGGCTGACAAATCCATCGCGTCAATAGCTCGAATCGGCTGGTGGATCAGTTTGACTGGCTCGCTTGGGTGTAAATATCCAACAGTGCAAAGTGGTGGGGCTGAAATATCATAGGGCTACTGAAGTAAGCTACCTCGCGAAGCACAAGATTTGTGATGCCGGAATGAGATGGTCAGACGGAGAGTAGGTCGCCGGGTCGAGCCGCCGGTGTTGGCCGCGGACGATACCGCTGGGGCGAGCTGCCGGAAAATTCCGCCGAAAATTGTCGTCATTTGACTGTTGTTGTTCACGTTGTCGGAGAAGTGGACCGGAGCCGGAGAAGATGACGGAACCGGGGTTGTTGACGGCGTTGGAGCTCTAGTAGATAGCATCAACGTCTGCTGATGTCATGGTGATGCTGGCCCAATGACTTCATGATGAAGTAGTTAACGGCGTCATTACAACGTTAATAAATATGTGACGACGTTATGTAAGTAACGGTATATGCTGACGTCGTTGAGAATATACTGACGTTAACGGAAGTGAGTGATCGAAACTTCCAACGTGGGTGAACAGGCCTCTGAAGTGGGTTAAAGCAACTTAATGTGGGTGAAAAACACCGTTGATAGAAATTGGATGTGGGTGTACGGAACCTCTAACGTGGGTGAACAGCAAAGCTGCCGAATTTGTCTGCTCGGGCATGGCTGCCGGCTTTTTCTGATTTTTTTTTTTTTTTGAAACTTTCCGCGACGTATTTTTAGAACTGTGGTCTTTGCCTTCGGATTTGTTGTTACAAATTTTGGGAAATGTTATCTTTTCCATCAAAGCTTCTTGCAACGGTGTTCTACTTGAACTTTCAACAACAGTTTTCTGTGTCTGTTACTATCTCTCACGAATCTTTCTTTGGACTTTTAGCAACGGTTCTGGACACTGTTGTCGTTTCTCATGAACTCTTCCGCCACTGTTTTTACTATACTTTTGTTACTATTTCTGGAACTTTTTTAGATTCTTTTCCGGGGATCTTCCTTAGGGTTTTCCGCTCCCATATCTGTCGTACATGCAGATGGCGTTATTGATGTAGATAGGCGATGCATGCGGATAGAGATGTAGGTATATAGACATCCTTGCGAACATGGTAATAGTGATTTCAACAAACTTCACACTCGAGCATGTTACCGCTACATTACCTGGCAATCGATTTCTTCAAACTTTTGACTTGTACATGTTGCAGATCGAACATCCTGGCAACAATTTTGATGATGCTTTCACTCAATCTTTTCTACGTACCAAGCGTCCTGGATACAGTTTCATCGAACTTTGTAGTGATGCAGTTTTGGTAATAGTTACAGCAAACTTCGAACCGCGAATTAGGACTGCAGCAGTTGCGATCAATTAGACTGCAGTAACTGCGATTTACTGGATAGCAGCAGCTGCGATCAGCTGGACTGCAACAATTTCAATCAAACTGTACTGCAGCAGTTACGATCAACTGGACTATAACAACGATTTTTGACGACGTTCAAACTGCTTTTTCACAGACACGATTTAGAAGCTTTCTGTACTACTTTTCTCAACGGGAAAACATGATTCCTTTTATCGTAAACCCCTTAGTCGGCGCCAATGTTTGTACCCAGAAATAATTTCGGGCACTAAACACGATGATGGTGAGGAAAACAGGGTTAATGACATGAAACAAACACGAAGATGAGAGACAAGAATTTTACGTGGTTTTTTTAGCCGGGGACATGGCCGGGGGAGATGGTCGGGGGACATGGCCAGGGGACAATGCCTGGGGGAGATGGCCAGGGACATGACCGGGGGACATTCCCGGGGGATATGGCCGGGAACTGGTTGGCAGCATCGCTGGAAACATAGACAAAAACTGGCTAGAAGCGCGAATGGAATTTCGGTTTCGATGGTTGACTGACGGTTGACTTTTTCCATTGACCGGATTTTGACTTTGTCCACTGACCGGTCGTTGGCTTTACGAAATGCTTGGACTAGCTGGTAGATACGTCGGTTGGCTGGATGACAGGCTTGGATGAGAACCAGAAGGTTATTCAAGTAGCAATTTGGCCCATTACGTAGAATTTTTACTCATGGTACAAACAATCTAAAATCTGGCTCATAACTAAAGTGCATATCTATACCATGAAAGATGTACATAACTTCCTTGAGTGTATCCTGAGCAAATGCTACGGAATAGAACTATTTTCATACATACGTGCGAATATTTACATTATCCATTGGCGAATATTTGGAGCATATCCCATTGATTAGTTCATGGCAACTTAATCAGATGCCCATAACGGCTAGAAGGCTAGAGAGGATTATAGAAGTAGTGAAAAAAATACAGTATGATTTTAGATAATGGATTAGGTTAATTTAGCTACCAAAACATTAAGTAATACTAACTAGGGGCGGTTCTTCTTGTCCTTTTCCATTCATCTTGTCTGAGATGTCTGCCGTTTAACTAGACCCCTTGTTTAGTAGGTCGTTTGTTTAACTAGCTCTTGATTAATTCAACATTACACTAAAATCGAAACTAATAACGAAGTTTTAATCATTTTCAAAGATAGGTTTATTCTTTCCTCTTTTTCAAGATCTATTTTTTTCTTCTTTTGAGGTCTTTTTAAATCGGTATGTCCAGATTCCAGCATTGTTCTATAAATTAATTTAGGATGAGGGGATCTTAATTCCACGTAAATTAGGTTATCAAGTCTTGGATTTCAATTTTTTAAGTAGAATATCTTTTAAAGAAGGTCTAAGAAGTTCTCTCTTTCTCCTTCTCCCTCACCTTCACAGATGAAAAATCTAACAACCACGAATGGATCTTTGCTAAGATGATGGAAATGAATTATCATATATATACTTTTTCTTCAGATTCTCGTGTTTTTCTTAATCTTCTCAGTTTTAATTGATCATGATTAATTATTAGTCATGTTTTCTCTTCTTAGATGAACTTTGTTTTGCATATATCATCTAACCATACTCCTTTGATAATAGTCTTAAACTTATAGTTCCTTTTCTGTGTCACTCTTTTTGGTCACTACTCACTATTCTTCTCTTGTTTGTTTCTTGTTTCACATTCCTTATGGAGTGATTTCTTACAGGGCCTCTTTTATTCATCACATCATGAGGGTCATCCATTTTTGGACTTCAATCTCGATAATACTCCTTCTTCTTTCAGTATGGTGATCTTTGAGTGAAGTTTCGTCAATCCAGTATGCAGCAGTATTGCCAAACATCTTAACAAAGATGGAGAATTATAGTATGTACCAGTATTATGTTCTTTATCATGTTTATGATTTAAATGATAACTTCAAATACAACCTACTTCAAAATCCGATTCAAAACCAATGTGTTAACCCAGTTCGCCCAAAATTCAAATCTCTAAACTTTCCCTCTTTGAAGGTCAGTTACAGCCGGATTATTAGTCTCAAGCCGAAATTAGCTCCTTTGAGAATCCATTCTTGGTCAAATCCCCCGGATACTGAGTCTAGTAGAATAATCTCCTTAGTCTATTCACAGAAACTACATTATCCGATAATAACTACTATACTCCATTTTAACAGAAAGTACCCCTATAAAGTTATTATCCTAACTTCATTCTCAAACCCTATATTTCACCACCAACCGATAATGGTTATTATTCTTCCAACAACTAAATCACTACTATACTGGCAAGATGCAAAACACCCAAATCAGAGACATTGCTGCTAGGAACTTTAGAAAAACTGTAGGTTCCAAAACTTCTATCTCCAAAGCTAAAGATGAATGGAATACTACTCCTATTGGGAAAGTTTTTGCGAAAGATCCTATGGAAACTGATACAGTAAGAAAAGAAGTTATTATTCTCTGGAACAGATTCAGAGTCAAAGATGTCCGCGATGTTGATAGAAATCTCATCTTATTCAAGTTTTTTACTGAAGACACGATGAATCACATCCTAATTAAGGGTCCTTGGAATGTCAACAAAAGTCATCTTTGTCTCCACAAATATGATGCTGCTATCCCTATCAAAGACTAGGTGTTCAGGCATCAAGAGTGGGACATCCAATTCAAAAATCTTCTTCCAGAACGCCACTCCATTGAAGTTGTCAGTGAAGCAATTGAGGAATTGGGTATTAAAATCTCAACAGACCCTGTAGATTGCAAGACTAAATCTGGATCTCAAATTAATGCTAGAGTCAGAATAGATCTCACCAAGACACTACATAGAGGAGGATGGTGGAACACTACTGCTGGTGGAGTTACCTGGGTTAAATTTCATTGGGAAAGACCACCACATAATCTTTGACCAAATTTTTATGTAATATACCATGATGAAAACGAATGTGCTAATGCATCTCATGATTTGATGTTAAGAGGCTTCACTAATGAACAATACATTAAATACTTTCATGAACTAGCTGCTTCCTATGAAGTAGAAATCTGTGAAGACTTTGATACCCTGTTGGAAAAAATTTGTGAAGCTACCCGTAAAAAAAGAAGAAGAGGATGCTGAAAAAGTTAAAAATATGGAAGAGGAGGAATATAGGAATGCCAAAGGTCTAGAACTGAAAACCTTACTGAAGTTATCATGGAACGCAATACTGGTAACATGCAACCTGCTAATAACACCGATGAAATGGAGCATGATCTTATAGAAGGAGTAACAGGAGATGGAGAGAACCCCCATGAGATGAATGAGGCCCATAACAACTCGGTATATTTTCGAAATCACTACTCTTTCATAAATTATTTTCTAAACCCTAAAAACAACATTTATTGCTGTGTTTTCCATAATTTTTCTTTAGACATCCGTACTGCATGGTTCTCCTACGTAGATATATTTAGATTTAACTTGATATCTAAGCTAAGTAAATCCTACATAGCTATAGTCATGAAAACTCTAAGCTGGAATAGTCATGGTATTTTAAGCAAAGACACTAAGGATTATTTGAATCATATAAATATCACTCATTCTCCTGATATAATATTTGATGGAAACCAAAATTAACGATGATAGGATTTTGGTTATCACCAATTTCCTCCAGATGCCTAATAAGTGTTTTGTCCCATCAGTAGGTCAGGCAGGTGGTATCATCTTGCTTTGGAAAGATGGCTTTACTGTAGAAATTTGAAATACCTCAACCAACATGATACATGCTCTAGTTAAAAATGATCCTAGTAAAGAAGAATGGTTTCTTTCTTGTGTTTATGGAACCCCTTATAAAAATGATCAGCCATCCCAGTGGAGATACATCCAAAGATTAAGTACTTCAGTGAATGTCCCTTGGGCACTCTTAGGAGATTTAAATATTACCATGAATGCTGCTGAAAGAAATACTTATTCTGAACCTTCCTCTACTGAAATTCTAGAGTACATCAAGTATTCTGACCTTCATGATCTAGGATATAGTGGAAACATGTTCACATGGATTAGTAATAGCCATGGAACAGGTAAAATAAAATCCAGACTAGATAGATCTCTAGTTAATAGTGAATGGATGTTATCCTACCCTAATACTACTCATCTTCCTATTAAAGGTTCAGATCATGCTCCCATCTTGTTAACTATGTATAGTAACTCTAGAAATTCTAGAAAATGTTGGAAATTTTTTGAGCATTGGCTTCAAAATGATGCTTGTAAGAATGAAATCTTGTCTTCCTGGAAAACTAACCTTTCAGGTTCTACATCATTCCTCTTAATTGATAAGCTCTCAAATACAAGATGTATTCTTTCTAAATGGAGTAAGGCAACTTATCGAAACATTCAGGCTAAGATTACTTTACTTCAAGAAGAATTGCCACTTCTTCAAGCTTCAGATATACAGGGCAACAATACTGAACAAGTTAAAAACTTGGAAATTGAAATAGATAAGCTTAATGAAATCCAAGCTAGTTCAAATATGCAGAAGTCAAAAGATCATTTTTACAATCATATGGACAGGAATTCTAAGTATTTTCATACAAGAGTTAATCACAGAAGAGACAAAAACAAGATAGATTCTCTACTTGCTCTAGATGGCTCTTGGTATCAACATAGAGCTTCTATAGAGAGTCTTCTCATCACACATTTCAAAAACATAAGTACTACCTCTCAACCAACTGATTGTTATCAATTCTTTCAATATATTTCTTCATGTATTACAGACCAAGATAATGAAATGCTGGCTAGGATTTCAGAAGATGTTGAAATTTATGATGCTCTTATGAAAATGAAACCTTGGACCAGTCCAGGGCCTGATGGATTCCCACCTGGCTTTTACCAAACTCAGTGGCAGATTGTGAAGGATGATGTTTGCAAGATGGTGAAGTCTTTTTTCAGCTCAGGTTATTTGCTCAAGAAAATAAATAATACAAGAATCATACTCATTCCCAAAGCTAGTGGATCTCACAAACCTGAGGATTTCAGACTTATTTCTCTCTGTAATACAATCTACAAGTTGATATCAAAATTTATACACTAGTAGAAAAATGATGATCCGTAACAGTTAAAAACTGTTACTGTATTATTTCCGTAACAGTTTTAGTTTTTTCTGCGGTGTTACTAAAGCCCCTGTTACGGAAAGTTTATAAAAGCTGTTACGGAAAGGCTATTGAAAAATGACTCATAAATTCTAAAACTATTATTGTTGGTAGTTTTCAGTAACACTTTATCAAATATATGTTACTGAATAATTTCTACTGTAACTATTTTACATAAAACCGTTACCGTTAGAAGTTTATTGTAACATGTTTGGGAACAAACTGTTGCTATTGTTTGAGTAACCGTAACAGTTTTTATTGAAACTGTCATAAAAACTGACAGTTTTTACTGACTACCATTACCTCCTCCACTAGCGCCACCACTACCTCCACCACCAGCACTGCAACAACCATCAACACTAGCATCTCCACAACCGTCACCACCATGTCCGCCGCGTCCACTACCATGAGTTGGTCTTCTTGGACATGAAATATAAACTCCATAAAAGTACACTTCACAAGATTCTACCTTGAGACCTATTGCATTAATTATAACTCTTGAACCACTCTTCCATGTTTTCCTTTTGTTTAATGTTATCCAAATAAAATATTTACTCTCATAAGACAGTAAACTATACCTCCACCACATTCGTCGTCACACCACGCAACTACAACACAATTTATATTTTTAATATTCCTACATATTTTTACAACTTGTTTATTATTTTGTGTTATATTCGATTTTTTCTCAAACCTTAGATAACAATCAATATGAGCCATGGCTAGCTCTCGTGCTTAGAACTTAATCAAGATGTTAAATTAATGTCAGTCCATAAGTAGTTATTTTTTTGAACCGGATACCCAAAAACTAGTTATACAAATAAATAATTTACATAAATATCACGATAATGTCAACTATGGTAACATATTAAACATGTTGCAGTAACATAGATATATAGTAACATTTAGTTTAAAAAACGTTACGATAATGCCAACTACGGTGACATATTAAATATGTTACGGTAGCAAAGGTATATAATAACAGTTGGTTTAAAGAACTGTAATGGAAATGGCGACATACGAAATATGTTACAGTAACATGGGTATATAGTAATACTTACTATAAAAACAGTTACAGTATACAACCTGGATGACATTATGTAACAGTTCTTACGAAAAGTGTTACTGTTATATTTAACTATCTAACATTTAGTAACAGGCATTTTACGAACTGTTACTTTATAAAAGTTTGAACTGTTACTAAATGTCACTTTTCTACTAGTGATAGCTCTCAGACTCAAGCAACACATGGTACAAATTATTTCTCCAATGCAGTCTGCATATGTGCCAGGTAGACTAATATCTGAAAATATTTGTCTTGTTCAAGAACTAGTAAAAGCAATGAAGAAAAAAGGAGGTAGAATTGGTCCTTTACCCTTAAAAATGGATATGTCTAAAGCCTTTGACAGGCTAGAATGGGTTTTTCTTGATGGGGTGTTAAAACAATTTGGTTTCTGCGATAAATTATGTCATCTCATTCATCAGTGCATCAGTACTACCTCAATTGAGATTATGATTAGTGAATCACTTTTTTCATCTTTCATTCCCACAAGGGGTATCAGTCAGGGAGATCCACTCTCTCAAGATTTCAAGATCTTCTCCCAAGATAAATCACCTTCTTTTTGCAGATGATTGCTTATTGTTCTGCAAAGCTAATCTGGTTCAAACAAACAAGTTGCTTCAAGTTATTGAAGACTTAAGTGCTTGTTCTGGTCAGCTTATTAACTTCCACAAATCAGTTTTCTTCTTCAATAAGAATACAAGTACTTCAAGTGCTCAGATTAGCAGTGGAAACCTACAAGTTAGACAGCTGAGTATCAGTGAATAAAAATACCTGGGATTACCTTTCTTTGCTGGTAGAAATAAGAGAATCCCTTTCTCTAATATGCAAGATAACATGGAAAATAGGTTGTCCAGGTGGGTGTCTGTCAATGTTTCTGAGGCAGGTAGGTTTGTTATGATCAAGAATGTGACAAATGCAATTACAGTGCACCACATGATCATCTTTAAACTGCCAGATACTACAATCAATTGTTTAAACTCTTCTCAACATAAATTTTGGAGGAATAAGAAAACAAACAAAGGAAATCCTGCAATTTCTTGGAAAAAGGTAAGTAAACCTAAAGAAGAAGGTGGTTGGAGATTTAGAGATCTCAAACTTTTTAACAGATCTTTACTGTCTAAATCTTCTTGGAAATTATGCACACATGATACCTCTATGTGTGCATTGTCTCTTAAAGCTAAATATTTCCCAGATGGGAAAGTTTTCAACATTAAAGAGAATCCTAATTCTACCTGGTCTTGGAGGAGTATAATCTCTGAGCTTATGTTTATCAAAAAATACAGCTGCTGGAGTATTGGGAATGGTCATAAGATAATGATATGGAGCTATAGATAGATCCCAGATCTACCTGATCCACCAACCCCCAAAGATGGTGCAGTTAACTATCAAAGTTGTACTTATCTTCATCAGTTGTTCACTGATTCTGGAGATGGAATTACTCTCTGATTTTCTCTTTATTTGAAGATACAACAGCCAGGTTGATTCTCAAGTTATCAATACACCCACAACATGAAGATAGGCTTGTTTGGACTTTAGAAAGAAGTGGGAAGTTCACAGTGAAATCTGCATATAGAAGAATGTTTGAAGATCAAAATGTTGGACAATCTCTAGATCAAAGGATGAAGAATATTTTCAAAAGAATGTGGAAACTCCCTATTCTCCCAAGAATAACTCAATTTTTCTGGAAATGTCTTCTAGATATCTTGCAGACAAGAGATAAGTTGTTTTATGAAATTCAGGATGGGAATTATGATTGCCCAATGTGTTCTCAAACCCTGGAGACATCTTCACATAGTATCCTGCATTGCAATGTTTCAAGAGAAGTTTGGTTTGCTGTTCTTGGCATTCATATTCAAGGAGATGCTAATTTGGTTACCTGGTGCACCAGCTGGTTTGATAAACTATCAGCTAATCTAATTCAGCAAGAAGACATCTGCAAAATATCCATAGTATCCTAGTGTTTATGGAACATAAGATGTGACACTCTGTTCAAGGGTTTGAAGATTTCTTTAGATTCAATCATTCACAAGTGCAAGCTGGAGATTGAGTTGTTTCAGAAGAAATCTGCAAAACTTCCTTCACAATCATCTAAACAGTGTAGAATTAATCTACACTGGAGTCCTACCCCTTTAGATTCCTTTAAAATAAATGTTGATGGTTCCTTTAATTATGATACTAAAAATGGTGGCATTGGACTTATATTGCGTGATTTTGCAGGTGAACATAGGGGATCCAAATGCATTTACTTAGAATCGGCATGGAGTCCAAAGCATGTAGAATGTAAAGGTCTCTAGGAAATTGTCAAGTGGACTGAAGATATGCAACTAGTGAAAGTTTACTTTGAACTGGACTCTCAAGTTGTAGCAGAAGCAGTTAACAAAGACAACAACAATGTGGACTGGAGGATTCGAAATATGCTTTTGGATATCAAAGCTTTCTTCTCTAGAAATAATTCTTGGCAGTGCAATTATGTACCCAAAAAAAATAAATAAGATAGCAGACATATTAGCTAAATTTGCTAGAATTTCTTTCATCAGTAGTGTGTGGTTAACATCTTCCCCTGATGCATGATGCATCCCACTGGCACCCAAACAACATCACTGGAAGCCGATATATCACCTAATCTTACAGACGACCTTATATCAGTTACATCCAAGTGATCCCATCACTACCTATTCTTTAAAAATTACTCCCACAGTCCCACTCCCTGAAATAGACTTGTGAGATTTTTCCACATGGATTGAGAAAAAACAAGTAACCATAGGTTACATGGCGAATGCTACAGGAATACGGTTACTAGCGCAGGAGCACCGCACACTTTACACTCTTATGGGCATTGTCATATATTTTACACCCGACCACCCACTACTCGCCAAACAAAATATCCAACTTTTATAAAGCTAGGGAGATGCGGTTGGATAATGGGCACTTTTAAATATTTTACAAAGTGCACGAGCAAACTTTCCCATCAAAAAACGTCACGGCTTACGTGAAACATAAACAAAGCACTTATTAGATTATTCTTCTCCTTTCCCTAAAGAATCGCCAATAAGCAATAAATACAAGAATGTGAATCATGATACATACATATTCAAGGTGGTTAGAGAGCCGCGACGCGATAAGGTTGGTTTTGGTTGTTTGGTCGGATGCAGCATCCAACAAAGTTAAAGTCAAACCCATATGCATCTAAATCTCATCAAGCCTAAAGCAATAACTACTATCCTATTCATTTGCCCAAAAGAGCCTAAAGGGGACAAACTCATGTACTATTTGATTAATACCCAACTTGGACTTAAATACATTCATTCAAGGCAAGTCAAAATGATCTATCTAGACTAGAGACACTTCCAATATAATAAGTCAAAATCATTTATAATAAGGAAAAAAGAAACAACGAAACTAAATTTTTAATTTCATTTTCAAGCAATTGAATTACAAAGGGAAAAAAAATGGCTGGAAATTTATAACACAATCAAAGTGAGACAAGAAGTCAACTAAATTCAGCTGCAACCACCAAGGATCTTCTGGATTTGGAGAGTCAATTGTATTGAAAAATTGGAGCCCCTAACAATTAAGTTCTGATGCATAAGTACTAGTAACTTGAGTTCCCATTGGTTAGGTGGTGTATAATAGACCAATAAAACCTTCATTTTCCTCTTCCATGAAGGTAGGATTTAAGTTGAAAATTCAGAAGAAAACATATAAGATTTGAATTTTTGCATTTTTAGTTTCAAATGGAGACTAAGTATGATATAAGTCTGTAAAAGTTACTTTTAAAAGTCTAAATTAGCTGATAAGATTTGTAATTTTGTTCCACAAAGGTAACCAAAACGCAAGAAGTAAAACAGGTTATGTTATTTATTAAGGTTTGACATTTCTCATTGCATGGTAGACATATTAGTAAACTGATTATACAGTTAAATGAAGTACAAAATATCTATATAGCTTAATTAATGCATGTAGTACGACTAAAAGTGAAAGCCGAAAGGGATTGTCATTGTACTACAAATCTTTTAATTGCCTTTAAATTCCAAAAAGGAAAAGTTGCACAACTAGAATTAGAATGGAATCAAATGCGATATTGTCTATCATTTTCAATTACAGTAAAGGTAGCAAAAACGGATATGGAGCATGCATATTACTACTTTTTACCTAATTTATTCTTGCCATCCCGCTATAGTTTTTAGACAGAAAGTTGGGTGGGAAGTGACCTGTCACATGTACAGTGCCCAGGTCGGTATTTCTGTGATAGAGTGCATACTGCTCCTTTTATGTGAGCATCCTAATCATCTTTGATGGGAAATTTGTCTGACTAATATTGATTTACCAAAGAAATAACTTTAGAAAATACGCCACCCTGCTGCCAATAAGTTAAGATGTGTATTTTCCAGTATCAGTTTTGCTAATCCCATTCACGAAGTGAATTGGGATCTCTAAAATGTCAGATGTTGATTTACCAATGATTGTCGGCTTACTTGATTTTGATAGTGATAACATGGATTAAGAATGACGTCGTGTATAAGAGTCACCCTTAGCCAACCTAGATCACTGTATATCTTAAAGCATGCAACAGTGCGAGTGTCCGACTACTTTGACCAAATTTCTCACAAACCCATGAATCAAGAAAGTAAATTACATTATTAAAATAAAATTACGAGCAAATCTAGATTGATTTTCAGGTATTACGAATATCTCATTCTTCTAACCATCAAACAAAAGAAAAGAAACTTTCTAACCAGAGACTACAATAAGTTTTCTTTGTTTTCTTTGAGCAGATCAATACGAAGATCCAGCTCTCAAGAATTTTAATAATTCTTCCAAGGAATGTAGTACTGGTAAATCAAAAAGTGACTACATATCCCCCTCTAGGTGGTAGTAAATGTGAAGAAGAAAATTTTCTCAAAACCCAAACCCAAAAGAATCAACAGTCCTCCTTAAACATGATAAGTACTGTCGGTTAGTTATAAAAAGTACATAAGTACGGTGATTTAAATGTTCGAAGAACGGAAGAAGGTTCCGTTGATCACATACATAAAAATAAAATGAAGTTTCTGGTACTATATTTGGGAACTCACATAGAACTGAATCATAGTTTTAATTTCTTAATGATAATAGTTTTAGTTTTTTATCATGTAGATCATTAATTACATTGTTTCTATTTTACACTGAATATGAACATAACAAATACTAGGTGAGGTACCACTTGATTTACGAAAGGACCTGGGATAATAAGATTACCGTCTATGGCCCTCTTTGGTATGGCCTGTAAATTTTCACATTTACAGGTCCATCGGATTTCAGCTTTCGGTAAGTTCAAAGTTTGCTGCTAGTTTATTTTATTTTTTTCAGTAATTGCGAAAACTCAGAAAAACAAGTTACAAAATAACTGTGAGTTTACTAATAAAATTTATCACATACCAAGCAATATGCGTCGAAATTTAATGGCTTTCGTATGATTCATCGTTATAACAGGATTCACTATCTCTGGATCAAGAGTTTATAGTATATAAGCCTAATGGTCGGTCTGTATTTGGACTAACAGACGTAGGTGGTCAATGAACCCTATGGTCTCTACCCTCTTTGGTTTCTATCTTATTTGAATTGTTTTGTTTTTTATCTTCAACCTTTAAAAAAGGTTCTAAACACTTGAAGTAAGAGAAACTATATTTTTCCTCTTTAAATATTGCCCATAGCCACATAAACAAATGTCTCTATCTCCTCTTCTCAAGTGCATCATCGTCTTCTTATACTATTACATTTCTTATCTGGTTGCTCATAGTTCTTAATCCGTTCCACCATGAAAACACTCACTAGCTCCTCCGGTCAAATTCATCTTCATCTTCTTCTTATCACTATTCTTCTCTCTTTGAACATAGTCATACAAGTAAGATCAGAAACCCCACAAGAACTACTCAAAGGTTTCACAGCAACACCAGACTCATCCATAACTTCATTCCAACAACTTCTTAATGATCCAACAGGTGATTTCTCACTTGGGTTTCTTAGAATTGAGGACTCCAAACTGGCTCTTGCTATATTACATGTACCTTCTTCTGAACCCATTTGGTTAGCTAATACAACTGGTTCACTAAGATGGCATAAAGCTACCCAACTTTCCTTTAATGGAAGTCTAGTTTTGTCTGATTCACATTCAAATATATTTTGGTCAACTGGAAGTGTTGGTGATAGAGTTCTACTTATGCATGATTCAAATCTTCAAGTGCAAAAGCTTTCAGGCAAGAATGAGCAATCAATTGTTTGGCAAAGTTATGACTTTCCATTTGATACACTTATTGAGAGTCAGAATTTTACAGTGTCCATGTCTCTTGTTTCTAGAAATGGGTTGTATTCTATGACATTAGGAGATACTTATTTTGGTTTATACTCGAAAGTTAATACGAATTCGACACAGCTGTATTGGAAACATGGAGCTATGGAAGCAAAGGCAGAGATTGTTGTAGGAAACGGTCCAATTTATGCAAGAATTAGCTCAAATGGATATCTGGGTATGTATCAAACTTTAAAAGCTCCAGTAGATATTCTTCCTTTCGACAGTTTCCAAAGACCGGTACCGGGAATTCGAAAACTAAAGCTAGAATCAGATGGCAATCTCAGAGGTTATTACTGGAGTGGAACAACTTGGGTGTTGGATTTTAAAGCAATTTCTGACGTCTGTGAGCTTCCGAATGCTTGTGGTTCTTATGGTCTTTGTCAACCGGGTAAAGGTTGTTCATGTCTGGATAACAAGACTCAGTACAATTCAGGAGAGTGTTTTCCACATAAAGCTGGGGATTTCTGTAGCAAAAATGAAGTGTTAGGGAAAGGATACTGGATTTTAAGAAGGAAAGGTGTTGAAGTGCCTTACAAAGAATGGATGGGGTTTGAAAAGATGGAAACATTAAATGATTGTGAGGATTCTTGTGAAAGAAACTGTAGTTGTTGGGGAGCTGTTTATAATAATGCAACCAAGTTTTGTTACAAGATTCAGTACCCAATTAATAGTTTAGTTAGTGATGGAGATGAAGGTAAATCAGGGTTCTTTAAAGTGAAGAATGAAGAGAAGAAAAGAGTTGTTAGCGTTGCAGTTGGTCTTGGTTTGATAATTGGAGCAATAATAGTTTTAGTTCTAGTTATTGGGTTTGTAATTTTCAGTATTTGGAGAAGAAGAAAGAACCATAGTGATAGATTATTGGAAGATGGATTATCTCCTGGTTCTTACAAAGGTTTAGATTCTGAGAGTTTTCGATCGGTGGAGCTCAGTCAACAGCGGAGCTAGTGCAACCGCTATCTCACACTCGATCAGATTCTAGGAAGTTCATCGGAGATGATTTTTTCTTCTTCATATCAAAACATCTCAAAATGGAAAGACTGTTGCATTAAACATCTGTGATCTGATGTATACTTTTACCTGCTCGAATTAGTAGACATCTTAATTGGGTAAACTAATCTTTAAATGATGTATACAATGAATGCAACAGCATGTTTTGATTTAGACAATACAAATATACTAATCCTGATTACTGTTTCATTATCAGTGCGACTTGATTATAAATTTATGACACATTAAACTAATTGTTCTGGTTTCGTACGTCAACGTTGTTCCTACATTCATTGAGGATAGTCCTCGGTTTTTACAGGCTCTATACATTTGACTCCAAAGGCTTGACAAAACTACAGGGGAGGAGGGCCCTGTTCTCCCAACTTCCAAGTATGAAATTTCAAACCAAAGATAAATTTGGTTGAGAACTTGGATTCTGTCCTGCTCATGAAATGAGTTACATATAAGTATAATCAGTCCAACTCAAAGTGCTGGAGTTTATTAATTACAAGTTGTCTATAAATATTCACTACACTGATGTTTGTGATCTGAAAAATAGGATAAATAAGAATAACAAACACCTGCGGAGTGTTCCCTTGATCGGGTTCAGAGATAGATCTCTGATCTATGCTGCAGAACTTGTCTTGTGATGCAAAAAGAAAACCAGCCAGCACGGTCAATCAACAAACGAGTACATTTCAGATTTACATATCTTTCTAAGGGAGACAGAATCTACAAGGTACTGTACTATAGAGCAAACCAGTTCAAGAATTTAGCAATTGAAAAGTACTGTACTATAGGGCTGAAATAAATAACTGGAAGAAATGACAGGAAATAACTGGAAGGACATTGACAGAATTATCTAGATATCATTTGGAAACACCAAAACCAATTCTTCGAGGGAACATTATCTACTGTTAAAATCAATGATAGAAGAAATTTACACTGCACATAGAATAAGAAAGTTTTCAACACATGAAAAGGAAAGATCTCAGCTGCGAACTTTTCCATGTCTAACAGTATGGTGTATATTCTACCAGCAGATAAAACAAAGAAACAAAACCACACATGCTTTATGGATTGGCAATCTATTTTCAAAGAGCACCTCCAAAAATTTAATCCGTTTGATACTTCAAATTTATAATTACAACATAGTCCCTAAAATTTCCTTTGCAATCAACAACTAGGGAACTGATTCAGTAAGGACTTTATTGCCATTGTTGAAGCCAGAAAGCTAAATCCTTTAAAGTATCTCACAGTTGTTGATATTTCAGACATGGGTTTACTGAAACCGACACTAGGAGACACTTTGAGTAGCTTACATGCTTTACACTAAGTGTTATATTTCTCTAGAGTCTCTTTACAGCTTTACATTTTCAAGGTTGCATCCCTCTTTTCTCCTATTCCTCTTTTTGAATTCTTCGTCTAGCAGAAATTTCTCCCCTTAAAATGTATCAACCAGCACACTTTTGTGGACTAGATATCCTTTCTACACAGGAAACTCTTAAAGAAAATTCAAAACCATTGTATATTGGGAATTCTATTTAATGTATGATTCTGGAATAGAACCCCAGACGACTCTAATTTTCCCCTTAGGAATAGAATCCTATATCTAAGATGACTTGGAATAAAATCCAAGACAGATCAAGCTATTGGGTCTTTCGAGGGACCCATACCTGAAAACAGACCAGGGTATCAGTTATTTCTAATCAAATCTTGCTGCCGTTGACAAGCTGGACAAAGAGATTACTTAGCAGTTTTATTTGTCTGAGACTTTAGACAATCAATAGTTTAGTCAATGTTAATATGAAACTATTGATTGTCTAAAGTCTGGTCAAACTTGAGTAAAGCAGGTAGAGTCACTACATCTACTGGTAAAGGTATCTCACCATTTCCCTAGCATTAGATGCAGCAACCGTAAGCTAGCACAAGTAAGCATGAACATATATTGAAGGAAGAAACACGAGGTGGAGAATGACGGTTAGGCTAGTTAGCATATTAGCTATTTATCTCAGCAAATTTTGCAACACATGGAAATACCTGGCAGTTAATACCACTTCGTCAAAAGACTATCGGTCTCTACAAAAGTGTAATCTAACCCCATCCGGTGCACAACCATCGCCACTTTTAAATCTGTATGAAACACTCAAAACAGAGTTTAGGTACAATAGTGAAATGATCCTGCAGAAAGGTACATCCAATAACGTAAGACCAATGCAGGCACGAATTCATATCAAACACAATTACAAACAATACTGCTCAAGTTAAATACATCCAAAATCCAGATCTGAATAAGTTTTCCCCTTTTGTCTTTCTAGTCTTCATTGTGGAGTTGTGGTACTAAATAAAAAGCTCAAAAAATGATCATACATTTCCTTAAACACAAACTCTTTATGTGAAAAGATAGCCAATGGGACTGACTTTACAAGTAACAAGATGACCGACAGAACTTGCATGTACACAAAAGAAGAGAAAAAAAGGCAAACTTTGAAGAACACAGAAAACAAAAGCACCATAAAAATATGATAATCCACTCATCATAACAGACTGATAATCCCTGGATACTCCAAATGGCACCTGAGTGTTAATCTAAATGAACCTTATCTTGCAGGGAACAACAAACTTAAAATCCTATGTTTACTTGACTCCCTTCTTTGTTTGAAAGACAAAGAGAACCTTCTATGAGTAGTGCACATGTAAACTTGAATGCGTATCGGTTATTTCCATCAGACCTCAATCCTATTGAGATTGCGCGAAAGCTAGGGAAACACAAGGTGAACAATGACAGATACCCTATCTCAGGTATTCATCTCAGCAATGGTGTAATACGTGAAACTACCTCGCTGTCTTAGCAGGTTTAAACAGGTATCCTTAAATTTTCTTCTCATTTATCTCATCCAAGTACATCACTACCAGTCTACCACCCCTTCATACATACATGTTCTATGTTTAAAGAATAAGATGATACTATCTAAATGGTAAGCACCTCTTCTCCCATTACTTAAACCGAAGGAACAATTTCATACCAAACACAAATAAACAAACAATACCACAGTTTCTAATCAATTGCATCAAAGTTTCAGCCCCAGATGAAATTTTCCCCAAATTCGTGTCACTAAATTAAAATAACAACTGATGATATCACCCAAATCCTTGACACGAAAAGATATTCAATGTTTCTGAATTTACATAAACTAACAAATAACTGAATAAGATTTTCACATACAACAATAACATCAATGAAACTAAAAAGGAACTAATCAGAACATATATAAAACATCGAAACTACAGTCACAAAAGAGTAATGAGAATGAAAATAAGAAGACAAAGAGAACCTTCTATGAGTAGTGAACATGTAAACTTGAATGTGTATCGTTTATTTCCATCAGACCTCAATCCTATTGAGATTGAGCGAATGCTAGAGAAACACAAGGTGAACAATCTCAGGTATTCATCTCAGCAATGCTGTAATATGTGAAATTACCTCGCTGTCTTAGCAATTGGTTCGAACAGGTCTCCTTGAATTTTCTTCTCTTTATCACTACCAGTCTACCACCCCTTCATATATACATGTTCTACGATTAAAGAATAAAATGATACTATCTAAATGGTAAGCACGCCTTCTCCCATAACTTAAACCGAACCAATAATTTCATACCAAATACAAATAAACAAACAATACTATAGTTTCTAATCAATTGCATCAAAATTTCAGCCGTGTTAAAATTTCCCCCAAATTCGTGTCCCTAAATTAAAATTACAACTGATGAAGTCACCCAAATCCTTGACCGCAAAGATATTCAATGTATCTGAATTTACATAAACTAACAAATAAGATTTTCATATACACCAATAACATCAATGAATCTAAAAAGGAACTAATAAAAACATATATAGAACATGGAAACTACATTCACAAAAGAGTAATGAGAATGAAAATAAGAAGAGCAGCAATAAAGGAATACTTGAGAGCAGCAACAAGGATAGCAAAAGAGATGAACAAAAGCTGCCCAAGAACTTGAACACTAGCCCATGTTAGTAAACCAGTTAATGCAATTGCTGCAAAATTCTCTGGATTTGGGTCTAACAAATCTTTCCAATTGAAATCGGAGAAAGGGTTTTTCTCTTCTTTCCCATTATTGCCATTTTCTTTCTCATCTGAGTTTAACCCATTGATTCCTTCTGCAAAAACCACAAATCTTTTTGGGTTTCTAGGGTTTCGAATTGGGATTCTGACGCAGGTGGGTTGAGGGATTAGTGGTGTAGTGAAAAGTGGAGGGAGTGGTTTGGTTATGGATTGCATTAGCGGATGAAATACTGCAGAGAAGATTACCATGTTGCTCTCCTCTCTCGCCGTCCAGAGTGAATGAAATATTTTGTGGCCGTGACCAAACGGTTGAGTCTCCGTTTTGCGTAAAGATACAACAAGGGTGAAAATGACCGTAACCACGGCAAAATCAATTCTTTTACCAAAGGCACGCTGCTAACCTACTTGCTTCATTTGGGGCACTGAAATGAGAGAATTCAATAGTGGTTTGGGAGTGATTCTAGTCTCTATCAGAAAAGATTTGAAGTGAGCCTCATTTCTTGTCTTATGCAATGAGTTCCTCGGACAAATCCTTCGGCCAACCTAGTATTTTCCATTTATTAGTGCAATATTTGTTTAGTCATAGTTGATTAGATTTCTATAGGATTTGATCATTTACTGTCTTTGTATATCTTTTTTATTTTATTTTTTAGCAAAGAAAGTTGAAATTGAGAGGAAATAAGTTCCAAAAACCTCAAAATAAGATCGGTGGAAACCTACTAATTAAAACCTTTAGCTAATTAAAATCCATTGTATTTACTGTTTTATTTTCTTTTTAAACAATTAAAAAAATACAACATTCTAAATAGGTATAGAAAATAAAAACAATAACAAAGAATCACTCCAGACTCCTTCATAAAAAAGATTTGAAAAGGAACATTAAATAAATTAGAAGTCAGGTATATCGCTTTCCATTGAGTTACTGATTCGTGAAATGAAATTTTCCTAAACTATTTCAAGGTAAAAAAGTAAGTTGTTTGTTTCATTAATATTGTTTCTGCTTCGATTAATGGCATATAACAATAGTGAACACATATTGCTTCTTCAATTTCTGCTTGTTATACACATTTTCTCTTATTATTTGCCATGTTGATCATCTCCACTACATGATTTAGCTAATTAATCTGATGAGTATTTTCCATTTAGCTAAAGAAATATTGCATTTTTATACTAAAAGGATTTTATTGATCATCTGTTATGAATGATTACATAGTCCTCTTCCATCCATTTAACAATGTCACGAGGATAGTTTGCAGCATTACAAAAATTAGTTGCTCCAATTCTAGCTTTTCTTTTTTTGCTAGATTATGAACAATATTGTTTTCTAGCATGTTGACCAACTTGCAAAACTAGAGATTATTACTAATAAACTTGTTCTTTCTAAGAAGAATTAAGTTCTGATTGAACCAATGAAATTGTGACTCATCTCTGTGAAGAGAATTGAACACATTTCCAGAGTCCATCTCAAAGATGACTTTATTGATACTTAAGGATTCCATCCACTCTATCGTCAATTCGAAAGCTTTGCATTCAAAGTATTCCACTCCAAACTCATCATCCACCTCTTCCTCCAAATTGATTACTTTGACTCCTAGGGAGTGACCTTCATAATGACGCACAATCAGATCAATACTGCCTCTTTTTAAGTCAGACATATAAGAAGCATCCATATTGATTTTAACATATCTACTATCAGGTAGAATCCATTCCTTTATCTGCATATTGTGATTTCTGTTTATATTGGTATTAACTATAGAAACATTACACAATTGAGCTAAATTTTGAATTCTTATAATAATTCCTTGAGCATTTGGTTTAATCCTTTGAAAAACCAAGTTGCACTTGTCCTTCCAAATGTGACAGCTAATACACATAAGCCTGCAAACATGACTTTCTGAATAAATATCATTCTCAGCCATATATACTTCACTGTTAGTGAACCAACTTACCACCCAATCCTGGAATGGATTAAACTCTTTTAAAATCAAAGAAATATTGACATTCATGCCCATCGATCCAAAATGATCTAGCATAAGCACAACCCCCTAACAGATGATTTCTAGTTTCCACACTATTATTATAAAAAATATATTGCAGGTCATTTTTATAATCTGCAATTTTCTCTTTGGTAGGAACAATGTCTTTTAGGCATTCCCACGCAAAAAGTTGAACTCTACGAGACACCTTAATATGCCAAAGTTGTTTCCAAACATCTATAGGAATCATGTCACTACTTATAATATTGTTGACATAATCAGTACACAAAGTATTATAAGCACTTTTAACGGAAAACTAACTTACCTTTCATATCTGGCTTCCAGATGAGATAATCCTCACCTGTAGTTGAGGCATTCATTCTAAAAATAGCATTAACAGTATCGTAATTAAACGGGTTATTAATTAACTTATTATTCCAAATTCTAGTTCCTGGTAGGAAAAGCTCACAAACAAATTCATAAAAAACAAGTATAGAAAGACCCAAAATTGGGATAAGTGGATTATTATATCCCATAATTTAAAAATCTAGCAAAATATTAATTTTAGTTCCACACTTAACAGCCCACATAGAATTTTGTTAAACTATCTCAAGACCAGAATATATACTCCTCCATAGCCAAGAACAATCATCTTTGAGCTTATCTAAGTGAAGTAAACTTCCATGTTTTCCATATTTTGCTCTAACAATTTGCATGCAGAGAGAATCATTACCACTATAAGCTTTCCAGGAAATTTTGGTCAGTAAAGCAGTATTAAAGTGCTCAAGATTTCAAAATCCAAGACCTCCCAAAGCCTTAGGAATATTAAGTTTATTTCATCCTATCAAACAAAGACCCTTACTATTTTGATGTGCCCACCAAAATTTTCTCTGAATTGAGTCCATTTTATCAATCATAGTCTTAGGAATTCTAAAACCACCCGTCTGGTGAGTTAGCGGAGCATTCAGAACATGCTTAACCATGGTAGACATAGCTGATTGGTTCATGGTTTTACCTTTCCAAGTTTAGAGTTTAGAACCAAAAGAGTGGATAATTAGGTTGAAATCTTTTTTTTTGTTTCTACCAATCAAAAGAGTAATCCCAAGATCTTTATCAATGTCTTTCATCTCAGACATTTTCAGTTCACTAGTTAGATCATATTTGGCACTATGACTAAGATTATGGCTGAAATAAACACTAGACTTATCTAAATTTAGCAGTGGCCAGAAACTTTACCAAAGTTATCTAAAACATTCATGATACCAACAATATTATGCATATCAGCCTCAGTGAAAAAATGTGCATGTCATCAGCAAACATTAGGTGAGTAATATATCTGGTGCATTCCTGGCAACCTTAACACCTGAAATTAAATGATTAGTTTTTGTATTCAAAAGAAGTCTAGACAGATATTCTATACAAATTATGAACAAATAAGGTGACAGAGGGTCACCTTATCTTATACCTTTTGTTAAAAGGATAAAAATGTGGAGGAGGAACTAGCCCTAATCACAGCAAGTACTCCTAAGAGAATGAGAGGTTAAGAAAGATAAGATAGATTAATTATATCCTCTAAGTATACTTTCTTTCTCCTTTTATAATAATCTTTCCTTTACCCTCTTATGGATAAATACCCATATGACTAATATATTACAATGTTGTCATTTTCTTCTTATCCAAGTAATTAAGGATTGAGGAGAAGGGCCTTTCTCCTTTGTCCTAGGATAAAGCCCGACTAACTTAAGACTTTCTTTCTTGACTAGGCCTAACCGATAATCATATGGGTTAGGCCTAGTCCCCTTATCCCTTAAATGGAGATCCTTGATAGATTATGGGGCTACCACCTTTTGGATTGGTTATTTTCATGTATCAACATTAGTTCCCTGATTGTTGACTGGTCGCAGACCATGTCAACAGTCATATGTTGATGTGCCCCTTAATGGTTAAGGATGACGAGATTCCTATGTAGTTACAGTCACGACCCTTGGGATATAGCGGTTACCAAACCTTTTGGTAATTGTATTTGCCTTTTTACCCCTCTATAAATAGGAGAGGTCTCGCTTCTTTATTTTTCATATACTCTCTATGTTTCTTTCCTTTATCCTACTCTTTTCTTTTAGACAATATAAACACCATCTGCCTGACAGGCCTTCTTATACACTTGATGAGATGAGGGGGAGTCAATGGCTTAAGAATCTCCTTCGGTCGCCTACAAAAGAGGATGGCTCCATCTTTTTCCCGACGGATGACTACTGGTTCCTCGCATGTTAAACCCCCATCCCTTATCTTCATCCTTTTCCGATGGTTGGATCATTCGTTCCCAGGCGGATGTGTCTCCAATTTCCGCTTCAGAGGAAATACCTCGCCTAGCGACTCATATGGGGAATACGTTTTTCCTTATATCGTTCTTCGTTCGTCTGCTGAGTCCCCTGCCTATTGGGATCCGTATGTGGAATATATTTTCTCCAATCCAAATCATAGGAGCACTCTCCGCTCCTTGGGTATAGAGGCTGCTATTGAAGCTTCTAAGTATAGGCATGTTTGTCGAGACCAATAGAGATTATCGCGTTTGTTTGCTCGCTGGATGATTGATCCTCATACGTTTTTATTTTCTTGGGGTGAGGCAACCCCAGTCTTAGAGGACGTGGTTGCGTTTACTGGACTTCCCATTCATGGGTATACTTCCTTTGCTGATTGTTGCGTTTTCAACGATATATATGAACCCAAGTGATAAGGTTCTTCGCGACCATCTAATTTTAGCCAAGATGGAATCAATAAATTTTCAGTTTCCGTATGAGGTCAAACTCGAAGCTCCGGAAGAAAAGGATGACGAGGTGGCGTCGATGTCCAATAAGAAAGGTAAAGCTGCCATGACTGCTGCGCATGGTTCCTCTGATAATAATTCATCCTCGCGTAAACTCATGGCATCCGCTATCAAAGATTAATCGAAGGGGGCTATGACTGAGAAGTTTGACGACGTGCAATAAGTAGAAGGGGATAAAAGTAGTCATAAATCTAGGTCCGGGAAACATCGTTCTTCATTCTCATGCTGGATAAAGTATTGGGTCCTATGACTTCTGGCGAGCGGAAGGGTGTTCCTCCGCATTAAGAGGAAACAGATCGGGCAGAATTGGCGGCTTTTCTTCTTTTCTGGATATCTCATGATGTGTTCAAGTACAGTTCCCAATACACTATTAAGAATGAGTTGATTCCTTTGGCGGTGTTGATGTCTCGTATTGTTTCGTTTCCACTCTCCCCTATGTTTTTGGGTCGTTTATATCGTTATTTGGACTTAATGGCGCGTGACATTCGTCCTTTGGATGGGGTTCATGAGGTAGAAACCTTTATTCCTGCTAATTTCATTCAGGCGTGAGTTTGGGAGCGTTTCCCTCTATACGAGCTGAAAAAGCGGGGGTCTAACAACCACACCCAATATTTCGATTAGCAATCTGTATGGACTAATTCCAATATACTTTCAAGAGAATCAACTAGACACAATCTTGATAAAGTATATCAAAGAGTTATATCTCCCTTTATCGATTCAATTCTTGCTCAAGCAAATAGAAATCTGCAAGTCTAATTGTGTCATGTCCCAGTTATGGGATAACCATCTGGATGGGTGCCCTTATAACTAGTCATTAACTGTGTCCGTAATTATTATTATTATTTTATCGTTATTAGTTGAGACGTGTGTTTCGCACACTGGCCAGGTGAATACTACCCTTATATTACTTTATGGTTGTGAGTAGAGAGGATATTGAATAATTGATTATCAATCTAATCTTCTTCGTCTAGCTCTCTATCTTCCTTCCTTCTTCTGTCAAACCCTAACTTCACCTCTTATTCTTCTTCTTATGCTCCTATCATCTTCATTCTTGTTCTAAGAGTTGTTTATGCTTAACCATTGTATTAGTAATTAGTACAACTGGTATTAGAGCACTCAGTTCTGAGTGACCCAAACCATGGTGAGAAAAGCTGAATTTGAAGCCTTAACAAAGCAGTTAACATCGGTTCTGCAAGCTAATGAGAACTTAGCTAAGGAAGTGTTGGAAATTAAAGCTAAGCAAGATTCACCTTCTCCGCTGCTGATGTCTACTATGATGGAGCTGTTCAGAACAGAATCGAAAAAGTTGTTAGAAGAATTTCGAGACCAAACTGCTAGATCTGGTGATGGAATACTCGAAATTCCCATAGTGCCTAGCCGTAATGATCGATTCAGTGGTAATAATTTTGCATCTGGTGAGAGTTCTAATTTTGCTCATACTCATAAGTTTAAAGTTGATTTTCCTAAATTTGATGGGGTTAATCCTAGATCGTGGGTTAGAAAATAAATGATGAGAAAAGATACATGTTGCTTCCATGTATTTAGAAGGAAGAGCTGATGTATGGTTCCAAGATTATCATGTGGGTAATGAGTATATTCCGTGGGATGTATTCATTAAAGATCTATGTTCACGCTTTCAAGAGCTAGGACATGATAATATAGTTGGGGAATTTAACAAATTGATTCAAGTGGGAACTGTATTAGAATATCAAGAGGTTTTTGAACAATTGAAAGCATTGATGTTGGCTAAGAACAGACACCTTACCGAAGAATACTTCAATTCCAGTTTTATCAGTGGACTAAAGGAAGAGTTAAAGATTGTTGTTCAAATGTTTTCACCAGTCACACTAGAGAAGGCCATTTACTTAGCCAGAATGCAAGAAATCCTCATTGATAGCACAACTAAGAAGCTCAGGACTAACAGATTACCCTCATTATTCATTCCTCGGGTGCATAGAAATCTGGTCACCAGCCCAAAGTCTACTTCACCATCACCAAGAGGGAATGTCTCCACCATCCCAAGACTGCCTCCAATTAGAAGACTTACTTATGCTTAAATGAAGGCTAGGAAGGATAAAGGGTTATGCTACAATTGTGATGAAGAATTCAAGGCTGGTCATAAATGCATCAAGCAGCAGTTATTTATGTTGGTAGATGAGGAAGAAGAGCCAGTTTTCCTTGAAGAAGATTCACCTTCTAGCTCTCCAATAATACAAGAAGTGACTGATGAGGAGGTAGGAATTTCAGTTCATGCATTATCAGGTAACATATCCCCAAGTACAATTAGAATTCATGGCAAAACTCAGAATAAGCATCCTATCACTATTCTAGTAGATAGTGGCAGCACACATAGTTTTATAGATCCTGAAATAGCCAAACTCGGTGGGTGTTGTATTGAACCTACTGCTCCCTTTCAAGTAGCTGTTGTTGATGGAAACAAGTTAGTTAGTCCAGCTAAGTGTTCAAGTTTCCAATGGGGAATGCAGGGGAATAAGTTTTAGTTTGATATGAGGATATTAGCTCTTGGAGGCTGTGACATGGTACTTGGAGTAGATTGGATGAAGGGAATAATTCCTCTGCAATTTGGCTTCAATAAGTTAACAATTTCTTAAAAGGAACGGGCAGAAGGTGTTGTTGCAGGGCATTACTGAGTCTACTGGTATATCTCTAATAACAAGAGATGCGTGTGACAAGTATATGAGGAAACACAAGCATGGGATTGTAGGCTATTTGTTTTCCATCACTGGTGAAGAGAAACAAACCATAACACCTCCTGACCTCCAACCACTTTTGAACTCTTTTCAGTCCATATTTAAAGAACCTACCACCCTTCCTCCCACTAGGAATCATGATCACCATATTCCATTACAACCCCTATCAACTCCACCAAATCAGAGGCCCTATAAAATCCCTTACATTCAAAAAGATGTAGTAGAAAAGTTGGTGCACGGGATGTTAACTTCTGGAGTTATTAGACCAAGCCATAGCCCATTTTCATCTCCAATACTACTAGTTAAGAAAAAAGATGGGAGTTGGAGGTTTTGTGTTGATTATAGAAGGTTAAATGAAATCACAGTCAAATATAAGTATCCAATACCAGTCATTTATGAGCTTCTAGATGGGCTAAAGGGTGTTAAGGTATTTACTAAAATAGACTTGAGAGCTGGCTATCATCAGATAAGGGTTTTTCCAGCTGATATCCACAAGACAGTCTTCAAGACACACCAGGGACATTATGAGTTATTGGGAGTGTCATTTGGGATTACAAATGCTCCAGCAAGCTTCCAAGCTTTAATAAATGATATTTTCCAGCCTTACTTGAGAAAATTTATACTGGTATTCTTTGATGACATACTCATATACAGCCTAGACATGGAAACCCATATCCAACACCTAACCATAACTTTGGAGTTGATTAAAGAGCATTATCTCTTTGCTAAGCTTAGAAAGTGCTCTTTTGGTCAATCACAGATTGACTACTTAGGACACATTATTTCTGGAGATGGTGTTGTTGTTGATCCTGAGAAGGTCTTGTATGGTTAATTGGCCAGTTCCAGCTACATTAAGAGATCTCAGGGGGTTCTTGGGACTCACTGGATACTACAGAAAGTTTGTTAAGGGTTATGGCCTTATCTAGAAACCTCTAATTGAGCTACTTAAGAAGAACAAGTTCCAATGGAGTGATGAAGCTCAAACAACATTTCAACTACTAAAGGAGGTTGTTACTAATACTCCTGTCCTGGCACTTCCAGACTTCAATAAACCCTTTGAAGTATCCACTGATGCTTGTGATGTTGGGGTTGGAGCAGCCTTAATGCAAGAAAAGAGGCCAACATCCTTCTTCATCAAAGGTATGGGCTCTAGATTCTTAGCCTTGTCCACTTATGAAAAAGATATGATGGTTGTTGTACTAGCAGTAACTAAATGGAGAACTTACTTATTGGGCAACAAGTTCACTATATACACTGACCATCAAAGTATCAAGCATTTCATGGACCATAGAATTTATTCAATGCTACAACAGAAATGGCTTGCTAAACTGTTGGATTATAATTATGAAATCAAGTATAGGAAGGGAGCTGATAACCTAGTAACAAATGCCTTATCTAGAGTTAAATGGGATGAAGAAGAAGCTTGTCAAGAAATTACTCAAATTCTTCCCTCCTGGCTTCAAGAGGTTCAAGACAGCTATATCAATGATTCCATGGCTCAGAAGTTAATTTCTGAATTAGCATTCACTAACAAGGAGGTGGATGGATTCTCTTACCAACAAGGTGTTCTAAGATATAAGCAGAGATTGCATGTTTTCCAGAGTGGAGATATCAGAAAAACAGTTATAGATGTTATTCACTATTCTCCAATTGGGGGTCATTCAGGAGGGAAAGCAACTTATCAAAAGGCTAAACTATACTTTCACTGGAAGGGCATGAAGAAGCACATACTAACCTATGTCAAGGAGTATGATGTCTGCCAACAACATAAGGGTTTCAATGCATCTCCAGCTGGTTTTCTACAACCCTTACCAATTCCAAATCAAGCTTGGGAACACATTTGTATGGACTTCATCACAGGGCTTCCCAAATCTGAAGGGAAAGAAGTGATTCTAGTGGTGGTGGATAGGCTTACCAAGTACAGCCATTTTATTTCTTAAGTCATCCATACACAACAACTTCAGTTGCTAAAAGATTCATAGATACAGTTTTTAAACTGCATGGCATGACAAAGTCCATTGTGTATGATAGAGATAGCATTTTCATCAGCAACTTTTGGCAGGTGTTGTTTGCTAAGGTGGGCACTTCACTACATCTCAACACTTCCTATCACCCCCAAACAGATGGACAAACAGAAAGGGTGAATGCTTATTTAGAATCCTATCTGAGATGTATGACAAGTTATAGGCCTTCAAAATGGGTCACCTGGATGCCTTTGGCTGAATGGTGGTTCAATACTTCTTATCACACCAGCTTAAAGCTCACCCCATTTGAAGCCTTATATGGCTATGCTCCTCCACAATTTGGGATCCTCTCTTCTCAAGAAGGAATTCATGCTGCAGCTGAAGATTATTTACAGCAGAGACAAGAAATGGGAAAATTACTCAAAGAATCCTTGGAATCAGCTCAACACAGAATTAAGAAGCAAGCAGACAAGGGGAGGACTAAAAGGTCATTCAATGTTGGAGACTGGGTATACTTGAGATTGTATCCCTATAGACAGTCCACTGTGCAACTAAGGAGGAATCTGAAGTTAGCTTCCAATTGTTTTGGGCCTTATCAAGTGATTGCTAAGGTTGGAGCAGTAGCATACAGGCTGAAGTTACCAGTAGCCTCCAAAATCCAATCCACCTTTCATGTATCACAGCTCAAGCCAAAACTAAGAGATGGGGTGGTACCTCAGACACTTCTACCTGCAACTGACAGCAATGGGCTATTACAGATGATCCCCAAAGGAAGTTTTGGCTACTAGAAGTATCATGAAGAACCAACAGGTGATAGTTCAGGTGTTGGTGAAATGGGAGGGCATGACTGCTTCTAAAGCTACTTGGGAGGACATGAATCTTATGAAGACACAATTTCCAAAACTAATCATTGAGGACAAGGATCTGGTGGATTATAGGGAATTTGTCATGTCCCAATTATGGGCTAACCATCTGGATGGGTGCCCTTATAACTAGTCATTAACTGTGTCCATAATAATTATTATTATTTTACCGTTATTAGTTGAGACGTGTGCTTCACACACTGGCCAGGTGAATACTACCCTTATATCCTCTTATGGTTGTGAGTAGAGAGGATATTGAATAATTGATTATCAATCTAATCTTCTTCGTCTAGCTCTATCTCTTCCTTCCATCTTCTGTCAAACCCTAACTTCACCTCTTATTCTTCTCTTATACTCCTATCATCTTCATTTTTATTCTAAGAGTTGTTTCTGCTTAACCATTGTAGTAGTAATCACTACAAATTGAATACAAGAGAAATCACTTGAACGGTACCAAAGACCAATGTTCAAGGATCAATCAATTTCAATAAACAACCAAAGGTCGGATTTCCAATTGATTGATTCAAACGCACAACCTGTGATGTTTCAATTATATAACAAAATATAATGTGGAAAACAAATAACACAGACACCAGAAGTTTTGTTAACGAGGAAACCACAAATGCAGAAAAACCCCGGGACCTAGTCCAGATTGAACACACACTATATTAAGCCGCTACAGACACTAGCCTACTACAAACTAACTTCGGACTGAAATGTAGTTGAACCCCAATCAATCTCACACTGATCCAAGGTACAGTTTCTCTGCTTATGTCTCTGATCCCAGCAGGATACTACGCACTTGATTCCCTTAGCTGATCTCACCCACAATTAAGAGTTTCTACGACCCAAAGTCGAAGACTTTAATAAACAAATATGTATCACATAAAAAAGTCTATAGTAATAGATAAATATGTCTCCCACAGAAATACCTACGAGTTTTGTTCCGTATTTTGATAAATCAAGGTGAATAGGAACCAATTGATAACTCAGACTTATATTCCCTAAGAACAGCCTAGTATTATCAATCACCTCATAATAATCTTAATCGACGCGGTGAAAGAAGATATCGTGGAATCACAAACGATGAGACGAAGATGTTTGTGATTACTTTTATACCTTGCCTATCGGAGATATCAATCTCAAGCCAATCGTTACGATTGTACTCAATACGATAGAAACAACAAGATAAGATCACACAACTACAAGAAAGTAGTATCGGTCTGGCTTCACAATCCCAATGAAGTCTTCAAGTCGTTAACCCACAGGGTCTCGCTAGAAAACTAAGGTTAAATGAGAATCGACTCTAGCTAATAAAACTAGTATCACACATGAGGTGTGGGGATTAGGTTTCCCAGTTGCTAGAGTTCTCCCTTATATAGTCATTCAAATCATGGTTTGCAATCAATGTTAGCTTAGTAACAAAGCATTCAATATTCACCGTTATATGAAAACCTGATTAGATTCAAGCTAATATGTTTCAACCATTAGATCGAAAACTTAGATTGTTACACACAAATGAAATGCACGTTCTAGGTTTGTGTAACCGTACCCAAACATGTACAATTGTTGGTTCAACAATAGTTAACCAAATGGTTAGCTATATGAGCACTTTCATATCAACCATATTCTTATTCACCATAACTAGTTCAAATGACTCAAATGAACTAGTTAGAGAGTTGTTCAATTGCTTAGATATTATGGAAGTATACAAGACACAATCGAAGCAAAAATGATTTGATTCACTCAAATCGATTCATGAACTTTATAGCCATGGTTTGCAAACTTGCATTCTTTAGTTAATATAAGTATAAGTTCACGAATAATCGTTTTTAGAATATAACCAACCTAAGTACGCGGACTAGGTACGCGGACTTAAGTACCCGGAATAAGTTTGTAAAAGTTTACAAACTCCAGCAGATTTTCTCGGGAAGGGAACCAATTGAATCAGTAATGAAGAATTCGAAAAGATCGGGAAGAATACAAAGATGGAATGTACAAGTAGGCTACTTTGGGATCAAGTATGAAATACTATCTTCACCAAAATCACAAGTTATCGCAGATTTCTTGGAATAATTTCCATTAGAAGAAGACGAAAATGTATAAGAGATCGATGATGGATATAGATGAAGAACAAGGAAATCCTAAAGACTTGCTAACAGATCGTAACTCAAATAGATGGGAGGTACTAGTGGATGGATCATCAAATGGAGAAGGAAACGGAATTGGAATAATATTCATTTCACCAAAAAGAGCAGGAATGGCTTACTCATTTAGGTTGGAGTTCGCATCCACAAATAATGAAACCGAATATGAAACAGTGGTGTGCGAATTACAAATAGAAATTGAAATGAAGCTAGAAGACGCTAGAATAACCAGTGATTCACAATTGGTAATACGTCAAATAAAAGGAGTGTATAGTACAAATGAGCCATCTTTACAGAAGTAACAGAAGCTCGTTGAAAAGCTATCAGCAAAAATTCCAATCATAAGTTGGAGGCACATATGTAGGAAAGATAACCGATTCACAGACGCACTGGCTTTCATTTATTCTATGTTAATAGATCCAACCGCAAGGTATATAAAGATACATACGCTCTCTTCGTCGTCAATCAAAAAAGAATAAGAAGATGACGCAGACGTAATGATAGTGGATGACGCGGAAGAGGAGCATGCAGGTAAAGACGCGGAAGAGGAGCATGCAGGTAAAGACGCAGATTGGAGAGCCCAACTTCATCTATATTTTGAAAAATAATAAGTACCGGGGAACAGATTGGAGGCACATAAGTTAAAAAGTCGAGCGACAAATTATGAACTAAGAGAAGGCGTACTCTATTGAAGGTCATTCCTTGGACCATCACTCAGATGTCTAACGCGAAAGGAAGGAATGGAAATCTTAAAGGAAATACACTATGGAGACGGTGGGAACCATAGTGGTGGTAGATCCTTAGCCCACAAAACAAATATGCAAGGGTACTACTGGCCTTACATGCATGAGGATGCGAAAGAGGTATCAAGACAGTGCGAAGAATGCCAACGTCACGGGAAAAGGATACATGAACCAGGAGCGGCGCTAAAATCATCAATAAGTGTGTGGCCATTTGCAAAATGGGGCCTATACATTGTATGTCCATTCATACCAGGAACGGGGCAGAGGAAATATCTAATAGTTGCAACAGACTACTTTACAAAGTGGGCAGAGGTGAAAGAAGTCCAACATATTCGAGATTGAGATATCTTCACTTTCATATTTTAAAATATCATTTGCAGATTTGGAATCCCTGTACAATTAGTCTCTGATAATGGAAAGCAATTTGAGGGCGAAAACATAGAAATGCTGCTTAACGCGTTCAAGATACAAAGAGGAAAATAAACTCCTTTATATCCGCAGAGTAATGGGCAGGTTGAGGCAACTAATAAAACAATTGTAGATATATTGACGAAAAAGCTTGAAGGACACAATAAAGGATGGTGCGAACAAGTCCATAACGCAGTATGGGCGTAAAGAACAACGCGGAGAGAAGCTACAGGAATCTCACCCTTCTGTTTAACATACGTAGTCGAAGCGGTTCTACCAACTGAAATCATCATACCCATAACGAAGAAATAAACATGGGAAAAAAAACTTAAACACAGATTTAAACTTGGCAAAGCTTGATGATTTAGAAGAAAATAGAGAAATTGCCTCTACAACATATGGATAATTAACACAAGAGACTAGCCTGAGAGTATAACAAGCGCGTCAAAGAAAGAGACTTCCAACCAGGAGAACTAGTTTTAAGTGAAATACCGCCTTATCAGGAAGGAGGAGATGGAAAACTAGAGAAGACATATGATGTACCTTATATAATCAAAAGAGTTGTTGGAAATGGAGCATATGAATTAATGGATCCTGAAGGGAGTAACACAGGACGAAGACTTGAACACCCTTGGAACAGAACTTACCATAAGTCATGCACAAAAGATGAAAATACTTAGAGAGCGTAATTAATGATGCACAAAGAAGGACAGAGTTGAACGAGTCGTGCGGTCTTTGGTCCTAATTAGTTATTGTATCAGCGAATAAATGAAGAAAGAAGACATCCGAATTGTACTAATCAAACGTATAAATGAAAATGAAAAATTCTTCTTCTTTACATATATTACATATGAGAAAAAGGAAAAAAAATACTTTATAATAAGACCTTAACAAAAGGCATCAGAAGTAAGACCTCAAACAATTGAGCTCAGGCATCCAATTGTGGCGTGCACCTAGTTCGCATAATAGCAAGAGGCAAAAATAAGACCTAACGCACGTCATAATTGGGGAAAACCCTAATTAGAATGACCCAGGTGAAAGCTACATCGACCCTGGAGCCTGAGTCATGGAGATAAGGGGTGAAATAAAAGCCCATCAAGTAGAGCGCCTTTAGTCGAAAGACTAAGGTAAGAAGCTCTCTACTAAGGAGTGCAGAAACTCGATCAGGGCGCCGAGGTACACGATTGAGTCAAGAGTACCTGGGACGTCTGGAGCGTACCTGGCCGCTCTTGACAAGTGCCGACTATGATGCACTCGGTCCTCAAGAAACCCCACTTAGGGTGCGGTCTCGTAACCAAAATCCATATCAGCGGAGGGGTAAGAGGTCGCAAAAAAAACTGATTGTTGCATCACTGGATGGGAAGAGCCCACCCTAACCCGGTAGGGGTAATATTCCTTGAAGGGGAATTCAGGGGGAATATAAGAACGGCACCCTCCATTAGGGAGCTGAATTGTGTCAAAGACGTTAATATTATGAGGCTTTTACTCAAGGGAGTAATAAGACTCAACGTATTAACACATAAATACATCCTGCAGAGGAAAAAATACAATAAGTGATAAGTTAAGATCAATGGGTCGTTACTCGAAAGGGTAATGAGCACCTGCGATTTTGCCGCATAAAAATATTTTAAGACAAAAATGAGAGAGAGGATGATTATACCTCTAACTAGATGGGCTTTGTAAAACCTCAATATAAAACCCTAAAATTATTTCAAAATATAATGATTTCTATTTTGCAGGTAAGAAAATCACAAAGAAGCGATGAAATATAGAAAAATACTTAAAGATTCATTAACGCACGGATATAACCGCATGATGAGGGAATAAGTAATATCTCTAAAAAGCAGAATAATAGAAGCAAGTATGAGAATTACCATAAGAAAGGTATTATCCTCCTTGTTAGAGACAATCTTACATAAAAGTAGAAGAAATAGAAGTGTACTTCAAAAATACATATCCAAAACTCCATAATCAACCGAACAGAAGACTAGAGGAAAAGAAAAGCTAAGCATTATTAGAAGGCGCGTTTTGATTTAGTGCAGATACTTCGACATCAACCTCGTTGTTGGGGTTAACATCAGAGATTGGATCTTTGGAAAGACAACCACCAGATCCGTCCTTTTTAGGCTGATCCTCTTGAAGGAGATCTTGTTCGTCTTCATCATCATCGCTCACATAATCATAGTCACCATCAGGCTCAGGAAGCTTCTCATCCGCATCCACATCAAGAGGTTCCACATCCACTAGAGGAAGTGAGTTGTCAACACAAACTCGATTTGCGAGAATTTGAGCCTTAACAAGAGCTTCTCGAGCGGCACTCTTCTTAGTGTTCTCTATGGCAACCTCCATTAAGTTTCCAAGATACAAACACCTCCTATTCGCTCTCTCTCGAGAAGAGGTAAGTGCTATTGATAGTCTCGTGCGCTCTATGAGCCTTGGGCAGATCATATCTCAACTTGGAGATGGTAGATTGATGTGATGTCTCAGATTCTGCAAAAAAGATATCTTATTATTAACAGAATGACGATTTCGCGGCCACAAGATATGAAAAATTAAAAAAAAACACAAGTAAACAGAGGAATTCATCTCAACGTGACTACCTTCCCTCTGAGAAATGAGATATTGAAATAAAGCGAGACCACTATTTTTCATATTTTCCATAACCTTATCAAAATCATCACCAATTAAACCTTGAAGACGAGATCGAATCTTCTTTTCATCTTGAGAGAGAGAATACTTTTCCTTCACAAGGACATCATGAGACCCCTTTAGATGCGTATTCTCTTCTCGAAGTTTATTCATCTTCACGGTCAAATTTATCTTGCTCTGGTTGATCTTCTCATTCTCCAAAGTTACTTTCTTCATAGAATCATCATGCTGATTTCTTAACGTGCGAAGGGATTCCTCTTTATCATCACAAACCTTCTGGAGAATAAGACATTGACGCGTAAACATTTCCTATTTCTTTAAGAAAGACTGTGTAAAGACCCTCAAGGTCTTCAATGTTATTAGACCAGTCAAATGACGAATTAGTTGATAGTAACTCGATTAGTTTAACACGAACGTTAATAAATAGGAATTAATCTAACAACGATATATATACGACATTAGTACCGTTGAATAAATTTCGAAAAGTTACGTAGAATGGACTATTCGAACGTGTCAATCAGATATCAGACGAAGAAGATATCATTGGTTTAGTATAAAGGGTAAAATCATCATTTTATGGAAAATGCAATTGATGTGGCACAGACACGTCGTGGATGCCCTTTCAAAGCAAGTGCGTGTCTAAATGTTTCCTTTAGGATTTATCTTCACCAAATCGGACAGAGAGAATCATTATCTCTTATTTCTTCTTCCTTCTTTCTTCCTCTTTTCTGCTTCTCTCTGTCAAATTTCTTATCGATGAAGTCAGCGTGTTTTGATGTGAGTGATTTGTAGAAGTGTGTTAAGTTGATGAATCGAAGGGGTAAGTGATGAACTGTGGTTGATTGAACCGGAAAAATATAATTGATGTTGCTGTAAGATTGAATCTAGAGTTTCTTTGTGAAAGAAGTAATTGAACTAATTGTTGATTTATGTTTGGGAAGGTGGATTTTAGATTGTGATGAAGATGTTAAATGTTAGTTTTGTGTGTGTTTGTGTTGTATGTATCTTGATTTGGAAGTTGTGTCTGGAGAACTGAAATTACAGGGTTAGATATTGGTGGTGGTATTGTAATGGTGGATGTAGATGGATGCTTAGAATTTTACAGAATTTGACTAGCTCAGTTGGTGGCAGTGGATTGAGCCTGATGGTAATGCAGTTGAGCTGATAAGAATGCATTATTAAGTTCATGTTCGATTTAATGCTTGAGATGAGTATGTAATGGAACTGTGATTGTTTTTATGAAAATGGTGTTGAATAGTGAACCATTTCTGCGGGTATGGTTGAATTCTCAGAGGTGATTGTACTGAGTTACAAGTTTTGTAGTGGTGTTGTTTAGTGCTTAATGAGAGTTATGTAGAATCAGTAGGTTGTATTGGAGATAGTATGCTGGTGCATATGAGATTTAATGTATGGGTGTAGGAACTGGGAGTGCTATGGTTTGGTAATGATTATGATGTTGCTATTGGGATTCAAGTTGAGGGTGCAGATTTGCCTGAACTGGTAGAATGCGATCTATTGATTTAGGAGAAGGTTTAAGAAGATGGCGGTGTTGTTGTTGAAGAATGATACTGTGTTTGGTGTATGGGAATTTGTGTTGAGTTGGGAATGTAGAAATTATTGTGGAAGTGGTAGTTGTAGAATCACTTATGGTAGCCTCTTTGAAGCCTGCTGCTACTGCATTTGCAGGTAATCATAATTTTTATTGAAAATGAAGTTTGAAGTTATTTAGAACGAATAAATGAATTGCTTTTGAATAATTAAAGTTGAACTGGGGTTAGAGTTTTGATGTGTACTGAAGCTGTAATAGAGTTTACATATGTTAGTCATCCCAGTCAGTTGAACCTGACTTAACCCTTTATCTGATTCAGTCAATCTGAATGAGTTGAGTTGGCCTTGTTAACCGAGTCGAATAAACTTGACTCAGTGAGTCACTAGACCTGAATCAATGACCTTAACTATTGACCTTGACCTTCGGATGGACTACGTTGACTGTTAGTTGACCTTTGACCGTTATTGACTGTTATGTGACTCAGAGGACCAGGCCTTAGTACATGTATTCTTAGTGGACTTGGGCTTAGTACATGTATTCTTAGTTTGATATTTTGGACCTCTCATGGTCTTAATAAGCCTTTGGCTTCTTCTATAAGGATGTAAAAACTCATAAGACTTATTAAATAAACTATAGAACCAATCTAATGAAATTAGTAAACCTTAGATTTGCTAAAGATAGATAAATAAAATATGTAGAACCTTAAACGGGCCTAGAATCATTAGAAAGATTTGTATGATTCTTGTGTGAGCCTTTTGGCTAAATTCTTAGACTGCTTGTATGATTAACAGTTAGTCTAGTAACAACGATCGATTCAAAGGAAGAACCCGTGGATCGTGGATCTCGTGGTAGGAGTGGCTTGTCATCAAAATAGGTGGGAATACATTTGACTCTTTTGTAACCATTATTGTTTTATTAAAAGTTTATGCTTAACAAACTCATGCATTGTCTGACCGTGCATTCCATGCTTTATTTAAATTGCATTATGATAATTTTGTTGATTCTGTGAATCTTTCCACGATTTTGAAAGGACTTGTAATGTTTTGTTTTTCATTATGAATTGTTATGGGAAATGAGAATTTCCACTTGTGGTATATAGGATACCCTCCTTCATATTTATATCTACATGAATTCAGCTTTTATTGCTTAGAGTGGGTCATCATGGTCTTGGTGATATCAATATCTAATGAGTGTGGTTAGCACGAATATTATACATTGTTTGAATAAGGAGTTTGTCCATATACATGTTTGTTTATTTCATTCAGTGACTTGGTCACTTTTTAATGTTTGGGAAAACATTATTGTTTTCCAAATCTTGCCATGATTACTTGAAAGTTAAATTTTATTCCTGCGGGGCACCCCTTTTAGGGATGATGTGCTCACCCATTCCCACTTTCAGTTTCAGAGACAGATCAGAGTTCCGCAGCGAAAGCTTCAATAGTTGGATAACTTCTACTATGTTTATTATATTGTTTATTGATGGGGTTTTTGATTGTTGTCGTTGTAGTAATAAAGATTCGAACTCTGAGACTTGTGAAGATTAAATTTAAAGGTTTAAATAATAAACAAAGGCGAGAGTTACCGGGACTAGGATTCCACCTAATTCATATCATCAGACTCAATTATTTATTCTCAACAATTATCGCTCAACAAATAAAACAACATCAACTCTGGTTTTGTCAAGGTAGACTCTCAAAATATTAGTTATAAATCGTAAGCATAGGACATCAAACATGTAAGCAAGAATGACCCATCAAATAAAATAATAATTAATTTATTCAAACCATAATTCTTTTTTACTTAGTGCAAAAGTCATATAGAAAATAAAATAAATTCACCCATGTATGAAGTTCGGTTTCCTCCGTCGAGCCAATATTGGGGTTTAGCTTCTCATGATAAAAACACACTCAAAAATATATTTCATAGCTCAAATAGTGTTTTTATTGAAGAAAACTAATAATACAATGAATCTGCAACGGCGTATTGGCGTTACAGAAGTCACCGTTACAAGAAATTGTTGCAAATTAAAAACAAGTGTGCCAAACTGACTGTTGCGAGTACTGTTAATAAACGACAGTTCTCTGCGACAGTCAGCAGGCGTCAAATGTTCTTCTTCTTCTTCTTCTGCGACTGACCTAGGAAGTCCGTTCTTTTTCTTCTTCCCTGAAAATGCAGAACTCGTCTGCAACTTCTTTTATGAACCAGAACTTCACCCCTAACTCTCCATATCCTTTCTCCATGCTCCCACATGCCTTTATATACTCAACGGGTACGAGAAATCCCAGCAATTACTACCAAAAGTTCTCTTTTACTCTCCGTCAAGTACGAGATTTTCTTTCCATTTTTTTCTTTCTCACGCGTCTGCAGCTAGTATATTATCCTTTTTCTTAACTCCTTTGCGTATCTGTTGATGTCGACACACTCAAAAAATCTTCATTCCTTATCCTTATTAACGTTAATCATGCAGCAGCCACGAGCATTTCTTCCATAAATATAACCTATAGAATCTCAATATATTTTCTTCCCTGTATTCTTCCAAGTCAATAAAATTCCCGGTAAATTTTCTTCTCTGTTCGACACTTCCACACGTCTCTGAGTTTGGATAATTCAGAGAATAAAATCGCATCCCATGCAATACGTATCCTCCAAATAAAAGAACGAATATCCGATGCCATGTTTATCGAAATCTCGTAAAATCCTACCCTTTTTCCAATTTTAATTCTATTACCAACCCTGTTTAGGTAAGAAGCCTCAATACAAACCAATTTTCGTGAAAGATTCAACTCAAAATCCGATTAAATCTTCACCAGAAAACTTAGCCTATAGCTGCTCAGTTTCCCGCCAAAACCGAATTTTGAATTGTTGAAGATGAGGTGCCCTGATCCAAAACATGGGCGCCTTTAACAACTGGGACGCCTGGGGGTGCCCTTATCCAAAATGAGGGTGTCTTTAACGCCTTTTCTGGGGTACCTTTAACACTTTTTCCGGGGGGTCCAAAAACCACTTTTCGAGCAACTTTTTCCATAAGAGTTTATTTGCCAAAAATACCTACAAACAAGTTTATTAGTGATAAAATGAGTCTCATCTAATGTATTTATGGGTGAAAATCCGTCACACTTGCGTACTCATCATTTATTGTATCTGTAAACCAAATGACTAATGTATATGTATTATTTGAGAGAACTTCTTGTATATATATATATATATATGTTTCAGAGAGGGTTAGTCTTGGGTTAAGTTTTGCATCACATTTCTTAGTTGAATGCTTAAATATTTGATTTATATTTCTAGTGCCTCTATTTTTTAGTTAGTCTCTTGGATTAGTCAGCTGCTAGCTTAGGGGGCGCTACAGACCGCTTCTCTGCGGCCAAGACCTGATTCCCATCTGATAAAGTTTGGTATCTTAAATCAGCGCTACACAACATTCTAGAAAGATGGGTTACTTGGGAGTCCAGAAATTCACTCTGATTAACTAAACAAAGATTCTCATTTTTTAGGTTCTCAATCTGATCAAGCGAATATGAATGATTATCAATTAAATGATTTATTTGATTATGTAATTTCTCATTGTCCACACGAGCATCTTCAGCAGAATATTGATAGCTAAATCTCTCCATAACACGCTTCTGATTTAAGTCTTAACATACGCACGAAGAAACTCAAGACATGAATACAAGTACAAGTTTCTTTTAAGTGATTGACAAAATAAAGATAAACATACCCTTAAGTTCTTGATTCTTAGTGCAAAGATTTTCTGACGCAAGAGATTCAGCTTGAAGAGAACTTAGCATTTTGACGGTGAAGCTCTTGGATGGTGTTTCTAGACTCAGAAAACCCCTCAGCTTGGACTAAGCGACGACGAGAATCCTAAAAGAGGAAATAATTTAGATGTAAATATGAAAGAGCGATCAATTAAAACATAAAGAAAGTTACGAGCAAAAGAATATTTACCAGAAGATCAAAATCAAGGTTAACACTTGAATCCAGTTGTGAGAAGATTTCGCTCCTAGCAGACTTATCTGGAGGAGAGTTATCTAATAGCTTGATAAGAGCATCACAAATGCGAACTTGAGAAGGATCATTAACAGATGAGCGAGCGACGTTAATGATTTTCAGAAGAGGCTTGGTATCGGAAGGAGAAGAAGAGACCACTGAATGAGAAGGAGCGGTCATTACACCATCTGCAGAGGAATTGGTAGTAGTACCCTCCGAAACAAGTACGGCTGTATCTTCCATTGATGCGGTAAAATATACCGAGGCAGGAAAATTCACAAAAGTGGAAACGGTTGAATCTACTATTGGTGTGGTCACATTCTCAGAAGAAGAAACACCCGCATGATCATCTAAAGCAGCTTCCTTAGGAGCGGAGATTTCCTTCGAAGACGCAGAAACATCCAAAGAAGCTGAGGCAACGAAGCCATGTAAGGGAGCGTCAACATTGACATTAGGAGAGACCTCAGTACCCTTCTTCTTATAGTTTAATTCCGGCATGACAAGAGAAGTATTCATCATGAGGGATCTGCGAACTTTAATAACATTTTTCTTCTTCTCGCCATCAATATCGCTCTCAGTATCCTACGAAGAACAACACATATAAGAAACAGAGACAACAATATTGTTTTAAAGAAAAGAGAGTATTTCTACTACTTTGTTATGCGAAGGCTTCCTCTTGCGATACTCATCATCTTTGAAACTCGAAGAAGATTTAAAATTTGGAACTGTAATACGAATATTACCAGAAGAAGAATTCTTGCTGCAACAAAACCAGTATGGGAATATGAAGAATAGTAACAGAACAATAACAGCAAGACAGTAGCAAATCAACAATAGCAAAGTGAAAATTCAAGGGAAAGAAATATAAAATAGTATCGAAAGCAGAATATACTAACCTCGAATGAGAATCCATAAAGCTCAGAAGAACAGCACTGGGTAAATCTTTTTGAAGAAAGAACGAAGACCTCGAGAAGATAAAGATCGAATAATTGTAGAGAAGATGAAGGTTGAATAAAGAAAGCAACAGATTATCTTACCTCACTCCAGTTATTAAATAGGGAAAGGAAACAACCGGTTAACTCAAGACGTGCCGGTTAAAAGGGGAAAGAGTCAATACGTGTAGACGGTTAAACCCAAATAACAGAAACACGTCGGTTAAGAAGAATGTGAAGAGACGAACAGGTGTGACACAATAACAAATTGGAATTTCTCATACCGCCCTCTCTACCAAAAGAACGATATGAGAAGAGGCAAAATGTGGATACAAAATACCGCACACTCGATTAGTATGTGAGGTAACTCCTTAAGTGGTAAGCGAATACGACCGCATACACCATATTCAAGATGACGAACCAGATGACATAACCAGACCACGAGAAAGGCATGAACTTCTATGTGGTAGTAAAGAAACCATGCGGCCATGGTAAACTCCTATGCGACATTGACGCACGTCAGATCCGAAATTAGGGGATTTATTAGCTGTCCTCCACTATGTAAACTCCTATATAAGGAGCAGAGTGCCTTTGTAAGAGAGAGAGAGAGATCTTTTTAGAGATATTAAACAATATATTAAGGAGAGATAAAGATTATTCGCTTCCGAAGTTAGGGTTTTCTCATATCTTTGTACTTGTTCTAAGATTTTAATAAAAGTTCTTAAGATTCTTATGATGATTTCTTAGATCGTTTCATAGATTTTACTAAGGGTTTAGTTGTGAGATTTCTCGCATCTACACGAGTTTGTGTCATGGGAGGATTTCTTACTTTATTTTATAATGTTTACATTAATCGAACATAAATTCGGGTGATAAAGGACTACAAAGGAACAGATTATTGGACCCAACATTGCATCGTGAACTTACAAACATGTTTGAGGGTGAAAACGGTTTCCGATGGTTTTGGTAAATTCGTGTGTGTGAATGAGAAACGGGTCTAGAACCTAAACAATGTACTGCACGGGAGTACTTTTGATTTAAGAGATCAATCTGTACAACCCTAGCCTAAACCAAGAAATGACCGTTCTAGTCTTGATTCGGTCACAAAGTGAAGGAGAAGGGTTGGTCTTAGGGAGGGATGCGAAGAAAGTTTTGAGACCAGAATAGTTGATTCTGAAGGTATGATTGTTTACGACTTGTATCAGAAAGTAGAACTGGCTAAATGAATGAAAAACTATCAGGTGATTTCTAGATACTGTATTGCTCTCCTGACCAAAACTTGTTGTTTGGTCGAAATAGGTGAAACCTATTTATACAAGTCATAGTAAAACGTACCCTGGTCTCGTAGGATGTGGAAACGATTGAGTAGTGGAAGAGTGGAGTAACGTGTAACGTCAAAATTTATGCTTCCTTGATGAAGGAAACGTTTACACCATTACTTCTTGCCATTACTAACCGCCCTTCTTCATGACACTTTCTTGTAACGGGCATATTGCACGCCGCGCGCTGTAAACCGCCAGACCAATTCCCTGATGAGTATCCCCTAGTTTGTGACATGTTTGATGTCTCGAGTGTTTTCGTAGAAAACATGTAGCACTTTGCTACGTGTGGCAAGTTAAAATCAAGAGGCTTGCCGCAAAAAAATAGCATGCGATGCTATTAGGATTGTCTTGGCTGGTCGCCTGAAACTTGCTACAAGCCTGCCGTCTCTGTGGCGAACTTTGATGGATGAGATTGCATCTCATGATAAAGGGTAGCCGTTGATTATGGCTACCTCCTGTTGGCGCCTGGTAATGGCGTAATGGCACCTTTGGTGCATGCCAGTGGCATTTCAGCATGGCTGGCATGGATCGTGCATGTCAGTGGCACGGTGCTGCAAGTGTCGCCTGGCGTAGCCATGGCCACTAGATTTAGGCGGCGGGTCGCCTAAAAGTTGACACAAGTATGGCAGTTTGGTGGAAAACTTGGATGGATGAGATCGCATCTCATGAGGAAGGGTAGCCGTTGATTATGGATACCTTATGTTTGGGCATGGTAATGGCGCAAAGGCACCTTTGGTGCATGCCAATGGCATTGCAGCATGGCTCGTGCATGTCAGTGGCACGGTGGTACAAGTGGCGCCTGGCGTATCCATGTCCACTAGATTTAGGCGGCGGGTAGCCTAAAAGTTGCCACAAGTCTGTCGGTTCGGTGAAAAACTTGGATGGCTGAGATTGTAATCCAGGGGAGAGAGTGGCCGTTGATTATGGCCACAAGCTATTGGCACTTGTTAGTGGCATAATGGCATAGCCGCGGCATGCGCCTACGACATGGTGGCATAGCCGCGTTTGTGGCATTGTGGAATTGTCCAAAGCTAGGAATTGTCACTGTGGCCAAAGTTAGGGCCTGATGGCATGGCCAAGGTTAGGGTTTGGCCCCGTGGCCAAAGTTAGGGGTTGGTGGCATGGCCAAGGCTAGGGTTTGGCACCGTGGCCAAAGTTAGGGCTTGGCGGCATGGCCAAGGCTAAAGTGGATCGTGGCATATTGTGGATTATGACCAAAAATTAGGGTTTCGGCTAACGCTACTGAAGCAAAATTCTTGTTTTGATCATGAAATCCTAATTGGAGTTCGTTATGGCATTGGACATGAACATAAAGTGGATTAGCACGTAGTGGCGTCATTTGTGGAACATTGGAATCTTACTATGGAAGAGTGGCATGTTGGCATGCCGATTAATATGTTCTTGTGGCAGGGCGCGTTTGGTTTTCCAGTTAGTACGGTGGCGCGGCAAGGTGCGTTTTGCATTTAATGTATGGTGGCGAGTTTAGAGCGACTTGATTGGTAATAAAAGGGGCCATCCAAACATAAGGCGCGATCACACCTCTAGTGCTCGTGGCGCATTTTAAAGTGACCTGATTGTTCGGTAGAAAGGAGAGGAGTGGGCCAAGCATGGGCGTGGATACACTTCTGGTGTGAGCTTGGCGTCTTTAGAGCAACCTGATTGGTCGAGGGAGATGGGGCCGGTTTAGGATGGGGCGTGGGCGCTGATTGGTCTAAGGCATGTCCACTCCTCCCTTTGCTGCTGCTCCTATCCCGCGACTCTTTGTTTTCTAATTCTGGGCAAGATTTTGCATATGCTAATCCATGGCGGATTAATTACCTAGTTTTCCTAGGCTTGATTTCAACAAGCAAGGTCTGATATACTGCGCAAGGCTCAAAATCCTAACTTTTGCAAATTAGTCAGGTTAATTGATTGAATTCTATATGTCGACACAGAGTTCTTTTAAGTTCATTTCCAGAGAGCAGCATGCTTTCTGATCGGATACCTTATGCAAAGGCCTTATCCTTGATACTTGTAAATTCGTGTTACTCTGCTACGAGTAAACACAAATTGTCATGCCATATCAACAATAAGGGTTCATCCGGGGAACATAGCACAAGAAGCATTCAAAGAAACTTATATTAATTGAATGTAGGCAAGGTGCCAAAATTTACAGAATTCCTGCGATTGGTGCTACATGCACCATTCTGGGTAAATTTCATAAGAAAATATTGAGTTGCTCAATAAATGTGTCAGTAGAGAGGTTGACACTCATGGCTCCATTTCCTTGCAGAGTGACGCATCAGATGCAAGGTTTTACAATTTTTACCCTAAGCTAAAAACCACCATCAACAAAACAATATGTGAACATCTCGTTGCAGTGTTGACTGTTATACAGTCTTTTAAGAATCTATACTCTAATTATTAAAGACTTAATTCCTAGACAAATAAAGACCCCACGTTGAACGGTGAGGAAACCCTCGCTTTCTGTTGGCTGAAATAGGAATTTTTTGAGTTTTGTGAGACGAGCATTTTGATATGGCTGTTTTAAAAAGAATAGGAAAAAGATTAAAAAAAGGAAACCAAATTCAATTTAGAATTTATAAAGTGAAGATGTCTGCCAACTGATTTTCAGATGCAAGATGACTAATCTTCAGAAATCCAGCAAAGACCAAATCCCTCACCACATGATACTGTACTTTTATATGTTTTTCCCTGGCATGAAACACATGGTTAGAAGCTAAACATATAGCTGAAGTATTATCACAGAAGACCTGAATTGGATAAGAAACACTGATATGCAATTCTTCTAATAAATTTTCCAACCCTTCTAATTCAGAAGCTGTCACAGATAAACACTTATACTCTGCCTCCGCAGAGGACCTTGAAACTGTCGGTTGCTTCTTACTACTCCATGATATTAAAGAATCACCCAGAAAAATAGCATATCCAGAAGTGGATCTTCTGGTATCAGGGCATCCAGCCCAATCAGAGTCTGTATAAGCTTTTAAACAAGATATATCACCTTTGCATAAAGTAAGACCAACACCAACTGACCCTTTAAGATACCTTAAAATCCTCTTAATCAAAAGCAGATGTAAGTGTGTAGGAGCATGCATAAATTGTGATACATAATTCACACCAAATGCAATATATATGGTCTTGTCAAAGTTAGACATTGTAGACTGCCTACTATTTTCCTGTATTCTGCAGCATCTGTTAACAAATTACCATCATGTATAGAAGCCCTGGATTCTTTAACTACTGGAGTAGTGCGTGGTTTACAATCAAGCATATTTGACTTAGCTAATAACTCCATAGTATACTCTTCTTTTGTGTCAGTAAATTAGAATTATCAGTCCTAATAGCTTCAACATCCAAGAAAAAACTTAAATCTCCTAATTGCTTCATAGCAAATTCAACACTCAATGCTTGAATCAATGAAGCCAGAATCATAATTATCAGTTAATATAATATCATCAACATAGAGTAACAATATCATCACATCAGAAGCTGAGGTATACACAAACATAGAATAATCATAAATCGATCTAACAAAACCATACTGCACAAAAAATGTACTAAATCTGTCGGGAAAAAAAACAACTTACTATTGTTACAACATACTATTTTGCTACCAAAAAAAAAAAAAACAATTAGTAGAAAACGACCGAATATCCATACATCGACTAGACTGCAGGTTCAACTTGACTAGTTGCACCACTGCAAACACGTTAGTGAATAGCAAATATCTCCAGTCCAGCAGCTCTTTAGGCTCTAGCAAGATAACTGGTCTTTGGGTCTTTCCGTTCAACCTCTCTATGATAGGATTTGAATGGAAAAAATTCTACCAATTCTTAGTTCATTTTCTGATAAGATTCTGAAGTTTGAATTACAGGTTCTGTACTCCCGTTGAAAGTTTGGGACCTTGGGTACCTGCTGATCAATAATTGAACCCAATCTTCTGGGGATGAGTTTATGAGGGCTTCACAACCCCTTTCAAAAATGAAGCCACTTGTGAAAGGGGGACTTGGTTTTATGGCTGTGAAGAAGAAGTAAAACCCACGGTTTGCTGTCAATTCTCTTCACAGGGAAGAGCCATAAGTCTTGGTCTAAAAGGGGACTAGAAATATAGTTAGGTAAATGATTTACCAGTAAATGTTTCAAGTTTCATCTCATTTCTTTCAAATATCCTACAATTCCATCATAGTTTTTCCAAATTTTCCGACAATTCCAGTCTAATTCAAATTTTCTATCCGGCTAAATTCCGTGAAAGCGGTCGTTCAGTATATCGATATTCCTATGCTGGTATGTAAGAAGGCATCTACAATTAGACACTTAGAACTTAGAAAGTTTTGCGTTTTCACATGCAAATTAATTAACATCATCTCTCTTATTTTTGAATTATTTCTTACAATTCCAAATGCAGTATCTTGTGCATGTAACAAAACCCATATGTTTAATAGGACAACTTTTTGAAACCAAATAAAAGTGGTGATTAAGATCGGGAAAGTGTTGTTTGTTCAAATTGGTTTCTAATTTCACAACTTTTCCGCATTAATGTTATGTTGTTCCGCATGATTAACTTAAAAGCCAACTAATAAAAAAACGTTGATCATATTCTTAACTCTTTTCACGGTCATGAAAGAATGATTTTATTTTTAAGAAGTAAAAGGCACTAAGAATGAAACTAGTCTTGTAAAACTAGAAAATAGAGAAGGAGAGACACAAAGTGGAGAGAAGAAAAGTGGAGAGAAGAAGAGGGGGGAAATTCTTATTATTATGTATGTAGAATACAATGTTTAAGCCTCTATTTATATAGATAGAAGACTTGGTGTCCAAGATATGTAAACCCTAAACTTAGACACGAAAGGCATCTTAGTAAATAAACTTGGTTTATAACACTTCCCCTGATGACCACTGTGGCTAAGACATTATAAATATACCAGGAAAACTCAAAAGAGAAAAACCTGAAATTGCATAAGCATGTAAAGACTCGAAACAGTGTTGGACACGCAAATGTGCCTCATTAAAACCTTGACAAGGAAAACCCAGTGGGACAAAACCTTGACGAAGGAAAAAGAGTACAACGCGATAAAGTCCAGTAAATGCACCTTAATTTGATGATGGCGCTCCCCCGGTAAATACTTCAGTCAAATTTTGGCGTGCAAATCTTTGAGTCGGGACTCTCCAATTTTGAAGAATGAATTTCTTGAATGCAGAAGACTACTGTGCTTTCATGAAGATGCTAGATAGTTGATGAAGTCTTCTTTTGTGTTGCATGAGCGGTATTTTCTTCGATTAATACTTTTGAGGAGTCTACATTCTTCGTTAACACATTGAATACTTGTACCATGGATTGCTAGCTTCCGTAGATGATTTGCAGCAGTTGTTAATGTAGTTCATGCCACGTAGAGCCAAGATGTAGATAACTTACCATAAGTGAACAAAACTATATTTGTGGTCATACCATATATTGTTCAGAATGACATCCAAATTCCCAAGGACTTGCTATGTTGATTTGGTCAAACAAAAAGACTTAGTTAATGGTGAGAATCCACCAAATAACCTAAATTGATACAACTCCCCCTTGGATGACCACCGTGTTTAATTAAATTGCCTCACTAAAACCTTGCCAGTAAAATCCAATGGGAAAAAAAAAATTGGGCGAAGGAAAAAGAGGCAAATATCAACATTTTGAAGAAAAAAAAATGTCAACAAGAGGTTGCCTCATTAAAACCTAGTCAGGAAAACCACATAGGAAAAACATGAAACAAAGGAAAAAGAGTACAACTTTTGACATATTTATGGATGCAAACTCCACTATATGTGTACTAGAGAAAACAAGCATCAAACCATAATGTATAGTATATTTAATAGACAAGTGTTATGCAAGCATAATTCTGAAACTGAAGATTTAAGAAAAACGAATATAAGAAATTATGCTACTTAAACGTGGTTTTTTAGTGTTTTTGAGGACTCTTCAAAAGACCTATAAAGTTGATAGCATCAACTAATTAATCCGGATTTCTGATTTTGTACCAAATTTCTAAAAACACTTAAAGGATTGTTAAACCTGATAATTGAGTCAGGTATCTGCCAGAATATAATTTGAATCCTATAAGGATTATAAATACGAATATGGTCTCTGGATACATACGAGTCATTCAAAGAATACCACGCCAAATACATCATATAAAGAGACCAATTATTAAATCAATCCTGGGGTTTAAGAAAAATAAAATAAAACCTGCAAATCGTATTTACAACGAAAATATTTATCATATGAAGATGCAATATCACTACATCAACCTGTAATTAACAGGATTGGCATGTTTAAGGTGTTGGGGCGGAACGACCTCTCGATATACTTACTGCACCCCAAGACGGTCATCGTCGTCTAGGAATTCCCTGACAAGCTTGACGCCTAGGACGTTGTCTGGGACAAGAGCCATAGTGAGTTGTTGTTTCCAAGTTTGGATCCAAAATTGCATCAATCGAGAAATTAATCCAACCTAATTGGATTGTATTCCAACCAATCACATATGTCGATATTACTCTGCAGGGGTGAACTACCACTGTCTTTATTATTTTAGTATATACCTGTTGATGGTGGTTTTTAGCTTAGGGTTAAAATCGTAAAACCTTACATCTGACATGACGTCACTAGGATCACTAGCCCATTATTGTATCATTCAACACGCCTACGTAAGAATTATCAGGATACCTTTTTTTTACATATATATATGTGTGTGTGTCATGTTCCACGATAGAACTCTTAGTATTGACCGACATCACCTTCGTACACCAAACCCTAAATTCTCGCACCACCGTGTCAATGGCATACCATGCCAACCACGTCTCCGCGCCAAGGCATGCCAACAATGCCAGCCGCACCACCGTGCCAATGGAAAACTATGCCAGCCACGTCTCTGCACCAAGGCATGCCAACCATGCCAGCCACATCTCCGCGCCAAGGCATGCCAACCATGTCAGCCACGTCTCTGAGCCAAAGCATGCCAACCATGCCAGTCGCGCCGCCGCGCCAGCCACATCTCCGCGCCAAGTCATGCCAACAATGCCAGCTGCACCACCGTGCCAATGGCAAACCATGCCAGCCACGTCTCTGTGCCAAAGCATGCCAGACGCGCCACCATGCCACATCTCCGCGCCAAGGAATGTCAAACCATGCCAGCCACGTCTCCGCGCCAAGGCATGCCAACCATGCCAGCCGCACCACCGTGCCAATGGTAAACCATGTCAGCCACGTCTCTGAGCCAAAGCATGCCAACCATGCCAGCTGTGCCACCGTGCCAATGGAAAACCATGCCAGCCACGTCTCCGCGCCAAGGCATGCCAGACCGCAACATATGTGCCAATGGCATGCCATGCCAGCCACACTTCCGCGCCAAGGCATGCCAACCATGCCATCCACGCCACCATGCCAATGGAAAACCATGCTAGCCACGTTTCCATGCCAAAGCCATGCCGGCCCCGCTACATGCCGCTGGCTGCCAAAACGAAGGGTTGCAACAATCAACGGCCACCCTTCCATCTGAGATGCAGATCTTAGCCTTCCATGGTCGCCAGCCAACGCATGGCAACCTTTGGCCCAACGCCAAAACCCTAGTTTTGGCCACGCATAAACCGCTCCAAGGCATGCCGACCATGCCACATGTGCCAATGGCATGTCGTGTCATCCACCTTGCCGCGCCTGAAACATACCATGCCGGCCTTCCCTTTACGGCTTCCAAAACGAAGGCGTGCGACAATTAACGACCACCCTTCCATCTTAGATGCAAATCTTTGCCGTCCAAGGTCGTCATCCAACGCATGGTAACCTTTGGCCCAACGCAAAAACCCTAGCTTGGGCCACGCCTAAACTACGCCGAGGCATGCCGACCATGCCACATGTGCCAATGGCATGCCGTTCCAGCCACTTTGCCGCGCCTAAACCATGACATGCCGGCCTTCCCTTTACGGCTGCCAAAAAGAAGGCGTGCGACAATCAACGGCCACCCTTCCATCTTATATGCAAATTTTAGCCGTCCAAGGTCACCAACCAACGCAGGGTAACCTTTGGCCCAACGCCAAAACCCTATTTTTGGCCACGCCTAAACCGCGCCAAGGCATGCCGACCATGCCACATGTGCCAATGGCATGCCGTGTCAGACACCTTGCCGCGCCTAAACCATACCATGCGGGACTTCCCATCACGGCTGCCAAAACGAAGGCGTGCGACAATCAATGGCCACCCTTCCATCTTAGATGCAAAAATTAATCGTCCAAGGTCACCAACCAACGTATGGTAACCTTTGGCCCAACGCCAAAACCCTAGTCTTGGCCACGCCTAAACCGCGCCAAGGCATGTCGACCATGCCACATGTGCCAATGGCATGCTGTGCCAGCTACCTTGCCGCGCCTAAACCATACCATGCCGGCCTTCCCCGCTCGGCTGCCAAAACGAAGGCGTGTGACAATCAACGACCACCCTTCCATCTTAGATGCAAATCTTAGCCGTCCAAGGTCACTAACCAACGCATGGTAACCTTTGGCCCAACGCCAAAACCATAGTTTTGGCCACGCCTAAACCGCGCCAAGGCATGCCGACCATGCCACATGTGCCAATGGCATGCCGCGCCATCCACCTTGCTGCGCCTAAACCATACCATGTCGGTCTTCCCTTCACGGCTTCCAAAACGAAGGCTTGCAACAATTGACGGCCACATTTCCATCTAAGACGCAGATATTAGCCGTCCAAGGTTACCAGCTAACGTAGGGAAACCTTTTGGCTCGACGCCAAGCCCTAGTTTTGGTCGCGCCCAAACAATGCCAATACCCTAGCTTTTGGCCACTCCTAAAATGGGCCATATTAAAGCCATGCCGGCCTTGCTTTCATGCCACTGGCTATCAAACGAAGGGTTGCAATAATCAACGGCTACCCTTCCTCTCAAGATGCAAAATCTCAATCGTCGAAGGTCACCATCGAGCCGGCAAGTCTCCCAAGCTCAACTTGCCAAACAACAGCAACATGCTCCATGTTTTCCACGAAAAAACTCGAGATATCAACACATGTCACAAACTGGGGGATACTCATTGGGTATTGGTTTGGAGGTTTACAGAATGCGGCGTACACTATGCCCATTACAAGACAGTATCATAAGGATGGGGCGGTTAGTATATATACAGGGAGTAATGGTAAAACGCTTTCTTTTATGGAACATCAATTCCAGGAGTTACCGGTTACCACCTCCTCCCATTTACTCATTCTTTTTCCACTTCTTACGAGACCAGAGTACGTTTCACTTCGACTTGTATAAATAGGTTTTACCTATTTCCACCGAACAATAAGTTCTGGTCAGGAGCATACAACACTTAGAAAATGTTTGCTATCTTTCCCATATGTTAGTTTCCCACTTTCTGATGCAAGTCACAAAACAACTACTCTTACAGGATTAACTATTCTGGTCTCAACACTCTCTTCGCTTCCCTCCCCAAAACCAACCATTCTCCTCCTCTTTGTGACCGAAGCAAGTCTGGAACGACCATTTTTGGTTTAGGCCGGATTCGTACAGATTGATCTCTTGAATCTAAAGTACTCCCTTGCAGTATATTGTTTAGGGTTAAGACTCGTTTCTCACCCATACACCCGAAATTACCGAGATCAGCAGAAACCGTTTTCCTCCTCAAACAATTGGCGACCACAGTGGGAGATTGATCTTTCGGTTACAATGTCAACTTTTATTCCTCGATCTCATATTCCGACCCAGACGTCAGGACGGTAGAATCCAAACGACCCGCCCATGGATCGACGACTCAGTTACCAGACGGTCCGGTTACCAGTCATGACATGACAAGGGATGACTGGGGACTTTCCACAGTCATGGCGGTGCTTCCCAAAAACCTCAGTCTTACACCCGGGAGATTCCTTTTCATCAGGAGATCCGAAAAACCGAGTAAATCTTGCTAGACAAAATACATGGTCTACTACTTCAAATCTTCACAGGGGATATAAAAAACCGATATCCATATTTTTCCCGTGTTTCATGCTTTCTACTGTCGCACAATATTCACAATTCCATGACTTCCCTGGGGTACTCATGCCACTTATATTCATAACCAAAAACATCAATACTCTAAAACAGTTCATTCCAAATAATAATCCAAAACCCTCAGGGGTAATACTTGTTTATCAACCCAAAAATCCAGAAAATCAAAACCATACACCAAGCGCTTTGTTTTCCTTTCAAAAAAAAAAACAATCACCTACCCGAACGTACCTACTTTGCATAATAATGATTACCCGTCACTATTCATGAGGTACCCGACGTTACTACGGTGATATTCGAAGAGGAATTGTTTATGACGAAGTTTTCTACAAGTTTATGAAAGGCATACCCACGGCTAGGGTTTACACCAGCACAGAAGAACAATATTTCTATAGATTTATGGAAGGCATACCTATGTCTAGGGTTTGCACCAACACAAGAAAACAAATTGAAAGAGAAACGCTGGAGTACATAGCTTTTTACCGCGCTACCGCTAACACCAGGACGTGAGAACAAAGATACGAGATAAAAAGGAAAGACAACCCCTTTCATACGTATAACACTTTTGTAATTTGAATAAGGAAATTATTTCCTATTTGAGCTACGTATGGAAAGAGGAAACTGGGCCCACAATAACAAGTCTGCGCCACGCCAATCCAGCACAGTGCCAAGCCAACAATCTACGCCATGCCTAGCCCACAGTCCGTGCCATACCAAATCCAAGTCGTCCATGCCAAGCCAGCGTCCACGCCAAGCCAACGCCCATTCCAAGCCGATCCAGCGCTAACAACTTGCATCTTTCCAGCGCTAGCAACTTGCATCCTTCTAGCGCTAACAGCTTGCATCTTTACTACAGCTTGCCTCTTTCCAGCGCCAGCAGCTTGCATCCTTTCCAGCGCCAGAAGCTTGCATCCTTTCCAGCGCCAGAAGCTTGCATCCTTTCCAGCGCTAACAACTTGCATCTTTACAACAGCTTGCATCTTCGATGCGCCAGCATCTTGCATCCTTCCAGCGTTGCACTTGAACGCCCAGTAGAAGGGAATCAGCAATCTAATTTCATTACACGAAAAGATCAGGAACGATTTCTCCAAAATCGAAGCAAAGAAAAATCAGCAACCCCTTGAGTTCACAAAGACTCTTTTCCTTGTCAGGAGATGCATGATTTCTGGAGACTTCGCCCGTAAAATCGTGCAGTCTATAATGAAACATTTATGTGAGATTCTATATTTCCCCAAGGTGGAACGTCAAGGCATATTTGCAGCCCTCAACCGCACTGCATCAGGGAAGCAGCTGTTTCCAACCAGAGAAGCCGTTCCCAAACCCCAACCTCTCCTAGAAAGCACGATTGATAGATGGAACTGGGGACTCCTAACCATTGTTCGCTTGAAGGGTGTCCAGTTTGACAACACATTGATTAACGCAGCCGCTCCGCTTCAACATCTTCCAGCAGCGACTCCGCTTCAACGATCACTCCGACAGCTGCTCCGCTTCACTGCTCGCTCCAGCAGCCGCTCCGTTTCAGCGTTCTCTCCATAAGCTTCTCCAAGATCCGAAGACGAGGCTTCAGCATTCGGCTTCTTAAGTTTCAACATCTTCTCCAAGAGCCGAAGCTGCTTGAACGACACTTCTTCCTGCAAAGGGTCGTACCACCACGCTCCCCATGTCAAGGATCATGATCACAGCCAACCAATCTTCGTAGTCATGGAAAGTTTGCTCGCTTCCGCATCCAGCCAATCCTTTTACTTCCACGGATGCCCGTACAATTCCATCCAATCCTTTTACTTCCACGGATGCCCATACAATTCCATCCAACCTACTTTGTTACCACGACAATGTAATCTCTTCTAATTACATCTCTTACCAAGAATTGTTGCCGCTCATTTGTTGATACCAGCCAGAGCTTCACCACAACAGCAATAAATACAAAGATGGAAACATGTAAACCATACTTGAGGACTGAGGATATACGCGGAATCCCTTCACTGTCAAAGCTCAGAAGACACATTCAACCAAAAGGCCATAGCCGCAACAAGGTCACCTACTCTTCAAGGGTGTAGAGCAAGAATATCATCACCTCTCTGTCTAGAAGACGCCTTCAACACTTTACGAGGACGCGGAGGATCCAAAGCCTGCTCAAAGGAAAATAACTTCGGAAACTGAACAAAAACGCGACCGGGGACTTCTATTCGCAGTCCATCGACGACTATCAAAGACTCATGAGATAACCCCAGAGACGCGGCTGAAATATTTTCTTGAAGAAACCGAGGGAGCCATGATAAAAAACATAACTCTCTCATTCATACATCTTCTCTGTCCAGAATATTTCGTCCATGCGATATCCTGAGCATCCCAGTGTCACATCCAGAAGAGTACGATAAGATTCTATGAAATGACGTGGACGTGGATTCAAGGCGATGCAATGAAAATAGGATACACATGGGGACTACCAGCATGAGACGCTTTCACTCCCCTCAACCAGGTTATTTCTGATTTCAACATCATCACTGTCGAAGTTTCACGAGCCGCAGGAATTTATCAACACGAATTCGTACATGTACATCGAAGACTTCAAGTGCACGCCACAAAATACATTCACATATTCATCCATGCCATCGGATCAAACCGAAGTATAACTGGGGATTTCATACCACATCTCATTCCATATGATAGTCCAATATTCAGAAGATGGTTCGAAGGATGTCGCTTGGAACAAAGTTCTGGAAGACTTGATAGCAGCACATCGGCAACGGAACGTCTCCCTATTTCATCCGGGGGCGCCAGAAGTTTTCGACCATACAAGCATTCACAGCACATCATCATCACGATCATAAGGTCCAGTCAGTGAACAACCTAAAGCCGAGGATGGACCGACACCGCAACCACAATCTCCAAGATTAACCCTGACATGATCGTTGCCGAGCATATATTCCATCCATCCGCCCCAAGAATGCAATGGAGTTTGGTAAATTTTGGAATCCACTGGAGAGACATTCTAGACGAAAACGCGGATACAAACGAGCAACAAAAAACAAAAGAAGGTCAATACCTCTCTATTCATAGGGACGAAGTTTCTAGAGTTTTGCACAGAATAAAGTTCTCTTCTTGCTCCATGAACGGGAACAGATGACTCGGCGCGACTATGCTACCCCGGACCCGCAACATCCCTCCTGAATTCTTCCTGAGTTTCACTGTCGGGCCGTTTTCACCTCCTAAACGAGCTCAAAACCTAAATATTCCCGTTTAAGGAGATAGTAAATTCTTTTCCGGTCATATGGAGGGGCGGACCGTCAAAATACGAGTTCGTACGAGAATTCTACAACGATTTTAGTAAGGAGCGCTAATTAGGGTTTCGGCATCCCAAACCCTGATTTCGACAAAGTTGCCAGGCGCCATCACTACCATTTGATAACCGAAGTTCCAGAGTCATCACCATCGTTTGGTAGCGGAAGTTCTGAAACCAGTTTCCACCATTCTACGGACTAAAGACAGTTTCCACCATTTCGCTGACCGAAGCCAGATTCTCCCATTCCAAGCCGACCAACGCCTTCGGCTCCCATTCCAAGTCGACCAACGCCTGCGACTCCCATTTCAAGCCGACCAACGCCTGAGGCTCCCCTTCCAAGTCGAACAATGCCTGCGGCTCCCATTCCAAGCCGACCAACGCCTGCGGCTCCCATTCCAAGCCGACCAACGCCTGCGGCTCCCATTCCAAGCCGACAATCTACATCTCACCAATTCACGGTCTATCCAGCAACACCATAAGTAGAATCTATCAAGGACGCCAACACGAGAATCAAGAACTCTCCTTACCTTTCCAAAAAGGTTAGTCGGGTCTTCTTGAACATCTTTTCACGACTTGTCATTTCGATTTTGTCCTCGCCTGCCACCATCCTATGCTTTCCTCGCAATAATGCTCATGTTCCGAGCTAAGTAGGGGACTTAATGTTGATGGTGGTTTTTATTTTAGGGTTAAAATCGTAAAACCTTACATCTGACATGACGTCACTAGGACCACTAGCGCATTTATTGAATCATTCAACACGCCTACGTAAGAATTACCAGGGTACCTTTTTTTTTACATATATATGTGTCATGTTCCACGGTAGAACCCTTAGTATTGACCGACATCACCTTCGTACACCAAACCCTAAATTCTTACACCACCGTGCCAATGGCAAACCATGCCAGCCACGTCTCCGCGCCAAGGCATGCGAGCCGCACCACCGTGCCAATGGAAAACCATGTCATCCACGTCTCCGTGCCAAGGCATGCCAACCATGCCAGCCGTATGTGCCAATGGCATGCCGTGCCAGCCACATCTTCGCGCCAAGGCATGCCAACCATGCCATCCGCACCACCGTGCCAATGGAAAACCATGCCAGCCACGTATCCGCGCAAAAACATGCCAACCATGTCAGCCGCGCTGCCGTGCAAGCCACATCTCCGCGCCAAGTTATACCCACCATGCCAGCTGCACCACCGTGCCAATGGAGAACCATGCCAGCCACGTCTCTGCGCCAAAGCATGCCAACCATGCCAGCCGCGCCACCGTGCCAATGACAAGCCATGCCAGCCACATCTCCACGCCAAGGCATGTCAACCATGCCAGCTGCACCACCGTGCCAATGGAAAACCATGCCAGCCACATCTCCGCGCCAAGGCATGCCAACCATGCCAGCGCACCACCGTGCCAATGGCAAACCATGCCAGCCATGTCTCCGCGCCAAAGCATGTCAACCATGCAAGCCGCGCCACCGTGCCAATGGAAATCCGTGCCATCCACGTCTCCGCGCCAAGGCATGCCAACCATGCCAGCCGCATCACATGTGCCAATATAATGCCGTGCAATCCACACCTCCGCGTCAAGGCATGGTAACCTTTGGACCAACGCCAAAACCCTAGTTTTGGCCACGCCTAAACCGCGCCAAGGCATGTCGTGCCAGCCACCTTGTCGTGCCTAAAACATACCATGCGGGCCTTCCCCTCACGGCTGCCAAAACGAAGGCGTGCGACAATCAATGGACACCCTTCCATCTTAGATGCAAATCTTAACCATCCAAGGTCACCAAATGATGAGTGCTAAAAAGTGCATATTTTTATATATTTTTCTTGGCATTGAACTCATCTTTTGTGCATGAATTCTACATTTTATCCCATATTCTGTGTTTTCGTTGTTTTCAAGAATAAATACTTTTCTCAATTAATTTTGCATTTTTAGGTACTAAATAAAGCCTGGTTAATTCACGGAGCGAAAAGAGCAAAGAAACGGCAAAGACTCCCGCAGAAAGGCAGCGAAGAATGATGTTTGCAAGAGCCGGATCAACTAGAAGTGGGCTTGAAGAGGAAGAATTGTCCTTAAGAAGATATGGGCTTGGCATACTCAAGGCCCAAAACCCTTACCCAAATCCATTTCCAATATCCATACCCATTTTCATGAGAGCCGTCAGTTTGGATCAATCACATCATCCAACGTTCGCCTCATCATCGTGCATCAAACTCTGAAGCTCCTGTCAAACATCATAGTACCTAACTCCAATCTAAGCCGTCAGTTTTGATGTATCACACATCTAACGGTCACTCCACGCCTGCTTCCATCTTGCTGTTAGATTCATTTCAGAAGTGACAATCCAACGCTCATCCTCGCTGTTCATCAAACCCTGATGCTCCGCCCAACACTATAGTACCTAACCCTATACCCAAAACAGAACCAAACAACCCCTACCCCAAATTCCATCGATCCCATCTTCTCCCTCACCGTCCGCAGAGAAAACTCTGCCATCGCCACCATCCCTAGCCGCCTTCTCCTCTGCCATACCCACTCTACTTCACCAACTACAGAAACCCATCATCACCACCAACCTTCCCTACTAACTATCAATCGATTTCATCGATTTCACACCCCTCTTCTCACTGTTGGCGTGTGAAAGTGGTGAAATAGGATGATGGCTATGAAGCTAGAGCATGGAGAGGAAGAGGAGTAGCAACAACAGTATGGGTAAGCAATTGTCCCATCAATTTCTCGAATTTTGTTGTAACCCTAACCCTAACTGTTGATTTGGGAATTTGGGGGAAAATTGTAAACCCTAATTTTGGGTATAAATAGAAGGCTTGTGTGTTGTGTTAAAGATATGCCTGGATTAGCCAGAGCACCACCTTAGAGGCCTGGACTAGCCAGTGCTCTCTACTGTTACTTCTTGTTTAATTTCAAGTTCAGTAATTTCAATTGTATTTGTTCACCATGTCTAGTATGTTCTAATTACTCTTTCTAGGGTGTAGATGAAACCCTTAGTCATATGTTGAGAAAATTTCTTTTCAATGTAATGTTCTTATGATGTTCACTGTTGTAGGATGATTACTAGCTAAAGCATTCAAATGCACTTGTGATGAGTTATACTGTGAGAAGACAGTTCATGCTAGGAGTGAATTAGATAACATAGCTAGAATTATTATCCATTTTATCCTGTTAGGGATGATAGTTAGCTAAATTGATCAAATGAACCTGTGATAGGCTGTACTGTAAGAAGACAGTTTATGCTAGGGGTGAGTTAGTGAGAATGGTTGGCATATTATCCATTTTATCCTTCCCTGGAAAGGAACAAGAACATAAGTTGAATAGGTATTGCCTTAGCTTAGGATTATTAGGTGGATTCAAATTCCCTAGTGCTTTTAGTCACTGTCACTAGAAATAGTTAGGAAACTTAGAAATCAGTAGAAAGATTTAGAAAACAACACCAGCTCCCTCCTTGTCCCTGTGGACTTCCCCTTATTTGCTCACTCACTACTTTAGATCATGTATACTTGCAGGTGTAGGTTAAAACATAGTTTTAGGACTTATTCCTTTTGCTATAAATTTTTTGGCGCCGCTGCCGGGGACTCGGTGGCGGCGCTGTTATTATATTTCTTTGTTTTTCTTTCATTGCTCTTTGTTGTTTGTTCATTCTCATGTTAGCTTGCTGTTTTTGTATCTTGCATTTCATACTAGCTGCATATTGGCTTAGTTACATGTTAGTCAATTCTGTAAGCATTTTATTGTAGAAATCATTGTAGTTATAATCATTCCGTTGTCATACTTGCATCATCTTAGCTGTTCTTGCATACTGTTTTGCATTACCAAGCATCTTTGTTGTTCTTGCTTACTTAGTTGCATCTTTTATCTTAGCTTAGTGTAAGCATAGTCCCTGTTCTTGCACTTCCTGTTACGCATTGTCTTACCTCTTTAGTGCATTGTCTTGCTTATTTCTCTTGCTCTTGTTATTGCTCTTGCTTTTGCCTTGCTGTTGGGTTCAGAACAAAAGCTGCTGCAATTGAACAAGCCCACTTGATGTTGAACAATTCTGCTGGGCTTGCTGTTTGAACTGCAGTAGTGATCCTGCTGCCAAGCTTCTGTTGTTGGGATGTGCAATAAAGAAAACAAAATCCCAACAGGGTCTCAAACAAACAAAGGTCAGGAAGATCCAAGCCCAACTGGGCTTTTGCAACACAATTAAAAGGGACCAAAGCCCAACTGGGCTTCCCTCCAAAAATAGGTAAGCCTAAACCCATTGAGAGAACCCAACCTGTGGGCTTCCTTTTTTTCTTGTGTGCTTGTAATATTAAACCCAACAGTTGGGTTTTTATTTTCTGTGGGTTTGTGTTTTTGTGTTTTTGGGCTTAACCTTTTTAGATTATGGGTTTGCTTTGTTTGTATAACTAGTTTGATGGGCATCATTGATTTTATTGCCATCCATTTAAAAGCATCACTTCGGCCCTAAATCTAAAAATGAATGGATTTTGGTCTGCCACTGGGAATAAATCTATTAGAGAAGCTTACGGGCAAGATTCACCTTATGAGCCTCCCACAGATCATGATGTCAATAGTTATAGGGATTATAATTATGGACCTTTTCAAGGTCATGAGCCTCAATATGCAAACCCGTATAACTATTCACCCATGTATCAACCTAGCCAACCGGAAATGCATGCTTGTACCTTATGTGGTGGTTTAGACCACCTTGATGAATATTGCTATATTTTGCATGAATTTAGGAAATCTAGGGGATACCATGAAAATCCAACTTATGAAATGCCCACATATTGTGAGGCCGGTAGTCATTGGGACCATAATCAATCCTTTGAGGGTTGCGATCAATATTTTGTAGACCCTAATGACCATGAACACATGTACCAATCACCACAATTTGAACATGAAGAATTTTGTACTCCCATGAATTTAGACTCCACCATAGAATCTCTCAGTGAGATAAACTTTGATAGATCTACATCACGAATTCAGGCGAAGTTAGATCAGATTTTGCTTCACCTACAAAAGGAGGAAATTCATGAGGAAATGTATGTTGTCCCTAATGAAGCGTCTAGTCCCATTCATGAAAATGATGTTGAATATGAACCTAATTTAGATGAACATGAATCGACTAAGGACACCATCACTTTTAATGAGGACCAATATGCATGTTACAATGATGAGGATTATGATGATTATGATGATGTTATGTTAGAAAAACATGTTTTTGCCGAAAATATTGTGGAACCTTTTGGTTCAATAACATATGGCTTCTCGCCCTCGACCTTCATGAATGTTGTTTCTTCTAATAATCATTTTAATTCATATGATCTTGATATTGACATGGGGCTTGTACAATTATTCTGTGAAGATGAACATGACATAGGAGAAGTTGAATCTTCTGTAGACACTAATTTTATTATGCATAAAAACGAATTTGATGTGTCTGATTCCTTGCCTAAGTCACAGTATGCTATTTCTTCTGATATTGATTTGCGTACTTCGGATAATCATGATACCGATTTAGGTCTTGATGTTTTGTTCGATGAATATGTGCATGATGTGCCTAAATCACAAATTGAAATTATTCCCCCCAACCTAGATTTGGTTTGTAACAAAACTTTTAAACCAACTAATCTGAGAGTCCCTAATCTAGGATTGGAACTGTGTGCTTCCCAAGTCCTCTTGGACTATTTATCTGCTAAATATAACATCTTTAAAGAACCACAGTTGGAATTAATTTCTCTGACCATCCCGCAAAAAGTTCATTCTGAGTTAGACCTTGTGAATCCTGAACCCCTAAAATTAAAAGATTTTGTGCTTCAAAGTAAACCTGTTGAAAAATATAGCTTTGGGGGTGATTCATCCGGTTTTTCACGCTCACTCCCATTTCAGTCCAATTATAGTTGTTTGAAACTGTCTATATTTCAGCACTTCGTCTTTTGGGTTGATCCTCAACTCTTTAGACTGTATGTATATAGTGAATTTCTTATATATAATTCGGTAGGTAATGTTTAGTAGAATCTTTTATTTTTTCTTTTGTATATATTGTGCTAATCCAATGTTCTTTCACTTAAGTTACTGTTGGATTTTTGCCTTGAATAACGGAGTTCTAATTTTTCTTTCGCCGTCAAATCGGGTATTCTCTTTCCTTTTTCTCTACTCAGCATAATCCTCTTCGTATGTTATAATTCTTTTCATATTTTGAAACATTGAGGACAATGTTTAGTTTAGGTTTGGGGGTATGGTATAGATACCACGATCACATGTTATAATTGAAAACAGACCTCCTTCTTTTTGAAAAATTGAAAAATTTGAAAAAAAAAAAAATGAAAAAAAAACATAAAAATGGAGCTCATTTACCTTGAAATGTTGACTCTTGTGCAAATATGTAATTTTTAGGATTCTTAGTCTAGATATTTAGGCACCCTGATTCTAGCACAATTCACATAGTGATAAGAAACTTGCACGCGCACGATCTACCAATACATGTATAGCCTCATCCTTGAGGTGTTCTATCGGAAGTTTTAGTTGCCAATCACTTTAGAATACTGAACGAAACTTGACTAGCTTGTTCTTTGGTTGGTTGGGATAGAAGGTGGAGGTTACATTAAGAAAGACAACCATCGAATTTAACTGGGTGCATCAAAAAGGGCTACCTCTTGCAAAGTGTCATGTAATTTTTTGTTTCTTTTTGTCTATGTATCAAAAGTGTTACCATGTCGAAAAAAATAAAATATCAACAAAAAAAAAAGGATGTATATATTCAAAAAAAAAATCAAAAAATAAATAAAATAAATAAAAAAATAAATCAAGTATTTATCAATTCCATCCTCTCTTGTTCCAAAAATAAAAGAGAGTAGTCAATGCAAATAAGAGTCATGTAAAGAGTAATCTTTTGTTGTATTATAGTAAGCAAGGAAGGGTGCATGCCATTGATGTAGAACGCGAGTAATTGTGAAATACCTCCAACTCATTCAAAATTCTCGTAAAGTCCGGACAACTAGGTAGATTTCGACCTCGGTTCTTAGCCTGAGAAACTATCTCTTGGTGATTAGTAGTCATAACATCCGATCTTTCTTTACACATGTGTAGATACACTTTACACTCTTATCACATGTCTTTATTTGTTATCAGTGCTAGGATTGTGCCTTTGATAGCTAGATTGACATCTCCATTTTGCTGTGAGCTTCTACTGTCTTGCACATGTCACATTTCATGGAATCTGAGCTTATATTTTGTCCTAGAACTTTGTAGGTACGTTTTAAGCAAACCTTCACGAGACTTCAACTTGTCCACTAGGGACACTTAGTGGTTTAAAAGGCTTAGTGCATACGTTAAATGCATTCGAGAGACCAGCGACAGTGGTATAGGTAGGATTTCCTTAGTTTTGTTTTACTTGAGGACAAGCAAAATTCAGGTTTGGGGATATTTGATGAGTGCTAAAAAGTGCATATTTCTATATATTTTTCTTGGCATTTAACTCATCTTTTGTGCATTAATTCTACATTTTATCCCATATTCTGTGTTTTCGTTGTTTTCAAGAATAAATACTTTTCTCAATTAATTTTGCATTTTTAGGTACTAAATAAAGCCTGGTTAATTCACGGAGCGAAAAGAGCAAAGAAATGGCAAAGACTCCCGCAGAAAGGCAGCGAAGAATGATGTTTGCAAGAGCCGGATCAACTAGAAGTGGGCTTGAAGAGGAAGAATTGTCCTTAAAGAAGATATGGGCTTGGCATACCCAAGGCCCAAAACCCTTACCCAAATCCATTTCCAATATCCATACCCATTTTCATGAGAGCCGTCAGATTGGATCCATCACATCATCCAACGTTCGCCTCATCATCGTGCATCAAACTCTGAAGCTCCTGTCAAACATCATAGTACCTAACTCCAATTTAAGCCGTCAGTTTTGATGTATCACACATCCAACGGTCGCTCCATGCCTGCTTCCATCTTGCTGTTAGATTCATTTCAGAAGTGACAATCCAACGCTCATCCTCGCTGTTCATCAAACCCTGATGCTCCGCCCAACACTATAGTACCTAACCCTATACCCAAAAAAGAACCAAACAGCCCCTACCCCAAATTCCATCGATCCCATCTTCTCCCTCACCGTCCGTAGAGAAAACTCTGCCATCGCCACCATCCCTAGCCGCCTTCTCCTCTGCCATACCCACTCTACTTCACCAACTACAGAAACCCATCATCACCACCAACCTTCCCTACTAACTATCAATCGATTTCATCGATTTCACACCCCTCTTCTCACTGTTGGCGTGTGAAAGTGGTGAAATAGGATGATGGCTATGAAGCTAGAGCATGGAGAGGAAGAGGAGCATCAACAGCAGTATGGGTAAGCAATTGTCCCATCAATTTCTCGAATTTTGTTGTAACCCTAACCCTAACTGTTGATTTGGGAATTTGGGGGAAAATTGTAAACCCTAATTTTGGGTATAAATAGAAGGCTTGTTTGTTGTGTTAAAGATATGCATGGATTAGCCAGAGAACCACCTTAGAGGCCTGGAATAGCCAGTGCTCTCTACTGTTACTTCTTGTTTAATTTCAAGTTCAGTAATTTCAATTGTATTTGTTCACCATGTCTAGTATGTTCTAATTACTCTTTCTAGGGTGTAGATGAAACCCTTAGTCATATGTTGAGAAAATTTCTGTTCAATTTAATGTTCTTATGATGTTCACTGTTGTAGGATGATTACTAGCTAAAGCATTCAAATGCACTTGTGATGAGTTGTACTGTGAGAAGACAGTTCATGCTAGGATTGAATTAGATAACATAGCTAGAATTATTATCCATTTTATCCTGTTAGGGATGATAGTTATCTAAATTGATCAAATGAACCTGTGATAGGTTGTACTGTAAGAAGACAGTTTATGCTAGGGGTGAGTTAGTGAGAATGGTTGGCATATTATCCATTTTATCCTTCCCTGGAAAGGAACAAGAACATAAGTTGAATAGGTATTGCCTTAGCTTAGGATTATTAGGTGGATTCAAATGCCCTAGTGCTTTTAGTCATTGTCACTATAAATAGTTAGGAAACTTAGAAATCAGTAGAAAGATTTAGAAAACAACACCAGCTCCCTCCTTGTCCATGTGGACTTCCCCTTATTTGCTCACTCACTACTTCAGATCCTGTATACTTGCAGGTTTAGGTTAAAACATAGTTTTAGGACTTATTCCTTTTGCTATCACCAACCAACGCAGGGTAATCTTTGGCCCAACGCCAAAACCCTAGTTTTGGCCACGCCTAAACCGCGCCAAGGCATGCCGACCATGCCACATGTGCCAATGGAATGCCGTGTCAGCCACCTTGCCGCACCTAAACCATACCATGCCGGCCTTCCCCTTACGGATGCCAAAATGAAGGCGTGTGACAATCAACGGCCACCCTTCCATCTTAGATGCAAATCTTCGCCGTACAAGTTCACCAACCAACGCATGGTAACCTTTGGCCCACGCCAAAACCCTAGTTTTGGCCACGCCTAAACCGCGCCAAGGCATGCCGACCATGCCACATGTGCCAATGGCATGCCGTGCCAGCCACCTTGCTTCCCCTAAACCATACCATGCCGACCTTCCCTTCACGGCTTCCAAAACGAAGGCTTGCAACAATCGACGGCCACATTTCCATCTAAGACGCAGATATTAGCCGTCCAAGATTACCAGCTAACGCAGGGAAACCTTTTGGCTTGACGCCAATCCCTAGTTTTGGTCGCGCACAAACAATGCTAAAACCTTAGCTTTTTGCCACGCCTAAAATAGGCCATATTAAAGCCATGCCGGCCATGCTTTCATGCCACTGGCTACAAAACGAAGGGTGCAATAATCAACGGCTACCCTTCTTGTCAAGATGCAAAATCTCGACCGTCGAAGGTCACCACCGAGCCCTGATTAAATATCTCTCAGGAATGCAACAATTTTAACAACACAAGTTAAAATTGATCATCTCATATACAGAAAAAAAAATCACAGAGTATTATCCGATTAAATAGAGGACATATACTCGTAATAACATCTGGATTTTAACAACACCAGTTGGACCGTAGATAATGACTTCAAAAGCCATAAAAAAATGTCCAAATAAATAAATAAAATTATAGTCTACTTGACGTAAAAATTGAAAATTGACCATGAATTTGTTTGTTAGAGCAAGAAAAACATAAATCTCCAATGGCCTATAGGGCCGACGAGATATTCATTCATCTAAGAATGAAATTATAGACACTTTATTTCATTCAAAGAAATTAATATAAAGATCAATATTGTCACTACAAGGACTAATTAATGATTTAGGCTCACAAGCCGGGTGCGCACCCACTAATCTTGAGTGTCTAACCGTATTTCAACTACAAGTGGGACGGTTCTATATTTTGGAGATCAATATACGAAGGAAAAATAAAAATTGCTAAATATCTCTCAGGAATGCAACAATTTTTTTTATTATTATTATTTACTGGTATTGCAAATTGGTTTAATCAAAATAACGGTACCATATTTTCTAGAATCGATAGAAAAATGTTTCTTTTGAAGAACATAAAGAAATCATTATCGTTATTCTTTTTGGAAAAAAAAAACCACTTCGTGGTTGACTAACGATGGTTTCTTCTAGGGAATAGAAACTAATCATTATTCCTTGCAAGGAATGGAACCTAATCATTATTCCTTGCAAGGAATGGAACCATACTGGCCTAAAAATAATTTAGACTGCCAATTTATTTACATCTCATATCCTAGTATTAATGGAGGAGAGAAAATTAATATCAATTGGTTTATACGATATACCAAAATCGTTTGAATGATATCGTGAAAAGAAAACATGTCGTTTTAGTCATTGCATATGGAAATCCATTTTATGGTTACGGATAGTTTCTTGTAAATAAATGGAAATCAAAGAGTAAAATCACATAATCTAAATCCAGCGGATAAAGATATCAAAATTAATTGGTCGTAGGTTTTTCAACCATGCACGTGATTAGCTATCATAAAGATATAAATTACGATAATACCAATTTTTATGATCATAGTTTCATCAGAGGAATCGAAACTATAAATCATATTTTGATGGATTTTTTTTTCTCTATGAAAAGGATAAGAAAAGAAAGGGGAAATCAAACTTGTTTTACAAAGTTGATCACCTACGCCCCCAAAATATTGACGATGTGTATTTTTCTCTCCCTTTAAGGGTTAATGGATTTTAATTGCACCTCGGAAGAAAAAAAAATTGAGAATGAGTATAATCATATTCTCGCGGTAGGCGTTGTGAAGATATAGAATCCGTCTCCAAGAAATACACCGCGATGCATAAGGGGGGAAAGAAATCATCACCCATTAATGTTGATCATCATCAAATAGAAAAAGGAATATAATATTTGATCAATTAATAATACAACATAAAAACAGAGTCTTTGCTCATGCACTCCGATTGAGATAAGGAGAGCCTAATGATTCAATCCACCTAACACAAAACAACATATGAGGACAAAACAAGAGTTAGCTAGAGGTCTATTGTGTGAATCAAACGGAACCACCGGATACAAAGTTAATAAAACAACGAAGGTTAAAGGTTAAGAAATATCCCTCTGTATCGTGTTTTGAAAGCTTAATCCATCTGAGCAGTTCTCTTGGCGAGCAACATGCCTAACTGTAGAGCGTGTGATTAGAGAATAGAGCGTGTGATTAGCTAGTAGAGCAATGGGCGTGATAACGTCTTGGAAAACTAGAAAATAGAGAAGAAAAGACACAAAGTGAAGAGAAAAAGAGGGGAGAAATTCTTATTATTATGAATGTAGAATACAATGTTTAAGCCTCTATTTATATAGATAGAAGACTTGGTGTCCAAGATATGTAAACCATAAATTTAGACACCAAAGACATCTTAGTAAATAAACTTGGTTTATAACAACTAGCAGAGTTAGTGACTAGTGAATGCTAATTGTAAGGTGTAACCTGTACTACATTAGTGTAGCCTCTAACTTGTACAACTTAGTATTTTATATCTAAAACCGAGACCAACATAATGCTTATAACACCATTCCAGAATTTGGAAGACTTAGTTTCTTTTGTTGCTGGTATATAAAATCTTCCTTATTAATAACTAGATAAGATCTTTTCCCGTATTATAATACCGAACTTCTGTTATTCAGTTTCTCAATTTTCCCCACCATCTCAGCCCGTCAATTTAACTAGATAACATAGACAACAACAACTAGGTGCACTCACGAAACAACTTAAGTTAAAAGAAATTTGAAACAAAAGAACGGGTATAAATAGTTTCTTAATTTTCTCATGAAAAGCAATGATTTTGAGGACATTAGTAAGACGATGCGATTAAGTAACATGAAATACGCGCTCAGAGTAACCTAACTAATTTGTAAGTCCGAATATATGTGACCATTGATCGAAACGGAAAAACGGGTTTCATGTTTATTTGCATGAGAGAGTTCGATTTCACTCCTTCTAGAGTGCCGTGAACAGACTCGGGGTTTTTGTTACCAGGATACGGAAGTTTTAATCAAATGTTACAGTTGTCCGGAGATAGGTTTTTAGTTGTTGACTCGTCACCTGAACAGTTGACTAGCTGTCATTTTGACCTGTGATTCTGTGAATTAGTACTCTGTTTTTGACAGCCATTTCTTTCTCTTTTTTTCTTCCGAGTTTATGAATAGCTTTGGTACACCATATCACAGATGAATGAAAGCCAAGGCTGAATAATCCTCAAAATACATGACTGACTCGGTTGTAAGCAATAGCTTGGTTGGTTCATAATTCCGATGAAGACAAAATCACGTTAGTTGGTTCTTTCAGTTTTGGGGGCATATACTAGTGGCCATTTTTCCGGGGCACAGATAAAATGTCCCTTCGGCAATACTATTATATAAATCAAAAATCTAAACATGCTCGTTGTTCATAATGTATACCTTGTTTTTCTACAACTACTTTTTTAGTAGCAAAATCTAATGGTGAAAGGTGAAATAACGATTGACAGTGTGTTGAACTTTATACAAATTTTCTATGCGACAGTGGGAGTTATATATGTTGTAAAAGGTCGTTTAAGGCGCACTAGGTGTAGGACCAGCGCCTAGTAAAAAAATGCGCCAAGTGGGGCCGCCATGACCAAATTTTTTCTTTTCTTGTTTTTCTTTATTTTGGGAGCCTTTGGCGCCTCTGAAGAGCTTAAACGCTAAACGAGGCAAGGCGATGGGCTTGGTGCCTCGTCCAGCGCCTTTTACAACATTAAGCGGAAGTATATTATTAGGAACATGATACATACGTAAATAAAACAAAAAGTTAAACATTACTAGTGCCATTTATTCAAAGCCAAAACCATTAAAACAATGCAAATACAATGTAAATAAGATAAATTTAACATTTAAGAAATTATCCCATACAAACAACTGTTCTGTCCCTAAGTGTTATCTTCCTTTGAGTATTGGAGCCTACTGAAGCCAAAGTCCTGATATAAGAACTGATGGAAATATAGTATTTGGTAAACTGTGGTGGCATACTATGGATATCTATAGCTCTACCTTTTCCGTGAATAGGGTCATATAAAAACAGATGTCTTCCATCCTGATTAGAAGACTTTTGAAATAGTAACTCGCCATTCTTGAAAGACCGTATAAAGGTCGAGCGCGTAACAGGATGTTCACAAATTATCTGTAGGTCCATGATGCAAAGTTCAGTCCAAGAATTTCTTCCTCCGTTGTCCTTCATCACCCATATTTCTGTTCGAATATTGTAAACAGTATATATTAGAGCAAGAAATCCCCCCACAACAGCTACTGTTGTCGCACTTGAAGTTATATTATAACGATAAAGATGTTGTGGTAGTAGCACTTCCTGGAAGCTCTCATCAAGCATAGCAAAAGAAACTAAAACTTGTTTGGAATCTTCGGATCCATTAGATGGGCTTGCCAACCAATGAAAAGCTCCTTCGAAGAAAACAATATCATAAGAAGTATGTTTGTAAGGGATTTTTGGGATGACTCTCCATGAATTTGATTCAAATGAATAGACACGGAGAATATTATTCTCCAAGTCTTCACGATTTGAATATACGCCTCTTCTTTTTCTCGTATTGATGCTTGCAAGTTCTACCATCTTGAAATCACCAGTTTCAGAATCACAACCAAAACCTATGCACCCCCTTTTACGTGGAATTTTCCGGGTTTCTCTTGTACATGGGTTCCAAAGGAGAACTAAACCGGGAGCAGTCAAGCAAACAACACCATTACAAGAACTTATAAATTTAAACCCATCCATTGAAAAATAACTATCACATGTTCTATTACGCATTTGCTTCTCGTAATCATCATAAAATTTATATTGTATAGCTCTATCAACAGTGCAATCTGCATTAACAGTTTCATTATAGAGTACTGATGATAACGACGATGATGAATATTCATAATTGTAGTCTGTAGAGCAAATCATGTTTTTATAATCCCACATGAGACTAAAATTTTCCTTTTCAGTTTCACGATCTAAATGTAGTTTAATAAAATTAGGGTCACGAAACAATCGACACCAAGACTTACAAACGCACCTGAATCGTAAGATTGATTTCACCGGTAACCGAGAAAGAATGTTAGAGATTATATCTTCTGGGAGTAGTAAGCTTGACATTTTTATCTCCTACTATTGCAACTGAATCTCAATTCGTTTACTGCTGTGCAAATTGTTGCAGAGTTTTTATTGGGACAATCATGTATACCTATTCTAAGATCTGACTAAAGATTTTCCTGACTGTTCAAATTTCTCAACTTCTGACTTTCTTTGCTCCAACCGTATATCCTGATAAATTATAAAGATTCTCGTGGCTCGTTATGTTTTGAGGAGCCAAATATGCCAGAAATGTCAAACTATTTAGTTAAGGGAACTAATTACTGGACACGCGGCTCAAGCTATCATTTTGAATCCTTCGTCAAGCTGATAAGAGTCATAAGACTATCTATATTCCAATTCAAGAACATTATTAAGTCATGTGTGTATGCGCTCTGTTGGTGCTCAGCGTGATAGTCGCAAACAAGGAGGCCAAGCATTACTATTAGAATATTTTTCTCTTTATTAAAATAAAAAAAAAGATCTTAGTCTAACTCTGTAATTCCATCTGCTTCTTTTAAAAATAAAACGAGTCATCAACTATGAAAAAGTACCAGTACAAGAACCTTGCCCCCATTCCTTAGAAATAACAGACAACAAAATGCATTCCGTCGTATATGTTATTTGAAGCATAACCTCATTCGATGACAAAAAAAAAAAATGTATACAACATTGTCACCCTTATACGAACCGAATAGAAATTCAAAGGTATTGCTTGTTGCCTTTCTGATATCAAATCACCAGTATAAATTTTAATATTTTATCAGTCTATTTTGTGCTGCTAAATATTTCATGCAGTACTTCTCTTTTTCTGAGCTAAAATCTGGTCATATAGTTTGGCTGGAAGCATATATCATGAAGCTAATTAACAAAATTTAAGCATAAAGAACGATATATTAAGCTAATACAACTGTACTCGTGCTCTGATACAACAGCATTACTTGTTTAATAAAGAAAAAAAGGATGTGCATGGAAGTGTCCGGTTTGTTGGTGCTCTCAACATGTATTAATAGTAGTAACTTGACAAGAAAGAGGCCAACCACTTACCAATTACAGTATTGTTCATTGTAAATGATAAATATATTTCTTAAACTTTTTAAACGATAAATATGATTCCCCTGATCCTTCCTCATGTATAAACATTGCATCACAATTGTTTTTTTCCTTTCTTAAAACAAAAAGATCTTGATCTAACTCTGTAATTTCTCTAGGTTACTAGAAATTGCTCTTTTGATTAAAACAGGTCTTTAACTTTCCTTATGTAGTCTCTCAATTTTCTCCACCATCTCAACCCATCAAGATAAATCGATAACATAGACAAAAAGAGTTATAGTGTGTGCATGAAAAAACTTATTCTAATATTTCCTTCGTACTTATTATATAGGCGGAGAAGTAGTATTCTCTTAGAATAAGAAAATATTTAGTTTTCATAAATTTCCTTCTACTTTCCAAATTTATCGTTACCTTATTCCAATACAAATATTATTTTATATATCTCTATTTCACGTGTAAAACTAGATTGTATGATACCCATGCATCATTAATAGGGGTGTATGTGAAAAAAAACAATTTTGGAAGTGGAGCTCCCTTTATCTAATAGTACTACAAAATTTTTAAACTCCACCTATATAATAGGTACAATTTTTAAACTCCACCTATATAATAGGTACAGACGGAGTAGAAGTTAAGAACAAAAAAACGGGTATAAATAACTTTGACGAAGATGCCATTAGGTAACAAGTAATACTCTACTATCTCGGATTAACCAAACTAATTTTTAAGTCCAAACATGTGTGACTGTTGATGGAAAAGGAAAATTGGGTTTTTCAAGTTGATTTGACTCAAAATTTGCATGACAGAATCCGATTTGACTCCTTCTAGAGGGCCATAAATGCTTTAGGCCATACTATATGACCAGATGCTTTGCGTCTGAGTACCATTCACCTTTATTTTCCTAACACGAAAAAGAGAAGTACATCATAAAATATTTAGCATCACTATGATAGATTTTATGCCGGTGATCCGGTACCAGCTAGGCAGCAAACAATACCTTTGACTTTCTATTCTCTTCGTCCATATAAGGCATGACAATGTGGTACGCATTCTATCATCCGCTGAGATTATCCTCCAAACAAAAGTACAATGCTTGTTTTTTTGTTTTTTGTTTTTTGAAAAGGATTAAGGGGAACAAAATTTGCAAAAAAAAATTGTAGTTTGTACCATTACTTAGTTGAGGACTCGTTTTATTTCTAATTTCTAATAGAGCAATTTCTGAAACTGGGCTGTATAATCTATACTAAATTCATAAGTGAAAAGAACAATGAAAAGCAAAGGGAAAAGAATGTCAAATGTTGAGAAATTTGAACATGTATTAAATTGGATATGCTAAAGATACCAGGAATCTCTAACTTATAATTTAATGCAGTTGGAGAGAAAGTCAGAAGGCGAGAAATTCGAACAGTTAGGCAAATCTTTAGTCCAAAGAATCCAAACCTTAGAATCGGTATAGATAACTGTCCCAATGAAAACTTTAAAAATTTGCGAAACATTATGAGCAAGATAATTGAGAGTCAATTGAATAGTAGGAGATAAAAATGTCAAGCCTACAACTTCCAGAAGATATAATCTCTAACATTCTTTCTCGGTTACCGGTGAAATCAATCTTACGATTCAGGTGCGTTTGCAAGTATTGGGGTCGATTATTTCGTCACCCTAATTTTATTAAATTACATTCAGATCATGTAACTGAAAAAGAAAGTTTTAGTCTTTTGTGGGAAATTCATGGCAAGATTTGCTCCACAAACTATAGTTATGAATGTTCATCGTCGTCGTAATCATCAACACTGTGTAATGGAACTGTTAATGTAGATTGCACTGTTGATATAGATTTGCAATGAGAATTTGACATTGATTACTCAATACAAATATCTGAAAGGAGAAGCAAGAGTTATTGATTGTTCAAGGAATGGGTTTAGTATTGTAAATTCTTGTAATGGTGTAGTTTGCTTGACTGCTCCCGGTGGCACAGTTCTTCTTTGGAACCCTTCTACAAGAGAAACCAGGAAAATTCCACGTACAACTGGGTTCATTGGTTTTGGTTATGATTCTGAAATTGGTGAATTCAAGATGATAGAACTTGCAAAAATCAATCCGGCAAAAGGAAAGAGAAGATCCGTATATTCAAATTATATTTCTGACGGGGAGGAAAATCTGCGAGTGTATTCATTTGAATCTAATTCATGGAAACTCATTCCAAAAATCCCTTACAAAATTACTACTTATGATATTATATTTTTCAAAGGAGCTTTCCATTGGTTGGCAAGACCCTGTGATGGATCAAAACAAGTTTTAGTTTCTTTTGCCATGCATGATGAGAGCTTCCGGGAAGTGCTACTACCTCAACATTTTTATCATGATGATTTACGTTTAACTGGACGTGCAGAAGTGGGTGTCTTGGGAGGATTCCTTGCTCTAGATTATACTTGTTACAATGTTCGAACAGAAATATGGCTGATGAAGGACTTTGGAGGAACAAATTCTTGGACTCAACTTTGCATCATGGACCTTCGGGTAATTTGTGAACATCCCGTTACTAATGGAGACTAAGTGGAGACTAAGGAAAGTCTTAGTTACATCTAAGTTTCACATTGCTTACTACCTCTTTATGATCTTAATATATAAGGTGTGGAGCCATTCCACTAATTGCCAATTGGTTTTGAGTTGGAAGCCCACACACTTCTATCATGGTATCAGAGCTAGGCCCTTTATGCGACATAAGACTCATGTAAGACCCAGAAGACCTAAAACGACAGGGCAGCCAAACGGGCAACCATGCAGGGATCCACATTGTAGAGGCCTCAAGAGCCCTACACGTGGAGGGGGCATCATAGAGACTAAGGAAAGACTTAGTCACATCTTAGTTCCACATTGCTTACTACCTCCTTGTGATCCTAATATATAAGGTGTGGATCCACTCCACTCATTTCCAATTGGTTTTGAGTTGGAAGCCCACACACTTCTATCAGTTACGTGCTTCACTGTTATAAAGTCTTTCAGAAATTGAGAGTTGCTATTTCAAAAGCATCCTTTTGGACAAAATGGAACACATCTGTTTTTATATAACCCTAATCATGGAAAGGGTAGAGCTGTGGATATTCATGGTATGCCACCAGAGTTCGAGAAATACTATATTTCCATCAGTTCTTGCTACATTGAGACCTTGGCTTCAGTAGGCTCCAATACCTCAGAGGAAGATGTTGGTACACAAAATGTACTCGCCACGTGTTCGCACGAAATGATTCGAATAGGAATAAAAAATCTTACCAAAAGATCTCGTACCCTTCTCGAGAATGTCTGTCAGTGACTTGTCAAATCAGTTGTCATAATCACTTTTATTATTATCAAATCTACGAAGTTCACAGGACCATCCGAAGTAAAAGGATCTTAACATGAAAGAAGACTGCGAAATAAACTTGGGACACGAGGAATAAGTAGAAGTAACCAACAAGATATCCTCCACGAGACTGAATAGGCGAAGTAAGATTACTTGGAAAAGAAGACAGTTGACGAAGTATATGAATTGCTGAGCAAGAAAAGAGACAGCTATCCCAACAAGCTACCACGATTATCGGCGAAAAGAAAGGAAAAACTTTATGGAAAATGGTTTGGGCGAAGAAAAAAGCAACTTCACGTGAAATGCGTGATCACCAACGAAGTAAAATTAGTTGTATTCCATTCACTAGTTTTCCTATAAATAAATACATTTGGCCATTGTAAAGGGGGTTGGATTTTTAGAGTGCTAAGGTGGAATTGTCTAAAGTTTGATATTAGGGTTTACTTGAGTCTCTATACTTGTAAGATTTTCTTAAGTTATTAACCAATAAAAGGATTTTGGTTTTACTTTGTTTTTGAGATGTCTTAGATCTGTGCACTTTCTTTGTACTACTGGATTTCTGGTAGTTACATTTTGGCGTCCAGAAACAGGGAACTTATATTGAGGATTCATCCTCATCTAAGAGTTTAAGAGAAAATTTTGAAGTTGCTTTTAACTTGTTGTTGTTTAAGTTTTCCAACGAGTTGTTCTTTTTGAGAGCATGATTTCATAGACCTTAAGCGATTTATTTGATATTAAAATCTAAGGAATAGGGTAGTTTTTGAGTAATATTTTGAAAATTTGTTTAGATTTAGAGAGAAAGTTTGTTTTGAGGTTTTAAGTCAAGATTAATTACTTTTCATTATCAAGAAACATCGGCGAGTTGACAAGTGAAGGTAGATACAAAGATATTGGGCCAGGGCTAGTTAATGGCAAGAATACCAGATCGAGCAAAGCACGTAATAGCGACGAGAAGGAGAAAACGCTTGGAAGCAAAGAGAGGAGGAAGAATGGAAAGAGGAGAAACGTCAATTGAAGGAGGGAGGCACGGTGTGAACCAACAGAAAGATGGGGATGCTGACGGAAATAACTTTAGAGAAGGATCTGTCCATACCTCAGGCACAGAAACTGTCGCAGAAGAAGAACCAACACACGAGGAGACGGAAGAAAACGTCGACGAAGAAAACATGACATTGAGGAAACTGAGAGAGATACTTCTTCAGGAAAGAGAACGCGAAAGAGATCTAGTGGCACAACGCACCAGATTTGCAAGACAAAATGCCACGCTGACATTACAGAACCGCCAACTCAACGAGGAGAGAGTAGTCGATGATTCGAGAGAAGGAGTTACGGACTCAGAAACGAGAAAAGTCTCGTCAGGAAGAAGGAACTTGCGTTGAAAGGACTATGCGTATGATGAAAGCGAAAGTGAATAAAGGGGAAGTGAGAATGGAAGAGAACGAAGAAGAAGGCAATGAAGAGAAAGCAACGAAGAAATGATTCTACAAAGAGCGTTAGAATAAACGATATGAGAGGATCAAAGGCCTAGATATTAAGAAGAAAGAAGACGAGAAGAGGAAAGACAATACGAAGAAGACAAAATACGCAAAGAAGAAAGGAGGCGCGAAGGTGAAAGAAGGAATGACGAAATAAGGAGACGCATTCACAAAGAAAACAGAGGAAGCTTGAATCAAGAAGTCTTAAATGAACTACGAAATATGAGGACACTGATAAACAACTTCGGAGAGGAGGAAGGGTGAAGCTAGCAGAGGCAATAGAAGAAGCCGACAAATCTCCGTTCACATACGAGATAGAACATGCAAACATTCCTGAGAAATGTGTATTACCAACTTTCGCGAGCATATTCAGTGGATCGGAAAGTTCTGTATATCATTTGAAGCAATACACCCTCTCGTTGATGCAGTAGGGACGAAATGATGCAATACCGTGTAAGTACTTTCCGGCGAGCTTAACTGGAGAAGTGTTGGCTTGGTTTGAAGGACTGCCGGAGAGATCAATTTCATCATTTAAATACTAGCAAAGGATATTTCTGACAACGTATATAAGAAATAACATGATGAGACCGTGGATAAAGAACCTATTCAAATTGAGACGAAGGCCAGGGGAGAGCTTGAAAACACTAGTGACGAGATGGAGAACGGTGTACTGCGAACTCGCAGGAAGGGTTGACGAGAAGAATTTTATTTTAGCTTTTGTGAATTCCCTAATCCCGACCGACCTGCTATATATACAAATATTTATAATTCGAAATTCATTAACCATGAACGAGTTGAGGGAGTATCAGGAGGAATACATTGCATTTGAAGAAAAGCAGAGGCAGGTTAGCGAAGTTATGCCAATTCCGGCAAAAGAAGGAACATCTCGTTTATTGCCAAGAACAGTACATACTGTAGAAGATAACTCAAAATATGAGAGAGGGGAGCCTTTAAACATAGTTCCTGCGAAAATGGTGGCGGTGTCAAGTGGAGATCAAGAATGGATTGATCAAAATCTCTGATACGAAGAATCTAGACGAAGAAACTATAAGTCACGAGGTAATAATCCAGGACATCAGCAAAGAAACAACCAAGGACCAAGATTTGGAGAAAGGAGGCCAAATGCACCAGTTTTTGAGGATGTGAAGCTTCCTAGACTCATTACGACTGTAGAGAAAGTGTGGGAGGCGATAGTGTTGACGGAAGAATTTCCTCCACCACCGAACCTAGGAAGGGAGCCACCCCCAAGAAGTAGGAGCCACAAATTTTGCAGATATCATTGCTTTCATGGACACAACACAAATGACTCCAGAAATATTCGAAGAATCATACTTCGCTTGATAGACCAAGTAAAACTTGCACACTTTTTGGAGAATCAGATGCCATTACCACCGCCTCGTGACAACAATCAGAATCAAGCACAGGTGTACCGAATTGACATAAATCGAGGAGCACAGAGACTGTATTGTAATTCGATAATACGTTCAGCGAAGAACATCCAAGACTTTCATGATAACATACTTAAAAGAGTGCATAAGAGAGAGGAACGAGATATTCAGTGTCACGAAGAAAGATCCTTTATAGGATTGGCAGAAGAGAGAGATCTCATTCTCAGCTCAAGACGCACCTGAAGGAGGAATTTCGCATACGGATCCGTTGGTCATAACTTTAAACTTCGGAAAATACTCGAGATGGGAGGATGACTCTATCAAAAGAAGGAAAATTTGGGCAATAGACAGGATCTTAGTGGATACGGGAAGCTCTGTAGATATACTCTTTTACCATGAGTTTAAGATGATGGGATACAAAGATCAGACCTCGTACCTTCAATGTACAATACATATGGGTTCAATGGAGTCGCGTCAAGGCCCAAGGGAGAGTTAGTCGTGAAAATATTTGTAGGCGAATTGGAGACAAAAGTTACAGTGTGCGTGGTAGACGTTGATTCACCTTATAATTCCCTTATAGGCAGACCCTGGGATACATGGGATTAAAGGAGTCGCGTCTACTTTTCATCAAGCCATATGATTCCCAATGCCAAGTGCGATTGGGGAGATCAAGGGAGATCAAAGGGACGCACGAGATTGTAACGAAAAGGACGTTCATAAATAAGAAGAAAAATTAAGGAAGAATGTAGAACATAAGAAGAGAGTGTTAGAGGCAAAAATGGAAGAACGAATGATGGTATTCACAATTGGGATGAACGAAGAATGTACTATGCCACGTAAGGACCCTGAGAGGAGGAATAAAACTCTAATCATTCACTAGGAAGAAGTGGAGATAACCCCATAAAGAGAAGACCAGGTCGAGATAAAACAAAGTGGAAAAGTGAACAAGGTAAGAATAATAGAAGAAGAGGAAATGGCGACAGTTGAAGGGGAAACACCCGTGGCCAAGGATAGGAGAACCCCACATGGAGGACAAGAGGCAAACCCTGTTAAGGAGGATAAAGGACATCAATACAAGAAACAGGAAGTAACGTCGAGAGTGAGGAGACACGAAATCTAAGAGATAGGAAGAAAGATAATTTCGAATGAGATAAAGAAACTGAACAACTAAAGGAAGAACTTTATCAAGAAAGACGGAGAAAGAAATACTTGGTAAGGGAGACAATAAAGCTTGAAAGGCAAAATGAAAAGATGATGATCAGGAACAATCATCTCAAAAGGAAACAAAACGAACATGACGCGAGGAGGAGGGAAAATATCTCGGACAAAAGACCAGCATCCGTGGAATATCATGAACATCAAAAATAAATGAGAAGACGAGGGGAACGAGATTAAAATCAAGATTTGCGAAGAGCTACAGAAGAGACCAGAAGAGAATTCAGGGAAAAAGAATACCGGCCCGACAGTCGATGACAACCAATAAACAAGGAGCAACGAGCATAATCGTAATTAGAGGAAGGAAAAAAGCATTAGAGAAGAAAAAAATGGTGAATAAATGTGCGAGAAATGAACCATGCAAACCAGAGATAGCGACATTATTTTCCTTAAAGCAAAGAGATAACGAAAAGCTTATGAAGTATAGTGGCGAGATGGAATGCAATTTGCAGCAAGCTCAAAAGAAGATTGTCAGAAGAAGATCTAGTACGATCATTCATTTATGCTCTATCAACCAGGAGTCTCTTGTTTTTAAAATTATTCAAAATCAGGATTGAGGTGCGGATGAAGGAGTTAGAAGAATATAAGTCTGCTATTATTCGTAAATCATCTATAAGCAATGTATTGAGTTAAAAAAGTAATAATAATGATATATATTTATTTTCATAAACAGATCCCTTGGTTAAGAACATGGATTTTTATATTTTTGCAAATCAAATATGAATAAAATGAAACCATAAAACATGCGAGTAAGACCTCACATTAGCAGGCTGATAAGACCCACAAAGTAAAAAAGTTTCTAGGGAAACTTAAAACCTTTGCCTAGGAAGGATGGGAATCCACGGCTTGCACCCTAGTTCGCATGAAAGTGCAAGAGGCAATAATAAGTCCCAACGCACGTCGTGAATAACTCTCACAGATATAAGCTAGGGGAAATGATAAGACCCATCCGCCGAGGGTCCCTTTTATGATGGCCTTCAATAAGGAGTGCAGAAATATGACCAGGGCGCCGACGTATTAGATTGAGATACGGGTGCATGGGACGTATGGAGCGTTACCAGCCATGACTGTATGGCAAGTCCTGGCTACGATGCACTCGGTTCCAAAGAAACCTCACTTAGGGTGTGACCTCGTAACCAATAGCCATATCGGCGAAAGGGATAAGAAGTCACGAAAACAACTGACTGTCGTAATAACCGGATGGGTGGAGACCAACATGCATGTTAGGGTTAACCTCCTTGAAGGGGCAATCAGGGGGAACATAAAGGGACGACGCCCTCCATATTAGGGAGTTGCATGGCCAAAAAAGACGACAATATCATGGGGCTATTATTCATGGAAATGACTATGCCTGTCGTATTGTCGCGAAGTAAGACCTCAATATGAATGCTAAGGCGAGGTTGATGGATTGTTATTCTCAAGAATAACGAGGCCTGAGACTTCATCGAACTAAAACCCTTAAAGACAGGATGGGGCGCAATAAGTCCTTAATTAGGGTACAGTAAGTCCTACTCAATGGGCTGGTAATACCAAAATCTAATACGATTAGAAGATAACAAAACCATACCCATGATAATTCATAGCCCAAAAATATATACAACATATGAGGAAAACAAGAGGCAAATGAGAAAACTACTAATAACAAAGTTAACATGAGAAGAGACGAATGTCAAAGCAAAATCATCACGAAGAAACAAAATATCTTGTATCGTGTATGGGCTTTCGTAGGCACAACAAATTGATAAATATATTTCCCACTAATTAACTAGTAATATAGCAGTAGTAAGAGATCGTTCCCACAGAGATCTGTGTAATTGATAGGTTATTTGAAATAGCAAGATAAAATAAATAGCAAAGGGGGGGTTTTAGATTAATGGAAAGATAATAATAAAGAAAAGGGATGATCAAGGAATCCTTCGTCGTTACCAAGCGTTAAAAGGATTAGAATACTTATCTACTGTTCATAAGAACCATTCATCACCAACCATAGAATAACAGCTAGATCAGTGTTATCCCCATAACTTCTTCAATCATTGGATACCGAAGTTCTCTCCTACCAGAATCCATCCGACGAACCACCAAGTAGTAGATCACTCAAGGTGTAATCCAATCGAACGCCTTAAGATTTGTGAATTTAGGTTGATCCCAGTAGTTAAACTCTTAGATCAAGGTTTACTTGTTGGTGTTGTCTTCACACACGATTCCTCCACAGAATCCCTCTGTAAGGTCTCGCGATTTCTACTTGTGTAGAGAGTTAATCGACGATTACTTATCTCATAACTTCTACTAGCAATAGAACAATCAATAGAATAATCTAGTATGCATCCCAAATAAATCTAAGAATCATTCATAAACCCTATATATGGTAAATACAAATGATGATGATAAAAACTCTCGATATATTTGTATTATTAATAAAGCTTCACTCTTGGAACATTGAATTCATCCTTAATCAACAAAGGATTTAGCTACTCATATTACAAAGAAGATGAAGAATGGTGGTTTCCCCCTAAAGGGGTAAACCCTAGGTTTTGATGTATAACTTGTGATATGAGTCGATGATCTCTTTTTACATAACCTAATACCTTTTTATAGTTTTACATTGCTTGGTCTCCAAGTATTTAGTTCGGTTCAAGAACCCGACCGAAAATACGACATAACGAAACAAACCTGCCCTTAGGCTTTCCAAGGTGTACATAAACGTTTTCCACTACCTAAGTTTGCTGAAACTTCAAATTCCAGCAGATATTTTCGGAATTAAAGTGTGAAAACACGTCCGCGAACTTTACTGTCTTCGGTTTTCAATAAAAGCTTGTTTTGGCCACAACTTCTTCATCCGAACTCGGAATGACCTAATTCTTTTTGCGTTCTTTTTATCTTTAAATTATCTTCAATATTATGATGAGAAATCCTTAATTTTAATGAGTTAAGATCCGTCTTTGGCCCGTCTCTTGATTTTGAGCGTTTTGCTCCTTTTCATCGCACTTCTTCCACTTCTCTTGGACTTGGGCACTTGGATACTAGGAATACTTCTCTTATTAGATCTTGTCAGCACTTTGTTGCTCCTTTTTGTATGATCACCTATTTGAGACAAATAAGAGAAAACCAAAGTAGTAATACGAAAATATGCAAGAATAATAGCTAAACAAAGTATGGATTGGACACTAAAATCATATGAATTATGCACTTATCAAATTCTCCCACACTTAGCTTTTTCTAGTCCTCGAGCAAAATAAATAAAACTAATCCTAAATACAACAACTCCATTTCGTGATGATACGGTTACTCTTAGCATGAATAACAGGCCTTTAAACCCTTAGGTGTCACTAGTGGACGAGTTATAGTCTCGTAAGGGCTTACAAGAGGTATACCCATGAAACCTACTCCAATTTCTCTCCTTAGAAGAACCACTAAGGATAAACACAAATAAAAAAGCCAAATAAGTAGCTTGCATATGTTTTTTAGCTGCAAACATCCCACATACATTCCAATCATCACATATAAGCAATTACTTACGTATGTCATTCAACCTGATTACAAAACTCGACTAAGATAGTCATCGTACTTGTTGCAACGTTTGTCACAACACTCGCATACTGAAATCACATGGATAGATAAGAAAATGGAAATATAAAAATGAAGTGTGCAAATGTTAACTAAAGCGAAAGATGTTACCCGCAATACTTGTGGGAATGTCGTTAAAGGATTCTTATTTATAGCACAATATTTGAGAGAAGCACCCATTTAAATCGACCACATGATTAGATACTCTAAGCGCATGTTCCTTTTCAGCAAGTATGTGATAGTTGCCTTGGATCCTGCGTTCCATGCTTTCTTAGGAGATGGAGACATGGACAACGTTTCACACATACTTAGGGCTGCACATACTCCGGTACGGCCCGGTTTTCTTATGGAACCGGTGTCTGTACCTGGTGTTGACCGGTACCTCCTTTTGAGGACCAGTACCTGTACCTGTACCAGGTGTTGTACCGGTCCTCCGGTACCGGGTTTTTACCTGCAAAATCATCATCACTGTAGGATGAGAAAATCTCAACTGTACCACAATTACATCATGTACCCAACCTAGCATGCATCTAGCTCTGTTTATTCAATATTCATTGTAAATATCATCTCAACTCATACAATACAACACCTAGCAATGCACTACCATTGTTAATATGTAACAATTCATACAATAGAATAAGAATTTACATCATAATCCATCTACACCACCAGCATCAGAACTTCAAGCAGAACCCATTCACCATCAATCGATTTCAATCTAAGCATCAGATATATTCATTCTCAGATCATAAAACCCCACAAATCGCCCAAAACCAAATTGAGTTGTAGCCAAACCTATTCTCATACTTTAATTACAAAACTCATCTATTATTTCATTACAAAGATTTAATTAGGAAATCTTGTTGTTTGATTTCAACAGAAAACCCAATTCGTAAAATCTTAAATCACACATGCAATTAGTTTCTTAAAAAAACAAAAGAAGTGAAGAAGAAGGTTTATCCTCTTTAATCTCCAAATCCGACTCCAACCCAAGGTTCCAAGTCTTGTAAAACACCAAATCAAATCTTCATATTCAATTTCTCCACCAAATCGAAAAAACCCTAAATCAATCTACAATCAAACCCTAACTCAAACTAACAAACCCTAAATCCAAATGATGGTGAAGAAGAAGAACAAACCAGAGATGGTGAAGAAAAAGAAGAACAAATCGAACTGATTCTTATCGTCTACTGTTGAATTACCTGATAGAGATGGTGAATCGATGATACCCTGAAGAACACAGAAGAGAAGAGGGTTGCCGCTGCTTTTTCAGAGAGAAAAAAAGAAGAAGAAAAATGAGAGTGAACTGATTCTTCTCTCGATAGTCGGTAGTCTATACCTAGTATGGACGACTACGATTAAAAACCTAGCTTGATCTTAACGGATAATAATCACCTGTACATATGGTCCGGTTCAAGTCCGGTCCTCCCCAAGAACGGGTGTCTGTACCGGTCTAGACCGGTTCTCAACTTCCAGTACCGGTGTCTGTACCGGCTAGACCGGTTCCGGTCCGGTGCCGGTCCGGTAATTCCGGTTCCACTCCGGTCCAGGTCCTCTCAACCGGTTCTTGTGCAGCCCTACACATACTACTATCCAAGTGTCAAGAACCTCATCAATAGTCTTTTTGACTTGCTATAATGATGATATGGTTTTTGTTTTTATCGACTATGATTAGTCCGAAATTCCGGACCTATCATTTATTAGTGTCGATAAATGAAGAGGAGCCTTATATATATATTTTTCTTTGTCTTTTTTACTTTTTTACTTTTTTTTCGGCTCACTCTTTTATGAGTGTAAGACAATTGTCTTATGGGGCTTTTAAATAACTCAACCAATGATTACCTTGCTACAACATCCATGGAAGTATTAGGATCCCACCAAATCACTTTAGAGAAACATATAACTGCAAAAATAAAAAGAAAGTGATTCAGTAATGATTAAATACGAGGATGAATATTTCAAATGACTACCATAGCTTAGTTTCACATTCAATTATGAACGTATATATCTAAGTATTTGTGGAACGATAAAGTGGAACTCAATGTATAGCCGTAAGAACTGTTTCAACCTTAAAAAGGTGTAGAGTGTCATCCTAAATAGCTCAAAATTAACTCCAATGATATGAAGTCTCAAGAATGCAAGAAATCAAAGAGTATGATTTATTTATTTTATAAGAAAGCCAAACATGCTTAACTACTCCCCCACACTTGAACTTAACATTGTCCTCAATGTTCAAAACTGAAAATTCTGATTTCTCACATAACAGCCCTGAAAAACTCAAAAACTGTACTAATGGGTAGGGAATTAGGAAAAACATCTTAAATAAAAGTTATTCGACTACGTCTTTTCTATAAGTTGTCAAAATATCACAGTGTTTCGGTAAACGGACTGACTTTTATGGCATCCGGACTGACTAACATGCAATCTGAAAAAGTTCTGGAAAAATACCGAAACTCAAATTTCCAGGCCTATCGCTCCAACTTAACAAACTCCAAATTCAGATTTTCTTTTTGTAAAAGAAATATGAGTTTGTCCTCTTTAAAAGTTGGGGTCAACCACTCAAATCGAACTCCGTATGAAGTCTCGAGAGCTATTTCCATAACAAGTGCGCAGTCAAAAATTTTCTGACGAAAATAGTTTCGTCAAAACTTTCATTATATATATAGAACTTTGTAAAGTCTAACAACATGTTTGTTTTTTCCTCTATCTAGAGGCTAACCTCTATTTGCCTATATATAGTGGTGGGTCCCATTTATATTGTTGTTTGCTTTTTCCACTATCTCTACATAGATAGAGGCTATATAGAGGAAATCAAATAGCACCAATTGGGTGCTATCTTTGAACCTCTACCTCTGTTAAACCTTCAAATGACTAATATACCCTCGAACAAATTTATAATGTCCAAAAATAATTTCTTAATTCAAAATCTAAATTTTTTCCTGTTTCAGAAAAAGTGATATTTTGCTCCGTTTGAGAAAAAGTGACACTTTACCCCCGTTTCAGAAAAAGTGATATTTTTGCTTCGTTTCAGAAAAAGTGATATTTTTGCCCCGTTTCAGAAAAAAGTGAATTTTTTGCCCCGTTTCAGAAAAAGTGATACTTTCGTATGTTTCAGAAAAAGTGATACTTTCGCGTCGTTTCAGAAAAACTGATACTTTTGCCCCGTTTCAGAAAAAGTGATACCTTCGCTCCGTTTCAGAAAAAGTGTTTTTTGCCCCGTTTCAGAAAAAGTGATACTTTCGCACGTTTTAGAAAAAGTGATATTTTTGCTATGTTTCAAAAAAAGTGATATTTTGGCCCCGTTTCAGAAAAAGTGATATTTTGCCATGTTTCAGAAAAAGTGATACTTTTGCCCGTTTCAGAAAAAACTGATACTTTCCCCCCGTTTCAGAAAAAGTGAACATCTTTGATTGTATTTTTTAATACATTTTTTTCTTGGAATTTTTGAACATCTTTGGTTGTAATGGATCTTCATGAATTTTTTGAATTTTATAAAGGTAAAATGAGAAATATATAAAATCGGCTACACAATATAGATTTGTTAGATAGTGGTCAAACAAACATGATTTTAAGAGACATTATACAGTGATATTTATATAGATATAGAGGTAAACCTGAGGAAAAAACAAACATGACATGAAAAACTAAGATAACAAAATACAAAAAGGATACAAATACAAAACCGATGGGTTGCCTCCCTCGCAGCGCTTGGTTTAACGTCGTCAGCCCGACGTTATTGTTATCGTCCGTACACCAATAATCTGAAAATTTGGTAATCCTTCCAGATAACAATCTGCAATTCAAATAACAACTTCACAAAAACGTTGGCACAAAAGATAAATATTGAAGCTATCACTTTATTGAAGTTTCCCCCACACTTAGTCCTTTCTACACTCGGAAGTGGATAGAGAACATAGAATTCGGGAACTTCAAAAGGTTCTTCAGCTTGGTGAACCTGCACAATCTTAGAATCAAACACATCAAGTGGTGGATACTTAGAAGCAAAATAATCCGTTAAAACTTTGGAAGCACACAACTCCAATCCTAAGTGATATGAATCAAAAGATTTAAAAATATGCAAAGGATTAGACAAACCTTCCACAATCTCTTGTATTACGGGATCCTCATCATTCTTAAAGAATTTTAATGAATTATTTACCTCGTTTGTATCGTGGTCCTCTATCAAACTATTTATCCATTCTTCGTCAGTTTCTGCATTGATCGGAATCTCAGCATCATTATAATCCTTGGAAAGCTCAATTGGGTCTTCCACGACTTTAATTAATTTGGTTTCATTCTCAATCTCAATCTCTTCATCAACACTCTCATCATCCGAATTGGAATCCTATCCTAAAACGTCTAGTTCATTGATGCAACTCCTAATTTCTTCGTTTGAGTATGTTACGCCGTTTATAACAATAGATATGTCATACCCAATCTCTTCCATTTGAATAGGCGAAGGATCTTTATCGTGATCCGGAGTTTGAATAATCGTATCATTGTTGCAAGGACTTTCAAGAGGTTGTTCATCTTCATCGGAATCATTGTCAACCTCAAAATCGCCAACATCCCAACGACGTTCGAATTCCATGTCTATGGACTTCTTAATTTCATAAAGAGTCTCTTGTGATGCACCGGCTTTTTCCAGTTGGTTGTATCGCGCATATGATTTTCTGATGTTAACACGCTTTCCACCCTTATCTTTTCTTTTGGAAAGAGTGAAGGAAAAACACGATAAAGAGGAATAGGTTTTGATTCAGTATCATAACTTTTTAGTTCCAAATTCCCTTTCATCTGCACATTACTAGAAAACAATTGATCAGAAGGATAAATATCCTTCCATCCTCGTGATTGTTCACTTACATGCCCGTCATAAGGTTGTTGACATGTTCCGTGGGAAATTGATCATAGCCAAAAGTTTGGTTTTGATTATACCCATAGGATGGTTGGTAGTTGTCATATGAATGAGATTGAAAACCATATTAATTACCACTGTTGTATGTGTAATCTTGTGCTTCGTACATGTTATTTCCTTAAGGAAACATGACGACTCACAAGAAAAATAAAATCGAAACAAAAATCTAAAAAAAAAAAAAAACTAAACAAATAACAAATCAATTAGCAACTACTCCCCGGCAACGGCGCCAAAATTTGTATGGGCTGTTGTAGGCACAACAAATTAGTAAATATATTTCCCACTAATTAACTGGTAATATAGCGGTAGTAAGAGATCGTTCCCACAGAGAGCTGTGTAATTGATAGGTTATTTGAAATAACAAGATAAAATAAATAGCAAGGGGGGGGTTAGATTAATGGAAGATAATAATAAAGAAAAGGGATGATCAAGGAATCCTTCGCCGTTAACAGGATTATAATACTTATCTACTGTCCATAAGAACCATTCATCAACATGATTATAATACTTATCTACTGTTCATAAGAACCATTCATCAACAAACGTACAATAACAGCTAAATCAGTTTAATCCCCAAAACTTCTTCAATCACTGGATTCGGAAGTTCTCGCCTACCAGAATCTATCCGACGAACCACCAAGTAGTAGATCACTCAAGGTGTAATCCAATCGAACGCCTTAAGTTTTGTGAATTTAGGTTGATCCCAGTAGTTAAACTCTTAGATCAAGGTTTACTTGCTGGTGTTGTCTTCACACGTGATTCCTCCACAAAATTCCTCTGTAAGGTCTCGCGATTTCTACTTGTGTAGAGAGTTAACCGATGATTACTTATCTCATAACTTCTACTAGCAATATAACAATCAATAGACTAATCTAGTATGCATCCCAAATCAATCTAAGAATCATTCATAAACCCTAGATATGGTAAAGACAAACGATAATGATAAAAACTCTCAATAGATTTGTATTATTAATAAAGCTTCACTCTTGGAACATTGAATTCATCCTTAATCAACAAAGGATTTAGCTATTCAGCTAGATTCCAAAACTGACCTAGCTGAATCAATCAAAATTGCAATGAACAAGAAACTAAAGTTCAATTTGCATTCAAATACAACCTGAATTCTTAAGTAAATCATTCCTATTCAATTAAGCTAAGAATTCATTTTACGAACAACACACTGATCATAGCGTGGATTCAGAATAACAAAAAATAGTAAACAAAACCTGAATCAGCACCAATACAAGTTCTAAATTTTCTTAAAGATAAGTACGAACTAACAAAATGAGCATCAATACAAGTTCTAAGTTTTCTTAAAAGATAAGTACAAACTAACAAAATGATAAACTATCTGATGACGAACTGAGCCGTGCAACTCAGAATCGCATACCTGCAGCAAAATAAGCTTGTGCATTAGTTCATAAACTAATTTCGACATGACAAGAATGGACTGTTCAGAGATAATATAGAAAATCTTATACGAGACGAAACCATTTGCGGTTCCTCATGTATTAATAAACTATCTCTTCTCAGACCATTACCTTAACAAATGTCGAACAATGGCGGTATTAGTGCTTGAGCAACTTCATATTTGCCTGCAATGAGAGTGTTAAAAGAGATCAAACAATGTGTACAAAATGGGAACATCATGGAAGAGTTTTAAAATCGAAACTTTACTTTCTGAGTTTGCATTGTGCTTCTTTTCCAGATGCAAGTGCGAAGGATATTGTAAGTCTAACAGGCTTAAAATTGGATTTTTTAAATAAGGCGAACCATCCTGGATCAACAACAGATAACAATCTCAAATCTCAAATAATAATTAAAAAAAAAATGCAATATCATAAATTAACTTTAGAAAAAGCAAGTAAAATGCAGTGCAAATAGATTAACCGGGACATTTTAGATACCTAGTGTCACTAGATTAACTGGAAACATGACATCAAATTCATAAGTGGCTCCGCAGAGAGGTTCAAAAATAAGTTTATTGCTTTGGCAGGAAATCTTAGTTTCTTCAAAGATATCTGACCCAATTAATCTTTGGCTCGGCAATTAAACTTTAGGTAAAACTCCAAAAAAATTCTCAACTCTTCAGTCATTAACCCTGCACCACAGATAAAACCATTACAATATAACTACAACCAACCTAACAAAAAACACCAGCATAGTAACAAAAACATATAAATAAAATGGAAGAAAAATCCCTCTCAGGCACAAATTTCATCCACTCATGAAAACCCGAGTATAAAAATTGAGAACCGATACAAAAATTGAATAACTACTAACAACCTAAAAAATTCAAATCTAATAAAAAAAATACCCCAAATCCACATATTTAAACCGTAAATAAGCAAAATCAATTAAAATTAAGGAAAACATAATTTGAGAAATTGAAATCAGAGGAAGTATTATACCTTATAATTTGTCTCTCATGAAGTTGTTGAATTTGTTCCTCCAATCCTTTTCACCACCATCCAAACTGTACTTCTTAGAATTCTCTTACAGATAGATAAGATATCCTTTAACCTACGGTGATAAAACACAGAACAACACTTCAGTAACAATCTACACAAAATTTAAAAGGTTAAAAGGAACAATTGATTTGCATAAAAATATCAACTAGGAAAAAAACCCACCTCTTAGATTTCGATCTCTAAGACTACTAACTACTCCTCCTTCACTATCTGGTTCTCTAGCTTAATCATTAAACCCAAAAAACCTTTGATTTAGATCTAAAAGTTCATAGAACATCTGATTGAATCTCACTTGATCTGCTCTTTCATAACCAACAGTATTTTCAGATTGTAATTGGAGTTGGCAGATTAAAATATTCCATCGATGTACACAGTGACAGAGTTTTCATGGAGTAACAAATTATTTCAAGCTAGTTATGATGTAAAAAATTTAGGGTTTCAATGATGAATCTGAGTAAGAGATAAGATGAAGAGAGTCTACAATTTACGGGGGGTTAGTCGTGGGAGAGTTCGAGAGATTTTAATGTATTTGTGTTTTCTCCTGTTAGTCGTGGGGGAGTTTGAGGGAGTCTCTCCAAATCCTCGTTAGTCGTGGGGGAGTTTAGAGGATTCTCCTAAACTCCCTAGAAAACACCTGTTAGTCGTTGGGGAGTTTAAAAAAATCTCTTGAACTCCCTGTTAGTCATAAAACCCTACCATACTAGGGAGTTGGTTGCTTTAGGGAGTTCGAAGGAGTTTTTAGTGTATTTTGGTCTCACAAAAAATCTCTCAAAAGAGTAGAGATTTGGGAAGGAGTTTGGTGCGTAGAAAACCATAGGAGAAAGAAGAGGAAACGTTTTTTTTCCAGGTATGTTTTTTTTCTTCTTTGATCTCCATGATTGTTTATAGTCTGATTTGTGTACTATTTTGATTGTTTTTCATATCTTTGATCTCCATGATTATTTATTTTGATTGTGTATAGTTTTTTTTTGTGCGTACTCTCTCTCTCGGTCAAAACCCTAATAGTGTTTTTCGTATAGATTTTTCTGAAAAACATGTTCCTGCCCTGTTTGTCGAGACGATTCTGACATACCTAAAAAACTCATTCCTTTGTGATATAATTTTTATGTTAAAGAGGAGTTTCTTAGCTTTGCAACCAGACCAAATTTGTTGAATTCCATCACACAATGATTTTTGTATGATTTTTTGAGTAAAGATTGTGAAATCTAAAATTTTCTGACGACGTATTCAAGTCCTGAAAACGTGATTCCTGCCCTGTTTGTCGAGACGATTCTGACATATCTATAAAACTCATTCCTTTGTGATATAATTTTTATGTTAAAGAGGAGTTTCTTAGCTTTGCAACCAGACCAAATTTGTTGAATTCCATCACACAATGATTTTTGTATGATTTTTTGAGTAAAGACCGTGAAATCTAAAAAATTTCTGACGACGTATTCAAGTCCTGAAAACGTGATTTCTGCCCTGTTTGTCGAGATGATTCTGACATATCTATAAAACTTATTCCTTTGTGATATAATTTTATGTTAAAGAGGAGTTTCTTAGCTTTGCAACAAGACCAAATTTGTTGAATTCCATCACACAATGATTTTTTTATGATTTTTTGAGTAAAGATTGTGAAATATAAAATTTTCTGACGACGTATTCAAGTCCTGAAAACGTGATTTCTGCTCTGTTTGTCGAGATGATTCTGACATATCTATAAAACTCATTCCTTTGTGATATAATTTTTTTGTTAAAGAGGAGTTTCTTAGATTTGCAACAAGACCAAATTTGTTGAATTCCATCACACAATGATTTTTGTATGATATTTTGAGTAAAGATTGTGAAATCTAAAATTTTCTGAAGACGTATTCAAGTCCTGAAAACGTGATTTCTGCCCTGTTTGTCGAGATGATTCTGACATATCTATAAAACTCATTCCTTTGCGATATAATTTTTATTTTAAAGAGGAGTTTCTTAGCTTTGCAACAAGACCAAATTTGTTGAATTCCATCACACAATGATTTTTGTATGATTTTTTGAGTAAAGATTGTGAAATCTAAAATTTTCTGAAGACGTATTCAAGTCCTGAAAACGTGATTTCTGCCCTGTTTGGTTTAGACCTTTGGGCACAGCTATCAAACCCATATTTATTTCTTATCATTTTTATGTTAATAAGGGATTCCTCGGCTTTTTTGAGTTACAGTTGATCTTACCCATGAGGGTACAAGTGCTAGAACCTGTGATAAGGAAGATGAACAAGATAATTACTTCGATGTTGATTATACTCAACGAGAGCAATATGATAGTGCTTTTAACGTATCATACGTGGGATATGGCTTAGAGGAAAGTGATGAACAAGATAAATATGAAACTCAAGATATGAACACAACGAAAATTCCCGTCAGAAAAACGGCACCAAAGAAAAGACCAAGGTGTGACATTGGTGACTCTTCTACATCAACTAATCCTACTGGGCAGTCTGATTATCTAGAGAAATTGATTGCCAACAGTTCATCGATTGCTTATTCTATTGATTCAATGCATGCTCTTATTGCGAAAGAGAAAGAAGACCGCAAAATTGAAAAAGAAATGCGTAGAATTGATAAGGATAAGAAAGATAACCAAGTATGGGATCTTGTTTATGGCATGAATGAAATTTCTTTGGAAGATAAGCTGAAAGTAATTGAAATGCTGGACAACAATCACAAGAAGAACTTATTCATACGTTTTACTCCTGAAGAGAGAAAGTTGTGGATTGGTTCAAAGTTAAAAGCATAAACCTGTCATCTTTGCAAGTTTCTATTAGGTTTAATGGGCTTTTAGAGTTACAACATTTGATCGTTTTTCTTCGTAACTATTAGTATTTAATTTTTTTTTCTCCAAGTTGAGAACTTATTATTATGGATTGATTGCTACTAATTTTTATGGATTGACATCTTTATGGTTATTATGATTGAATTTATGAACTTTATATTCTATATGCTTATTTTCTATATACATATACTTTTATGCTTTTGAAATAATGATGATTCTAATAAAAAAAGTACTTTTATCATCTTTTTAGGTGAACATGTCTGATTTGGATTTATCTACTGATAGTGAAGATGAAGCCTTTGATACAGAAGAAGAAAGCAGTGATGATGAAGAGGTAAGCAGCAATAATGAATTTGAACTATCCATATTTTTGAATATACTTTCAGCGGTGCATTCATGGTTGATGGATATAATCAAGCAATTGCAATACATACAAAGTCAGCGTATTGAAAGATCAATGAGACGCCCAGTTACTTTGTTTGGATATAACTATATAAGGAGAGTTTTGTGTCAAGACCCAGAAGACTTTCGAAGAAGTTATAAGATGTACCCTGATATTTTTCTAAAACTATGTTGTATCATTAGAGAAAGTACATCATTATGTGATACAAGATGTGTTTCTATTGAAGAAATGCTTGGTGCATTTTTACTCGTTGTTGGCCAAAGTTCACGATATTGCACAATACGTGACACATTTGGTCGCTCTCGATGGACAGTTAGTAAAAACTTCAACAGGATGTTGCGAGCTTTAAATGCTATAGGTCCGAGGATGATGGCTAAGCCAACAAGTGCAACTCCATTTAAAATTCGTGAGAGTACACGATTTTATCCTTACTTTAAGGATTGCATTGGAGCTATGGACGGTACACATATCCCAGCAATGGTAGAGAAAAGAAATGCAGCCGTTTATCGGAATCGACATGGAATTACATCTCAAAATTTGTTAGCGGTTTGCAACTTCGACTTGGAGTTCATATACGTGCTCAGTGGATGGAAAGGGTCTGCTCATGATTCGAAAATACTTAACGACGCAATGACAAAAAGAAATGGACTGAAAATACCGCAAGGTAATTTTACTTTTATCTAATGTGAAGTTTTGAGTTTTTTGGTTAAGTTATTTTCGGGTTCTACTTGACGAAGTTTTCTTTTTGTGTTTTATTCAGGTAAATATTACTTGGGGGATGGTGGCTTTGCAAACCGACGATATTGTTTAACACCATTTCGTGGCCAACGTTATCATTTGAAAGAATTTTCAGGTACGGGTAATCATGCGAAAAAGGCTGAAGAATTATTTAACATGCGTCATGCTTCTTTGAGGAATGTAGTTGAAAGATTGTTTGGTGCTGTGAAGTCTCTTTTCTTGATCTTTAAGTCTCAACCTCCATTTTTGTATCAGGTGCAAGCGGAGATAATGACAGCTTGTGCAGGCCTACGCAACTTCTTACGAAAAGAATGTCGTTCAGATGAGTTTTCGGTCGAGGAAGAGGAAGAGGAAGATAGCCATCCATAAACGCTTGTAAATGACGACGAAATTTTGACACAACAAACTCAAGAACAACAACGTCAAGAAGCTAATGCATGGAGAAAGAGTATAGCGGATGATATGTGGGAAAATGTTCGTGAACAAAGGGAGTTAGAATTGTATGGAGACCGTTAAATTGAAGGGAAAAAAATATCTCGTTACACAAAATAATATACTATTGATACAAAGATATGATCATTTTCATTTATTTTTTTCTTTTGATTAAAGATCGATGTTATTTGCAAATGAGGGTTTATTGTTTCTTAAAAGAGAATAAGTTAGGAGTGAACTCTCTCAAACTCCCCCAAACTCCCCCGAACTCCCTCTAATAAATTCTCTCAAAATCCCTACACTCCCCCAAACTCCCTGAACTCAAAAACACCAAACTCTCTCAAACTCCCTACACTCTCTCAAACTCTCTGAGATTTAAAATACACTCAACTCCCCCGAAATCACTCGAGGACTAACCCCCTGTTAGATTTTCATTCGTTTTAGAGAAAAAACTCAGATGTTATAAGATATCTGAGAGAGAAGTGATAATAGTAAAGGAAGACCGAGATAAGGAACCAAATATGGGAAACTGGGACCATAGAAACGTCTTCCATGATAGCTTGTTTTACTCTGGGTCATTAATAAGACTACCTTTGGAAGCCCAAGAAATAAAGTAAGGCCCGGGAAGTCTTAATTATAAGAACCATGATATTGGGCATACCAAAAACTTTCAAGGCATACAAAGGACTAGTCCTAACTTGGGTGACCTTATAAGGGATACCCTATGGGTAGTTTAATTACCTATATGCCCTTAAATCCTATAAATTACTAATCTATCTCTAACCTTAATACAAAAATCTATAATCATAAACCTAAAATCAGTTTCAACCCTTTCTTCTTCCTCTTCATCCTCTACAGCCGAACCCACCTTCTCCTTATTTTTCATCGTATCATCGCCGAAATTTAATCGTCGATTCGTGAAAATTTAGTCGACGATTAAACTCATCTATATAATGGTTCGTCGTAAGACAGTATCTCGTTCTAATCGAGCGATTGAACAACCCATTGAAGAAGAAGAAGATTTAGAGAGTGAAGAAGAAACTCAAAATCAACCACAAAATCAACCGGAAGCAGAGATTGAAGAAGAACCAACTCCAGAAATGAGAATAAGAAGGTTAGTTTTACAAACCCATCTCGTATTTGATGTTTTTGATTGGTTTGATTGATTTAATTCGTCAAAATCATGTTTCTGCGGCGGTTACATGGTATGGTTCGGCGCAAAACAAATCTTAGATGTGCGCCGAGCTGTTCTTGAAATTGAACCCTGAAAGTGCATATGAACGGCTCGGCGTATATCTGAAATCCGTTTTGAGCTGAACTTAGTGACACAGAGACTTATATTTAGGATCGGCTTATTCGATGGTGTTAGTTTTGTGCCGAATATGTTTTGTGAATTTCAGAAATTTTGCATGTGCGTAGGATCGTCTTGTATGGTAGTATTAGTTTTGTGCCGAATAATTGTTGTTTGAATTTCAGAATTTTTGCATGTGCTTAGGATCGGATTATTTATATGATATCATGTTGCCCCGAATACATGTTTGAGTTTATAACCATAGACTCGGCTTATTCGACGGTGTCGGTTATGAGCCGAATATATAGGATCGGCTTATAATTGTTTTGTGGTATGAGCCGATCCACTCTCTGTGTAAGCTAATAAAAATTTCAAGACATGATTCAGCTCATATTTGTTATTTCGGGTAATCCGAGCCTTCTTATTTTCTTACAAGTTTTTGGATTTCCAAATCTTTTTGTTGTTCGAATTAGTCTTACAACTTTCATACTTGTGTCAGGACCAATGCAGCTACAAAGAGGAAGAATATGGAGGTAACACCTTCTACTTCTAAAACTCCTGATCCTAGAAGAGGAGGTAAGAAAAAATTGGGAGCGGGAGGTAGAGGAGGAATTTTAGAAGAAGAAGCTGAACAAGTAAGAATTGAAAGACAAGAAGAAGGAATAGCTGAAGATGAAGAAGTTGATGATAATCAAGAAGTTCATCAAGAAACACAACCCCAAGGAAAACCCAAGAAAGACAAGAAAGGTAAGAAGGTGGCAAAACCCGAGAAAGAGAAGAACAATGATGATCTACGGATCACTGGTTTACACATTCCTGATGAAGATGACGTAATTACACCTCGATCAGATGGTTTGCCTCGTGGTCTTCCGGAAGATGGAGGAAATGTGTTGATTGGTTATGCCGATTCTTGGGTGAAGAAAATTTATGAGATTCCTGATCACAACTGTGCAGTCCGAGTATTGAGACACCAGAGGGCAGCGGAATGGAGTCTTGATGAAGAGGTTCCTGAGGTGATTGCGTACGTACAACGCAGTGCTTTATGTCCTATCATAAATTATGGACATAAGGAATATGATAGTGTGTCGGCCTCTGCATTTACCGAGCGCTTTTGTCCAGAAACTTACACATTTCAATTACCTTTTGGAGAGATGGCAATCACTCCTGATGAGGCTAGTAAGATTACAGGCCTTAAAGCAAGGGGTGTAAGTGTGGATGCTGGTTTTTATGACATGAGCTGGGATGATATATACAATTTGTACCTGGATTGCCTTGGTTGGGGTTCACAGAAAACTGAGTTGGAGTTTTGTCGATCAGTTAAAGATGTCGATACCGTTTGCATACCAGGTGGCAGAAATAAGAATAATAAGAAGATCAAGTTGACTAACTTGTAAAAGGAGTTTGAGAACACAAAGGAAAGAGTCACACAAGGTTTGTTGATAATGTATCCCGTCAAAGTGAAGCAAACCGTAACTTCCTACTTGCTTTATACTCTTGGTAGAGACATCTTTCCCGACACAACCGAAAACAAGGTAAATTCTAATTATCTCCAATTGGTAAAGAATCTTAAAACTTGTAACAAGTTTGCTTGGGGAACGGCTACGCTCGCTTACTTGCTGGACCAACTTGCCACCGCGTCTAGGTTGACAAGTACAAACATCGGAGGGAACTTCACTTTGCTCCAGGTAACTTTTGGGAGTTCAGAGTATGGTTCGGCTTATAACCATAAAATCTTTTAAGCCGAAGTTTTTACTTACTTGGTTCGGCTTATAATACTTGATCCATATAAGCCGAACAGTTCTCTGAGTTTGCAAACTTTATTCTTACTTTGATGTTTCCAAGTAAAACTTGTTTCTATCAATTCAATTCCTTTGATTTTTTAATGTGGTTCTTTGGATGTAGGTGTGGATATATGACCATTTCCCAATTTTGAATTTGGCCAAAGTATTTGACAAAGATGTCGATTATGCTGATACTGAGCCAACTGCAGCACGGTACGCGTACGAGGACTCCAAGAAAAGAAACAAAAAGAAGTTGGTGGCAAGTTTGAGAGAGACGTTAGACCGTCTTGGTGTTGATGATGTCACTTTTCAACCATATGAGAAGGAAGATGAAGAAGATGAAGTTGTTGAAGATGAGGATATGTCGGTAGGTATGTATCATGGGCCATTGTGGTATCCCGGTGGTTATGTTATATACGATCCTAGGCGAGTACTCCATCAATTAGGATGCGTCCAAAAGGTTCCTTTGTTTGACGAGAAATTCAGGTTGTTACCAAAGAGTGGTAAGGGAACTAAGAGCACCACTTCATCTTGGGAACCAAAGTATGATCCTGATCCCACCGTTGAGTTTTGGAATAATTTAGACAATCACACATTAGATGCGTCCAAGTTAACACCTTTACTTGATGATCCATGTGAAGAGGATCCGGGCTATATGGATTGGTATAACCAAATTTCTCATCCCTTCATTATCAATAAGAAAAGGCAAAAGATAGCTGATAAGGGGAAGGCGAAGCCAATCAAGATCACCAACAAGTCTACTTCCGAATATGTAGTCAAGGCTTTCAAGATAATGGTAAGAATGACTTCACTTTATACTATTTTCATATATTAGTTATGGTAAAAATGTCTTCAACCTCATGGTTATAAGTTGTTGACAAATGAAAAAATAGGTTGCCGCGGGTAGGGAGATGTTGAAAAAAATGAAGGCCAAACTTTGTTGCAAAACACCAATGACCGTGGAAGAACAAAAATACCTCATCAACAAGTGGGATGCAATCATCAACAAAGGACAAGGACCCGAGGAACCCGAACAAAGGCCTACCACAAAGAGGTCTCGACAAGTTGGTGAAGGTACAAGCCAAGGTGGTGCTACCGTCCAACCCGGTAATGATGCGTCGGAAGATGAAGACCAAGGTGGAAGAAGAGGTGGTCGTGCAACTAAGAAGAGGGGTCGTGGTTAAATTCCCTTTTATGTACACTTTTATGGTACACTTTTTCTTAAGTTTTAAGTACACTTTTATGGTGTTGCAAACACCTTTGCTTTTAGGTGCTGAACTTTGTCCTTCAGGTTAAGTTCTCTAATGTTAGTTAAGTACACTTTTATGGTACACTTTTTCTTAAGTTCGGCTTATCCTCTAATGAGTTACGCGCCGAATCATTTGTCCTTCAGGTTCGGCTTTTTCTATAATTTGAGTTATAAGCCGAGCCTTAAAAATCATTATTGGTGTAATCCAGTATTGGTGTTCCTCAAGCACGATCAGGTTGATGTTCCTCAATTTCATGTTTTAGTGATACTTGGTATCCTCGTGAATTATGTCTACTGGATCAGGTTGATTTTCCATGGGTCCAAGCGCGATCTACAAAGAATATCACAAGGTTAAACACTAGAAAGGGAATATAATAAAAAGGTTCGGCGCATTCGATAATCACATTATGTGACGAACTATAAACATTTACAGGTCTCGGCTTATACGATATCCTCAATATGTGTCGAACCACGAACAATATTTTAACCCAAAAATTAACAAATTCATGTTCGGCTCAGACGATAATCATATTATGTGCCGAACCTTGAACATAAGAGGTTTCGGCTTATACGATATCCTCAATATGTGCCGAACCACGAACTATGTTTTAACCCAAAAATTTACAAATTCATGTTCGGCTCAGACGATAATCATATTATGTGCCGAATCTTGAACATAAGAGGTTTCGGCTTATACGATATCCTCAATATGTGCCGAACCACAAACAATATTTTAACCCAAAAATTTAAAAATTCATGTTCGGCTCAGACGATAATCATATTATGTGCCGAACCTTGAACATAAGAGGTTTCGGCTGATACGATATTCTCCATATGTGCCGAACCAGTAACAATATTTCAACCCAGAAATTAAAAAATTATGTTCGGCACATACGATATTGGATATGTAAGCCGAATTAGTAATGATTCTATTCCTGTCTATTCAAGATGCTGTTTGGCTTACTATGAAACTTTCATATAAGCCGAACTAGTGTCTAGGAAAAGGGTTGGAATTGGAAATTATAGGTTCGGCGCATGCAGTAAACAGATTCAGTAAGCCGAACTGTTCATCAATCGGTAGATTCGGCTCATAGATGTGACCGAACCTCAACCTTTTTCGCCGAACCATGATTAAAAAAACCTAACTTTTGATAATTGAGAGCTATAAAAGTGAGATTAAGTATAGGATATAAGTGTACCTGTGTATTAGAAGCATTGGATTCCTCATCAATGTCTTCATCATCAGGATTTGGCTCATAAAAATCATCATCTTGAGTTTGTGTTTGAGCTTGAGCTTGAGTTTGAGTGGGTGTAAAATCATTCTCATAATCTAAGAAATCATCCATTTATGGATCATTGTTGTAGTTGATATGTATTTTCCTAGGTTTTTTAGATGAATGATGACCCTCCTCATCCTCCATTGAATCAAGAATTAAAATTTTCTCACTTTCTCCTTCTCTCCTTCTTAACCAAACCAAAACTTTGATTTTTTTTCCTCAAATTTTTCATCTAAACAACTCTTATAATTCTGAAATTTTTTTTAATCACTAAAAAAAATATTTAATCACTAATCAAGATTATTAACACTAATACGTAAAGGGCAGATTTGCCATTAAAAATTTTTGGGTTAAGGGGTTATCTGATTTTGCTATTTCACAACCTTTTTTGTCTTCATTCAGCATGCCTTGGAAGATTTTGGTATGCCCAATATTATGGTTCAATTATAAATCCTAATCAGACTTAAAAAGTCCATTTTCCACTAGTGAAAAGCGCAAGAAGAGCTAGAATTGAATGAAAATAAAGACAATGACTTAAAAGAAGACTGAAGTGGAAATGTTACGAAATGCTTCATAAGAATAAGAGACAAGTATATACTTTTATACTTTATATTCTTCTGAAAATTAACTTCGCAAACCTTTCATTCCTTAAAGAACAAGACAAAGGAAAATATTCAGTAAAGGTGGAAATTCTAAACAACCTGTAAAGATGTAGCAAAGAATTATAAGACTACTTCGGAACTCCGCAAAAGAACAAGAGGCAAGTATATACTTTTATATTTCTATTCTTTTGCCTACTTCCTTCACAAGTATATACTCGACAGAAAAAACAAAAGAAGGCATAATATTTCACTTATGAGAAATTGGCAAGCATACTTCAAACTTGTCATAACAAGGTGCATAGTGTATTGAAAGTAAGAAAGGGAATATCCAAAATATTCTGCCCCCCAATCTTGGGAGCGCCCAGTCCTAGAAATTGTTAAAGGATCTCCATATGACAAAAAATAAGAAGATAAAGAAGAAAAAGATCAAGGTTGTTGCTGAATAGGAACACCACCAGAAACCTCTATCTTGGGAATATCTTCGTCAGCTTCGTCAATTTCTGCCTCACCCGCACCAGCATTCCTGTCTCGATGACATTAGTACTTTGAGACTGAAGATGAACAACTGATGATTGGAGACGGAATTTCGTTGGAATAAAAGTACCTTTGGGGCCTTCGTCTTCAGCTTTCTTTTCCTTGTCATCCTCGTCAGAACCGTCCTCTCCATCTGTGAGGGTCCTCTCATCGTCTTGTTTCTCATCATCAGATAAAAACTCAAGGTATAGAAATACACGAGGGATACTGTGGCCATCACAAAACTCATCAAAACGCTTGACCAGATAGTCCTGAGTATTTTTGCGAGACATTTTCGCAACTTTGGCGACATCCTTATCCATCTCATCCAAATCAGTATTCAGACCTTCAACATCCGCTTTGAATCGAGAAACTTCATTACGAAGGTCATCCCTTTCGCGAGATACGTGAAGGATCTGATTCTTGAAGTGCTCCTCAGAATCTGCGAATAAGAGGAAAAGGGATTAGAAATCCGGAAAAGATAGTTCAACCAAAGTTATCTATAAGGCCTTAAACTACCTTCCATTTGAAGGATAGTAGATTTCAGGGTTTGTTGAATATCAGAATACAAATGGTCGAGCATAGAGACTTCAATATTTGCAGCTTCGAGTTGAAGATAAGGTTCGGGATATGAATTATCTGAATCTTTTCCCAGACCAGGTTCCGAAATGTCTTCGTCAGGACGAATAACCACAGATTCTTTATTTTTGCGAAGATTAGTATGTTTGACACGAGTAAAAGGTTTGGTGGGCCTTTGATGATGAGGGACCCTCAGAATGAGCAAGAAGAAATTCCACTTTTTTCTTTAAACATTGGATGTATTCTTTTAAGACAGTAACTTCGCAACGAGACGTGCGAAGATCACTCTCAGATCTTTCTTTCATCTTGACCACTCGCTCCTTATCTTCTTTTAGGCGTTTAATTAAGTTTAAAGATGTAGAATGGAGGTTCCTTTATGTCGTAAGAGAGTTGTTAATCCTCTGAAGATCTATCTTAAGATTTTCATTTTCAATATGAAGATGATGGTTCAATTCTTCGTTACGAGCGCAATCAGTGGACAGGCGGTCCACTTGTGAAAAAGGGTTTCAACCTTATCATTAAGAATTTCGTTCTCATTTATGTAACTGTCATTCTGAGTCGAAAGGTTCAGATTCTTGGCACGAACATCTTCGAGCAAGGAAGATGCTTCGGAAGTATTCATTTGACGTTGCATGCATCGAGCTTGACGAAAAATGGAATAAGAAAATAACTGAAATAAAAGAAAAGGAAAGAGATAAATCTACGAGGAAAGGAGCTTACGTTGCAACTCTTCATTCTTTCGGTCGTGCTTGATGGAATATGACTTTTCTTCGTTGAGTTCCTTTGTCATCTTCTTGATACGAGCATTAGCTGTATCCAACTTTTCCCGAGATAGCGTGGAATCCACGAGAGTAGCCATATAACGGTTGACTTCATGCGAATTGTCAATATTAGCATCCGGAAAGGATTTCTCAAAGGTAATAAGAAAGATAGACTAAAATGGAACATACGAAGAACATACAAACTCGTCAAAACAACATGTTGTTGAAGGGATAAATTCAATGAAGCATTCGCCATAAAGAAAGGATCTTCACGAAGGAAATAT